>NC_059477.1:24389021-25589021 GCF_018139145.2 Gymnogyps californianus | reverse complement strand
GTCCTGAGCACCCAGGCTGTGGTAGGTGGGACCCCGCGCTCGCCTCAATCCCAGGCCTCCAGAGCTGTTTCTGGCTTCCTCTTCAAGAAACCTGAGAGCAGAGAAACCTCCCTGCACAAAGCAATTTAAAATCCCTAATCAAATAGCTGCACTAGGTCTGTAGATTCAAGGAGCAGATGGCAGGAGAAAGCCTAATTTTCCATTTACGATAATTTTACACAGTGTAGAAATATTTACTTCGGAGGAGTGCCTCCCGATTTACATGAGAATAACAAAAGTGGGAGGAGGGACAGAGAATCATCATGTTCTCAGCACACACAAAATGAGAGCTGAGAAAGCCTGTATTAAGCAGGATATTGTATGTCATTTTGTTTCCTTCGCATTATGGATGCACACATGTGCATTCTTTGCATAGCTCAAGTAACCTTGTTAGTAAAAATATTAGCTTACGCCTACCTTTTTCAGATAGGATGCATGGCCATGAGCATTGTGATAGGTTATTACTGCAGATACTGTATGGCTTTCATTCTTTAACTAGACCTGAATCTGCATTTCAAGCCAATTCTCAGATGAGTTACCACTCATTTAAGCAACGTCTAACTTTTAAGCCTGGTAGGAGTACTTTTAAAATGCCTGTCTGCCCATAACACAGGAAATCCTTTTGAAAATACAACTTCAGTGACCCTATTTAGTATTCTTACAAGTACTCTAAAAGAGAGAAAAAGATTAGGCACCACCCAATCGAATCTGACCTGAAACCGAGGATGTCGACCGGCTCCTACATGCCTGAGTTACACACTGAAATAGAGACAGCAGATAACAAGCCTAATACTATAAGCACAGATTTGTTTATAAAACAAAACATAGTTCTTTGGGAAAACAAAAAGAGAGTATGGGTAAACCTCTGGACCTACTGTAGCTAACTGGTATTTTGTCAATGTTTTAAATGAAGGCAGAATTTCACCTTACATTACAGAGCCTTAAAAATAAATCAATAGATTATCACCTTGCCTTTTACTCATCATCAAATCACTCATCTTTTCACCTGAATCTGTTACAGACTCTTAAAAATGAAAGAGGAAAAGACTAAAACCGAAGTGCTCTTATACTATTCTGATATCATATATATTACAATACTAAGAGACATACAAGCTATTCAAAAGATTTTTAGTTTCATTTTTAAGTTATTTAAATTTTTTTCAGGTTCATATACTATGTGCTGTTAGCATAGGAAATCTAGCTTCTCCTTTGAGAGATGACAGTAGACTACTTTTCCTACACTAACAGTACCTAGTGTCTCAGACTAAAGCACAATTATAATTCAATTGTCTGAATATGGGCTACACAGAGCATGCAGAGACTTAATCTGGACTATTCTCAATCATCAAGAGTTGAAAAATTAGGCTCATAGCACTCTTCAGCACTGCTTGACATCAGCTCACCCCTACAGGTGAAGCCTGCGTGAAGGGGAGATCAGAAAGTCAGTCTTTAAATGACCTTAGTCTACATGAATGAAGTTAATAGGAGTTTTGCATGGATTTAAATGGAGAAAGGCGCAGGCCCTGGCTCCTTATGTAGGAAGTGTCTGAGTGGAGAATGGCTACACACTAACAAAAGAAACCTTTGGTACCCAGGGTCTTAAGCCCACATAATACCCCCGCATTCATTTCTTTCTCTGCCCATTGGGAAAAAAAGGGTCTGTTTGTTTTTCTGATTCAGTCGACCCTTTTAGCTCTTTGAATCTAAGGAGTGCACTGTGAAAAGAAGAGCATCTTATCAGCCTGCTCCAGACCAGCAGGCGAACTCACGTCCGCAGGCAAAACACAGCCCTGCCAGCGAGAGGCCTCGCCCGCGCTGCCCTCCGCTCCTGCGAACTGCCTGCCCAGCGCCCCGACACACCGGCACAGCAGCCCCAGGGGCCTTCGTTCATTAATGGTCCGTTCAGGTAGGGTAAGAAAATAGTATCTAATAAATTGGCTTCATTTACAAAGTATGCACGAGCACCAGACAAGATCATCAGCGTGGGCGTATCCAGGGCATTTATTAAAAACAAACCAAAACCAGCACGCACAATAAGCATGTTTTATTATGTATGGACTTGAACGCTTGGAGTACAAGATACAAAGATAGCTCCACGCACTGTTAGGCAGCATCTGCAGAGTGCTGCTGAGATAACACACCAGCGATTCTTATCAAAAAGATATTTCGACAAAATAAGGGAGGAGGAGAAAGGAAATAGAAATTTTTGTTTAAGCTTCAAGAAAATGAGAGTCTAACTTTCACTATCGTGCAGGTTAGCCACGCAGATCTCGTGCCGTCCCAACAATGCACCGAAAGTTCAAAATTTCGAAGCCCATTTCCCCATTATTTCTATGAAACCCTCCACTGTGCGCAGCAGCGAGATCCGATCTGCTATTTCTGCCCTTAATGAATTCTGACCCCGAGCAAAATAGGACAACTCCCCCAGTATTGCTAACTGAACCCGTCAAATTACTTGTTTCAGCTGCGAAGAGCAGCAGACACGGAAGGATTTTTCCTCACCTCGAAAGAAGCCTGCCATAGTATTTTTGGCATGCTTTGTCAAGCCGGGAGCTTGTCAGTGACCTCTACTCCGTTTACCCTCTGGCACACAAACACACAGCACGCTTTCCGATGAACTTAAAAAGTAAGATTTTTTTTTTTTTTAATCAAAGAGTCAATGAAAAACAACACGCTTCGCAGTAAATAATGTAACATTAACGCCAACGTTTCTTGGGGGGGAAAGGAAAAAGCGCAGCCAAAGAGACAACGGCCCAGCAAGGCTGTAACCCAACTATTTCAACTATTTTATTTCCAGCGACTAAACAAACAAACAAAAAAATACCTCTTTCAGTACAGCTCCATAGATAGGAGTGCTCCAAGCTTATCAGAGCGATCTGTCTGCCCATAAAATGTCACAGGATTTTTCTTGTGCGCTTCAAGGTGGGGAGAAGGGGCAAGTCTGAAGCGCGGCGGCGGATTTTTGGAGGGTTGTTCTAAAGAAATAACGCGCAGCGATCCTTTCGCTCATTTCAGGCCGAGCGAAAAACATCCAGCCCCAAGTTTCGCTTTGCGGCCCGTGTTGCAACACCGGGTCCTTTTTAACTTGTTGCCGAGCTCAGCAGGGCCGGCAGCCGCCCGGCCCTCGGCGGCCGCACGCCCCGCACCGCCCCGCAAAGGTCACCCGGCGGAGGCCGCCCGGGCACTCGGCAAGGTCACGGCGCAGCTTTCGGGGGGGGGGGGGGGGGGGGGGGGGAGAAGAAGAAGAAGAAGGGGGGGGGGAGAGAAAAAGAAAAAAAGAGTTTCTTTTTGTAAATCCCAGCTCTGGAGAAGCTAACAGGCTGCAAGTTGCAACTCACGCAAGTCGCCACCCCTCTCCCCACTCCTCCCCCAGCACCTCGGGAGGGGTGTGCGGGGAAAGCGGGGGTGGGGGAGCTACAAACACACCCCACCCCACCCCCCCCACTCTTACCTGCTTCCGATACGGGGTCCGGCTGCTGCCCGCCGCGCTGCTGTTGCTGCTGGGGAAGATCATCGCCCCGCCTGATCCCCGGCTCCCCCTCGGGATGGGGAGCAACTTTGGCGGCCGCCGGGCTGCGGCGCGGCGGGGCTGCAGGGCGCTCCCCGCCTCCGTGCCTTCCCCGCCGGCTGCGGCTCTCCGTTCCCCCCCCCACCCCCGGCCCCCCGCCCCGCCCCGCCCGCCCCGCTCCGCGCCGCGCCGCACCGACCCTACCCCGCCGCGGCCGCCCAGCCTGCCATCAACGGGCTCTCATTGACCGCCGCCGGCTTCCCCAGCCCAGCCGACCCCACCTCCCGCCGGCCACAACCACCGCCCAGAAAGAGGGAGGGAGGGAGCGACCGGGCGCCGAGCCGCAGCGGGGAAGCGCGGAGCGGGCACGGCGCCCGCGCCCCGCCCCTGGGCTGCGCGGCGCGGGGCGCGGCGCCAGGGGAGGCGCGGAGCGGGTCGGCGGGCGCCCCCGCGGGCGCGTAATGGTTGCGCCTAAGCGGGGCGGGGGGGAGGTCGGCGGGCCCGCGGCGGAATGCGCGGCACGCGGGGCCAGGCGCAAGTTGCGCCTGGCCCCGCGTGCCGCGCATTCCGCCGCGGGCCCGCCGCGGGGTGCCCCCGGCTCGGGACACCCCGCAATTCCCCGGCTTATGCAGGGAGAGCTGATTTTTGTGTAACAACCCCCCCCCCCCGCGCCCCAAAACTGCAGGGCTGACTGCTCTGAGTGTGATAAATATTGTAGGTTTTAACTCTCAAGTTTTTCTTGATTAGAGATGGGGAGAGGGGGAGGAACATCTGGTCAAAGCCCTCATTAATGCCCCAAGGCAGTATTTGGGAAGCAGGGGGAAATTCTGATTTTCTTCACAAAATTTGGGCCTAGGAAATGTTACGGTTCTTAGGCAAGAAGACTGGGACACGTGGAGAAAAGGGGTTTCCAACTTCACCCGCTATTACTCTGCATTGTTTACATTATTACATTTACATTACCCAGTGATGCTGGTAATCTAGTTTTTAAGAAGTCCAGAGTTATAGTTCTGTCAAGCCACTGAGTTTCTGACTGGCGACACCACAGAAGACCACCTGGTACGGACATGCATCATCAGGCACCTTTTGGTTTCTCTTCCTCTTTCTGATAATACCATGGCCCTAATCTCACACACACAAACATGACAATGGGAAACAGCTGGGAAGAAACAAAAAATTGCCAGGTAGTTCATTACTGAAAGGCCGAGTAACATAGTGCCATCTCACAACGCTAGTATCTACAAAAGCCATAATCTTCAGTTACTCAGTACCCTAGAAATAATCACCAAGTATTTTGGTATCCTATATTGCCACCACAGATCAGAGCCCATCTGAGTACAGCCGATGGTAAGAAAGTACCGTCGCTTGGCAGAACTACATTCTGCATAACTTTCTTTTTTTTTCCTCTTTCAAGTCCTAAAATGGATCTCATTCAGTTTGGCCTCGATTTGATAACACAAGTTTAAGGGCTGCTAGTACTGGATGAAAAGCACTGCAGCCACATGGTGATCACTGCCATTGAAAAATGTTTGATGGGGTAAGTTTGTACCAGCAGACTTTATGCCACATCAGGTACCATCTGTCTGTAGTACCCTAACTTCATGCTGGATCGTGGATCATTTATATTCCCACTGCTGGCATAAAGTTAGCACAGAGGCTTAAAGCTAGAATAAATTCATATTCCCTGGTCTGGTTAAGGCTGTAGCCTCATGCCTGCTTTACAACAACATGAGTTGGCATCACTGCTGAAAAAAGCAATGGTTCAGCAACTGATCCTGGGTGAAACCTTTTTTTTTTTTTTTCTCTGATCAGGTTAGTTTTCTTCCAGATCATCTCTTTTGTCTGGTTCAGCATGTAGCTGCGCTACTGCTTGTGCCAGCGTAATGGAGGAGGTAGCATGGGAGCAAAAATAGGCAGGGGTGAGAGGGTGGCTACGACTGCTTGTTTTGGCAGCAGTATCAGATTATATTGGCTTAATATGTTCATGTACCTGTGGCTTGATAGAAATGTAGCTGTGTGCTCATACCTTCCCAAGACATACTACATACAGTAGGCGATCTGTGCTCCGGTCTTACTTACTGTAGCCCCATGGTCACAGATGACACAACCGGATTCAGTGCTGAAACACTGCCTTAAAGCAGTATAAACTGTAACGGTGACAGGCTACTTCTCCTGCTCAAATCTGTATTCCCAAATGAAAAATAGGAACAATATTTTTCAGCACAGTGTTCTGGTCACCAAAGGGGTGACAAAGCTTACATCTGCTACACCTACAGGAGGGCTTTGTTAGCTGGAGATGCGTAGAGTGACCACACCTTCCCCTTGCAGGGAAAAGCTTTTCAAAAGCCATCAATCATCCCTTGCTTCCTTCCCTCTCCTCTTCCTGCCCCATCCCCCAGGGAAAAGGCTGGAGGGATGTAAACACTATATGCTTGATTGGGCCTATTCTCAGTCACTGTCACACCAGGGAAGGCACTCAAGAATATTCCAAAGGAGTATCTGAAATGCTGCCGCCTTGCCCTCTCTGCCGCCACATGTCCCACAGCTTCCCGTGATTTGGACACAGATTTCCCTCTCTTGGATTCAGTATGTGACACATTTCCCTCGGTTACCATTACTCTCTTTCCTAACATATTAGGAAAACAAACAACAACAAATATAATCCTGTAAACATCTACTAGATCACAATCAAATGGTATCTGCTTATTTATTGTTGTTAAAGAAAAACACATTACAGAATTTTCTGGCAAGAAAACCATTATGTCCTATCCTAAGTGCTAATCTATCTATCAACATTTTCTGTTCTGTTTAAAAGGCTTGAGTAATCTGTCTCCACTTTTGTCTCAAACAGGGAAATACCTGCCTTCCAATAGCTATGACAAGGTTATCAAGAATACAGAGCCAGACTCTGTACAGCAGTGCGGCTGGAGGGAGGGGGACAGCAGACCTAAATTGAAATGAGAGAGTTTCTGCCTGGACATAAGGACAGCCAGGCATTGCCCAGAGAGGCTGCACAGTCTCCATCCTTGAATGTTTTCAAGACCAGACTGCGTACAGCCCTAAGCAACCTGACCTGATCTCTTCGCTGATGCTGCTTTGGGTTGGAGGTTGGACTAGAGATGCCCTGAGGTCCCTTCCAACCTGAACCTATGCTCATATGAAAAAGCTGCTTTGTTCTTACTCCAGAACATAGCCAAAATGATTTCTGTGTAAAACCCTGTATTTGAGATTAAGTTGATAAGGCTCGAGATAATTCCCTGGACTTTTCAGTACATGTACAGTGATATATCAGTTCAAGATACTGATAACAGTTCCCCTACATATTTTCTGGGATGCAAGAAGCATGCCTTGTTTGCAAAGAACAGTCTCAGTCACTTAGCAATCCCAAAACTGAGACACCTAATCTATAAAATGTATACAGATGTGATAATTTAAATCATATTTTCAAGGACTTTATTATTAACTGTGTTATAACAGGTGTGAACAGACTTGCAGGTAGCCAGGCATCTTGCTGCTTACAGTTATAAATGAGCAATTCATTTTGATCCTGAGGGAAAAAGGTGACCATAGGGTCTACGAAAATCTAAGTGTCTGTATAAATTATGTTCAGAGCTTCTTTAAATTACCCAGAGTTGCTTATTCAGAAATAAGGAAAACTTGCTGAGCAGATCTGGTGCATTTTGGAGCTACAATGTTATAATTACACGGTCTGTTTTGTTTGGGGTTTTTTTATGTACAATTCAGAAATTTAGGTTTGCAGAGAGACTGCGTAAATACAGAAAGAAAGATTTCTCTGAAAACCTGGAGACAACTGGAAGTCCTCAAGAATCTTTCCAGTAATGTTTATCAATCTTAACAAATAGTAGACTGGCAAAACTAAGCCATTATTTTAAAAAGTTCTGCACATTTAAGCTGCTACTTTACCATTTCTGTTCTAAATCAAATCCATGGCTTCCCTTATTTATCTCAAAATTCAACCGAAGTAGCTATTTCCCCTCAGGGCATTCAGTGCCTCTGTAGGACAGATGGTCCCTCAGCCCTGGATCTGCTTTAAAAGGGAAACTTTCAGTCTATTGCAAAACCCTGTGAGTCCAGATAGGATCTCCTGAATTTCCTCACAATGCTGCTCTCCTGGCCGCTTCAGGGCCTCCTGAAGACCCATTAGTAGAGGAGTGATGGTGGGCACCTCCTTTCCCCACCTTGACGGGACCTAGAAGACCTATGGGCTTTCCACCACAATGCTCGCTTGAGGATCCATCCTCTCATCACACCCAGTCATATGTAAAAAGATACAAACCAGAGTAGGCAGGAGGCTGAGCCACAACAATGCAAAAGTACTCTGAAATACACTATGCAAGCCAAGGAAACAGTATGTAGGGCTGAACTTTGAGAGATATTAAGCATTTCCTGAAAAGTGTTAATAATGGGCTATGGGAAGCTAAGTATTGTACAAAAGCAGATTTTTAATTTTAGGCTTAAGTTCATCTATTCAGAACTGCAAGCAAAAAAGCATTTATAACAGCCAAAAGAATAAAGTAAACTTCATTACATGGGAAGCTCCTTTAGAGATAAATAATCTCATAATTAATTGTTTTTATTATTATTTAAGTATTCCCAGTACACAGGTAATTAAAAAAAAAAAAATCTGTATCTTGCTAAGTGAGGATGAGAAGGAAAGGTCAGTAGAAATGGGACACAGTAATGCCATGAACATGCAAAACACTTTCTGTATAAAAACTTCTGTAAATTTTCTTTTTTTTAGAAAAATAAAATTATTAAGAAACAACAACTTCTGCAGAAGTATATGATCTACTATGAGTGAGGTATTGCACACACAATGAGAAGCCGTTGTTTAAGAATGCAGTCTTCAAAATAATCACAGGAATATATTCAACAATAAGAAAAGAATCTCCATGACGATCACAACCAAAAGGGGAAGACAACTAATCTTTTCCAGCTGTACCATTTCAAATATTGGTACCAAGATACCAAATTACTTATATTCTAGATTAGAATACAAAAAATAAATGCCATTTTATCACTTATTATAAAATACCTGTGCACAGTCACTATAACAGATTTCTTTTGATTCAAACCCATCAGCTCATTCTCTCTGGGAATCCTCCAACCTGTCTGATTTTCCCATCACCTCTACTGTGGAGGTTTTCTCCCTTAAATCCAACAGCTTTCTGTGAAAAAAAGAGCAGTCCTCTGCTCCCTTCAGTGCACACAGAATGCCTCTGCTGTGGCCATTGGGTTTGTGCCTCCCATGACATGTTTTGACTCCTCCTATTCATTGCAGCTAGCAGTTCATTCCTTCCATGCTTCCTTAAACGTTCTTGGAAGGACACTTTATAAATTGCACAATTATAAGTAATTGTTGCCATTCCTTCACTGATGACTGGTGTTAAAAATATGAACATAGAGGGCAACACAAGCTCTTGTTAATGCCATGCCAGCATTTTATATTATGGAATGCATTATTTATTCTTTGAAAGCCACGACAAAATACTTCGTTATGGAAGTATTTCCACTGTCAAACCAACACCCTCTTCCTAAATATACCCTGTATATTCTGGGAAGCACAAGTATGAAACAGAATTACTGTAAAGGATTACTATGTAACAGGAATTTAAAGAGGCTGCTCATAACCAGTAATTAAAACACAGGACAAAATCCAATCTTGATTTGTGGAATTAACTAAAATGACTCTAAAAGATCTGAATTCTGACATTAGCTTGATAATGTTGCCAGACACTTGTTTGAAACTATAAAGCAGTCAAAGTCTGTAAACAGTTGCCAGATTTACTGTAGAACAAAATAATAAAGTCTGTCTGAAATGACAAAGTATATTGTTTTTTCTGCTTTGTTATTAACTATGTAGGAAGTTGTTCATCATTATATTAAAACATATTTATGTTTTAAGTGAGACTACTAAGAAGAGCTCACTGTTTTGACACGCTTTCTTGACTGTGTATTTTTTGCATTTTGTGCAGAATAAATTTATGGAACAGTAGGAGAAGAAAGCAAAAATATTTGCTAAGTATTTTCTAGGAAATAATGATGTTATGCAGCTATTTGATTTTTTATATATTTTACATATTTACATTTTAATACAAATATTAATAAAAGATGAAGCAAAATCTGGAAATACACAAGTATTTTTTCTAAAACTCCAGAATTAGTGTGGTTCTAAAGTAGGGTTGTATCTGCTGGTTTTCCAACAGAAAAGAGGCTCTTTCTAGCCACAGTTTGTCCAATTTTGGTGTGGTCGATTTTCTTGGATGAAATTTTTCATCGTGTGGCACAGGCTGGAATGGTTACTATTTTACTAGAACCTTAGAAATAAGAAAGAAAAGAACTTAAAAGACTCCTACAATTAAAATATGTTTAAAGATGGAGAACAGTTAATGACACTGAAAAGATAAATCATTGTGCAGTGGTTAGAGTGGAAGGTCTGGCCGAAAATCAGCCAGACATAAATTTTATTCCTTTGTGTGTTGTTTTCTTGGTATCTAAGTCCATGAAATAGCTTCAGATTTGTCAGTGCTCTGCGGTTATGGAAAAAAAAAATTCAGACCCTTACCTGATCTTTCCACATCTATAAAACGGGATGTATACTTTGAAGCCTTGAATGAAACATGCGCTATTTGCATTATAAGCAAATTTTGTACTAGAGCAACGAGGAGCAGGCTGGAACCGCGACACACACTATATCCAAAATGGCTCATTATGGAAAAAGAGGAAAAAGGCAGAAAAAGTCACTTAAAACATGATATGCCAAAAAAGATGGAGTCATTGTCACTAGTGCAAAACCAGGCTTGCACACTCAAGCTACGGGCTTGAAGAATACCTGAGGAAAAACCAGGCCAGATACCGCTCTGCAAACCTCTGCTGCAGACAGCAGTCACACTGGCAGGAGCAACAAGCCAGACTGGAGATTGTGTACAGTAGGTGCATATGTGTGGATATCTTGGAACAAAACCACAAAACACGGCTCTTTCCAAACAATGTTGTTGTCCTAAGATGACTCTTCTTGCTTTTTTTTTCTTTCCCTGGAACGAAATCTTGTTGTGTTTGTTCGACAAATACTAGTGGTCAAGTGAAGAAATGACAGCTCTACCTGCTGACAAGCACTGTGTAAATTTTTCCTGTCCTCACACACATCCCTGTCAATTAACCTCATTTCTGACCTGCAAATGTCTTTACAGTGCTCAAACTCCCCTGAGTACACTGACAACACTGTACTGGCTCTCTGGTGTCCATTTACATCGTCTCAGTTAGAGGGTGAGAAACTAATTTCCATATAGATTTCAAAGGGGCATATAAATTTTATCTGTTTCAAAATTATAGCCTTTACCCTCCAAGTTTGTTTTATAATCACATATAAACGGAAAGATATTTGTTTATAATACACAATCTGATTATAATGACCTAATTTAGAGTACGAAGGGAAGAAACAAGATCATGTGGCAGAAGTTAAGCAAATATTCAATAACGAGTCTGAATCTTATCTCATTTTCAAGATCTTTAAAATAAAAGTATCCACATAAACCTTGATAGAATTGTTCTTGAATTACCTGGTGTAGCTTGCATGTCTGACAGGCATTATGGGTTTCAGTCTGCCAAAGAAGCTATAAACTGGGTTTTTTCCCCTAAAAATGCATCCTCTACCCCTCTGAGTTTTGAAAATGCATATTACATTTGTAGCACCTACACAACACCAATATAACACAGAACAAAATGATCGACTGATACATCTTCAGAATAAGAAAATTCTTCCTCCTGTGTAAATTCAGCGCTCATAAATGTCATCCGCTCGGTGGTCATGGCAATGAAAGACCTCCACCAGCAAGGCACTCGGCATCTGCAGTGGAAGGTTCCCCGCACCTTGTGATTGTAACTTGCAGAGCCCACTCTCGGGGGTGAAAGAAGGATGTAGCTCCTGCTGACGCAGCCCTTCCCTGAAGGGCTATAGGATCCTATACCTGAAGGTATAGGATATGGCTGATGCAGCACAGACAGGTGAAAAGCAGGAGGAGAACACCAAAGCCATCTTCTGACACACTGTACAGCCATCGCCTGCAAACAGGTTTTTTTGCCGCTTCCATTCTGAGCTAAACTAGCAACAAACTTCATTGCTATCCCTAGCCTGTGTCTTCATCTTCATCATTTCAGTTCCTGTAATTTTAAATTCAGAGATGATCTGAATATTTATGTTCAGTAATCAGTAAATTCATCAAGATGGCTAGGACAATTTATTTCAGGGAGTAATTCATAGAGATATTTACTAATTGTTCTATACTAAGTGTCATGGGCTGGCAACAGCACAAATCATGGTGGGAAAATATTTCATTGCATCATAACTAAGTTTTATATTTATTTAGGTAAATAGATTCTTAAAGTTGTTTTCAACACATTCTCTCATAGTTCGATTCAAAGTATCTATCAGATACTGCACAACCATATTTCACAGGTCTGTTCACCAATATCAATGCACATAAATCAAAGATAAAACCTGGAATGAAATCCTGGCCCGGTCAATAGGAGCTTTACCAGCAGGTTCCAGATTTCACCCAGAATGAAAGTACTTACACTGTGCTTTTGTGATCTACTGAGTGCATTTAACCGCTCAGGGATGCTGAAAAGGAGGAAATCTTCTGCTCCTTTCCCCCTCCCTGCTCTGAGCTTCACGGTTTCGAGCCCTTTGCTTGATCCTCTGTTTCTTTTGCTTGCTGATTCAATTCACTAACCCAGCAGAAATCTTTCCGCTTTTCTTTCTGCCATGACAGGGAGCTGAGTTGGCTCACCGAGGTGTCTAACAAGACCATCACAAGTTAAGTGGCAGGAGCGCGCAGCTGGGAGAAGGCAAGGTGGGGAAGGTGTGTGTCCCCCCATGGGAGGAGGTGCTGCTGCCTGGGTGGCTTCTCTCGGTCTAGAGCTCCCTCATGGAATTTTGCTCAGAACATTTTTCACTGGTGACCATTTTTTTAACCATACATTTCCAGTCAGATTCCAGAAAAGTGAGGTTATTGCAACAGTCAGACCCCAGCCATTTTGTACAGATGTGCTGCAACAGAGTTGGGTGAGCGAGTTCGGATAACACAAGAATTAGGTTGAACTTTCGCCCCTAGTTCCAGCATTCTTTGAAGTTCTTCACTGCCTTGGCAACTCCTTCCCCTATCTTCCACTATTGCAGCTTCTGTCAGAGGCTCTGCATAGCCAGGATTTTCTCCATTCTGTGATCTTCAAAAAGAATTTTGCACTAAGCTCCCCAGGGACCAGATCTTCACAATGTTTCAGTGCTTGCAGTACAACTTGCTGCACTTACTTCTGAGCAGAGCAAAACTCCCAGCAGTGTTTTGCTGAACAGGGCTCTAAGACAAAAAGGATTTCAGCAAATGGCTACAGGAACCTTCTAGGACTACTTACTAGGAGGAAACAGATGATGTTCTAGCGGGAAGCAAATTTGGATAATTTTCTCTATAGTATTTTAACATGAATCTATGTGAACACGTGCCCTTGCATGCACATCAGGTTTTTGTTACCTATACATCAAAACTACCAAATAAACAACTGCCCACTTCAGGACCTGATCCAGCTGTCCCCTAATGTAATCCAGAAATGCATAATAAAGACAACTGGGTACTATCATAATATTGCTTTTGACCCTAAGACACAATTTACCCTTCACTATTCTAAAGATCATTGAAAAGTTTTCATGTGAATATTTGTTTACATAATTATAGATGGAGCTTTGTTGTATTTTTCACAGTTATCTGTCGGATATATTATTTAACCTGATTGGCTGAACTCCAGTCCAAACTACCATCCAACTATATTTGGTGAAGCACACCCAGAATTACGTTTGGACAAACAGATGGATTTTGGAGACCCGCAGATAACATTGCTGCAAAACACAGGCTTAGGTACTCTAGAAGCGAGGAGAGGTTAATGGCTTGGAAAGGCAAACATGCTTGCTTCTTATACCTTCATTGTAATCAGTTACTTTACAGCAGACAGTCTCATTACTATAAATTGCAACTAGAGGCATTTTTGCCTTGCGAAGGAATTCATAAAAACATGTCAGATCATGTCAGCTGAGATGTTATATAAATCACATTCTGCACAAAGTGAAAAAATACATTTTGCATCCAAGAAATTTCAGATTGTTTTCTGAGTAGAGCCCACTGTTTCACAACTCAAGAAGAATTTTTATCAGAATTACAGACACCATTTAAAAGACATGAAAAGAAAGTTGAAAATCTAAATATGCCTAAATGCTTCCATTTTAATCGCCTTGTTCATTATATTTCCACTGAAGTTGCTGCTTCATTCCACAGAAGGGTTGTTCCCAACACTGCCTCAGACCATTTAAGCATAGGCATTAACTTCTGCACTTGCATGTATGCAATCTAGTGACATTACCTGGAGAAAAAGGAGCGTTCTTAAATCAACTACAAATGTACTGACAAGAGGTATGAGTAGAGAAAAATTCTAACGTTGTAATACTAATTTCAACTGCAGGCTCCTGACACCAGTCACTACAAACTGTGAAAACTACTAACTTTTTTGACATTACTAGGTCTTTAGCTTTTTTTAACCTACTTCAGTATTCGGTAACTTGAGAAAGAATAAACCCTTTTTCCTAGCGACGACATACAATATGACAGTTCATGTGAGTAAATCATGTAGGCACATGATTTTGCAGGAATGAGGCCAGAGTGAAAAAAAGCCAGAGCGCTGTATTAATCCCTTGGTGACTATATTCAGTGGGCTATGCATTGGCTACACCAGCAGATTTGACCAAACTGTTCTTACTCACAGAATGGAAAAGAAAAATAGGAGAATCTAAAACTTCGAGATATAAATGACTTAAACTGCAAAATAAAGTCCAATCTGAATCTTCATTAAAAAGATTTGAACAATAAATTACATATTTTGTATCAAAACACGTAAAGTCTGACCACAAATCCATTCGAGCAGAATCACACAAAACAAGTAACTCATGTTCAGCTTCCTTACTGTAGTTTTTACTAGTGTCATTGTAGAATACAGAAAAAACCTGTTTATTTTCCTTAAAAAAATCAGGTTAAGTCTTTGAAATGTCACCAATGTAGACAACCTTTAATTTTTTTAACAAAGCAAAAGGCAGCTTTAAATTAACTAAAAGGTTAATTCTAGAATGTATTACCATAACATTTCCATTTAGAATAATACATCCTCTTATAATCAATATTTTAGATTCCTCGGCTACAGTTGGTTTAAATGCTTAAAATTGTCTAATTACTGATTTTCTATTATGTTTGGCTGATAAAATTCAGGAATTGAATCAAAACTGTGCAGAACTCCTTTGTTAAAATGTTAAAACAGCCAGGCAATGTGCCTCCCATTAACTGCCAGCTACTTTTTGATTGTCAGTGTCGATTGCCTGCTAGGCAGCTCACCTTACAATGGAAATTATTTTATGATACCTACCTACGGATCTTAGTTTGTGCTGGACTACTAGACCGCTCCTTGCTCCTTTCAAGAACTGTAAACTATAAAGTAAACATACTGAAAAGGCAAAAAAAAAAAAGTCATGCCTTTTCATGCTGAGAAACTCCAGGCTTCAGATGACGCATAGTACTTAATGCTATTTACTGTACCACTATAATTATTTGGTAGCTGATCAAACTAATAAACATACCATTTGGCAGAGTGGGTACTTGTTGTAGTGAGTAGATGCAAGCTTTGTTTTTTTTTCACTGAGACTTTGCTACTCCTTTCCTATCAGATCTGATTTAAGAGATGTCTCTCCCCGCCACAGCATTCCCTCTCCACATCCATGCCAGCCACTTATTCCACCCTTCGGAGCAGACATTACCACACTCCTTAGCTGGACTGAATCAACTGTTCATGCGGGTGTGCTATGAAGTGGAAAAGTAAACTGATAGTTTAAATCTACAGATATACATATATATTTTTCCTAACCGGTTGATTTCCCAGTTCTGATGTAAAGAGCAGCTGTAACACGTAACAGGCTTGGCTAGACCGGGGCACAGAGGCAGGAACTTCTAAATCCCACCCAACTGCTGAGGGAACAGCAATGTCGAGATGCAGTCTGACTGCAGAGCCCTGACCAGACTCAAAACTGAAAGCAAGCAGCTACTCAGGGTTTTACGCAGCAGTACATAAAATAGTTTCATTTCAAGAGACATTTGCAAACACAGAATGTCCTTAGTTTTGTCTTCAGATGTCAATTAAACTTGCAAATGAAATAATCTTTGTTTAAAACCATACTTTAGGGAAAGACACTGCAATATACTATATGCTTGGAAACAAATTAATAAAGCTCCACAAAGAGAAGGAAATGGTGTGACTTATCCATCTGAGTATCAGTGGTTTAAAAAACCAAGTGGAGATGTTGCACACTTAACAAAAAGCTTAAGTTCATAAATTTCCTCACGTGTATGGCAAATCTTTCTTTAAAAGCTGAAATCATGGTTACAGTAACTTCCTATTCAGTCATTTCCTTAATTAAACCATTGAACTTTAATGTGAAATACAGCCATTACAAAACCAGAAAGGAATCTGAACAATAACAATCCAGTCAAATGGGCAGCGCAATAACCAACAGTGATGTCAAGAACACTGGCTGATACTTTTTGGTTTGAATCAATTATGCTGTAATTCCCTGAGCTACTAAATCAAGTTTTAGGAAACTCTGTACTGGATCAAAACTGCACTAGCCACATGATGCGATGCAGTGAATACTCAGCAGAAATGGGCTCTCCTTGGTAGAAGTTATTTAAAAAACAAACTGTATGTCATTTTTTTTCCAAATTTTTGAAAGGTGACAATTTTAGTCCAGCAATATGTATGCCTCATCATAGTCTCAAACACCTGTACTGCTCTGTAACTGAACATTACCCAGACAGAGGTTATTTTTTAATCCCTTTTTGTCTCCTTTCTACTCCAACATCGCAGTCCCCAGTGGTGCCCAAAATGTCGGTGTTCTCATTTTAACCAGGCTCTTTCCCTTGGGCAGTCACTGCATTCACGCCTGTCTTTCCCTCCCACAAATGATCCAAACACCCAAAAAGCCAACACCTTGAAGGACACTGGTCACCACTGCTCAACCCAGGGCAGTGACTGCTGCATCAGAGACAGTGAGTCTGTTCCCTCAGCGGTGCCAGAAGCCCTGCCTGGCTCAGGAGCTGGTGATACACTGCCTGCATTTAGCGGAGAAAGAGGGCACCAGTGCAGGAAGGCTGCTAGGAGCTCCGGGCAGGCTGCAGGTACTGCTCCACCTCTACGATCATAAACCCTGCACTGTGCACTCTGCCTCAGCAGCAGCAACACAGGTCGTGTGTGCTCGTACCTGATCTGGATCACGTTTGCACAGCCAAGCAGTCCCACAGGGCACAGATCTGGCGTTAATGATCATGGGACCGCAGTATTAGGTTTTGATACTATTAGCTCTTTTCTGTTGCCCAGACAGTAATAACTTTGCGGGTCTCTAGTTACACAGCCAGCTCACGCTCTGGGTAGGTGCAAAGGGTCACAGAGTCACTGCAGGGAAGGACATGATCTGTTTTTCAGGCTGGTTTAGGGTGCTGGGGCATAGCGTCTTCCTGAAGACACAAGGCCACTAGCCGATCAAAACTGACAGCACCTTAGTTTTTGAGGGATCAGTAGGTCATTAAAAAATAAGAGTAAAAAAAAGTTTACAGAACAAATGCTATCAAAATTCTGATGCCTGCTATCTAGAATATAGATACTCTTACATAAATCCTTACATTTGATCAGGGTATTTTTGATTGGTATAATCAAAGATTTTGTAAAATAATTGAAAATACATATACACTGACTTTTTTTTTTTGGTCTTATATATTTTACACCCCTTAACACTGAAAGTGAAAGGCATGTTAGATATGTGGAACTGACTGATCCAATGGATCCATGTCTACCATACTCGGGTTACACTTAGACTTTAAATTGGGCTGAAGAGACAATGTTTAATTAAGTGTAAACCTTGTTGCACAGATTGATATTCAGTGAAATGGACATACTAAAACTTTTAATTTTTCCAGGTATCACCATACCTCCAGGAATTTAAAAAAAAAAAAAAAAAAGACAAAACCTCAGAGTTAAGAGATTATTTTTAAGAAGACAATGATTCTTTCAGGCTGTGGAGTAAGACACAATGGTGTTCTCTCCTCTGCCTCAAACAGGGCTCTTCTAAATGTTTCTCCTAGCTGATTTTATTCTTAATTGCTAAAAAAAATCCATAAAGATAAAAATAAAAAAATCCCTTAATTATGCATTTTAAAGTGCATGTTGTCTGCAGTTTGATCCAGCTCCCAGACAGTGGGATTTTTTTTCCATGTATTCAACAGGAATGGTAGGTATCATGTTGCTAACTTCAACACTGCAATCTGATTTACGCAGGCCAGCCCAAGTGGATAGCTACTGAAATCAGCTGGATTCTTTTATGGGTACAAGATAAAACTGTACAGATAACACCGAAGATTGAGTGCTAGGGCTAGAGCCTGCTGATTTATCTAACTGGCTGCACTAACATATCAGCAGAGTCTCCCTGGCTTTGCCAGGAGAATGCTGCACGGGAGCAGGCGGTGCCCCAGCGCACGCTGCAGGACCCTGCCTTTACCTTACGCTGGAAATGCCCTGCAGCGGAGATTTCTGGATAAACAGAAATCTTATTTTCACAGGTGTAAATCCAAAGTGATGACTTTTTGGCCCAGTTTACAAAATCTAATTTGGAATGAATCCTGGATTTCTCTGTCACTAGGTGCTTGTAAAGCACCACAAGTATCGATGAGCTAGTAATTAAGTAATAATAGCCATAATAATATTGTGAAATTCATATATACTAGATAAGACCGTAATCCTGCTGGGTGATATCATGCTAACCAACTACTTTTCCCTTGACATTAAAGACAAATGTAAATGATATTCGGTTAACATGCTATTATTAATACTGCTTTTACTTTACAAACTCTATTAAGAGAAATATTTTTCAGTAATTGTTTAAGAAAAAACAGTACTTGTATAATAACCCTGTTGAACAAACAGACTGACACACAGAGATATTGAGGCTTTGTTTGTAATGAAGATACTTTATTAAAGGGAAAATAAATCTGCTTCTGGGCTGTATCTCCAAATTGAAAGGGTTTTTCAGGTGATGGAAGTGAGGATTGTGCTGGGTCTCCGACCTGATTACTTCCTGCAGGGATGGTTTTGTCATTGTGCCACCACCCCTCCCCTGTGACTTCTAAACAACCCAGGGTCACTGTGTCCTCTCTTTAATTAGTATCTCACTGCTGGAGGGAGGGGAGAATGTCAAGGAAAAAAAGAATGAGAAGCCACTGTAAACAAAGGTCCTCAGGGGCATCTTAACAATTTGGACAAGGAATGGAAAAAATGCTCAGTTCTTTTGTCGGCGGTAAAAAGGAAAAAACTGGTTGGGGTGGGCAGAATTTTAATTTTAGTTATATGAATTTGGATAAAATAAAGAGAAGTCATGCTAAGAAAGAAACCAATTTTGTTCCCAAGAGGGCTTTATCATCCAACAGATGAGTATATAATCTACATTTTACAAGACAGCCAACTAAAATACGGTGTTCCAACCATAAAGCAGCTGAAGCCCTAAGGTATACTCTGCTTCCCTAAGAGCCATAACCGAGCTCAAGTGGGGTGAAAGCAATTATTTTTATTTGCATTAAAAGAAAACTTTCAATGTATATTTTTTGTATAAAAGTATTTGTACTGCAATGAGTAGTCTGTTGCATTACTGCAATTTACACCTCTATTTCCCACAGAAAAATACAGATAATCCAAAAATAAAGTAAAATAGCTTATAAAGCAATAAGAGGACCCCACCACTTCACACTAGATAATTAACTTGCCCTGCAAGTTCTCTAGACTGATGAATCATAAAAATAGCAAATACTACTAAAGTTAAAGATTGTCCTTATCAAATGGGAAATGTTGGGCACATGAACATACAGGTTAAGAGTTAAAACATTTGCCTTTTTCACTTTCCAGAATCCACAATATGACACATAGGGGAAATTGTGCACATTTTGTTAGCTAAATACAGCCAAAACGTCAGTGCTTACACAAAATCGAACTTTTCTTAGAATTTAGAGTATTTTACAATACTTCAGATGACTTTTTTTCTGTTCTCTCCTGATAAATCAGGACGTGAAACTTGATTTTAAAGCAAAACTCCTGCTGAAAGGAGGGTTTCTCTTTAAAGTTGACGGCAAGAGAAGTTAAACGGCAGTTTGTCAGTCACTTGGCTAGCTATTGTAGCACATAGTAGGTGGCCTTCCCCCTCCTGGAATTTCCTCCTCCAAGGTAGGCCCTTAGGTTATTCATGCCATGGGTAAAGGGAAAGGGAAGAGAAACCACACATGCTTCAGAAGAAAACCATACATGCGAGGAGTTGCAGAATAAACACACGTTTGGAACATCCCAGCGGAAACGAGAGCCCCAAATTCAACCTGGAGCCGGCACTTACACACCGTCCTAGCGCCTGCTGCCTTGAGCATTCGGGAGTGGATCTCTCTCAATTTCTGCTATCAGCGTGGTCACAGTTTCATGTAAAATAATGAAATGCTAATAAGGAAGAAGGGGAATAGACTCTGTAACTTGTGGCTATGGCACTCATGCCAAATATAAGAAAACCACATTCGAATCTTTGCCCTTATATTCTGCTTCCAAGCTACTGAATGCAGAAATATATGCAAAATATATTTAGAACCTTAGGTACATATAGAATTAGGTACCAGCTAAGGCAGGACTTTACTGGAGCACCCCAATGACTTGACTCAGCTGCTCAGCCCCTGTAAGGATTTAAACATTCTGTTCCTATCTTTAAAATTCAAATACAACCGAGCAATTTGGATTTGGTGTGTTGTTCCTTTTGGTCGTTTGAAGTCCTGGATCATGAAGTCAGATGAATGACAGACTTATGTCAACAATTCTAATGTGCAGTTTCAGTACGTGGATGCTTTTGGTTTTGTTTTGTGTTTTGAAGCTCAGGTACCCTGAGCAGTGTAGTCACTGCAAGGTGGGTTTCAGCTTCAATGGTCTAAGTCTGGCTGTGAGCTGAGCATTATTCTGTGGTTTTAGTCTATACCACAAGAGTGACGCTTACCAGTATGCAGGCTAGCTCAGTTTCTACCTTTGGATTGCAGTATAAATATATCCAGAATCTCACATTTCATCATAAATATATTAAAAAAATACAGAATACCTCCCACCGCTTCTGTGTAACACTGCAGTGTTAAACTGAAGAATAGCCTGATTTAAATTTTTTTTTTTTTTTTCCACAAAATCAGATGTAGCTTTTAAATACCTGTCTTTTTTTAATCAGTCTCATGATTTTCATGACTGGACTTACAATGCCAAGCACTTAGGGCAGGTAAGAGTGCCGTTCTTCGTATCCTAACTCTTCTCCTCTCCCTCCTTGCACAGCCACAGCAGAAAATTCTTTTTAAAAAAAAACCAACAAAAACAAACCCAGCAAACTAACGCACTCTCTGGGTGAGGGGAAATAAAAAGCACATTTGAAACGCATGAATTTTAGCTTTAAAAACATTGACATTGATTAAAGATTTCCATAGTGTACAATTTACAAGAAATTACCTCAGCAGGGTGAATGGATTCGGTTTCATAATCACAAAGTTCCCTAACTCCATGGTATTATATTCCAAGCAAGCTTGTATATTAAGTTTAATTTCACTTTTTTCAGGAAGTGATTTTACTCAAGATTGAATACAGCTGTTAGTGGAGTTCACTGTTCCAAAAATGTTTCTATGCAAACTGAAAAAAGAGACGTTTCTGGAGGTGAGGATTCACATCCTGATTCTGAAACACAGAATACTTTGGAGAGGCCAAGCTCCGCTTCCAGAAAATGTTACTGAAGAAATACAGTCTTCAAATATTTAAATATTAAAGAATGGGAGAAAGGTCTGTGTAACATGTTTGATGACTTAAATGAATTGCTCAGTCTTCTTTGACAATTCAAAGCTAGCACACTCGCTGGTTTTACAAAAAGAAGCACGATGATAGATATACCGCTTCTTGTTTTGTTCCAAGCATTAGTATTAAAAATCCACTTATTTGGGGGGGTGTAGTTTCATTTACTATTTCATCTTGATTCTGTTCTTTTAATATACACAGAAATGTATGCTGGCATACAGAACAGGGCCTCTGCAGAGGAAACGCTGCCAGCTAAAAACACAGGATGTAATCGAGACCACAAGAGACACATACTCAGTTATAAATGTAACTATGCTGGAGGTATGGGAAAGAAAAAAAAAAACCCTTATTTTTCACTGCCAGTTTTCATTGTTTCAGTGACATTTTCCCACTCTTATTTTGTGCCAGTATAACGAGAAGAAAAATAATCAAATTTAATTACTTTTGCAGCTAAGGTAACTGCAGGATTCAGCATTCAAGAGTCCAGCCGTTCATTTCTCCTTGAAGTAACTCACCGTTTGTTTTATGCACATCTCAGATGACAAGCACATATTCTTCATGCAATGCAAGCTTTAGCAGGATACTATCTGGTCAAATCAGCCCCAAACGCATAATTAAAAACCCTATTAAAATCCCCTCAAAAAAAAAAATCTCTGAACTTTAAGAAAATAATACTAAGCAAACTAAAATTTAAGACAAGTTGAAATACATAGTAACAACGGAACTCCCCATCAGCGTTTGCACCCCAGACACTTAACAGCTCTCTGTTGAGACAAGAGAACCAGGAAGTAGAACAGACTACAAAATTGAAAAAAGCTAAACCAATTGCTTTCTTTTCTACAACAAAATGTTTTCTCTAAAGCAATCAGGAGGAAGCGAGGTCCCTGAAACACTCCCAGTTTTAATAATAAACGGTATTCATCATAATACAGCTTAAGACTTTTAAAATTTGGTTTTAATAGACAGCCTAAACCACCCGCTGAAGGGCAGGCGAGCGCAGGGTGAGGGGCCTGGGCAGGGCCCCACGACGCACCAGGGCGCGGTAGGGTCACGCCAACTGCCTTATCGTTCGTGCCCTGCGCTTCCTACCGCGGCGTGGACATACCCCCCCGAGGCGCGGGGCGGCTCCGCGGGCAGCGCCGCGGCGGGCGGGGCGGCGGGGGCTCGGGGCGGGCAGCCCTGCCCGGCGCCCGGGCTGTGAGGGAGCGGGGACTCGGCGGGAAACTCGTGGCGCGGCCCGTCCGGCTCCGCCCGGCGCAGCTCGGCCCGGCCGCGGCCGCCAGCGGGGTTGTACCGGCTGCCCTTAGGAACGCTCGCTGAGGAAAAGGCAGCGGTGGCTCCTGAGAAATGAATCCTGCCAGAGCCTCTGCTCTCAAACAAACCGGGTGATATCGTACGCGCTGTGTAACTTTTCCCTTAACTTTACTGAGAGCGGCGGTGGCAACAGACCGACCAGAAACACGGGAGGATTTTTAAATCTTGAGGCTCTTGCAGCCTGTCAGCCATCTTGTTTATCAGCTCTAAACTCTCCGAGAAGAACAAGCCCGTAAGAAAAGCTCATACGCTAAAATTACCCACTAGAGGGAGCCTATAAATCCCTGTGATAGGAAGAATAAAAGTATATTCAATTAGGGAAAGTGCGTTTTTACTTATTCGGAAAGTTTGTATATGATGTATTTAGAACACCACCCACCCACAACCTCCAGTTCTGCAGAGAGCTGCCTCTCCATACTGCCAACAGCCTCACTGACTCATCGCAATATATAAAGCAACCTTGAAGTTTTGAGGCTATCACTGTTACGCAGTATTTATATAAACTCACCAGTTCATAATGCACTTTAAAAATAGCATGGAAGTCAAAACTCTCCCTAAAATATTTTCTATATGCATATGCTTAGTCTGAAAGGCAGATACGTGTGCACACACAAGCAGAACGCAGATCGCAAGCACCCATTTTTTCAACCCTGGCAAGGCTCCCCTGGCAGATGTGCTGGAATAGGGAGTAAATTCTGGTTTTGCTAAAATCATCAGATATTTTACTTTTGAATCCAGTGGGAGCAGATTTAGCTCTAGATGCACCGAACTGGAGGGGTCCCTACGCACTTCTCCAAACCATGGGCTCTAGGGTTTCACACAATTTGCAGGAATGAGGCAGCTCTTGGGCCAGGCCATCAGCTAAAAAAGCTGTTAGAGATTGGTACAGTCCTGGGATGTATTTGTCAGTTAATTTCCATCCATCCAAAATGCTCTTCAGCGCCTTCACAAAGTGGGTTTTGTGCAGAAGAGATGTGTTTTGCCTTTATCAAATGAACTAACAGCATGACTAGAAGTTTCTGCTTTTCCCATTCAACATTTCTCCTTAGGAAATACAGTTGCTACAAGAAGGGGAAAGAAGAGAAAACCACTTTGCACAAAAGCTTGAGACGCACATTTGAGCAGTAAAAAGGCACTGTTTGTGACAATAGATTGGAGTCTATTCATATCAAGTTTGACAATACGTGCTTTTACTTCAGCATCCACTGAAATCCATATTATTACCCATTTGCTTAAAACTTTAGTAACAGATGGCTGATATGCTCGGAATATCACTTCTCATTTTAATCAAGTATCTGTTACCCCACCATTACAGTTTACTACTCCTCAGATTCTAACCTGTACACTAATTTTGAACTTACTTTCTTTCAACAAAAGGACTACAGTACAAATATCCAAGTATCCAAAGCCAATACAAAAGGGAGATGAAAACATACATAGTTTAAAGTTTGTCCTTTTGAGCCCCCTAGCAAAAAAGGACGCTCACGGTAAAGGGGTCTAGTGATTAACATACCACGCTAGCATGCAAAAGAGCTATACAGGTTCTATTCTACTTCTGCTATTGCATGATTCCTCCACTGTGCATTCATTCTTCCGCAGTAAAATACACTGATAAGCCTGGGATCATACTTTAAAGCTATTTTGAACCTATCAATGAAAAAGGAGGCATTAATACTATGATATTAGAGCTATGGTTGCTCTTTATCTACCGTTACTTTTCTGTTCATATTTGAACATTTAAAAAAAACTGTTATTGCATACACTTCTAGCAACGTTTTTTTACTCTTGGAATTTAAATAAGATTTGATGTACTTTGACCTTTAATTCGATCCAATATTGGTTATTAATATTGACTTTAAAGCAGTTCTGCTTGTACACTTGTAGCATGAACCAAACAGTATAATAGCTGACAGTTTTGTCCATGTTTCATGTTACCTGTTTGGAATCTTGATGTTTAAGCCAACCTTTTTTAAAGTAGTTGACTCATACAATATTTGGGAGACCCAATTCAATCTTTTTCTCAACCTAGTACTGCTTTTGATCTCTTCGTAACATAGAAGAGAGAGTAGAATGCTTACACTATTTCAAAACCATCACTTACTATTAAAGAAAATGACATCTAAATAAAATAAAATGTTACTGAAACGTGCAATCAATAGTCATTTGACAAGCACTGGTTTAGGCAGGGTCAAGAAAGCCACTAGGTGGAATGATGTTTCAATTCTTTTTTTGACCTCAGGTCTTGATATCTTTATCATTTAAGAACATCAAAACAGTGCATAAAACAGGTATAAACAGAGTACAAAGTAGGTGAATAATATTCTTTTGGTGATCATGGCAGAATGCACAGCATCCCTACTGATTACTGTCACCTAATCCTTACTTGTAGTGTCTTAAAACCTCTGTAGTCAACCTGGGAGACATAAGATACATTCAAGTGGGACAGTGAAAAGTTCCTTGTGCTGCAGAGCTGAGTTGAGAACTGGAGGCAGTACTGATCCCTTCACACAGATTACTGTTCAAACTTTTATATGCTGATGAATTGGGATAATTTAGTTTACGACCTAAGAGTCAACAGAAGCTTCTAAAAGATTATAGAGATAATACATGAGCAAATGAAAATGGTGGTGTTCTGTTATCTTATTCATGTTTAATTGCTGCTGGTTTTCACTGGGAGAAATAAAGGGAGACAACAGAAACCATGAAAGTCACATAGGGAAAAGTGACATTTTTCCATCTACCTTGCTGAAGTGATCTGGCAGGCTACTGCAAATATTATGAAATAGATAGTGGCTATATGAAATATGGAAAATGGAAATACGGAGGCAGTCATCAAACAGGAAGCTGTGCATTTGCAGCCTGCAAACATTCATAATGGGGATTAGATCTGATTTAAGCATCTGATTGACAAAAAAATATGTATTGCTGGACCAATCCAGATTTTTAGTTTAGACAAGAGAACTAGACATCGTGTTGACAGGCCAGCCTTGCAACAGGAAAGCTGACCCCTGTTTGAAAGCAAATTAGGACTTTCTTTACCTATAATAGGGAATTACACAGTTGCAGTATTGTTCTTCCAAATGCAGGTCAGGATTTAATTCTTTGAAGGGACAAAAGGGTTTTAACTAAAGGGACAGTTTAGGAATTGCAGTGTTCTAGGAGGTGTCCCTGCTGCTAGACTTCCTACTCTCTTGGGTACTCCTGGACGAACCTTTTGTCTTGATTATTTGCAGACTATCTAAGCTATCCATTACTGGAAAGCTGATGACAAGCAGGTAGTCTGGGATGGGGGAGATCTGGGATCTGACTCATGAATTCCCCATGCTCTGGGTGGTCATTTATTCTAGTGTTAGAAGACTATTGGAAGATTTGATTTAGATTTATTTGAAGACTCTGGATAACAGACACCTTATGCCCACTTTATTTTGCTATAAATACTTTCATGAGGGGCAGGGCAATAAAGAATCACAGCCCCTGCCCGTCCTGGTTAGGAACACACAGGAAAACCATGATGATCAGCATACAATAATAAGGACGTTCCTTGTTTTCTTGTATACTTGGTTCAACCCTCTCGGGGAGAGGTTGTTCACCAACACAAAACATTGCTTTTTTTAACACATGTTCATATCTTCTTTTCTTTTTTTCTTTCAGAGGTATATCAATAGATATAACCACTTCTAGAGATAAAACGAACGACTCCACAGTATCACTTCCTTCCAAATTCGTAGACAAGTTCACAGCATAAAATAATGCTGACTCTCTTGATCTATGTGTAGATTCCTTGCTCACTTAGTCATAAAGAGCAGAAGTTGGGTCAGAACAGAGGAGAATTACGGAAATAATTCAATACTGAATTGGAAATGGTGGCTGAATAGCAGAGACAGTTTGGATTTAAAATGTTATACTACAGTGGCTGCTATCCTAGACAGCTTTAGGATGCATTTGCCAGTTCTTTGAGAAGAAAATGGTGCCTTCAGTTGCAGAATGCAGAACTTTCCTGAGAGAAGTAAAGAACTTCGCCTCGTAAGCAAAAACGGTGACATGGATCCATACGAAAAGAAGACATTTGCATTAGCTATAGATTCTTTTTCCATTTCCCCCCGCCCCAGCCTGTGTGTTTGCCATCACTGTGGAGCACAGAGCAGGGATCACTCTTAGGGAGGAAGAGATTGTTGCTGGAGTCAGGCACAAGGTATTTCCTGAATTCATTATTTTCAAGTACAAAGTTCTGCCAGCCTGTTGTCTGCTCTGTCAGACAGCAATTTGTTTCCCCAGTATTTGAAATGTCAGATCTCACCATGCAACTAGAAGTTGTGCTTTACAGAAGTTGTGCTTGTGTGTAGCACTCAAGTACGTAAGTACATAAATGTTTTAGAAAAATTAAAATATATTACAGTCACATATGGGAACGTCGTAGTTCCATAACTACATGCTAATGAACATGATGTGTTGTCATTTAATTATAAAACACCCATTAATTCTTACTCAGTTTTCACAGTGTATAAAATAACAATCCTGGGTTTCATCTTTCCACAAAAGATGGACCAAAGAGGGAATGACAATTTTGGCTAATTATTTTCCAATCTAACTCATTGAGCATATTTTTCTATTACACACATAAACTTTAATTACTAAGTGAATTTATTTAACACTTTTCATTCTTGAAGCACTGCACAAATAATGAATCTTCTCAACACTTACTACTATTAATATTTATTATTATTGTTTACTACTATTACTAAACTCTTCATTTACAGATGGTGGAACATCTGTAACCATTTTAGGGGGCTATCCTCAAGAGTAAACCTAAGACAGCAAGCTTTAAAGACTTTTCCCCATTTGTGCATCAGTTTTTAAAAGCCTGTTCACTAACTCAGCATCAAGTTGAATACTCAGTGTCTTAACACCTTCACAATCAAATCTTTTGCTCATCTATGCCACGTTCAACCTCACTGACAAGGGCCAGCAGATAAATGTCATCTAGTCTTAAACTTCCCTGACTAAATAGGGAATAACTAACAGCTCCCAAGTTAGCTGTAGTGGATCATTCCAGGGCACCAGTGGTATTGAAGCAGTCTGTTATTCTCAGCCTCTTTACGGCCTTAAAAGCTATCTGATGACAGAAAGTTGGTTTGTTTTTTTTTCACTGAACATGATCCTACTTATTGCCTTTGCAATCTTAGGGACCGGTGGCAAGACGTTCACAGAAAACGTGTTCTGCATTTGACCTGGGCCCTCAGTTATTGCCCCACAGCCAGCATTGCATGATTTTCACATTAAATCTCAAAAGGTTTGGGGTTTTTTCTGTTAAGGACTTGCTTAAATTTGGATTAAGACATTAATCTCAAAGTTAAAACTTAAATTCATCTTGAAGTTAAACATCAAATCCCTTCCTTCTCTACGTCAAAGCTAGTTTAGTAGCTCTGGAAATTACGAGATCCCATTTTCCACAAAAGGAGGTATGACGTGGGCAGTGGGAGAGCAAGCTTCCCCATGCTGCCCTGTGGATTTGCTTCAATCCTGCTTTTGGAAGTTTGCCTTCAAAAAGGAACAAGTATGCAATTCTTCTCTTTTTTAACTCTCTGCTGAGCGTACGAGCAAGTGTGACAACTGAGACAGCAGCCTCTGTAACTACAACAAACACAGGCTGAGACCAGCATCTCATTTCACATTACCAACAAACAGCCATTGAACGCTGACAACTTTGTTCACTTCCTACTAGCTACCATGACTTTAGACAGTAACATCAGATTGGAAATCATGTATGTTTTGGGGAAATAAGGATTTTTTAAATCAGTTGCGGATGGAATAAAGACATGTCAACATCATTCATGCCTTTATAAACTACATTCTCATTCTAAAATCTTAAGCATTATAAGTGATGAGACAATTTACCGGATGCAAAATAACTGAAAACTGAACTCTCAGAAACCATGTCACTTTTGCTGAAGTTACTTGCAAAATCTATGATAAGCAAAGGCATAGAGGAGCAGGCCACAGAGGCAGAAGTTGATTAAAAATTATCTTACAGCAATGTAGTTCAATCAACCCTTTTATTAGCCAGGAAGAAGATAAAGGATGTGCACCTATCCTCCAGAAATCAGGGCACGGAAATGAGGACAGAGCTTTAAATATACAAGGAGGCATTTGATCTGGAAGATGGATGTGCAAGGAGGGTCCAGAGACAATACAGTAAAAAATCTAAGCTAATTTCTGCATTGGTGTCAGGGATTACAACCATGCAACAACAACAACAACAAACCTCACAGAAGTTATTGACAATACGCCCATTTATTTCATTTTAACCTTTTTCTTATTAAATGATTAAATATAACAGTTCAAAATGATCTTTACTTCATTTTAAATGAGCATTAAAAATCTTGAAAATTAATTGTGGCAAAGAAACACTTAACTCAGCCTGAAGCGGAATGCTCTCAACTTCTTGTTTCACTGAAATCTCTAAAAATGTTCCAGTTCAGGTGGACTCTAAATATATTGCCTTCCACTCCCAGTTTTCAAATTTCAGCAACTCAAAAAAAAAAAATATTTCGTCAGATAGTTCTTGTCTTATCAGATAAATATTAGCCCCCCAAACTATCCAGTCTTTTGATCCACTTCATAAGGCATAAAACCCAGACAGATAAGATGTGACTGTATTTGAAACTATTTAACAGAATCCCTGCTTTAAGGCAAAATGGGTTTCTTCAAGATGTTGGGATGTTAGAAGAGGCTGGCAAAGCTCCTTGGGTGTGGAAAGACCTCTGCCTGTGGCACCCTGCTTCACTGCGTACCCAGGGAACGCCGGTATCTCAACATCCATACACCCAGTCGTTTGCTGCTGTGTTTTTCTTGTTTGTTTTTAACTAACTGCAGATATGAAATACAGCGTGCCATGCCCTATTTACATGAATCAAAAGACCTATTTACAAATACATCAGACAGGGTGTCCTAGCCTTTGTAAATCTGATTTCTCCCCAAATATAGCATGCTTTTCTCATTCCATTTTCACTTTATGAGCTTATTTCATGTCCTGTGGTATGAAGATTATTTCACCAGTAAGAATAGACTGACTGGATTATTTTTTATGCTGTACAACAGCAGTAATTAATCTTTACTCAGAAAAGGTAGCTCATTTTTCCCCTATTTCCATACTTTGAGATTAAATTAATTTCCTCATTTCATTTGTGATAGTGAAAATAAATATCCATTCTTTATATATTTCAATTAGCCTTTTATCATGACTGTTGGTCTACTTTATACCAAAGACTACAAAATCTAGTATTGAAATACTCTAATACTATAGCACAGGATTTTCTCTAGAAACTCCCTAATTCTAGTCCAAGTTTCACAATTACTTTTTCCTCCACTGTACCACAAAAGCAATTTTTAATTTTTAACTTCTGTAACCGCTTTTTTAATTATAGATTACAGGGGGGGCCTGACTAGGCCATATGCTCCAAGGCAATAACATTTATGTAATAAATGAATACTAGCTCACATTAATATAATCCCTTTCATAAGATATAAAGGTAAATAATAACCATGATTGCTCTTCTCAGACTGTCATGACATAGATCTGATGTTTTACTTTGCACATCATCAGTTGTCGTTTTCTCCAATAGTAAATGAGAATTCACTAGTGCAAAGTTTCTTATACATTTCTTTCAGCAACAGTGCTAGCATTAACATTTCCCCCCTTATCCTGCTTGTTCCTGGTATTCATTTTTGCTGTTTATTTTTAACCTGGACCTGTTCCCAGATCTATTGCATTGTATGGCCCCACTAACAGCTCTGCTGGCATTGTTGATGGTGTAATGTGGGGAGAAAGAATGGCTGGAGACAAAGAGGGATGCTTAAAGTTGGTACTGCTACAAAAGAATACATCTGAAAACACAGCTTTAGTTTTACAATGCATCTTCTGTGTTATAGGATACGGATCTGAATTGAGCTGCAGACCTTGGAGCACAAATTACGAGCACTTAACGTTTGTCTCCCGTTCATCTCCTTTAGACCCGCTACTTGCACCAGCTGGTTCTATTGATACCATACAGCAACAACTTTGTTTGTTGACTATTGGAGAACAGTGAATGTTCTTACTACAAGTTAGGCTTTGGCAGATGCGCATTTGCAAGCCGCCTTCTAGTAGTTTGAGGTATTGCTGCCTCCAGGTGTCCTTTTTGCTCTTCTGCCAAAAATGCCTGAGTAGCAGAGTGAGCAGAAGGGAACGCTTGAGCCTCAGCTGCTCCAAGTACCGCGTGTGGTATCTTAGCTCAGCAACCTTTTTTCCCACATCTCCCCACCCTCCCGCAGCACTAGGGTTACTTTCCAGGCACTCCACCTCCTGACTGTGAGAAGCATTTTATTCCCATAGGACAGACTGAGGAGGAGGCTGGAAGGTGAGCTTTCATGTGCTTGCAAAGTACTCTTTCTGTTTCTGCTCTTCGGTATTCCCTTGGCTGCTGTGTCCCCACCCCCTTTCCCAACTAGATTTTTTTCAACGAAGCTCTATTTCAGTCCCAGATGTATTCCTTTTTCACCTACTGCCTACAGCAAACTTTCTTCTCTGCTCCCAGGTAGCCTTCTGTAGTTACCAAGGTGGGGACACCTTGCTTCAAGAAGCAGTGTTTAGGATGCTGTATGATCAAGGAAAGTGAACTTGAGTGGTAGTGTCAAACTCTGCAAGCAAACAGCAGAGGCATGGGCAGATGCCCCCTTGCTGCCTCCGCTGAGAAGGTATATGAGTAGGGAGAGGCGAGGCAGTGGAGGGAGTGCGGTTAGCTGGGGAAAGTAACGTCTGAATCTGTGCAGCAAGATTCACCAGAGTTAATCTCTAAAACTCCTTAAATTATTGCTTGCATAGGAAAAGTTTAAAAATGCATTTTTCTCATGTTTCTCCATTCTGTTACTGATCCAGAGTCAAGAGGTTTGTGGTCAGGATTAGAAATAAGGAGGCACAGCCCATTGCTGTTTCGATGTTAATGCCATTTGTGACACATCCTGAGTTATGACTCTAACAGAAGAAAATGTCTTATGACCAGAGTTACTTGGGTGGAGCCTTTAGCTAAACAAAAGCTGAAAAACAGCCGATCAATGCTTTCTCTTGATGATTTAAAGTTGTAATCTTATTATGAAAATTAACCTTAGGAAGGCATCAACGAATTTCCAGATGAGGACTGTTGCTAGGGACTTACGTGGTTTGGCAGTTATATGGTGCAGTTTGTAATAATCCATTTTCTACTGTTGATTAGATCATATTTAATAGATAGTACTCTATAAACTCCTATGTTACTCGTAACACAGTTGCCACCTCTAAGTTTTACTGTCACGCGCTCTAACTCTTTCCTCAGTATACCTTTAGACAACATAGGGTATGTCTATACAGTCCTCTTCCAATAGACCTGGGATTACATGGCCTGTGCCCTTGGACCAGCAGTCACCTTGCTGACATCTCAGCAGGATTTTTTAGCTCGGGTTAAGCATTGCCCCAACGTGGTTTCACTTTAGCTCAGGGCTGAGACAAAGTGAGCTTATGTCAGCATGATAAAAAACTATGTGAAAATAGCTCCAGGTGTCCCTTAGGGGTATTCACAGCAGCTGCCCTGCTAATCGAGGAACACCGGGGGACCTGAGGAAATTCTAATTCTCCACCCAGAAGAAGGGCTGCAACACATTTCCCACTTACTCTCCCTCTGCCATGCCAGGTAGGCGGCAGTCCCTGCCCCTGTTGCTTTTACTGTGAAACTGGAACTTGGTGCCTAGGTTGCTGGAGAACACCCCCACTAATTTAGAGGGTTGTTAAAGAAGGATGAATTGCATTTTCTCTAAGAGGAACATACCCCACGGAAATAAAAAAGAAAAATACGAGAACCCTTTTTCTCTCTACTGAGAGTTGCAGAATTAACTTTTCTTGAGCGCACTTCTCACTGCTTGGGTAGGGCGACTGTAACAGTTCAGTTTATAATAAAAAGGTTTAAGCCTTCACTGCCTCGCTTCATTTGCCATTAAAACTCCCCTAAAAGGCAACAGGCATTTCATTTTCTTCTTGATCCGTTTGCGACATGTATCGGCACCGTGCTCAGGGCAGCGGGAGCTGAGGGTGCCGGGAACACTCAGCAATACCCAGGACCCAGAGCTTGTGTTTAAGCCGCAGCTCCCTGCCAGCTGGAGACACATTTAACATTCCCTGCATGACTTCAGCAGTTCAGCCGCTTTCCCACATTCTACAGCTGGCCTCCCACCACCGCTCAGCCTGCAAGCACACACCACACCAGGGTCATATTCTTGCCATCAATTCTCAAGTAGAACTTGCTAGAGAAAGCACCCGAGAGTTCTGCTTTAAATGTGATGGCACCATAAGGCCCGAACGTCCTGGCATCTCCGAAGTGGCAAGGCTACGTATAAAAAAGTACTTTGCATTTGCTCTTCAGCTCCTCTGTGTTTTACAAAAGGTCTGCATATCTTCGGAGCCACAAAGTGGTTGGGTGGCAACACCGTAAAGTCCCAGAACAAATCCTTACTACTATGAGTAATCCCAGTGCTTTACAACAGGACACATTTGGAAAGAAAGTCCTTCAGGACTGCATCCGTGGAGCTTTATTGTTAATAGTCTTTTTTTCTGACTGCAAATTCATGTTGCTTCACATGCACGCCACATCCATTTTTGTCCTTGTGCAGAAGTTAAAAAAAGGAAGCATGGAGTCTGGAGATGTTAATTTTTAATACCATAATTAGCTTAATGGGTTACTGTGGTTTGCATTTTTTTATGTCTACGAGCTGAACTGGCTCGTGCCTTTTTTGTCCTGCTTTTTGTGTCATGAAAAAATAAACAACAACAAATTTCTGGAAGAACTGATGAAGACATGTAAATTCAGTAGATAGTGAGACTTTATGACAGCAACGTTCTGGCAATTCATACTTAGAATTTGTCTAAAAAAACCCCCCCAAACTATTCAAACAATTCATAGGTTAAGCATCAAGATTTTATGGGGACAACGACTAGGAGGGAAACCTATTGTATGATCTGTATCTGGATTCCTCATTTATCTAATTCCAAGCACATCAGTGGTTAGGGACTGTGCAAATAAAGAATACTTGCACAAAATTAAACCTGCACATCTGGGTGTGTTGGACAGAAAGGTCTACAAATGCATTTTAGTTTTCCCTGGAAACAGTGAATGAGACTGAGTGAACATATCATTGACTTTCTGGGGTACAACATGGGACTATTAATTCCACTGAAATAATGATGTGCATAGCTGCAGTGAGCTTGACGTGGATGTATATCAACTGGATCTTTCAAGTCTACTGAGATAATCACAAAAGCCGTGAAACTGGTTCATGGATCTGGACGGAGGACCAACACAATGCTTGGGCATTACTCATGTATCATTTTAGGCCTATTTTGGGGCATAAATAGGACCTCATCTTTGCGTAGCACCTTACACTGACATGATTTGGATCCAAACATATACCAGAAAATATCTACCAGAAGATGCAGTTTATTTGTGTTTTATCTTTTGATAATTGTTTTAACATTTACTTTACTAATGTTTGAGTGAATGCCTTAAAAAATTTCAACCAGCCATATTATCATTATAACATAAAGACATTTGGCCCGCATTTTGAAATACCAGGTAACATCCTCTCGCTTACTTTAAAAAGCTAATTTAAGTCAAAGTTGAAAGAAAAGTATCGCTCAAATAAGATGCTATCTTCCTTTTACAATTAAAAAAAATCAGAGAAACATATTTTGTACAAACTGTTTTCTATAAACTCATTTTGAGCGAAGTCCCAGTTTATGAGTTAACATAACAAATAAAATACAGTCTAGCTCTAAACCTAGCTAATACAAACTTATCATGGAAGCAGTGACAACCCCTTACCTGCACAGGGATGGCTAGCACCAGTCCACAGAGGGACTAGCTACAAATGCATGCCATTAGGTATTATTAGAAGAAAAATGTGCTGCCAGTGATGAGAAGGTAGATTTATATTAGCAGACATTAAAACTTTATTAAGACAGAATTATTTACAGCCACAAGACATGCAGTGTAGCACAATATTCCTACAGCCTTAACGTAAATGTGATAATTGCAATTGAAAGTGAACTACCTGTAATGGCTTTCAGAGTTTATCTCTCTATTCATTGGGCATAAGCCCATTCAAATTGGTGGAAATACTGGTGTAGTTACCCATAGATATCAACAAAAAATGTCCCCACCTAAGCCAGCAGGCAAGCCTCTCTAATCCACAGTGGACACAGCTGTGACTTTACTGATTCGCAGCAGCCATGTGCCTTAGGTTTAGCATTTCCTTTTACTCTCCTCAGCCTACAGTTCTTGCACGCCTAAATACCAGTCACCGCGTAAACCCGGAGTGTCCCCATAGGGTGCTTGTTTCCAGCCTACAAGCACAAAGCTGTGTACCAAGTGTGTTTAGCAAACAGTGAATTCCTCTCACAGTCTACACAGTTCCTATCCATTGACTTAAGTACTTAGAGGACCAACATATTAATTTGACTTTGCAAGCCAGGGACTTTCTTTGGATTCCCAGGACATACAAAAACCCATCTAATTTGAAGTGCAAGAACTCATTAGATACTGAAAGAACTTTTTTGTATTAAAAATACGAGGGAAAGGTACTGGCAATAGTTGGCAAGGTAGTATCAATCACATCTGGCAGAAAGGCCTCATTCAAAGGACAGTAATTTAAGAAAATGTATTTCAAAGGTAATAAAGTTGCTGTGCATTCACAGACAAAAAAACTTCTTGATGGGGCTGCTTGGAAGAGCACTTTCTAACACTGTTAGCAAACATGCTGCAGGATTGCTAATGAAATTGTTTATCTACTGCTCACACAAGAGCCCATGCACTATTCCTAAGTTCTGTGGTTTTAAAGCAGTAATACTGGCATGTCACCATTCTCCAGCTGAGTATCTGTCCAGACAAATGAGATGCCATTTTTTTAAAACTGAAAAAATTATTACAGAATAGACACTGCTGAGGGACTGAGGGTCTGACAACATAAAATGATTATTCCTCTTGCTATCAGCTCTAGTATAGAGTAGAATATAATTATTCTATCATAACTGTAATAAACTGCAATTTCAGACAATAGCGTGAATAATTTTTGGTCAATGAGCAGTAAAAACTGCTCAGTGAAAGTGAAGAGAATGTATAGTTTAAACATTTTAATTTCAAGTCTACAAATACTACAAAAACCTGTTTTAATCTCTAATGAGTGAGTGTTGTGATTATCTGAAATTGCACAGGATTAGTATTATTCCTACAGAAAGCAAAGGTCAGGAGGTCTCGATAAAAAAAAGAATATTTGAAAGAAAACATTCTCTATTTGAAGCATTTATGCTTATAATTTGTTCGTAAGCTTTGAACTGCTCTTCTGGATGCTGATGAAAGTTCAGAGCATTTTTCATATACAATACAATTAGTGTTCATCTTTCTGCAGTGTCATCAACTGCATACAACCTAGTTAATTGTCCTAGATTTAAACAAGTCATATACTGCACATTTAAATTCATATCCTACATTAACTTCCATTTTTACACATAGCCATTAATATTAACAGTTTTTCATTAAAAATGTTCATTCAGATATAGTCTCTACATAAAAATAAACAGCTTAATAGAACTGAGTGTGGCAAGTTAATGAAATAACATTAGTTACAAGCACTACAAGAACTATTATGATGTATACATATGCAAAAGTGTTTTCCAACATAATTTTTTTTAAAATAAAAATTAAAAATAACTAGAGCAAATATGAACTCATATAGGTGATTCTGGAAATTCCTACTGTTATAATGTGAAACACAAGTATCTCTGAGACTAATGACATGCCAAACTGCAGTTCCAATTCAGATTATCCACTTTCAAAGTCTACCAACTGGCTTGTTGCTTTAGCTTTCCTTTATTCCTTCAGTAATTTGTGTTTGCTTTTCTTGGGTTACTATACAAAAGCAAGGATGAGTATATAGATGCTTATTAGTCACAGAAATAAGGGTGCACAAAAACAATCAAAATTAATTTTGCAATATGTTAAATAACTATTAGTCCATACTTGCAGCTACCAAATTCAGGTACATATTCACATGTCAGAATTGAGTTCATGTTTTGCTATGCCCTTACCATTATTTTATATATCTAATGTACTTCTTAAGCTGTATAGGTGAAAATGTAGTTACGCCCCTTGATGCACTCAGCTACCATGGGATAGAATTACAAGTGAACGTTCTCTATTCCTGTTTATGTTGTAAGTTCCAAGAATGACTATCATATGAGTACAATGGAGGTCTTTTTAGCAGTACGCTGACATGAAAGAAAAGTTCAGCTATGTTGTTTAATTGTGTATACTCCAGTGCTAGGCAACTCTCCAAACCTTACTGTAAACATTGTTTAAGGTTCATCCAGATCAGCACAATAATGAAGCTTATGCTTTTTACGCTTAGCTTTAAATGACAATTGCTTTTCTTTATGGCTTTATATTTACCTGTACTGAAGCACAGCTAGAGACATCATACTGGGATGACCTTTTTCTTTTACAGAATGATGGGTTGTCCTCTAAAGCCCTGGTCTAATGTTCTGTTTACATGGTGTTGTTTTCCTGGACAGAGGACTGATCTGTTATCTTTTGTTAGCTTGTCTGGAGAACATATTCATCACAGCCTAACAAATGGCAATATTAGATTAATAAGGAAAAAAGTGCATATTCAACAAACATGTTGTTGAATATTTTAATGGAGCCAAAAACACTTAACAGTTCCACAAACTGTATGGTTACTCTGAAAATATCATTCATGTTCTAACAAGTATGTATGCACATAATAATGTAAAACTGGCACCATTAACTCTAATGTATAATCATTATAAGTTATTTTTGTTAATGTAAAGACATCTTCCACTACAAAAATACACAGTTGAGGCCAAAAATATAGGACATGTGTGCTCCTTCAATGGTCCTTCAAAGTTGTTATTAGAAGTGCAGACTGGGTGTGTGTAGGCAGACAATTATGAGACAAAGAACACTACATTCCTAAACTTCAGTTCAATATAAGAAGAAAGTTCATTTATTGTTCAAAGGACATAATTTACAGTGTTCCAAGTTTCTATTCTATAAGTGCTTCTGTATTTTATGGTCAGCAGGACAGTGAAATTTCACTGAAGAAATGGCCATTAGATTTCATACAAATGCATAGTCTTCATGTGAAATCCCTTTTCGGGGATGAGTACTGCAAGATGTGCTTTTTGAAACTGGCTTTTATTTTGCAACATAACAGAATAACCAGTATAGTATTTCTCCAACCCCAACTACATATGTCTAAAAACTTCTGCAAAGTTCAACACACCTACATTTTTATCGATGTGTTTGTCACAATCTAGACAATTCAGAGACAGGCAAAATACTTCAGACTTGATCTGCAGAGGTCGGATAGAACTTCAAATTTCTAATCATGTGAATATTCTTAACTACATGAATAGCTCCAAATGCTACTCCCATGATTAAGCATTTTAAGAATTGTGACACAGAGCTGAAGGTTGTTAAAGCTGAGAGAAATTAAGTATTAGCAAAAAATAACATCTCACTTTGTTGGAACTGAGGTGTATATATAGTTCTTTAGACAATGAGATTAATGTGTTGCTTTGTTCTTTATCAGGTCTCCAACGAGTCTGACATTATCTCCCTAACTATTGAGATTTCCCTAATAGTACGCATTAGGCACAGGATATTGAATGCACATTATGCAACAAAGTTTTCAAAAAAGCAGTAGTCTATCTTAAACCCAAGGATTATCCCACAAAACACTACTACTACCCAGTTTGTTTATACCCTCCTAAATCTATTTTGTCTCCTGTGTTTCATTGAGACATGAAAGCCCTCTGTGGCAGTCACGCACCTCGTGCAAAGGATTCCTGACCTGTGTGGAGGGCTGCCAGGGTGCTTTAATAATATAAAGATTAATAACTGATAAGCTAAATCAATTACCAAGTACCTTGTAGTCTATCGCATGCAGTGGCAAATCCAGCTTCCAAAGAAAATCCTCCTGACCACCTGGGCTCATGTGAACAGAACCTCAGGTAAAATAACAAATATAAGAAAATCGGCATTTCCTTTACTATTTGTTTTATTTCAAATAAACATCCTTTTCTATTTCCCACAAGAATTTGCTCTCTGCAGGTTTGGCTGGATCCTCAGCAATTCCTTACGTTGATCAAAGGGCTGATCAAAGGCAACAGAGAAGGGTCTCCCCAACTATGAGAGCTGTTTAGCCAAAAGCATGACCATCACCTTCCTCACCTGGCACAACAACGCTCTAGGCAGGCAAGAGTATCATGGGAAGAAGACAAGATGGAGGGAGTCCAATACCTCCCATCAAACCTGATCAGTATAGGGCTTCAGTTTGTACTGGGAATAGATTCAGGAAAAGTGAGTGGAGTTGTCACTACAGAAGGTATATCTGCTTGAGGACAAAACAGCTCATCTGTACCTGCAAGGGTCTGGGCCACTGTGAAAATGAATAGTCAGGTAATTCTTGTCAATCTTAGATGCACTAATATGGACAACAAAGTTCACCAATTTATTTTTTGTTTTCAGTAGCTTTTTTTTTTAAATAAAAGACCACTGAGAGCGCCTTAGTGGATGCTTCTGTGCAGACGCCAATAAGAATTTAGGGATGTGTGCTCCTTCCTTGCTGAAACAAGTCTGTATGTTTGGAAATTAATTGCTTAAGATCAGAAATTCCAAACTTAATTGGAGTGAAGAAGAATGTAAAAAGAAATTAAAAATAGATACTTACAAGAGTCAAACATAAAACTCTAATAAATGAACTCAAGAAAAAAATTCTTATTTCTTAAATAAATATTACTAAAATTCAAAAAAAAAGCAGGAAATACAAATATACATATTTAAATGCTTCATATATTTATGCTCCAATACATCTCTAGAAAAAGAAAACATATATTGTTTACCCAGCATAATGTTCTCTTTTACTAGAAAAATATTTAATCTCAAGTATTTTTAATGTGTAATTTGATTCTCAGTTCTTAGCTACATATCAGTCATGGGATACATTCCATAGTTATGAAGTATTACCTTGAGAGATTTCATGCTTCCAAGCACACGGCCAATTTCTGGCCTGGGATGCAAATGTACAATTCTCTTTGAAGTCTATAAGAGTCACAAAAATAGAATATGCTACAGACTGCAATTGAGTTTTTTCTGTGTTTAGAGTCAAATTCTACTCAGCGTTACATATTTAACTCCATTCCCCTCCAATTTTAATTGGAGGGCTATAACTGAGCAGAGTTGGTCTCTCATGCCAACACTTAGTGTAATTAAATTAAATACATGTATATGTATACATCATTGTAAATGTGGTTTTTATAAAGCTAAGCAACTTCATATCCATTCTTCTCTGTAACATAACTTTTTCTTTATAAAACTACTACTATTTAATATAAATGTGTTAATATAATTATGATACACACATTCATGTAATTACTTGTGTTTTGCACTACTGCATATCCTAGAAACCTTTCAATTTAAAATTAAATTCAGGATACTTGTGTAACTTCAGTACTTATAATTTTCAAGAAAGGGGACATCAAAAAGAACGCAAAGAAATCTCATCTGTGTTCCGCCAAGTACTCTGGAGCCCAGTCCTGAATACAGCATGCAGGCAAAATGCTCACTTAGTGAAGTGAATAAATATTCATTGTGCATTTATTTACTTCTGGTATTACTGGATTTAGTCATATAATTAAAACTGTTAAAATTATTAATTAGAGGACAATACAGTTAATAGAGTTTTAGTTGACAGGAGTTTAGCACATCAAGTCAGCTTAATTAAGTCTTGTCTACATTTGGAAATTTACTAGAACTACTCTGAAATAACCCCTGATATGGACGTGTAGATATGTGAACATCTATATGGGAATTTATAACACTCAATAATTCCAGAAAAGTATTTCCTTATAAATTCCATTATATTTTTAAGTGTAGACAAGCTCTAAATCTTGTTAGCATCAATATTCTGCACCTTTGGTAGCTTTTACTCTCTAACACTCCAGTGTGTTTACTTCAGTATCATCAAACCTTTAAGGCTTCGTCCTGGAAAGAAGTAGGAACAGAAGCCTCGCGTATGCGTAAAAATTGCATCAGATTAACAGTTTAAAATATAACAACATTTATAAGTAACGCCATGAGAAGGCAATCACATTTCAGAGTAAGAATGCCTTTGCTTGTTTAGCTGGCTTTGAAAGTGGATTAAGCTATTTTGGACAATAGTACTCTCATTCAAGAAGAAAGCTCTGCTCACTTGACATTATTTGGGGATAATTATTCCAGAATACCTAACAAATCCTTATACCTGGCCTTCCACCAGTGCTCGCTGTGCTAGTATTGTGCACAGTGCTCGCACAGCAGTTAGTTACCTCTCAAAGATCCCTGCTGTCAGAATAAAGGAACTAGATGCCAAATACCATTCTCAGAGGATCACCGCACATGAGAGAGATGCAGGATGAAACTATATGCCGCAAAAGTCTGGGATTTTATCATTTTTTGAGGGCTAACATCACCAATACAACCAATGATTAAAAAACAACAAAAAGAAACAAAACCAAAAGCTACAAAAGAGAGACATTAAACCTGAACAAAATAAAAAGGATCTTCTATTGGTCAGATGTAGTTATGGCTTCAGGATAGCATATTCAAAGTGCAAAATCACTATTATTTGTGACTCCTTCTCCATAAAACTAAAGCCCTTTTTTGGGCTGTGTTGCTCCACAGAGGTAGACTGTGACAGAAAAATGCAAGCTCTGTGTTACCTCATTGTAATACCATGATCTTCACCACCTCCAAAGGCCACAGCACAGTTCAGAGTGATGCTGGCCACTTCACAAAAAATATGAATTAAAATATACAAATCATCCCATCTCAGTTATAGGGACTGAAAATGCTATTCTCTGGTGGTGACTTTAGCACTTCAAACCTTCTCTTGGTCCTGCTTTTCCCTCCAAGTGATCTTAATCTAAATAGAAAGCCTACCTCTCCGCTCACCAAAGCAGGCTGGAATGTTATTTCTAGTCCAAACACCAGATCCGGTCAGGCTGCTAGGATGGACCTTAGCGTCTGAGCTGACCGACACATGACTAGAACAGCATGCTTGGACACATAAGTGTTCTGGCATAGTACCAACAGCACAAATGAACGATGAAAACTTTAATATAAGAAAGCATGTCTCTGTATGTGTAAAGTTTAAAGACATGAAAATACGTTGCTATAAATTCAAAGTTTCAGTCTGGCTGGTATACTGTCTAATTTCCACTGAACTCTATTTTCCATGCATACTCTTCTAATTTTTTATATTGAGATGGATGCCTTCTGATTTTTTTTCTGTTTAGCCACTTTTGCCAGGAGTAGTGTGTGATACAGCATAGTGATATTCTGGCTGCTAAGCTCCATTTAGTCTTTGCTATGTTGTATATTTTCTTGGATTCAGATTCATGCCAGACCTATCAGGATAAGAGAATTTCTGAACATATAAAATATCAAAAAGAATAGCAACATCACCACGTCACTTAAAAGTGTGTTCAGGAAGTCCTTGCACTTACTCTAGTTTCAGTGTAATAAGAAAACAGATGTATAATCTACAAGAAATAAAAAGAAATGGCAAAGTCTTCAATTCTGAGGAGTTTACCTCTGTAACTTTATCTACAGTATCACAATACGGCTGCACCAGTTAAGAGGCAAAGATAACTGCCAAATTTGCCCCACGAGTACCTTTTGTCCTCTCACAATCTATGTAAAACAAGGCCTTTCCCAGAGGTCGTGCCTGTCTGTTCCCCAAAACCCTCCATTGTTTTTGTAAAAATAACCTTTAATTCTTGCTGAACTTTAGCGGTCCCCAAACAGAGTTCTTGCAGAATACTGCCTTCAGTCTCCTTTTGTTGGAGATGCAACTCCCCGTGGATGGCCTGGCAGCTGGAGGTGTCTTCTTGTGCCATGCTCTGGCACACATGCCACAGCCTCTCCACTGAACTGTGCTTCTTCTCTCCCCTGCTCTTTTCTCTCTTATTCTTTTCCCTTATCTGTTCTTTACAGCAATTTTCCCCTTTCAAAATTAGTTTTCCCTGTATTTTCCCTCCATCCAGCTTTGTACTTTTCACTTACCTTTTCCTCTTTTCCTATCTCACATAACAACACAAGGCTCAAGAGACAGGTCTATAGCCAGCTTTTAAGAGCCTATTTAACCCACTTTCAGAGATAAGCTCAATGCTAGGGGAGCAAAGAAAGCAAAGCGGATCGGCCCCGTGGAACCACCTCCCTGCTGTGCAAACCCACCGCTCCTGAGACCAGCTGCTCTGGGTCTCAATGTGGGAGCAAGGACTAACGGCAGGTAGTTCTTCCAAAGGTGTCTATCGCTTCAGTGAAGCCAAGATTATATACAATTACAGAAACCAGACTACTTCTCTGTTGTTATCATCTTGTTGGTATCCTGAGCCATGCCTTCCTTTCCTCTTTTCCAGATGCTATTCCTATAAGTATCAATTATCAAAGATTCTCACTAAAACTCTGTAATATTTGTCATTCCCAGACATGGCTCTCAGCTTTCTACTCCCAGAAATCCCGGCTCACTCTCCTGACATCCTCCAGTAATTAGGCAAGCCAGAGTTGCTCAGACTTGTATACAACCCTTGATACCAGCAAGCCTTCTTTCCACTGTCTCCAAGGGATCCAGAGCAAATGGCTCCTGAATTCTGTTTTAAAGCTACAGGCTGACATGAACAATGGTCTGGAGATTTTGCAGCTCATTTAAATTGAAAAATGGGGGGCTGTAATGAAATAAATATGAAAATTAAGGTTATAAAGTTTATTATTTCTTGAGATAAAATAAAAGTAAGATTCTGGTGCATGATTTTTCTGCAAAGACTAGATTCTATGGCCATTTAAATTAGAGAACACATGGAGCTCAATATCAGTGTCAAGAGAAGGACTAAGGTCTCAATTTATGAAAAAATCACAACTAGTGCCCATTTTACACATGAATGCCTTCATTATAGAGACAGCAACCCAGAATATTTCATAAATATTACATGCACATACATACTTCACTAGATTGCCCAATATCTAAGTTACTTGAAGCACAGGCTATCCTGCAGAGTAGACACCACACTGTCAAGAATCAAAGAATAACAGTAACTAGTCAATCAAGGAAATTGAATCAACAGTGAATATTCTCTAACAACTGGTAGGTAAATCTAAACTAAACTATATATGCAACACATTTTAAAAATGTGTATATACAAGTATCAGCAACCACCACCAGAGCACATGGGTCTGCAGCATCCTCCCTGGATGACAAAAGCGATTGGGTGAGTTGCAGCATGCTTTCCATCAGTGAGAAAGACGGAATACATTTTGGAAGACAACACTCAGATAAATCCCTACTCTTAAAAAGGTGTGCTGTGGAAATGGCAGGAGTTCTGTTGTTCAACATATATGCGTTTCTAAACTTCATATAAATATCAGTAAAAGAGGAGCCATTTATACTAACCTTGACAGAGCTGAATGGAGTGTAAGTAAGCATGGAAAATGACCCATTATATTTCATATGAGTAAAAACAAAAAAGTATTTATTATTCAGTTGTTCATTATTCAATTATTCATCTGACATGTAATTCCACTTTCAGTTTTAAAGGAAGGAAAGTGGTAGCAGTTATAAAATATGCATGGTTGCTTTTCTGCCTCTTTTGGGGGCAACATGGCAAAGTAAACTTCTGTCATTGTTCTTTCATTTTTACCATGTTTTTTTGCTATTTCTCCCAGAAAGATGCATGGCTACTTAGCATGTAAGTGTTAGATGCTGGATAACACTCCTCCCTAGTCCCAGGCCCTCAACTAAATAGAAGTCCAAGAACAGCATTTAAAATTCCTAAGGGCAGAAACATCCCCAGTGCACAAATCTCTCTTCATTTCTTCCCAATTCTATATTTTTGTAAAAATCTTCACTTTTATTTATGTTCAGATAGCCCAGTCACCATCAAGGTAAACACTCCAGGGCAGAGAAGGAAATAAAGAAGTGTTCAATTAGGTAATTTCTTTTCTGTGATAATGACTTGGAGTGATAATGCTGCTGTCTCTGGAACTTTCTGGCCATGAGGAAGTCATCTTAAGGCCAACTTAATCCTGTCTTAGGTCCCTAAATATATATTCTGGCACCTAACAAGAAACCTGATTTTCAGAATTAATGAACAACCATGATCATGTTGTTTAGTTAGCAGTGTAAAGATGAACTGACATTTGGTGGGTTTTACATGTTTTTCTCATCATCAATCTGGCTGACAACTATAGCTGTGATTTTTCTTTTTTTTTTTTTTTAAGATCTAGTAGAAGCAGCATCTTTAAGATTAACTTTACTGTTTGGGATCATGAGAGCTTCCTATTATTATACCTGCCATTGAAAATCCTTAGAAAGTATGGGGGAGTGACTATATAAAAGAGATTGGAAAGAAGTGCTAATAAAAGCAGAGCGGGCTAAAGCAGCTGGGTGGGTGGGTTTAGAAGCCCTTCACATATCCATAGTTTCTGCAGCTGATGAACTTACTTCAATTTGGAAGAAAAGTCACTTGAGATATAGCAGAACTGTCAGTGAAGAGCAACAGGAACACACTAATTCTTCCCATTTTTTCTACTAGCAAGTCAGAACACTGCCTTCCTCAGTACTCTTTGCTGTTCCTCTGAATAATGTCTGCTTGGAAAGAAACAAGATTTAATTTGGGGTTATTGTTTTATTTAATTTTTAATCCATGTCCAAGACAAAAACTTATCAACAAATTCAGATTTGATGCAGGAACAAGAAATGTCAGCCTAAGGAAGTGGTTTGGTATGAGAATGTATACATGTCTGTCACAATTTACAGCATAGCTTTGTAGCACTATAATGTTCTGCCAGGAGAAACACAAACAAATAGACAAACCTAAAACCTTAAATTTTAAGCAGCTTAAACAAGATATTTGCTAAAATGGGATAAGGGAATTTGCATGATGAAGAAATTATTGAAATGTCATTTGCATATTTGTAGAATGCATGTTCTATTAAATAGAAAAAGGGAATTCCTTCTATACCTTTCCTTTCCAAATAACATATCACAGCTTACAATGATGAAATATAGAAGGAACAGTAACAGTTACGTTAGAGCCTCTTATGCTGATTATAGTTATCAGGGTGTACCTTACAGAATCACACACTAGTTTGGAAAGGTCATCTGGAGGTCATCTAGTCCAACTTCACTCCAAGAGCAGGTTCAACTAGATCAGGTTGCTCAGGACCTTGTCCAGTTGAGTTTTTACTGTCTCCAAGAGATTCCAGAGCCTCTCTTGGCACCTGTTCAGGTGCTTGGCCACCCTTATGGTGAAAAAAATTTTCTGCGTATCTAATTACAATTTTCTCATGTCACAACTTGTGTTCATTGTGTTGCACCCTATTGCCTATTCCCTTCTATGATAAAACTACTAGATCTGTAGACAAGGGGAGAGCAGTGAATGTCATTCACATTGATTTTAGCAAGGACTTTGACATTGTGTCCCACTATATTCTTGGACCCAAGGGAAAGACATTATAGTCTGGACAAGTGGACAACTAGATTGGAATGAAACTAACAGGATGGTCAGGCTCAGAGAATCACAGTTAATGGGTTATACTCTACCTGGAGGCCAGTACCAAGTGGAGCACTACAAGGGTCTATCCTGGGACTGGTGTGTTTAACATTTTTATATCAGAGAAGTGCAAAGTTCTGCACCTGGGAAGGAAGAGTCCCTTGCAATGATGTAGGCTGGGGACTTACTGGCTGGGGAGCAGCTCTGCTGGAACAGACCTGGGGGGCTGAGGCAGACAGCAAGCCGAGCATAAGCCAGCAGCATCCTCTGGCAGTAAGGTGTGCCTTCGGGGCTGCATTCGGGTGAGGGAAGTGACTATCCCCCCATTTGACAGACCCCATCTAGAATGCTACATGCAGCTTTGGGCCCCCAGTAAAAGAAAGACATTGATAAGACAGAGCAAGTTCAGTGGAGGGCCGTCAAGATGGCTGGGGGCTGGATCACATGCTCTGTGAAAAGCTGAAGGAACGGGGCTTGTTCGGTCTGGAGAAGAGAAGGCTTTGGTGGGACTTAATAGCAGCTTTCCATTTGTAGAATGGAAACCTCTGAGGAGGTTATCAAGGAGAAGGAGCCAGCTTCTTACAGTGGTGCATGGTGTGAGGATGAGTCAATGAGCATAAGTTGAAACAAGAGAGGTTTAGACTGGAAATAAGAAAAAAAAAATTCACCGTGAGGACAGCCAGCATTGGAACAGGTTGTGCAGAGAGGCTGTGCATCTCCATCCTCAGAGGCTTTCAAGACCAGACTGGATAAGACCCTGAGCAACCTGGTCTGATCTTCTAGACAACCCTGCTTTGAGCAGAAAGTTGGCTTAGAGAGCTCCTGAAGTCCCTTCCAACCTGAATTATCCTGTCATCCTATCCCTGTGCACCTCCAAGAAGTGTCTGGCTCCACCTTGTCTATACATTCTCATTTGATAGATTTAGACAGCTATTAGATCTCCTCTTAGCCTTCCCTTCTTAAAGCTAAATAAAGCCATTTGTAGGACCTGGGGATAAAACAGGGAAATATACATATTCATCAGAGGAGGGAAAAAAACTCACCCAAATACAGATATGGAAAGAGTAGAGAACAACCTAAACATAAGCACTGAGTATATGGTCCTGTGAAAGGCCTAAACAGAGAGAATAGTGAATTGGAGAAAGGAATTTGGGACTGAGAACAAAGAAACTGCTTCTATTATTCAAGATCCCTGTGTTCAGGGAAACTGGAGTTTGACTGCTCTTTGTCAATAATTCAGCTACATCAAAGAAACAACTAAGTATCACCATTTTTTTCCTTCTACCTGGAACAATAAGAATCTGAATTTTTGGCTGACTGGGTTGAAAGAAGTAAGAGGCATTCTGGAGTCTTTGACCCTGTTAACAGAGATGGTTCCCCCTCCAAAATGTCCCCATGTATTCTCCTCACTTTAATATGCAATTGTCAAACAAATGGTCACTAATCAGAAAAGCTACCCAGAGGAAACCAGGAGGTCACAGGCACTATTCATGAAATGCAAAGTTTATATCATAAACCCTTCTTAAATGTTTTTTCTAGGAGACAGAATGTTTTAGCTAGTACTTTTCCAAATGAGTCACTAACACCCTTGTCTTAATTCTGCAGCTGCTGCTAATTTGAAGTGCCAGCCTTCTCCCCTCTTTGCCCAGAATGAAATAAAATATCAATGTTGCACTGTGCTGAAAATGGAAAGTTACATGTAACACTATGCTACAAGGCCTCTGGAAGTCCCATTTACATTTGATTCTTTCTTTCCTCCCAGGCCTATACCTGACTTACGCCCTCTCAGCAACTTACTTCACGCTTTCTTCCACACTCATTGGTCATGAAGAATGAAAGACAGACTCACATGGTTTTTTAACACTTCATGCACCAACATCTAACACAATGTAAAACACTAAAAGAGAAAATAAAGTTGTAAAAAAATGATGCTAGCAGTTATCTGCATATATATGCAATCAACAGATTTTGGTAACCTAAGCGTTCTGTTGTATCTTCCTCTGGCTTGGATCTTTTGCCCTTTTGGCCAAGGACATGGAAAGCCTTTTATTTAGAAAAGTGAAGCACCACCATTTTGTTGTACAAAAGTGAGACCCAAGAGGGTGTACGTTTCTTGGAGACTTCACCCATAGCTATGCAAATCTCAAACTCCTTAAGTATCTCATTAGTTGCTCCACTGTAAAAATGTATTACAGTTGGGGTTTTCTGGGTTAGTTTTCAGGCAGACTGGTTTCTTGATTCAGCTCACTGACTGATCATACGAATGCTATTGCCAGCACAGGGGAAGGGACAGGAATGAGTTGCTGGGGGCAATGGGGAAAGACAAGACTGCCCTTTTTGGCTGCTGTGCATAGTTATGTAAAATTAAAGTGATTATGTAGCTATGGCCTGAGGGACAGAAGAGGTCACAGATACTACCACAGCCTATAAACTGCTATAGAAATTGTGTCAGTGTGTGTTGCCAAGAGACAAGCAAGGGAATTCAGTTCTTAACCTGTAGTAAAATCCACAAAGTAAAGCCCGTTCACTCTACCTCTCTACAGAAGATCAATACTTTCCTCTCAATGCACAAGAGTCACACTGAACATTTTGAGTTGCATTTTGCATCAGTAAGCTCTGTTTTTCTACCTGGAACGATTCTGAAGCACTTTTCACAGGCCTTATGCATATGCTGAGATTTCAGAAATTTAGCTTAAATATATTTTGCAATGTTTTCATCACGTCAGAGCAATTGAGACTAGATGTATTCTTATGGTCTCAGACGATGAACAGAGCACAGTGGCTTCAAAAGCTACCATGCAACAAGTGAGCCATGGTACCTGATTATACCCATGTCCAAGCTCTTTGTCTTCCTCAATTCTGAAATAATGTAATTCAGCTTAGAACTTAGTGCAATTACATTTACATGCAGGTCTCAGTATTTTCAGCTGAGGAAGACTAAGAAAACGCATGAAGTCAAATAATAATTATCACCTATTAGCCACAGTAAATATGACCTGAATCTGTTGTGTGCCTGTGTTTTGACTGAAATGAATTAAACTCAGATAGAACAGATTTTTATCAGTATGTTTTTCCAACATTTTTCACTTCTTTAATAAAGTGGGTGATCTTCCAGTAGAAATAGTTGTGATCATTACTTTGCACAGGCCATAGAAAATCTATACAATACAACAAAAATGAGTATATAATTTGTAGCATATTTTTGGCTAATTCTGAGCATATCTCTTCACAGGACTATTTCTCTAACCAAAAGCATGCTTTCATTAAAAACAATTTCTTTTTTAAGCCACTGTTATTTGCTCTTGATTATGACTACTTGGAAGACTGAAACTGAAATACGTAACCGTACCAAGCTATATTTACCAGTTTATTACTACACCTTTGTTCAAACTTCTTTACTGCTATCACAATGAAGTGTCATTTATTAGGAGCACTGGATTAGTAGCATCAATTACCTTTCTGAGTAAGAGTGATGCATCTACTATCAACTTTGACAGCTCAAACTGCTGTTTGGACTTTAAAGCAGCTTAAAAATTGTGTCTGAGGTGTTTTTTTGGTGTATATCCTAAAGAGATATGTTTCTGAAAGGTATTGTTTTATAGAAAAATAGATTTAGAAAATAATGCTTTACTACATTGTATTATTCTCCATTGGAAAATTTCAATAATTTTGCCTACCTTTTCTTTGTTCTTTCAACACTAAGTGGAAGCTTAGAAATTTACTCTCAGGAATTTTCATCCTTGAGACTGAGACCTGAAGTTTTATGCTCTAACTAGAAGCAAAGTATTTTGAAGTATAGGGTTCCCTTTACAAACAAGGTTAAGAATCTAAACAGCATGCTCAACTCTGGTTTAAAAGTAATGAGAAAAAACTACAGTCATTACCAAGAGTAACAGTTGAGTTGTGAAAGAAAACATACTTTAAAGAACTATTTTATTCAAAGAAAATTAACTTCTCCCCCCACAAACTTATTGCACACCTTTCATGACTGCCTTGGGATCCTGCATTGAAGGTAAAGCTAGAAAATACACTAGTACAAATCAGACGTATTGTGTAATTCTGGTCTCTTACAGCTGTTGCCTACCTGCTGGATATAAACTTCATAGACACAGTTTGGGAACACACCCAGTGCCTGGGGGGGTTAACAATCAAACACAAAAGGAAAACAGCACTGAATAAATTTTTCAAGCCTTTTTCAAGTCATATATTGGTTTATCACTTTTCTGTAAAAGTCAGTCCCAGAAGACTATCAGACTCGGGATCTGACTCATACGTCAGCAGTGAAGTTATTACTGAATCAAGGAGAGAGACCAAGATTTTGTTGACATTTGTTAAATGAGGCCAATCACACAGTATCAAATGAAGCCCCAAGCACAGTGTACTCTAGGGATGAGTTTAGCCTCAAACTTCTAGAAATTACAAAGCTAATAAGAACCTGTCATTTCTACCATTAATGATGTGGGGGAAATATTTTTTACTTTGTCATTTGCAAATTAAGTCTCTAGTGCATATTTATACCATTCCTCTCTCTAAGGAGGTTGGATTAAGGGACGAAAGTCGTGGCTTTTTAAAAACTCTTTTTAAAAGATTCCCTAGAAAAAATATAAAACTGGCACATTTTACAGATGCCATTGCTACTTCTCCTTGATTCCAGCCCCCATCACACAATCTGTATGTTGCACTGCCTAACTTTTGCTCCTCTGAAGTGAAGATTATGAATATCATGTCATTGCAAATCACCCCCAAATTAAGCATGGTCAGCATAACCCAAGCGTGAATCCAGTTGCTAGTAAATAAAATGTTGCTCATCTGAAATCAAAGGCAAAACTCCTGTTGACTTCAGTGAAGCCAGTCTTCAAGATGATAATGTTGTGAAGTGTTTCTACATTTCATGCACCTTTATCAGAGTTATTTAGATAGTTACAATTATGTACATTAACATACATGGTACATTAACATACGTCCTTCTTGACTCCACCAAACAATACTCCCAGTGTGGAATATCTAGGTTTAAACCTTCCTGAAGTCACTACTATTAACAATATACCTGGTTACATCCTGCTTCTAATGCGTATTTGCTCATGGGGCTAACGTGACATTACTTCTCAAGAGAGGCCCTGATACAGAATAATTCCAAACTGGAGTAATTCAAGGCAAGGAGGACGAAAATTTGCAGAGCTTTGTATGAACTTCACTCAATTCATTTCTAGAAAGGCTTCAACTGTGGCATATACAGGAATTATTCTAGCAACAGTTTCTAGAAACACTTTCTGAAGGACATATTTCTAATTCATAGCAAGCCACCTGAACTAAACTTCAAAAGTGAAAAGGAGCTATAACTGGGACAAGGATAGAGATGCCCCACACAAAATAAGCCAGCTGGAACAATTACATAAAACAATCATTGTGACCAGTGACAAAAAGTCACTGGCCTGTCTGATGGATGGATGCAAACAGGCACTCCCAGTTTTGGACTGGGATGTTTGGAAGAAGAGAAAATGCTCTTTCTAGAGAACACTCTTCATTTCTCCGTATTTTACATCCCCTGAGATTATTTTATAGAGCTGGAGGGATCACCTCACCACCAGCACTCTCAAGTTTTTCTTAAAATTGGTATATTTTACACTTCTTTCCCTTCCATAGTGTGGTACACTTTTTAAAGGAATTCTTTGGATAGTTGCACAACAAAATCCCAGCCTAGCCAGAATGGGAGAGAACACATTCAAGAGGCTGAGGAGGCTAACAGGATCAGGTAACTGCGTGGAGCCAAAAAGTTTGCCGGCAGCTAACCTGTGCTTTTTTTTTTTTTTTAAATGGATTTCTAAGTCCAGTCAAGAACCAGAGAGATCACAATTATGGACAATTTATATGTAACTTCCCACAATAAGAAGTGTGCAAATTATTTCTGTCCAACCTTATAAACATAAACACGCATACTCTGTGTTACTGTAAACTTGTCTTTTACTATGTACAGATTTTGCAGTCATAGTGCATATGGAATAAATCTAACTAAACTGATTAGAATTAGTAATAATTTATGCTGATTAAACTCAGCTCATAAGCTAGTAAAACTTTTTAAAGGGCAATAGATCTGTGCTTGGCATAGAATGTGGTGACTAAAGGTATTCATTAGCAGCAAACCATTAAAGGGTCCTACCGCTTCTGCTTTAGAAGGATCTAAACCAGAAGGTTCTACCTCGGTCTATTAACTTCATACACTGGCACTAAACTGTGGATTATCCAGTGTCTCCTAATAAGAAAGTTTCATATCTGCTTTGTTTAACACTGCAGTAAGTTCCCTGTTAACTGATTTCCTACTTACTCTGCCATCAACAGGCTTGGATAAAAATTAAATGTTCCAATTTCAAAGTTTGCTGTCAACAGCCTGAAAATAAGTTTTTGACATGGCAGAATCTGCCTGCTCACTACAAGCTTACATTAATCTACAGTCCTGCCTACAAACCTACACAAACTTCTAGAAATATTAGTTCTTTTCATAGCTGCCAGGGCACTAATTTTGTAGCTACCAAATTATACAGTTAGAAGCCTACTCTAAGGTAATTTAGCAAGATTCACAAGATTTCATTTCTTCTGGCTTGTTGCTACCTAGTATCATACAAAAGAAATAGAATTCAAGTATCACATAAATATTATCTATGACTATTAAATGCTTGCACTTTAAATAAAGCATGCTATCTATAGGAAATGTTGCCATTTTCTACTAACTCTCTCTTATACAAAGAACTTTCCTTTATGATACAGAAACCTATCAGTAAAATTAGTCATATTGTCTCATTATTGTCCAAGGAAAAACCAGTAATACAGCTAGTTATCACAATTTATTTGTGTGCATCGTGTCCCTGAATTCCATTTGATATTTAGGTGAAGGAAAACAAAACATAAATTCACTTTTATTTCTTACTTGACCAAAGCAAACAGAGAAGTTTTGGCCTAGAGATGTATATATACCTTTATATTTGTTTATGTGTACTCTGTCTTGTTAAATGTTACAATACTTTGCCTAGCACAGTCAGATTTTACTCCTGGTCTGAGAGGCCTTGAAGCATTAGTAAAACACATACAATCTTAATTAACATCATTTTCTAAAATGTTGAAATACAGGATCTCTTCATTGCAAATAAAATAGTAAGTAAGGAACTGAAATACAACTGAGTTGAAATTTGAAAAGCAATGTTACAGAAATATGGTTAAAGAAAGTATCTAAACCTTTAGAAACATCCATTGAACTTGGAAAATATTTTTTATGCTCTCTGACATGCCATACAATGCTGCAATATAGGAACTATCCTAAAGCATACATTCATTAGAAGACACAAAAATTCAACAGATATGTCAAACATATCATTTGCCAGAGTAAAAATTGTGGCAGTCCCAAAAATGCAGAAGGTTTTACAAGCTTCAACTTGAAACCATTTCAAACTATTTTCATTGCCATAATGATTTTTCATATTAAAAGCCTTACACATTCTTCCAATGTTTATTCTGTTCATTTCATTTAAGTCCATGGTTTCACTAATCTCTTTTGATGCTGAGCTCCCTAAGATTAGGGGGAGGGAGGTGCTGAATCACAGCAAATGTTTATATTTCCTCCCAGAATATATGACTGAACCAGCTTGAATACTTCATGAATAAGATTGTGAAGATCATAACAGACAAATACAAAATCTGTTTTTAAAATCTATAACATATTTTGTAGCAATTAAAATAGCTGACCACATCAACATTTTAACCTAAAGAGCCATTAGGAATGCATGCAATTTCTAATGAGTATTTTTGAGCTCTCTACAGAAAAATCCATCTTCAAGCAATTCCTGTCATCTCCTAATTATCGATTTGCAGTTTATTAGTCAGCAGATTTTCCATCATTACTTAAATAAGGATAAGATGGGAAGCAAAACTTCTAGATTCAAAATCTCTTACCTCCCCCAGTGTAATCATGTACCATAACCTGTCATACATTCAGCAAAGGCTATTCAATTCTATTATAATTTGTCTTTAATAAAACCCAAAGATTTCTCCAGAATTACTGAAACAGTTCATGTACTGGACAATGGGTTGTTTTAGGGCCCAAAGAATAGAACAGCTGAAAACTATGAATTAAATTAATTTTTCTACATGTTCAGAGAGGATCCATAGTGAGAAGATTGCTTACATTACTGAATTCTGCATAGTTGAATATCAAAACTTACATTTACTGGTCCTTTTATCTACACCAAGGAGCCACCTTTTTTCTTTTATTTCCTTTATAAAATCAAGATCTCTGAAAACAGGAAACTTTCACTGGATCCCAGATATTGGATTTCATGTGTGTAGGTCAAATGGCTGTGTGTTCTCTCTGCTGAAACAGAGTAATGTAATTTCAGGCTGTATAATTTTATAGCAAAGACTGCAAGATGTTTTGAAGATGTCATTGACTGTAATACAAATCAATATTAAATTATCTGTACAGGAAACATTTTCAAAAGATGGTCCATCAAGCTTTCTCATAGGATCATGGATTTCTAGGATCATACTCTAATAAGTACAGTAAGCTATTACAGTTTATCTCCCTCTTCAATTATTTACAGGTCAAAAAAGCCGAGTGACATTGCTTTATATATATATTCAATGTTATGTACTTGGTTCGTAACTTACTAATGCCATACAAAATCATGAAGGTAAAAGTTTCTGAACAAAGACAGTTTTTCATTTGAGAATATTTATCTAGTCATACAGCTAAGTGATGCAAAAGGCTGTCCTTCAGGCACGCTACCTTTCTTAAAAATAATGCATTAAAAATATATAGCTAAATAGTACTGAAGTGATTACTCTGCAGCATAATCTTTAAATGGCTGCAGACTGTACTATTTAGCCTGATGTCGATTACACATTTAAGAGATTAGTCATTTCAAATCACCTAAAGACCTTCATCACATTTCTATCAATTTCTGTATATATGAAAGCACATTTCAAAGCCTCCTCATTGCTGACTTGTAAAACATCTCATGACTGTCAAATCGAATTTATTTTTCAGCCAAGCAGTATAAGTTACATTTCACAATATAGTAAAACAGAACACAATAAAAAGAAGAGCATATCAAGTGTGCAGATAAAGAGAAGGGGATTCTTGTCCTGTCATTGCCACACAGGCAGGACGCTTCAAGAGCAAAAAAAACAACATCAAAAAAAAAACCACCACCAAAAAAAACCCCACACCATGGTTATAACCTCTAAAAAAAGTTCACACATTGAAGCCTCATATGGGTCTGTTTTTATTTGTGAGGAGTGACACTGGTGGTTGGAGAGGCTCATACTAAATGTTCCAGACAGCTGATGCAACCACCTCTGCATCTGCCAGTTTGCAGCATGATGCTTCTAGAGCAGTGGGCCTGGCTGCCCTTACAGACTTGAAGGAGAAAGAGGAAAAAAAAGGTGGGGACCCACCACCACAAGAACTACTAACATCAATTTTCCTGCAAAGAACAGCTACCCGCGTACAACATTAACCATCAGGAGCTGGACCCTTAATGCGTTTTTAATCCAGTTTGTAAACTGCGAGGTGGCAGCTCACAAAGGTCCAACTCCACAGACAATGAGTATCCACCCGAGTCCAGCAGCCTCCTCAGTGTCCGTATTTAAGTGGAATTACGGCCACCCCCATGACAGCAATAAGCACGCCCTGCCACCCCGCAGGATGTCAAAGCACCCCCGCCCCAGCTGAAAGTGCGGCTATCGCCAGCGGACAGCCCCCGTTCGGGGCCTGCCGGCTAAAGTTTGGGTCGTTTCCCTGCGTTCGAGGGGGCTGCGCTCGGCGAAGGCAGCAGGAGCGGGGCTCCGCAGAGCTCCGCTTTGCAGCGGGGTGGCCGAGGACGTGGTTGGGAAGGAGGAGACACGCCGAGAGCCCTGGGGAAGAGGAGGGACCGCCGGCGGGAGGGGGAAGGCGAGAGGGAAGGAGACAGGTCGGAGACGGCACGGTCGGGAGCGAGGAGAAGGAGTGGGAGCGCGGCGGGGAGCACGGCGGCCGCGGGCGGCCCGGGGGCTGCCGGCGGCGCTCCCCGGCGGCGCTCCCGGGGCGGCGGCGGCGGGCGGCAGGAAGGGGCTGCCGGCTCTTTCCTGTCTCCGTCCCCCGGTGCAACCTGACCGCCTCCCCCGGGCCGTGCCCCGCGTCGCGGAGCCCCCGTCCGGGCTCGGCCCTGGCCAGCCGCGCTGGAGCGCGGCCAGCCTCAGACCCGCCGCACCGCCCGGCGTGCCGTACCCTACCTTCGCCTGCAGATACTGGGGGTAGTAGTAGGTGGTGTACTGGGGGTACATCTGCTGTTTCCACACTTTGCCCATGAAGCTGGAAATGTAGCCTGCAGTGCAGGGATGGGGGGGCACTTTGGGGGGCTCCAGCCGCCTCTCCGTCTCTCTCTCCCTCCTGTCTCTTCCTCTCCGGCGGCGGCGGCTGCTGCTCCTCGGCCGAGCCCAGACCTTCCTCCTCCTCCTCCACCCAAAAGCCACAGCGGAGCGGCGGCAGCGGGGGCAGGCACTCTCGCTCTCTCCCCGGGAGTTCCTGCCAAGTCCCCGCCCGGCCGGGGCCGAGCAGCGGCGGCGGCGGGCCGGCTGGCGGAGCAGCGGCGCGGGGAGCGCTCGGGGCCGGCGCGGCGGCGGCGGGGCAGGGCTGGCGGAGCGAGGGAGGGAGGGAGCGAGGGAGGGAGGAAGGAGGGAAGGAGCGAGAGAGGGGGCGAGGGGCGGCGCTTAGCCCCGCTCGGCGGCCCCGGTGGGAGCCCCGGCCCCGGGCCGGCGGCGGGGCAGCCCCCGCGGAGCAGGGGGGAGCTTTTCGGCGGCGGGCAGCGAGCGGCGCCGCTCGGCCGAGGGGCCGCTTCAGCGCCGGGAAAAGCTGCGGTGCCCGGCGGCGAGCGGAGCGGAGCGGGGGGTTTCCACGTTCCGGAGGAGGAGGAGGGCTGCAGTGGTCGCATCCGCAGGCGGCTCGGCTCTGACCTAATTAGCCGGGTTGTGCTTTGTTATCGCCTTTGCTCTTTGTGCATCTCGTTGCCGAGCAGTGGTGCAGGGCGCAGGCTTCAGGGGAGAATTGGATACAATTTTGGAAAACTACGTTTGGCTTCGGTTCTGCCTGGCGGTAAAGGGTCCATTTATCTGCGAGGAGCAGAAGGGACTGCAGTGCTAAAATCAGTTTACAGAACAGCAACCACAAAACCAGACCAAATTCTCCATCTGGCCCATCGTACATCCTTAAATTTGTTCTTTCGCCAGCGGCGCTGAGTACACTTCATTCTCAAACAGGAAACATTCCTGTTCTAGTCGATAGTAGTTGCAATTTTTTTCTCTTGAATATTTTCTCTCTGAAAGATAATTTCCCAAACATTAGAAGTAGGAACCAGCAGCACACTATAAATCCACTGTTATTTCTAAAAAACCCACTTAGCCCAGTGGGTTTACTTCTGACAAATGTGTCTCTTTTCTACCCAAAGATAAACTGATCCTCAGAGTATTAAGCAGATACCGTTTCTTGGTCACACTAATCGCAATCACTTTTGTCTCGCAGCACTGTTTTATTAATAAAACATATATGTAAGGTCCACCAAAACTCCTGAGCATATTAGCATCACCAAAACTCCTGAGCATATTAGCATCAGCCAAGCTAAATGTGATAATAGTGGAAAGAAAGATTAAAAAACTTAAGGATTTACAAGCATCCCAGTGCAATAGCAAAGGCAGCCTTTGTGCAGCCATGAATCCCTGGTGCAGGCTGAGCAATGAGAGGTAACTGCAGATATTCTTCCAAATTCCAGCTGAGCAGAGGACAATTACGCAAATGACATTGCAGCTCTCCTGGCTAGCCATTAAGATCGCTTAACAAGTTTTTTCCAGGGAAGAAATTTGTATATGGTTTTTATGGTCCACACAGATTTAAAAACTAGTTGCATCTTTAGGAGACGGCTTTTTCTCCAGGAAAGGCAATGGAGCTTTTGAGTTTTGGTTAGGTTGGGGGGTTTTTGTTTGGATTGGTTTGGGGTTTTTTTTGGTTAACACATAGCTAGAATGACTATGAAAAGAGGGACAAACACAGAAAGCACATGAGTTGGTAATATTTTTGTGTCCACGATGGTAACTTTCTGTGGGAGGGACAAAGATTAAAGTTAGAGAAAAGTTGAGCAGAACAGAAATATCAGGTATTTGAGGGGGTTAAGAATGTGCATCTGGAAAAGCTGAAATGGCCATGGCCAAAATCAGCTGCCTTCTGTTGACTGTACTGGCGTTTATGCAGTGGAAAAAGCATACAGGCTGCAATTATATCTGAAGAATGCAAGGTAATATGGCTCCAGGGTAGTGCATGGTCAGAGGATAGTAGAAATGAAGTTTCAGAGCTTCATGGGGAAATGTGTTGCTACAGCCCAGCTACGTGATGATACTGTTATAGATTGCTTTAAGAACTGCCAAACTGTGGCCTGAAGTTCTTGGTTGAACTACAAAGAATGTGGTTCTGGCCTCTCTTAAGCTGACAGGTTACGGGTGCTAGTACACTTTGTTTCCTTCTGAGAAAAACAGAACAAGCAAGAAGAAGAAATAAAGACTGGTAGCTGATGGATGGATTTTGTGGGGATTTTCCTGAGGAGAAGGAAAGAATGAGATCTGAAAGAAAACACATATTGTATGAAGACAGCCAGAAATAGAAGAGTGTTTTCCTCGAATCCATCTTCATGTAAACAGCTACTGTGGTTGTCACAAGTACGTTGTGCAATCACGAATGGGGAGAGAGGCACCCAGAAGAAAAAAAATCTCTAGGAAATGAGGAGAGGGGAAGTGCAGCCTGTCATTCCAGCATTTACAACTGCAACAGTCTCCAGCTTAGTTATGTCAAGTTACTGAGCATGGCTGATGGCTGCCAGCGAGAGGAACAGCAATGCACTCTGCCACAACAGCTCCTGAAAGTGATGAAAGAAGAAATCTGGCTAAGAGAGTATTTAATTACAACTGTAACAGTTAAAGCTGATCTCCAAGTTCCTTCCCAGTCTCTCCTTGTAGAGACTTAGAACTTTCCCAAATGAGGTCTTTTGCTCTAAAGCTTAATCTCATCCCCAAACATGTGTCACTGTTAATGTAAGGTTGAAACCAATTTGGTTCCATTTTCAACCAGAATATTTTCTAATTAGAGATCTACTTCCATTGGAACATCTGCTCTAACTTATTTAGCAAAGTTGACATTGCGGAAGTTCAAAATTGATAGAGTTTAATATTTATCATTGAATTTAAAAAATAAGACTGCAGCTTAATACTACAAACTTTTACAGTGCAGTGATCCCACTGACGCTTAATGAGAATTTGCAAATGATGCTCAGTTTTTATTAAAATGAGGTTAGAAAGTATAATTATTTTATTGGAATCATTTACATGACCCTCAGTTACAGTAATTTTTTTCATTTTTTATAATGGTATTGAAGGTGTTACTGTATTAAGAATGGATCAATGAAGAATTCTTAGGCAAAAAAATCTTAATTTAGCATCACTCAGGGCAGTCTCTGCTTGTATCTTTTTAATATGTTGATTATTCAGCCAACTTAGTAATATGACTGCAAGTTGTGCAATACAGACAGGATGGCATTGCAGAAGAAACTTTAAACCAAATGACTAATTTCTTAACTTTTCATACTGATGGAATGTTTGTTTTCAATTGCTTATTCTATGTTCATAGCAAGGGCAAACAAACACTTTTAAATTGAAACTGCTTATGCTGTCTGGCGGTACTAACTCCTGCCGTCGTAACTAAATACTCACAAGGTTAAAAATACTTCCCTCATTTACGCACTACACAAAGTATAGGATTAAGAAGGAAAGTAAACACTGAATTGTGTCCTGAAGGATAGTAGATACCCAACAGAGTACCAAAAAGATTTTTTTTCTTATTTTAAAAGCTGACTTCCTACACACTGCACCAGTACAAATGTAGATACTGTGGCTTTGTGAATGTTAGGGAAAACAGTAGTCCATAATTTTGTCCATGGCCAGATTTCACTGACTATTGATGGAACAATATTAAATACTACTTTTTTTTTTTTTTTTACATTGTTTCCTTATCATAGTTATAGTCTAACTGGTCAGGACTGATTAAAATATGATGAAAACACAGCTGGGCTGTTGCTGCAAAAGCCTGAGAAGCACTGTATGTGCTGCCATGTCCGAGGAGTTTTAGGGCAACTCAGTTAAGCCCAATCAATGGTTATCCACTGACTCTGAGTGTTGGAAGAGAAATCCCATTTAAGCTTTACAGATTAATTTAGACATTAGGAGTTCTACCCTAAGGCAGAAAAAGTCAAATGCAATGCAGAATAGGAGGGAAATATATTTAATCCACCTCACTCCAGGAACCAAGTGGACTGCTGTACTCTGCAGCACTTGGGGTCTTTGAACTGGTTTAAGCTGAAAGAGACAGACATGTTTATGCTGAAATCATTATTACTTTGACACAGTCAGGAATATTTGAACAAGGATATATTTTTTTTTCTGGTTAAGATACTAGCTTGAGTCTTGGGAGATCTTTGTCCAATACCAGATCTACCACAGAATGTGGGCAAGAGGGTGAGCAAGTCGCTGAATTACCCTGTGCCTTACTCCCCAGTTTGCAACTGTGTCAAACATTCACCATCTTCTGTTCTTTGTCTGCCTTGTGTGGTCAGGCTGTAGGCAATGCAAGGCACCACAATCATTTGCTAGGAATCTGCCTAGTGTGATTCACATAAAAGGACTAAAATAAATAGAAGCAGTGGCAGCGCATCACTTGTGGGTGCAGAGAAGCCAGGTACTGCATCCTAATTCACATACAAATGTTAACAAACCCAAGATCTGTTTTATACCCCCAAACAGTGTGTTAGGGCTACAGAAATGCAGCTAGGTTTAAGCTCTCAGCCAATACCTTCTTTGCTCTTCCCCTCACTCCCAGCAGACACTGTTCCAATTACTTGCAAAGCCTCCTTGTTGTAATGCCACCCTTAGCCCCATCATATGGCCTTGACTGCTTTGCAACACAAATGAAAGACTCTTCAATTCAGGTCGCAGTAGGCCACACTCTTAAGCACAAAGGCTAAATAAACGGCCATTGTTAATGGGCCACCAAGATGAAAAGCACTTGATTGTTTTCATCAATTAAATCAACTCTCTAGATTTAGTGGCTATTAACCCTTTCAGCAAATTCTTAAATATTTATTTCAACAGAGTGACTAGAATTCTCTATTTTTACAGTAGCTCTCCTGGTGCAACAACGCTTCACTGAAACATTGCTGAATGTGGTGTGCCCTTGTTTATCCTTACAGCTGAGCCATATACTGCACTGGCTCAGCTGCTCCTGACAGCTGCAGTCAGTGTAATTCACTTTTGTAAAATCTACAGGGCTACATCCTATTCTAAGATTGTCCAACTGAAGTATTTAACTGGCACTATCATACAGGAATTTAACATACTTTTGCATTTGCAATTCCCCTCTCATGAAGTTTCACATGCACCAGGCAATGCTCCTGCTATTGGCAATGGGCGTCAACAAAAGATGCAGCTGGACTGCTCATGAAAACGGTTTCTGTGTTTGCAGCTAAATGTGTCACCATGAATTCGGGTACCCTGATTGCCAGCAATAACCTTTTCTTCATGTTTAGATAGGTCTGAGAGAGTCCTTTCCCACATAAGCACTGCATTTTCTCAGTTTTCTATATTCTAATTTACTTTACCCTAAGATGCCCAGCTAACAAAGATGATTGCACACTAACAGCAATTGGGGATTTTTTTCAGCATTCTTCATAAAACCTGTGAGGCACCTCTTGTTGGTCCAGTTCTATAGGTCTATTTAATACATACACATTTTATTTAAATTGTCTTCTCACTGACAGCAAAACTTATTTGTATTATAGGAGTATGTTCATCCTAGGGTGGAGGTTGTTAAGAATCCAACTTCTATTCATACATTATTTAGCAGAAACTTCCATCCCATGCAGTTCCTAACCGCCCTGGAGTCTCTCTAGCAATAGAGTCTTCACTGTGCAAGCAGATGAACAAGGAAGAGAATAATTGTACCTCTATGAAATATTGACCAGCTACAATTCTTTCATTAGGACATTCCCTTTCAATTTTCTCATCTCAGTTTCAGGGCAGTATTTGCCATTCCTTCCCGTTCTGCACAGATGAAGAAAACACCAAGCCCAGCCCGCTTTGGCTGCAGCGTAATAAGAATTCTTGTGGGTGTCTTTTCACCAGCTTCACCAACCAGCTGTGGTTGGTCCTGATCGAATTCAAACCATTGATTTTAAACATTTGTGGATAATTCAGAACAAACATTTTTTTCCTGCCATGCAAACAAAAATTAAAAGTTTAATTAACATAGACAGCAGACATCTTATTTCTACAGACTTAGGGACACATTGCACTGTCTTTAGGCATATCTTAAGCAAGTTCTGAATAAAAGGTGAAGGACACATCCTTCAGGCTTCTATTCTAAAATGCCCCTAAATTTTCCTATTTTTTAAAAAAACTATTCCCAACTATGGAGCGTCAACCTTCCAATCCAAACACAGTTGTATTTTAGACAAGTTCTGCAGCTTATGAAATATCTAACAAGTCTTTCCAATGTCTCAAACTCCTTCCATCACCCACAGCAATACCTTCAGCTGTCCCACACCCTCTGCACGGTCGTACGTATGGATTAGCTGATTTATTTCAAGTGCTGACTGGCCAGCGGGCTGCTGTCTGGCCAGATGGCCCAGGCTGAACCCCACCTGCTGGGATCTCAAGCAGAACACCAGCTTTCTCACCTTGTCTCAGCTACTGATTTTCATGCAACTTTTAGAGCCATCCTATCTGTGACACCTCTGCTACACCACCACCTTTGATTGAAATTGCCTGAAGGCTTCAAAAGTTATAATGGCGTAAGGGATGGAGAAGGAGAAGGTGACTAAGCAAAACAATTGCATGAGCCTTATTTCCTTAAGAAAGCACATGAATAAGTCAAAGAGCATAGGCTCTGTTACCTGTTATCAAGTATACGATACTAAGTTCTACATTTTTGATGTCTTAAATTTTTAATTTAATGGAACCGGAGAATAAGGCATTTTAATAAATTTTTAAAAATCCTTTGCCATATGAACCAAACCCTTAAGCTATATATCTCAACAGATACCTATCAGTGCTACTTTGATTTGATTTTCTTTACACAGAGAAAACGTCTTTCTCACAAAAGGACCACAACACATTGCCATTTTGAATTAGTTCATGTATTTGAGCTTCACTCACAATTTATCATGTTTAGCTTTATCACAAACTATTTGAAAATGCTGGACACTCAGACTTATGTACATGCAAATTAACACTTACAGTGCAATACATTGTCAGAGCTAATAGGTGTTGTGTCTCTACTGCATAATTCAAAAAACCATTAAAGTGTCATCACCCTTGATCTGCTGTAAAAATGGAAGCTTCCTCCTTGGCTTTGAATCCATTTCTGTCTTCTAGATGAAATGCCAGATCCTCAGTCGAGCTGCGGTGATTCATTCTAGCTGATGACCTTGCTGTGGAAGCCCCAGCATTCCCTGCTAAAATAGTTCTCAAGTCATGCAACACTGACAACGCAGAGTTGAGCAACTTCATTTATTTTTCTCTGTTCAGCACAGACAGTAATGCTAATGCTGATGTGAATTTGTGGAACTAAGAACAAGGCCCAGCTAGATGTCCCAGTTACGGTGTATTTCTTAGGGATTAAAAAGGCTTTTCTTATTTCTGAAAATTGATAGTGGAAAAGTGTCAATCATCTGATAAATTGAGATTCTTCTGGGTCCATTTTGTGCTGTTTTAAGACATGCCAATTTTCATGCCAGTTGGACTAAGAAGACAAACTCTTTTTTTATTTAATTAGAAACATTTAGGATGTTTATATCCTGTCCTTTTACTGTACTGTGATAATGTCACGATATTTTTTTGATTCGTCTTCACAACACTTTTCTGAACCCATTTTTTGAGCCCATTCACACACATGAAATGGAGATGTGGTGGGACTACATGACTTTTACAAGATTATATAGGACATGAATTTTGTTACAAATAACATAAATAAAATTAAAATATAAAAAAATAAAAATAACATAAATAATTCTGGATTTTCTGATTCCAAGGCTAGCTCTCCAGTTTTGGACCAGCTTAATGTTTTTTGTTGTTCCTAACATAAATGAGGGAATACACCAATAAAAGCTTGAATTCTCACACGTATATTTAACCATTTTGCATCTTTCTTGTTTCCAAAACTATCAGAGTCTTATTTTGCTATAGTTCTTCCTATATGTAGGCATGTAGTGACAGGACAAGGGGTAATGGCTTTAAATTGAAAGAGGGTAGATTTAGATTAGATGTAAGGAAGAAGTTCTTCACTGTGAGGGTGGTGAGGCACTGGCACAGGTTGCCCAGAGAGGCTGTGGATGCCCCATCCCTGGAAGTGTTCAAGGCCAGGCTGGATGGGGCTTTGAGCAACCTGGTCTAGTGGAAGGTGTCCCTGCCTATGGCAGGGGGTTGGAACTAGATGGTCTTTAAGGACCCTTCCAACCCAAACCATTCTATGATTCTATGATTCCCTTCCTTAGGATTTCATGTGTGTCAGAAACATTGTGGTACCAAAAAAGTGTTTCAGATATACACCAAAACTTTCTTAGCATTTAAAATTCTTCCAGATCTTGCGTTTCACAACAACTCTTTATAAACCAATGTGTATTTATTTTGCTGGAAAGTTACCCAAATAAAAATATTGCATTTCCAATTCTGGTCTCTGGGGCTTTAATCCACTGAGAAACTTAAGAAAGTACTCACTGATCATGGGATAATATTTCTATCGGATGCTAGCAGTATTTATTGCATAATTTTATGAATTTTGACTCATTTTTGTATAATTTGATGTTTATAAGCACTTTTGCTTCCATTTTCACTAGGGTAGGCACAAAGACATCAAAACTCCAAACATATGTTCCTAGGGGACCTAAAAACCTGTAAATAAACAAGCCAAAGTCTGAGCTGTAATCAACACGTCTCTAGCAATGAAGAATGTTAATCATTTTTTCTCAGAGGACTTAGAGACTAGCAAGAGTTTTCTAAACCTTGCAATCATCTTTAGATTTATAGTTTTGGATTTCATATTTTTGTACTGGCTGATTAAATATGCTAGGAATTCACAAAGTCTTTAAAGTTTTCGTGTATTATAATTTCTAGTTTATTTACAGCCTTAGACTCCCTGCATAACCTGAAGAACACGAACATATGTGACAACAACTGTAATACAGAATTTTTTAAATACCAGCATACAATTCTGCATATGGGTCAGTTTTGCCAGGAAGACATAGCAGTGTCTTTAAGAAAGCCGCATGCAGACAACCTCCTTTTTTTCAGGAACCTCAGACAAGTACCAGTTCCTGACTCCTCAAGAAAAGTCCCCTCCAGGAACTGCCTCTGGTCAGGTATGAACGTGGAGACTAACTGCTGTAGCTGTTCGGCCAGTTCCACACCTTCTGTGCAGAAAAACTGCGTCTGATTCGCGGTGCCACCGACATTCCCGGCTCTCAATGTTTGCTGGTACGTTTGGAGGCAGAACCCGGCAAGGCTGAAGACACGCCGCCACAGGTGGAGCTGGGAGGACTCCCCTTGCTTCTTCGCAGGCCGAGGTGCCCAGGCAAAAGCCCCTTCGGGCGGGCCGGCAGCCGCGCCCCGCAGCGCAGCGCAGCGGGGGCGGGCGGGGGCCCCGCCGTGTGGCGGGGCGGAGGCCCGGGCGGCGGAGCGCGGCGGGGAACAGTGCCACCTGGTGAGGCTCGCCTCGGCCGCCGCCTCGCAACGGGTTTAGCCGCAAGAATACGTCGCTCCAGTCCCAGAGGGATGGAGCTACGCAGCACGTGCCCGTGTCAAAAGGTACGTCATTTTGATTTAAGAAATACAGGCAACCTATTAACGGCAAAAGCCCTCTCCCAAGTGATGCCATCATTGACACACCCAGCGAAACACCATTTCGACAATTTTGATTCCAGTTTTGACGTCGAAACGTTTGATGCTGCAAAGTGCTGCGTGCTCCTCGTTCCCAATGGATTCATACCGAGGGAGACCATCTCCCACTGGAGATACGTCGCACCTTGTAGGAGATCTCACGGTACTGCACATTGCCTATCTCTTTATCAACTCCATTATTTAACGTTTTCTGCAAGTCCTTCCAGATTTTGGCCTTTCCACGTACCACCATAATGATGGTTATATTAATAATAAGTTAAGGCTTATTACAACATCATCTCTGCATGTTAAATAAAATAAAATTTGTTCCTTCTTTTCTTGTCTGTATTTAAAAAGACAGCATACCATGTTGAAAAGTAACTGACATATTTGATTCCTATTCAGCCCTTCTACTTTTTCATATTTTTCTTTCCTATTATTTGTTTTAATCACTGTTACTGAATATCATACATTTTAGAAATTTCTTTGACTATTGACTGTGCATTTTCTGACAAGCTCTGAACATATTCCCCATCTCAGAATCCAATTAGGTATTCAGAACACCCACAAAGGAAGTAAAATTAATCTGAGAGAACTGAAAAAGTGAATAATTAAAATAATTGAAATTAATCATTGTTAATAATATATTTACATGAGTATTTAACAGGACTAATGCAAATTCGTCATATATCTTACAATATATTTATACAAGCTTTTAAACAGGTATGTAAGTTTTTAGTACAATGCACAGATTCTTGTTACCAGTCAAAGCTTCTGCCAAAAAAAGAAAAAATTAGGCAAAAAAATCTCTTTTTAAAATATAGATTCTAAAATCAGTGGGTAGGCTGCTTTATTCTTTCAATTTCTTCTTTTTTGATTTCTAAATACCATTTTTTCTTTCTTTCCAGTTACGGTACATTCTTAGCACGATATAGTAAGATAGAGATTTAAACTAATTTCTCAATAGGATACTAGAGGTGAAGATACTCCTAAAAGAGCACATGCTCGATATGGAGTCCTTTTGCAAAATGTATATATGCACCAATTCAGCTGGGCGCATGTAAGCACATTTGTGTGTGTGTATGGGTATTCTTGTATGCATAAATAGACATGGACATCTTCAACTCAGATAAGGGGGTCTGGTCTAAGACCATGGATTTGAAAGGCCTCCAAACAGGGAGGAGCCTCTTTTCAAAACAGAGTGGAGTTAAAACTACAAGGGATTACATGTTTACATGAAGAATGCTGTTATTTGACCTCATGTTGGAGCTCAGCCTCTTCAGTTTATCAAAGGAAAAGATAAGACGTGGCTTCAGTCACAGTTGCTCATATAGCTGTTCACAGACAAGACTTTGATAATGACCTTTCTTCAGTCTACCATTCAATCGTGGCATGTTTCAAATCCAGAAGTCAATTTTCATGTCTCAATTTTTCCTTCACTTTGTACATTCAGGAAGCTGAGAGCATTGCTTAGGAAGGATCATATCTTCTCATGAGGAACATTTATTTTATTGCTAAAAAGTAAGCATTACACATCTTTTGACACTGGTGGGTCGTTTGGCTTTGGCTTGTGTCTGGTTATCCAATTCTTATGAATAGTCCTTTTCATGGGTGTGATAGTCACCCGATTATTTTTACTTCCACAACTGTTTATATGCTGCTGTCCCTGCCCCTGTTTATCTCCCCATCTCTAAGCCTTTCCCTCAACTCCATTTCTATGAGATTAGTTTAAATCGTTGAGGGATCAGAGATATGGGGTCACCTATGCTAAGGTTCTCTAGGTCTTAAAAATAAAGATGCTTGCAATTTATGAAAAAAGTAAGTGAATAAGGTACCACTTTGATATAAAAAAACTCCCTAAGCATACAACTTGTAAAGAGTTTACTCATAAAGAGGAAGCTGACGTAATAGACTTGGGACTCCGTCCCTCTGGGAATAGACTGACTACCATGAAAAAAGAGCACAGGATCCCAGCAAGCTGCAGGCTTCTAATTTATGCACCTAGCCCACACAGGATGGAAAAAGTTATTTTCTTTCCTCTGTGTCACTTTGCTATTATATTCTCCTGTGTTGCTGTAATGACTCCCTCCTCCAGGAGGAATACCATCGGGCTCTTTTGCTCTTGGTTCTGGAGTTTGGTTTCTGATAGTTATGTATGAAAATGTGGGGGTGGGGGCAGAGGCTTATTGAGATAGAACTGTTTTCCCTTGCAGGTTTGTCACCTATGAATCCTTTCTTTCCCTTTTCACTTAAACATGCTCACAAACACGTAAACACCTAAATTGGACCTGACTCTCTCTCACGTGGAGAGCTGAAACACTAATTTGTCAGGTTATAAAAAGAAGTTGCAATATGTGCTCTCAGATAGGTTATGTAATGATCTCACTATCAAGTCTTGTCTTACATGCAAAGGTAAAAAATATTGCTTTAAAATACTGGATCGTCCTGCACTTTGCATATCATATAACTCCATCAGACCTCTGTCAGAATAAGAGTCTTGGAAGTCTTAGTGATAAATGCTGATGCTCAGCACTAGTGTTCGCAGTAATAATTTGCCATGGACTTCCAAATTCTCCCAACCTATTTCTTCCTTAAAGAAGGTTACTTGGGATCTGTCACTTTCTCGGTAGTTGTACACTCACAGCAACTGAAGATACTTCGTGTACATTATTTGTACAAACTAGGGAAAAAAGAGATGCACAGAGGTATTTTTCTTTCCAAACCATCGTGCTAGACAGTTCTTTTTTACAGCTGTGAAAGATTCTCAACAGTGCCTTATCCTAACTGGCTTGCCATTGGTCACACTACAAAGAATTAACAAGCTCAGCCTAAACTAAGCTTGACTTCCTAAGATGGTTATTCCACAAAATGAATTGGGATACACTGGACAAACAGTGCAAAGAAGCTGGTGAGCTATGGTTGTCCCATTGAAAGCATAAGTAAGCACAGGGTTTTAGTCTTCAAAGACAGCCAACAATTCAAGAGGACAAACTGGCATTGTTTTAGGCACAGTGCTAATGGTAGGCAAACATCAAAAAAAAAAAGTCAGTTAGCATTAGCATCCAGAAAGCTCAGCAGCTTTGTTGAACAGCTTTGGACTATGAAGCTTGTGAAATTTTTGTACGGGTGTTAGCACTTCCTGGCTTCGGTAAGGCAGGAAGTATTGCATAAACAGCCCTTATCATGGTATTTCGGTGCTGCCAGTTCCAGTGCCAGCAAAACCCAGAAAGTCCCAGGGAATTGTAAATGCAAACACACACAAGACAGAAAGTGTTGGAAGTTTCTGAATATAAAGAAAGCATAAACTTATGATGCTTTTTAAAAATTTAAACCAAAACAAGTCTATCCTCACTTAGTAGTGTTTCCCCTTAATTTCAGTAGTGGTGTGTATTAAACTGTTAAACAGCAGAGAAATACTTGCCTTGTAAATATTTTAGCAGAAAACATGCAATAAATGTATGGCCTTAGTGAAAAAAACAGAATTATGTATGTTACAGGGCATACATTAAGAAAAATATGTAGGGAATGATAATAGTAAGGAACTAATTGATCTCCCAGCTACGTCATCATTGTTATTGGCTATATACTGACGATGCTTTGTATAAGATATTTCATTTCTGCCTCCAAAAGGCATACAATCTAAACTAACACAGACACAGAACAGATGGGATAAACAGGGAAGGTAAAAGTAAGGAACAATAGACAAAACCAATCTACATATATTCCATCTAACATCCTTTTAAAATTAATGTGAATGCTTTCATCACATTTTGTTGGAGACAAAAATTAATATTTCCATCTGATTATGAGGGAAATCCATGGATGGAGGGGAAAAATGCTAACTCTGTGGTGTGCTTTTTCAACAAAAAAATATTCCCAGGCATCTTCATAGGAGCAGGTGAAGAGGGAATAGGATGAAATGGCAGTCATTCTCCATAGCGTTATCCTGACCAGCCCACTAGAAATTTTGAGCATAATTCAATGATAAAGTATAAGAAGTAATTATAGTGATTCATCCACCACGATGGGAATATTTCTGAAGAGGGGCAATGCATCTACGCTCTCAAGGATAGAGAGAAATTTCTGTTAAAACCTAAGGTATTTTACTTTCTTTTTAGCTTGCAACAGCACTTCAGTGATGAAAAACCGTATAGTTACATGGTGTGGACCTCTCTTCAGAGCTGTAGAGGGCCCTTTCAACAGCATGTGAGCATTCAGTGCTGAAAAGTACTTGGCTTTGGCTTTGACTGAAGGCAAAATCCAGAGTAACTCAAAGCTAGTGTGTCTGCATCAGAACATGTAAGATAAATGACAGTGAATGACACAGAGGGTGTAAATCCATTACAGCTCCTCTGCCTCTTTGTTCAAGCTGCAAAATACATGTTCTCCTGTTTTAGCTGTCCTTGGTTCACTTCCTTCTACTAACAGCTTACAGCCCTCAGAAACTGTGCAGTGATGATTTCCCTTGTAAAGCACTTCCTGAGGCCCTGGAGCAGAGTAAGCTATACACTGCACCATGAAAGTAGGTACACATAATGCTTTCATCCATAGGAGAGATCCAAATATGAATTAATTAATGTAGGAAGAATTGAAGCCATGAAGTTCAGATCAACTTCTACACAGAGACCTCTACGTAGATATAAAAGAAAACAAAATCTATGTCTTTCTGCAAAGTGGAAGAATTTGAGAGCAATGAGAGAGGAAGAAAGAGGACAAAACAGGGACATTTTTCAAAGCAAATTTATTATTGCATATATTGGAACAAAATCCAAATCAAATTCAAAGTATTCCATGAACAGCACAACTACCAAAGCTTGATTTCCTGTGCATTTGTTCCCGGGAAACCTCTCCTCGCCAGCTACCCAGCTCCGTATCCCTTATGACTGCACAAGTCCTGTGATAAAGCCAGTTCCTACTGTGTCCCCAGTCACTCACGTTCCCTGAAATTATCTCCACAACACTCCTCTGCTTCTAACTACTGCTTTGGCCAGAGGCAGCATATCCAGTCACTGGTTTCTAGTTAAGAAAGTGCTTACTGGCCAGCCAGCATTTGCATGCTGACTGACTAGTGACAGGCTAAACAGGACTGATCACTGTTGAGCTCATCATGCAGCCTCTCCCTTCCTGGGGGCACTGCTTAGTGTCTGTTTCCTTCTCCTCTTTCTATTCATCTGATTTTCACAAAACCTGTTGGAATTTGACCAGTGAGTTTTCTGCCTTTCTGCCTAATTTCGAGTAATCTTCAACAATTTCAGCACCAGCTTCAAGAATTATTAGGATGCACACAGGGTGCAACTGCAGAACTTTATTTCCTGATGACACCCAAACTATTAGAAAGGTGTGTAAAGGCTCTTCAGAGATAATGTTGCTCACCAGCATTGGTACCAAACACCAAGAATGATGGGATCAGAGCTGATCCTCTCAATTGTCCTTTGAGTTTGTGAATGGGATCAGAGCTGATCCTCTCAATTGTCCTTTGAGTTTGTGATGGGTCTGTGATAACTCAGGCATATTATAAAACAATAGTAGTGTAACTTTACTGAACCTACCTATTATATAGACTATGATAAATTCTCATATGTGAATAGTGATACTATGAATTATTTTTTATATATTCAAAGACAGCTCTTCTATAGAGCAATCTTAGAACAATGAACCTCTGTTTCTATTTACCATCCATATTTTAATTCAGTGGAATAGCTCAGCTTCAAGCATAACACAGCAACAAGCTAAACTGATGAAGTCAAACTGAAGAAAATTTATACTTTCTGAGCAAGTTAGTTTTAGCATCTCTCTGGATAGGATTTAGGATTTAGATCAGTGAATCTTTGCTAAATCTGCCATTTGTTCTCATGTTTGCTGTGGATTCTCCAAGCATTCATGCCTCCTGAGGAAAATCTCTCCATGTCTCCTCTGGTTGCTCTACAGTAACTCTTTGACAGAGCAAATTGTTGAAACCCAAATTAGAAAAAGATCTATTTTTAAAGAGAAGCAGATCTATCTTTCTGCCCATTCACTCCTCAACTCTTTGCTAGGATTCCTAGCTGCAGTATCTTAGTTATGGTGTTTGTTAAGGACAAGTGATCTCTTGGAATCCTAATGAGATCTGCAGTGACCGAAGAAGAATAAACTATAATCAAAGGCAGGATGGACTTATGATTATTTTCTAACACTAGCATTTTCACAAGAGAAAGATCATTCTAACTTACACGTAGGATGGATTTTTTGGAGACAATTAAAGAGCTGAAAAAAAAAGATGACAAGATGGGAATAATTAAGCAGTTCTTAAGAAACCTTTTGAGATGAGTAGGATACAAGTCTATAAATTCTGTGAGCTTGGAAAAGGCAGAAGAGCAAGTATTACAGCTTTTCAGAGGATATACAAGAAAAGCCTGCAGGGTGTCAATTTGTAAGGAAAAATGATAGTAAGCAACTTTTTATAGCAAGAACAGAGATGTTGCTGGACAAAAAATGTTCCCACACATCTTCACTTGCAATAAGCTTTTGAGTGTTGAAGAATAATGGGTAGGTTTTGATTTCACTGGAAACTTTGAAGATTTTTTTTTCCCTTTCTTTCAGGGAATCAGATTGAAGAAGAGAACCTGACAAAAGTTTTACATTGATTTGTCAGCAAAAAATTGAGATTTGTTTTGGATGCTTTTTATACAATTTATGATGTATAGACTATGGGGAAATGAATGAAAATCTTTTTTGCCTTTAAGTAACAATTCACAAAAATAGAGGTTTTCTTCTAAAAGATACTGTGTCAGAAATGTCACTGTAAGCAGAGCAGATTCACTGAATCTGTGTCCCATTTACTTTTAGGAAATTGTGCTTAAGCTGCTAAAGATGCAGACAACATCAATAACCTCATAAACCAGAGAAACAATCAAGCAAAACAACACAGATAGTATAAATATTGTATACAAAACAATAAAAATCGAGGCATTTCCAGTGGTTAACTTCCGTACTCAGAGAAGTCGCTGAAGAAAATAGTGGTTATTCAAACTCAGTAGGAAGAAAGAAAACAGATTCTTTACTGAAAACAATTTGTGACTAACTTAGGTTGTTTGGGGGTTTTTTTGTCCTGTTACATCATTTATCAACTCATGTCAATTGCTATTATCTGCCAATAGCAAGTACTCAAATTGGAAAGGAAATTTCAATTTATCTTGGCCATTTACTTTTTCTTATTCATACTGGGCTACTTCGCCTAATTCATATTTGTGTTTCTTCTCTCTGTTGGTTCACTGACACTGTCAAAATCTTGGAATATTAAAAAATGGCCAAGTAAAAACAGGAAGAAGAAAAGACAAAAAGCAAACAAACAAATGAGAAGCTTTCTCCCTTCCTGTCCAAACAAGATAACCCAAGTGAATAACGGTTATGAGTTATGACTTTAAATCACACAACAAAAAGAGAGTTGACTGATATTCATAAGTATTTGAAGAAAGCCTTTACTAAAGTAACTCTTTCTTCATTTTCTTCTTCAGTTGCTGTTTGGCTTTTCTAACGTATCAGAATTCCCATTCATCTACAAATATTTATGCATTCTTCTGCACAGCACATTAAGCATGGAGACCCCTCCAAACTAGTAGGTAAACATCATAAATTCACCTTTTCCAGTTCCCCCTTGACTTGATTTGATGGGAAAATCAACTGGATTTTCAAAAGTGACAGATTTTTTTTATGTGTGGGAACTCCTAGATTCACAAACCTAAGTGCCATCTCTAAGACTTGAAAATTTAAATTAAGTTGAACCTAATATAAATGATGAAAAATTAAATGTGTTCTGAACAGATGTTTACTGGGTAATACCAAAATAGAAGGAACTGAAGCTTATGCTGATCTACCAAACCTATCTCCAAGTATAATAAACAAGATAATTCTAAGGAATTAAATATAGCCGTCAAATTAATTAGAAAAGGTCTAGAAAGGAAGGCTGAAGGAATTATCTGAACACTGTAGAAGTCTAGTGAAGTCATAAATCTGAGAATTCTTGTAAACTTTATGTCACAGAAGTGGACAAGACAGAGCACAGCAATGATAAAAATTCCAAAAATTCCACCCTAGAAATCTATTAGGGCATCAATTTTTAGACACTGACATAAATTTGAAACTGGATAGTAACATATGATCTCTAATTAGTTATGAGAATGCATTAGTATTCAAAAGGGATTAACTGATTTCCTATTGAAGGCATTGGAAGCCTTTAGTGATCAGACTTTTAAAAATCAATGTTTATTTTGATTTTAAAGAGTATGAACTCAAAATAATATCTTGTTCAGAGTTTGATCAGATATGTAAATTGATGATAGAATTGTAATGAAATTTCAGAGCATATCCTTTATACCTGACTACGCCATAGGAAATAAGTCACTAATGCAATCTCCTAATTTTCTTTTCTTTTTTTTACACAATGTTAGATAGGAATTTGAAAATCCAGATAGAAATTAAGAATCTCTTTCTTGGTGCATGGTCTTACTGACTTTTTAACAAAAATATGATTAAATATTTACAATGTTGATACTGAGATTATGAAATAACAACAAAATCTATTTACTACATAATTTATTTGACTTGGTGCCAACAGCTGCTTTGTGTTATCAGTGATGAAATCACATAGAATAGAAAAGACAGAGGCCTGTTAGATCATCTCGTGTGTCTGCTTCCTTCCTCCAAAGCTGAATAGTTCCTCCCTGCTTGGAATTTTCCAAATGACCCATATGTTTATGTTTATCAACCTGAATTCCCCATTGTGCAAGACTATCTGCAAACTTTTCTGTAGCTTTTTATAACAAAAGCTTCAATAACAAAAGCAACAGAGCTTCTATCTTGCAAAGCTATTAACAAATATAATCATTAAAACTTTTCCCTCCCCATTTTCAGTGTTTTCCCGATAGTTATAATCAGTAATAGCATAGAGAGGTAATTGCTGAGTGACAATGGGATAAATTCAACTAAATTGCAGTATGCAAATGTTATGCAATATTACATGGTACATGTATTTATTAGTATGAGAGACCTTTCCTTATTTACCTCAGGCTACTTTCATCAGTTTCTTGGTGGATGCTGTCATTTCTGTAAGGAATTGTCTACATAGATATTGCATGACTGTGTGTGTCTCTAAACGCTGATTTTTTCTTCCCTCTTTACCTATTACGCTTGTCACAGGAGTCTGTAGCCTGAAATCAACATAAATGAGTGTGCCTGGCAATGTGTGCAGGCACAGTCACACAGCCTCATCTGTGAATCTGCAGCAATTAATTATATTTATAGTGAAATATCTGCAGAACATTTGCATGTATGAATTATGTATTGGGCAAAAAGCAGTACACTATGGTTTATGCATTTTTGTTCTCATGAGAGTCCCTTTTTAACTGTAATACATGCTATAAAGTAAACCAGATTTTTATTAATTTGTCTATCATGTTAATGATGAAATATCTTTTTAATTAAAGACATTCTTTTTAGAAGTGTTTTTCAAAGAGCTATTTATCCTGGTTTTACGCTTACATTTTCCAATAAATTGTCCATTACTGTTTAATATGTTTTTTGTTTAATATTAAATTCTTCTCGCAAACACCAAGAAAAAACCAATGAGTACAGGCCAGAGTTTAAGGCAATGAAGTATGCATGAAATATAAGCGTGATATGATTATCCCTCTTATTACGGTTATTACAATACATAATGAGCAGTGTCAATCTGTTATCTTATCATTTTATTATTTTGTGGATTCACCCAAGAGTAAAATGTAAATGTAGTAGCTGAGAAGTAATGAGTCAATGGGCTGGGAAGCATGATAAAGAAATAATAAGAAGGTAGTATGCTGCAAAGACTATTCTTAGCTAGACTAATTGTATGCTCTGAAATTAATTATCTGCTACAAATATGACAGGTGGCTAAGTTAGCTGTGAAAGAAAACAGAACAGAATATTCAGAAAGCCTTCTTTCTTTGCTAAACAACTTTTGGTGACAATACTGAATTAAAGCTTCATATACTAAAATTAATCTGCTTGAGGGTCCCGTTCAGAACTTATTCTTAGTTTTTCACATACTGTCCTAAACAGGGATGCACCAAAATACAAGTTTCAATTTTTCTTCAATTAGTGCCTGCATATGGAATGACTAACCTTCAGTTTCAGTGTACATCTATGTTTTTCCAAAAAGCAACAAAAAATACCTAAGAAATAACAAGAAATCAGGTAATTTGTTTTAAAAGTGATAAAATAAACAGTTGTTTCACAAAAAACATGACTAGAATTTATAAAAAAACCCCCAAATTCTTTAATGATTGAGCCGGAATTTATTGCAGCTCTCTCATGGCATGTAACTATTACTAATACCCCGTGTGCCTGTTTGCTTGCGTAAAGCTTGGCAGCCTGGAGGAAGACTCTAAACATTAAAACTGAAATGATATGAATTAAATCTTGTGTGAATAGTTCTCCCTAAATTTTCTAGTTGTTTACAGTTATCACAGAATTTTGACAGATTAATACAAACCATTAAAAAGTAATAATTGTTATAGCACTTGAGGAGAATTCTAAGATGAGATTGTTTTTTTACAAAATCATGGTCAGCATAACCACACACTCCAGTATTCCTTAATTTATTTTGCTGTAGGACAGTACTCAGCCTGGAATTATCTTAGTTAGAGAGGAGGAGGGGGTTATATTATTCTTCGAGGTTCTGTTGCAGGAAACATATTAACATTCATTGACCTTGCAGTGGTAATTTGTACTGATGAGCATCATTATATGACTGGTATATTAAAGGAGCTTATTAGAGATAGGAAGCATCCTATGCTATTCAGAGACACTATTACCATTTGAGATGTGGCTGTCATGGAGTGTTCACATACAGGAGACTTTTGGAACAGTGGAAAAATACTAGAATAGCTTGGCTAAGCCATCAGGTTGTTGTAGTTCACAGCTCAACCTTTTAAAATCAGATTACATGAAAATTTCACATCGATACCTTCGTGGTAAATAAATGCCACATCTTTCCGATTTTAACCACAGAACTACTTTCCTTTAGTGGATGAGTAAAAATTAAAAAGTATAGTGAATGGGAAATACATATTTGGGAGTACAGAGTCACTCTCCGTTCTGACCATAGAGATGCTGGCTGAAAATAGAACTGTGATTGCAGTATTCTAAATAGAGAGTCACCCTGCAAGCTCTTCTTAGGAGGTGCAACACATCTCATTACCACATTTTGGAAGAAATATGTTGTTAACAGAGGATTTTCTTCTTGTATTGAGGCCATGAATATAATTATCACTTGATAATTTACAGTGTGCCAACTGTTTTACTGCATCTAGTAAGCAATAAAGCACTACAGGGAACATGAAGTTTGTGGCACCTGCAACTCATTAAAAGGGCACTATCAGAAACAAAATGTTTAGTTATCATGTAGTGCTGGGCTAAACACAAGCAGCATTTAGGATTAATCTAGGGATGCTTGCATAAAGGACCACTGGCAACATAAGATGTTCAGAACACAGAAGATAGGAAATCTTACCAATTTATGAAGCGAAATTAATTTTCTTCAAAAGTACAGCATACCTTCTCTGACATATCATAGGAAGTTATGTTTCCTAATGGTCTTCTCTGTGTTCTCTCTTGCTTCTCATGTCCTGTACACACTTCTACTAATAAAAGTGTTTACTATGTAACCACAGATGAGGGCATTTAAAGTGAATAATTTCACTAATTTAAATAAACAGTTAGGTACATAAAAGGAAACCTCAACTTTTATTTCTTAACAATTAAAGTTTCCCTAAGATAAAGTTCTTCAGCTAAAACAATATAGAGTATTTCAGAAGCACTATGGCAACCTTTTTGTTGCTAGCTCCTTTCAGTATCAGGGAGCTGCACATTGCAGCCACTCCCATACAAGCAATTGAGCATGTCTGACACACTTACTGTGTGCACTATATGCAGAGTACAAATACCAGCTTTATCGCATATGTATTGCAAGCACATCCACCTATGTGCTCCAGGATTGTCTGAGAGAAGAGGTCACTCAAGAAATTCACAGAGCCTGCTCCTGGTTGCCCTCTTCATTTGAGGTAACTCACGTGCATTCAGGGAATGGGCTGAGAATTATATGAATTGAGCTGGGCACACAGCAGGAGACAGATCCTTGGGGAAAAGTAACTTTGTAAGATGAGCTACCTTCTCCGAGGTATCTCTGACGCTACCCTGTTGGCACTCACAACAAGCACAAGAAGTTGCAGGATTCAAATGCAGGCAGAATACCAGGCAGTCTATGGAGGTAAAGAGGGAAGAAAATCTGGAGCAAGGAATCTGGTGATACTGAGACTGGGTGGGTAAATGGAAATAGGAATTAAAAAATCGGAAGATTGGCTGAGCTAGGGAAAAGAAGTTGGTAAGAAAAATAGAGGAGGCCTGGGAACCAGTTGACTGGGGGAGAATGACCTGAAGGTACAACCAACCAAAAAATGATTGCTTCAGTAAGTAAACTGAAAATAGGAAGTAAAGAGAATAGGAAAGCAACAGAACAGCTCAGGCAGGTTTGATAACGGCCAAGAATATAGGCCACTCAGCCTATATATACAGCCAGAATATACAGCCTATTGAGATAAGACTGACTGGACAAGTAGACTGGGACAGTGAGCTAGGCTGATTGTCAGGTGAAGGTTGAAAATGAGAAGACCTGAAGGAGAGAGATGGGGAGCCAGAGTAAAGAAAGATGTGAAGGAAGATGCAGAAGAACAAAGCAGAACAAAAATCTGAATGAAGAAACTGAAAAGGGAGGAGAGAGGTGAGGCAAAAGAGCCTGGAATGAGACAGGTAGTACCAGAAGAGCTAGGAAACTATGGGATTAGTGCCAGAAAGCAAAGTCAGGAAAAATAAGTCTGGCTGAACAAAAAGGTGAAGGCTAGGATGAGAAATGAAGTGGATTGCTTGGATGTCAAAGTACATCATGCTGGGACAAAGAGAGATTGGAAGAGCAATAGAAATCAAATATATGTTCTGATTGTTACTCATTATTGGATGCTCCGTGCAGCAGTCAGTATGAACCTGAAGGTTTTAAAATCTCACCATTCCTCTCTTATTAGCAACATCTGTAAATCATACCGAGCGAGTCTCCCACGCTGCCACTGTCCCTTCACCATCTAGTAGAGCACCCTGCTACCGGCTATGCTGGCTGAAGTAGCTGAACAGTGCATCACAAAGTTTGATCTTGTAATGACCCATGTGCACAAGGAATAACAGTATGTTGCCCAGGGATAAACTTTTACGTTTTTCTTTGTCATTTTAAAGACTTTTGAATTTACATACACAAGAATCTGAAAAGATTGGCTAAACCTCCATACAGTGGTAACTGGTAGAGAATTAGTGTCACAAATATTTCTGTGCAACTTTCAAATCGGTAATTCTTCAATACCATATTGTGAGCCTTTCTGCTTTGAAGAAGAAAGCAACACTAATGCTAAACATTAGAAGCATCTAGTAACACGGAAGATATTAAGTCTTATGTGTGCTGCCTGTAGATAGTTTGTTCATGATTCACAATTGCTCATATTGAATGAGTCATCCTAAAGCAGATAATCAGCAATCTTCCAGCTATTTCCCCTTCCCACCACCAAGGACTTTGTAGGCTTGAATTAACAAGAGGCTTTAAAAAGTAGCTGGGAAATAAAGGAGACTTCTGTTTTATAAGGATCAGTGTAAGTAGAAATTAATCTTTCTATGGACTAAGTAACCCACTGTTGAATGCTTTTCTATGCTTTCTACTGAGAAACCAGTGCAGGCCTCCCTTTTCAGAATAAGGTGCTCAGTTTACAGCAACATCTTTGTACTTCAGCATTCAAGTTGATGCAGGCATGTAGTATACAGCAAGTAGCAATTAGAGTTAAGTGAAAAAAGAAGAGACCCATATTTGTAACTCATGTTTGAAAACTGATCCAATTAAAGTCTGTTAAATTGACCCATTTTACACTACGCTAACCATGAATAGGGCTCTGGATAGAGTTTTTGGGAGTGTGCCAGAGGAGGGACCATTGAATACACACTTTTACATATGAAGTGGCAAATATCCCATAATGGGACTGAAGGATATTAAGACCAGTTTTCCAAGAAAGAGTTTGAAGCCTAGCCCCCTACCTTTATGTTAGTCAGAGAATACACTTCTTTCCTCCTTACATATTCCCTGCACAGTGCCAAATAATTTTGGGCTTGTGAAAACGTATGCAAATTCTTACCTGAGACTATTTCCTACTAAGAAATTATTCTGGTTGTGCTTCTTTCCACACTTCCGTGCCTTTGTCCTTCTTATCATGAGGCAATTGTAAGAAAAAAGCAAAAAAGAATAGATTGTTAATTATAACAGACTGATTACTATGGAGATGTGTTAGCATCAACACGAAGCTGATCAAGATCAGAAAGTCCTTTCCGTGGATGTTTCGTGGTTTTTGTAAAAATAATGACAAAATCAAAATGAAAAAAGTACAATTTATTATTTTTTAAATTATCCTCAATATACTGGATAAAGAATGAATGTCCTGGACCAATAATCTGTAAAACTTGCCTTAAAAGAAAACAGCCATTTCACACAATTCTTTTTTTTCCCCACTGCAACGGAAAAAAAAGATAACCATATAAAAATAAGCTTTTTTTTCCCCTCCTATATACAGTCCTGTCTCAATTCTTTTAGTTGTTGAAAGAAAAGTAATTATTATAGTAAGACGAGGCATCTTGTGAGTTCTTTAATTGCACCTGGCGCAATAGGTACAGTTCTGTTTCCCATAGTAGTGATGCAGCATTTAACTCAGTGAGCCAAATTTATTCTGTGTGACTCATGTGTCTTCAGCAGAGTTATAATGGGAATTAGTTTGTTCCAATAGACTTAGCTGTTTCATAGGAATGCCACGTACTTTTATCATTTTAATTAATATTCCAAGACTAAACTCCAACTCTCAGCCCTCAAGCATTTTCTATTTAATTCACCATTTATTGCTGTTACAATATCTCTTTTGATGCAGTCCATCGTTCAGATTACTGTTCTCAACAATGTTTTATAAATTGTCCAATTTCCTAAATAACAACAATCATTTTTCTTAGTTACACCTTAGAGGAGGAGCCATCATACAGAAGCGTTTTCCACCTTTTTCTTAGCACAAAGGTATGAGAACTTCTCTCCTTTCTGGACAAAAATCAGCTTTGAGATTTCTTCCTAACTCTGCATCAGAAGTTGCACTGCAGCAGCTTAAGTAGGAGTAGGATTTTTCTGTTATCACAGCAATGAATCAGGACTGCTTGTAATATTTGCTTCACGCAGCAGAGAACTCTTGGGTTGGATTATATGAAACATCACTGAAGAAAGCAAAGCAGCAACAAAACTCAGAGCAGCAGAAGATTACTACTTCAGTGACAGCGTTTTGAATAATTATTTCCTAATTCCCCTGCTAATTTCTCTAACTTGACCATCTTGAGGCAAAAGAATCAGTTTTCACTTCCAGAGATGGAACGTCAAGCCCAAAGCTGTTAGCTTTACTATGCTTTAAAAAGGAGAAGCCTGAACTTTTCTGAGATCCATGCAAAAAAAAGCCCCAACCACTGGATAGATACATGAATATCTGCTTCATGTCACAACTTGGCTTTGCCAGTTTCCAGGTGCAGGGGGCCATAGCAAAAGTGCTATGAAAGCGGGTAAGCCTTTGCTAGTATTTAGATACAAAAGTATCATGAGACAAAACAGAAAATCAGTATCTGCAAGACTCAATCTATTAAGGTTCTTGTGTGTCTCCTTATCCTAATAAATGAGTCTCCTTCAAGTATTTAGCAGTAAGATAACACCACCTTTTTCTATCCTGCCTCCAGAAGAGAGAATTGTGGTAGATTCCTCTTTTATCCATTTTCTTGCCTATGAATAGGAGTGAATGTGTTTAGAGCCTGAGGTCAACCAAGATCAAAAATTCAGAACAACATTAACACAGAAGAGTAGTTAGAAGGTACTATGAAGAAAGAGATTTACTCTCCCCCTTTCAGAGACATCCAAACACAAAACCTCAGAACATTCCACCAAAAAGAAGAGAAAGCATCAGCTAAACTAATACTCTGCAGCACAATCTTGTGTTGGTTGCCGACACAGCGTCCCCCAGGCTGCAATCTGGGTGGGCTTGTACTCAGAGGAGCACAGATTGCAGAGCACTGCAAAGGCTTTTCTATCTACTTACTCTCATTGTACTTTATCCACTAATGTAAATCTTTCCAAAACAGTATCATCTGAATCGTGCAGTCATAAATGCATAGGCTGGCAAATCTTCTCAGCTGCATTAGTCACTTCAATTGCATGTCTCAAAATTGGTTTTGGATGAAAACATTTACATGTCTAAGTCTTAAACTGTGTGCCTCACTGTGCAGCCATTGAAAATTCCAGCCCCAAATATTCTTATCAGATACACCCTACTGCACACTTGATTCCAACTCCATACCAATAAAATCCTCAGAAGGAAAACTGCAAGAATGAGAACAGCCCACTATGTCTTTTGAAGACAGAAGATTCAGAGATAACCATTACTTCTTCAGTCTCAGGTTGTAAAGGTACATCCCATCACTGACTCTGCTAATAGCTGTTAGGATGGATTATTGTTACAGCTGCTAATTGGCAGCTGGGTTTGAACACTTGAATAGCTTTGTGATTGGCTGCCATCTAGTTATTACACAAATTGATAAAGTACACCCATGTGGAATAGCTGCAGTAACATGAAACTCATTTTTTAGCAATACAGCAGACTCCCTCCCACATTTATCTTGCTGCTTTGCAGTTTCAAAGGAGCAAAACGGGACAGAGAACAGGAGGGAAATGCCCAGAGAGTCTGGAAAGCCTCTCATTTCAATCTTTGCATGTACCCAAGAGGTGAACATTAACAAGGGTTGGGGAATGTGTTCTCCTTGGAGTGAATGCTAATTTAAACTTTCACTGTGATCTAATATGCTTTAAAATGCAGCAAATCCCTTATTTATGAGTATAAAGGCCATGAAAGGGCTTTAGAATCTAACCCTAGGGGGCTCTTCAAGTGCATGAACCCAGCAATGTTTAACACTTAAACTTACTCTTGAACAGTTGCTTGAAAAGGATAGAGAAAAATACCTAGTAGGTGCCCTCTTTTCTGAACAGTTGAGAACGCTTCTTGCATGAAATGAACAAAGTATTTTCTTAAGAAAATGCTTTCTGGTACTGTAGCTATTGCACTTTGCTATTTAGAATTCACATTTCTAGAACAGAGCTGTTGCGTGCATTTTTTATGACACAATCTCTCACATAAATGCAGGTTTTGGAATGCTGACAGGACAATAAAGAAACCTTGCTGTATTTGGGGAACAAATAACATTTCTCATCAGGTCTCGTATCAAAAAAGTTATTAAATGTCTCCTCTGATTTTTGTGATTTGTTTTTTCCCAAGGAAGTCCATAACACTGCCAATGAGACATTACATAAATATAAAAATAAGATGTATTCTAAAAGCTAAAGCAATTAAAAGGCAGTGTATTCTACAAATAAGATTTGAAATATGTTCCATGAAAAACAAGCGTAATAAATTAATTCTGTTAAGCTGATGCAGAGTCAGATAAGGTACCCTGGGATCAATAGTTATACTTATGTAAATCTTGATGAGAAATTGCTCCGTTGACTTATATTTGGCTTCTGAAAGTGGTTGTGTTGCTGCTAATAGGACTACAAAAGAGTCCTTTCATAGAACTGTGGTGATCCTTTGGGATGACATAAGACACCAATACGGGGTGTTCCCAGCAGTCTGCCTTCCTTCCTCCCCTCCTCCACTGCCCAAGGTTAGCATCCAGGCTAGCCTCAGTAAAAAATATACGCTGAATCTTCATCTCCAAGGTTCACAGCCAGAAATATTAGCATAAGCTGCCATTGGTCTTGGGTTAAAATAACATGCCAAATAGTGAACGTGGAGAAGACTTGCAGGCTGACATGCAACAGATATTTGCTTTTACCCACTTGGTTCCAATGGACAGTATTCCCTCCAGCACAGGGACAGACTGTTGTTGGGACTGGGAAACGTTCAATATGTCCCTCCCTGCAGGAAACCCCTGCAGGGCTTGTCTGCAGGCATCCCAAGACTTGTGGTTCATGACAAACTTCAGGATTAATTAGTGCAGCATTGCTCTGACTCTTCCTGAAATTATGAAGCATACAAGTACTGCCATAGCTGCTTATTTTCATTAGTGCTTCCTTCTTGAAAAATAAAAGAAAGCATTCTAATAACACACAACTATGCAGCACGTTCAGACACATCTAATTAGAAGCTGCCTCACACTTTTTTCTAAGACACTTTGTTAAAAAATAAACTTAATTTCTGATACAAACCCAGACTACATGTTACAGGCTGTTTGAAAAGGGAATACCTTCCCTCTTTATGCAAGCTATCTAGCTGCTACTATTTCCACCTGAAAACCTTAGCAAGGGTAGGAGCTATTGGTACCTGTTCTTTAGCTTTTTCGGCATCTCCAGTAAAGTAAATATTCAGTCCCATTTAAGCCCAGCCTCTTTGTGAGCCCAGTCCCTCCTGAGCAAATTTACCAAACCAGCAAGCTATACCTTTCTCAAACAGAGTGCTTTCACCTGGAGTTCTTGTTCTCTTTTTTTTCCCTGACAACCTACAAGTGAGGTCACTGATAAGTCACTGAGGACAGCAAGCAGCTCCAAGTCTGTTTGGGAGCTTCGTAACTCTGTCCTTTTCCATAAAACTAGAAACATACACTCCAGTCGAATCCAAGAACTGGAGCTAATATCCAAAATGTGATATGACAGTTTCATTAGCTGAACTAATTAGCAAAAACATCTTTTGTATCATACCCAATAGTTAGTGGAAATCAGCTTTTTACCCGATAAGTATATGCATAATTATACAGAAGGAACATTGTACCAAACAATTAATTTCTATGTTGAAAAATATACAGATGTGGAACATGAGGATTGCCACGTGCCTCAGCTATCCCATCTTAGATAGTGGTTAGTACTTCCTCATCTTACGTAATGATGAACCCCTGAAATGAACAATTGTGGACCTCACCATGAGAAAAAAATCATAATAACTCTCCCTTAGTAGAATGGTTCTGTCTAAGGGACCAGAAGAAAGTTAAAAAGTTCAGGGTTTAAAACATCTCATAAATTTGTACAGAGATTGAAGGTGGAAAGGATGAGGAGATTAGAAAAAAAGCCTGATGTTTATACAGCATGGAAAGACAACAAAGATTCATCCTCATCATGCAATGAAGTGGCAAGCAAAGACACTAGCGCTCATTCTGAATGTAAACTGGTTTATCTACATGGCGCAGTAAAATAACCACGAAGTGCTATTAGCTAGGATCCCATAATTGGTACAATTATAAAGAAGGAGAGCTAACCAGCGGGGGCACAGCACCACCTGCCATCCTGCTTCCTGGATACAAGTTGGCTCCGTTATCCTCAGTTTTGTAAAGAAGAAATACACAGCAAAAGAGGTGCAAAACATCCAGTTCATCTCATCTCAGTCACAGAATTCCCAAATAAAGATTAAAATTCAAGGCCTGGATGAGCCATAAATCCTGAGGGCACTTGAAACTGTTGTGTAAGAGAATGTGAATAACTAGCTTTAGCTTTACAATTACTAATAATAGAAGCTACAGTAACATTAAAGTCTTACAATGTGTTACACTGATAATTGCCTGTACTTTTTTTTTTGCTTTTTGTTGTAATATCTTCTTTTGAAATCCCCTTACAAATGAACATAAAAGTTATTATATGAAATTAATATGCATTGTAAATGGTTACAGCTTCTCTAAGAGTTACGTGCATTTTTACCATGCCAAAGTTTGGCCAAGGACTTAAGTATTCTGTATGTCTTGAGATAATTTTCTCTGTAAGAGGACTGGGTATGTGGGAAAACAAGCTATTTAAGGGAAAGGACATGAGCAGGAAAGGAGTGAACAGTGTCATAAATAATATTAGCGTTGATAGTAGAATATCTTCAGCCTTCAGTAGAGTGACGTTCTGGAGCAGCACTCCACTAGGAGTTAATACTCTGCTGTTCTGCAGGTAGAGATAGATGCGTTTCTGAAGGGCAGTATGTGATGTGAGTGATGGCAGTACAAGGCTGGGCTCAATATCTTAGGAATCTCTTTTCCATCTCTTGTTCCTACATTTCCTCCTCTCATACTGAAAAGCAACAGTGCATTTATCTGCCTCCTGAGGTGAAGCATAGTTTGAATCAGTTTCTTTAGTTCTTTGGCATCGTGCAGTGTCTAGAGAGAAAGATATAGTAGATAGTCCCTATCCAAAATCACTTTAGCATCAGTGGAAAGACTTCTGTGACATTCAATAGACTGCACATTAAACCCTTAGCACAAAGCAGGGGGGATCTAAACTGCGCTATGCAGATTATTTCCAGGGAGTATGTGAATTAAGGTACCCACAGTTTATCCTGTTTATGACTTCTCAGAAAAGGAGAAGCTTCTTCTAAAGTATCCCGAGAGAATTCAGACTTATGGAGACTGGGAAGTCTTGCTGGAGATGCTTGAGCTTAAGCGAAGATTTCATAGCAGCTGTGAGTTCTTCCCAGAAATTTCACCCTACATGAGGAAAGTTTCCCAAAAGTAGGAGGCATCTGAGCCTGATATCCTCATAACTAGCTCTGTACCAGAGTAAGCTTTTCTTTCTTCCTTCTATTTTAATAGAGACTGTTTGGGAATCTCAGGGCAGGACAGACCCCCTGCTGCACCCAGCACAGCTGAGGCAGAGAGGAGTTGTATATACCTAGCAGTAGTAGGAATTTCGGACCTGCGTTCAAACTTAGTTTTTGACAAACTGCATAGTGTCAAAGCCAGAAGCTGTAAAGTTTTTCCAGAGATACCCAAATGGTAAATGCTGTGGTAAATGCAGCTCACCACAGCAGATGAAAAAGAAAGCATCCCTGCCATGTGATTTGCACATGTATGCAGTGACAAATAAAGCATTATCATCATTAAAATGACACTTCCTATCTTGGGATAGGCATGGATCTTGTAATGGGAGTGAATCACAGTACTCTCACACATGTAGGTATGTAAGACTACTTGATACATACATAAAAAGATTTCCTCATTTCTTTCATAAAGTCAGAAAATAATTTAAATTGTGTTGATCAAAGTTCTGCGATGCCAGCATTTATATCTCTGTGCCAAATTTATTTATTACTTTTGAATGGTAATTTTTTTCCTTTCTCTCAAAGTGTTGTAATGGTTAGTTAATTGATATTTGTATAATTTCGTGGAAACAGTGTACTGTGCATAAATGAGGAATTATATTCTGCTGAAATGCCATTCTTTTAAAATAATTCAACAGCTCATTACTTCACTGAGTGTAGCATCTGAATTCAGAACTTAGGAAACTTATTGACAGCACTCTTTTGCCTTAGACATTGTATGAAAGACTAACTTCTAATTACATGAAAGGCCTACTATATGACAGAGAAAGCAAACTGCTTCCTAGTTCTGTAAGTGTAGACCAGGCTTTGCTCAGTATTGTCCATGTTTACCCCATGCCTGTTCTCAAGGGCTAAAAAGAAAACATTTCATTCTCACCTAAGTTCATTTTACTGAAAAATTTTCCAACAATATCTTTTCTTCCCTCCTTCTCAAAACTACCAGATTAAAACATGACAGAGTAAAAAGGATAAATGAATATTCTGTCCTGATTTTCATTGGAACCCTTTACTTAATACTGCAGATCTAAGTATGTAGACAACAGGCTAAATCCAGGCTGGGTTTAAGAGCTGATGCAATTTTATCCAGTAGCTTATCCTGAGTGGAAATTAAAACCACATACTTTATACTGGCTTCATATTCAAGTGCCAGCTGATAGCTGGTCTTACATTACATTCCATACTACAGACAGAAATTTAACTCTCACTGAAAGAAAAAAGAAAGATATGCAGATTGCTCATTGCCATTTGACCGTCAAACTGCAGATTTTCTCAGAAAACAGAGGTATTGTATATGCCAACTACACAGTTGTAGACACTAAAGTAAATTCTTATGACAGCATAGAAGGGAGATCCTTATTAATTTAACACATCCTTGATTGCCTTCAAGTTATCATTCATTCTCATAAAAGACTAATCATCATAAAAACATATTCTGCAAACACATACTAGCCTGTAAGACGATTTAGAGTAATTGCTTAGCTCTATGCAAAAGTGACATGTGGACATACAGGAAGCATTATGTTTTATTCACAGAGGACTTATTACATGGAATATACTGTGGTTCTTCATATCATTTTTTGACAACTTATTTAGTCCAGGCTCCTTCTGGAAGCTGCATTTACCTATTTTTACATCTCTCCTAGAAAAATATGATATGGTAACTAGAAAACACGTTCATGCTGTGAGAAAGTGAAACTCTCTAAAGGGGCTTTTTGATTTTTCTAAAGACTGCTTTGCTTAAGATTGTGGATTTTCCTGCCATTTGCCAGCTGGATGATTATATCAGTGAGAACTCCTGGTTTAGGTGATTCAAACAATAATTTGTACTTGGAGAGCTTACTCAGGTTTTTAGTGAGGGTAAACTGTGGAGGGCAAGGCACGATGTTGCATGTTGGCATCGTTCTGATGTAGCTGTACTACTAACCAGAATAAAGGCTAATTCTCAGTGTATACCATGCATAAGTTATTGTACAGTGTGAGCTCAAGTTTCCAGTAGGGACAGAAGAAACTGGCAACATGTGTCTGAAATTTGGCAAGGTTTTATCAGTTTCTTTTGCAGGGCTACTTAAAATTTCACAACCATTTTTTGGTGAGGAAAAAAAGAATTAGTCTTCTGTGTAAGGGGGACAAGGAGTTTGATATATTCCAAATATTTTAAGTTGTTTTCTCTGCACTTTCTCTCTAACCCATCCCTAATCCCTAATTACTCTGCATAATACATTTCAAAATAAACAAGAGTCTTAATGCTGCAGTCATCAATTCACTTCAGTTACACTTATACATATCTGAATATCATCTGCTATGCTTTTTGGTATTTATAGCATTTTGAACATGCACAGAAAGTCCTGACTAGCTACCTGTGTCTAAACTGTTAATGCAAGGTCCTGGTTCACGCCAGGACTTTTTTTTCCCCTGAGTCAATCACAGTAGATGACCTTTAAGTTTCAGTTAGCTTCTCCATTTCTCCTTTGCTCCCCACTGAAATTATTTAAAAATACTTGCTATGTTTTAGTCAGGTTGTCAAAAGCATGCCTCAATATTTAATTAATAAGCATTGGTTTTGAGATTCTCAGGTGAATCTGAATATGCATGCAAACACTGGTTTTGGAACAGGACAGATTAAGCATCTCTTCAGTGTTTCCCAGTGCTTACATGTAAGCACAAAGCATGGCTTTTTGAATAACCTTTACCAATGGGAATAGGAATTTGGTTTGTTGGTATTCATGATGCAATAAATGCATGATTATCTGCTACACCTATACACAAACATTAAATTAAAAAAAATGCTCATACATCTAAACTATCACATATACATGCACAGATGTGCCATGTTTATGCATATAGATTTATGCCATCAAAAAAGGTCACAATATATACTTTAATTCTCAACTTAATATATTTGGCCCTCATTCTCTGCTACTTCCATTTAAGGCTGTAGTAGTGAAGGAAGCTATATGGAGTTTCTGCCCAAATTACATACAGGATAAAGTAGTCTATGTTGTACCAGCCAGCTATGTTCCTTCAGAGACTCCACTGTAGCTGAGAATTGCTCAAACAGTCTGTGTTACTTATTTTGCTTGGCACAATCTCCATAGCTTGGAGCTGTAAGAAGAGAAAATAGAAAGTGGTTTAGGAATGAGCTGTGCTGATCTTAAGTCTCGTGAGGATGCCTCACCAAGAAGGGGGTGACACTCTGCAAAAATTCTCTGCGAGGATGCTCGGTGCTGCCTTAACACTAGGAAAATGGAAAAGAATCTTACTGGTTCTGAGTTGCTGGTCCAAAGAAAGGAAATACTGCCTCACTGTTTGTATGGATCTGATCCAACATCTTCAATATTAACATAGGCTGTTCATTGATGACAACTAGGGCTTATGTCCTTAAGTTAACTATGAGACTCACAGTTGCAAGGAGGGAACTTGCAAATTAGTTTCACAAAGAACACAAGCCACAGATGTAAGTATACTTACAGGTATACACATAACACATGTGAAAATGAATCTTCACAACTATGTAAATAGTTCGCAGAACTGTACTACAAAGGGATCAAGGCTTCCTTCACACGATATATGATAATGTCCTATTTACTATCCATTTTTCTTGATTCTCTGTAATTACTATGCTACCCTTCTACTCTGCTTTAATTAACAAGGTATCTTAGCCCAAAGACTGCAATCCTAGGGTTCTTTCAAACTACATTAGGCAGCTAAAATATGAAATTAAAAGAAAACAGAGTTCCGGCCAACAGAAACAAGTGACTCATTTCCTTGTGAAAACACACAAGGTTTATGTTACTCTGGCAACGATGTTCACCATTCCAGAATAAAGTCTCTTTACTCCCTTCAGAGCTTTTATATATTCCTGTTACAGTCTATGTTCCACTCTGACCCAACATTGAACCAAGTTATTCAGTTATTCACAAGAGATTGTAAGTTATGCTTTAATTTAGATAGATTCTAAGTCTGCTCCTTTGACAATGAATTAATAAATACATACATTCTTTTTCACAGTGAGGATTTCAGATGAGAAAAGTTGTTTCTGAACCATATTGGTAATATGTGCCATACCAGAATTGTGTGTTGTCATGATAAAGTTGAACGGCTGTGACTGCATTCGCACAACCCTGCAAGCACCAAACACATTGGCATTCCAACGGCTGGTTTTCACAGGGAAGTTGATTCAATTGTATCACGTATGCCAAAACACAGGTTAGAAAAAAAGCCACACTTTATAATCTCATTGTGAAATTAGCCACATGTTTCAGGAGAACACTGGCATAACGGGGATACAGAAATTCTGCCCTTTGGAATCCATGCCAAAAAAAAGGTTTTTTAATACAGCAGCTCTCTCATATATAACTAAATAAAGTCATTATGCAGTGTGAAAGAAGTATAAAGTTCTAGATTGAAACCAAAACTATAATTTGGTATTTGTTACCGATTTCCATCAAGATGTGTCCTTAAAAGATAAAGACAGCAGATTGCTACTTAACTGACAAGACAAATTTTCCGCTTAAATTTTGAAGCTGTTGCCCAGGTATTTGGAGATTTCTCTGGAGTTAAAAAGGGATTCAGGAGATTTTTTCTGCTAGAGTTCTTGCTTTTCTTGATAGGGAAGTAAACTTCAGTCTTAAAAGAAGCATTTTCATGGGAGACTACGAACATTAAAGCTCTAAAACACTGCGTAGGAAAACTCCCACAGAACACATGATGAGCAGAAATATATTGCCATAAACTTCTGTAGAGTAACTGAATTTGAAAGCCATATGTCAAAAAATGGAGTTTTACGGCATTTATGGGCACACATAGGTGTTCAGCTGAATGGCTTCATTTACCCGTGTCTAACATTTTCGTCACTCATGTACAGCTCTGTCACATACATTAAGTCTTGGGAAACTTCCATTAAAATCCATGAAAGCTTTGCCATCATCCTCCGAGGGATCAGGGTTTCATCCTTGCCCCTGAAAGCAGCAGGGAAGAACAGGCAAAACACCACTTTGTGCCCAGGTAATGATAAAAACATCTTCATTTGTATTCAGAGTTTCCCCATTTCAAAAGCATTATATTAGTATTAAGCTGGAGTTTCATAAGAATAAAGTAGAATGTTAAACTGAATTTGGATAAAGATAAATGAAAGCTCTGAAAAGCTTTCCTTGAAAAACTATTGCTTCTTAAATAAAACCTTCCCAAAAATCACTGACACTTTTTAAATGCTTCCTGGGCTTGGCTAGAATCTCATTAAATTACTGATCTTCATGACGACTTTGACAATGATTTCTATGATTAAGCTGTGGAATCCACAGCCATGAGTTACTACCAAAGCCAAAAGCATAGTAGAATTCAAAACATGATTACACATCTTGATCCAGGCTCTTGGCTCCAGTTCTTTCTGTTGAACGTTGCTGAGACAGCACGAAGAAGATGGAAAGAAGTCTTAAAGGGGCAGATGTGGATTCCCTGACACTGAAAAATCCTGGACTGAGGCAAATTTGGAGAAGATTAGAATAATGTCACCCAACCCTAATTTTTCATTGTAAGAGATGGGTCAGGATCAAAAGATGGCAAGGAAGCTGGTACCACGTGATCCTCAGCTGTCTCAGATGCTGTGTATCACATGGCACACTTTGTAGATATATTTCTCTTCTCACAGTTTATTGGGGGCATTCTGAGCACTGGTGAAGAAAAAGTTTTTTATATGCGTAACAAAAATGAGGATTAGATGGGATAAATTAGATAGGACCATACTGTTTTGAGACATACAAATGTTCACATTTCAAAGCAAAAGCTGTCTGCTAGTTAGCTGTTGAAGATCAAGATGAAGACTTTCTTCTTCTATGGCTTCTTGCTTGGTTCACACAAATATCTGGAACTGGTCATTAACAGATGCAGGCTACATGTTTGGATACTGTAGGGATTGTAGGTCTCTTTCCACGTGGCAGTTCCTCTGCTGCAGTTCTGTTTTAACATAGTGACGCAGTGCCAACATACAGATAAGAAATGTAAGCAGGAATATTTTGCTTTTCTTTTCATCTTTAATAATTGAAACAAACAAGATATAGCAGGGTTGCCAAGCAAAAAACACTGGTTTATGTAAGTGATTAAAGGGAAAAGGGTTCTTTCATACTGTAAGATCCCACAATACTGTATACTGCCATAAGCATTCTTGGATATTACAAGGCATTGAGCAAGTACTACATAATCAGCATGTGCTCCAAATGCTTGTTATAAAATATGCATAAGCTGTAATTGCCTGTGAATGCTGAATGTTGATAAGAAGAAATAATAATTGTGGTTTTCGCCTTGATCCTTAAAAAGACGTCTCGCACTAATAAAATACAGTAGCTAGTACAGAACGCATTATTAGCTTATAAGAAATGAAATAATTCTGCCTAGACTAAATTGACAAACTGTACCTGCAGTATATAAATATATTAAAATTGATAAAATAGCACTAGTTTACATGAGCCTGATGCATAATGTTGATTGCTATAAACTCACGAAACCATAAGAATAAATTTCATCTTAAACTGTCACATGATGAATATCAACTCTGTTACTCTGATGTTGCTGGAACATCCTTCTTATACGATACAAGTACACAGAAAGAAAACATTTTTTTGACTGCAGTCACTGGCAGATGACAACAACAACAAACTCTCTAACTGACATCTCTAATTACAGCATGAGGCTCAGTATTATTAGCAATAGCTTGCTCATTACTGTCATTTCTACATTTCTTTATATTTTTCCAGAGTGTATGTTGTCAGGGTGGTAAAAAAAAAATGGAAAAGCACGTGCCAAACCATTTCTGAGGACTCTTTCCCCTGATATGCTAAAAAATAGGAGAGACTATGTTGTACAGCAGCTGTCTTTTACATCCATAAACCTCCCTCCATCATTCGTCCACAATTTAACTATTACAAGAAACAGAGTTGCTGTGAGAGTCAGTGGTTACGGCTGGAGAGGAGATTTCTCAGATATATCTTCCAATATGAGGGCAGAGCCATACAACTAGTATCTATCCCCAAGAAGCCTGCACAGGCAGAACAGTATTGAGATGACTGGTTCATTTTGACCTGTTTTGCTGAGGAAAAAAGCTGCTACTTTTTTACTAGCTGGAGGGTTTTTCCCCCAAGCACCTGGCAGCATTGCTAGGTAAAATAAATTACAATAATCAGCCCTGGAGGTCACAAATGCACAGATCAGGAATACATTACACGTGGGTCCTGCTGGCTCTCCAACCACTTTTTTTTTTTTTATTAAAACACTTCAAAGGACTGTTTTCACCTGCAAAAAACGCTTCTTTTAACAATAGTTTTTGCTGCCTGCACAAAAACCAAGGACACTGGGAAATATATTTTTCTTTTCCCTGGTTTAAATAACCTGCAAAGTTCAGTTGTCAAAAAAATTTAAAACCAACATGACTTGTGCCCTACAGTAAACAGTGCCTTGAGTGAATGCTTGTGTTAGAAAGAATATGCACAGTCAGTTTGGTTTAGGAGTGCCATAGCAGTCACAGTTATGAGGTTTTGGGCTTTGCATGGATTTGTTGTTAAACTTGCTGCCAAAGCAAGTAACAACAAAAAATCCCCAACATTAGTTATTTGAGTGGGTCAAAAATCTTGACAATGCTTATTTAAAACAGTTGATGCCTCTCCATACCTTTAAAGGCAGGAATAGTACTTTGGAGATCAGTGTCTGAGTAACAGAAGGAGGCTGTGTACTCTGAGGACTAATGTTTGTACTGTTGATGCTGAAGAACCTGCAGCCCTCCCTCAATACTCAGAGACCATGGGTGTAAAGAGTTGTGACTGTGCCCTGACTACCTTCTGGCTAGAGTACCTGCATTTCCACCCCACGGAAACCAGGGCATGAAGCAGGTATCAGTGGAGAAAGTTAAAGTGCACCTTGGCTTCCCCCGTTTATACAGAGCTCTGTGCTGTCAAACAGAAATACCTAAGCTCGCTCTAAACTGGCTAATTGGGAACCAGCTAGTTAGCTACCTGGAAGCAGAGAAATACGGAGCTCTGTGCAAGCTTATTGCCCTTCTGAGAAGCACTTTCTTTTGGTTGGACCTCCTACACAGTCAGAATCCATCTGGGGAGCAACTGTTGAGGGTTATCAAGGGAGCTATGCTCACCATACTCTGTGCATGGAGGAAAGGAGGCAGTTGGCAAAAGCTCAGTAGAACAAGCCTCAGGCTAGATCCCAAGCTGGTGTTAACCTGGGATTCATTACTGAAAGTGAAGTTATGCCAGTTAGCAACAGAACCGGAACCCAAGAACACTGCTTTAGTTACCTTTTGGATTTTTGGGTGGGGTTTTTTTTGAAACATGTGCCTTTGTATGGGTTACGCTTAACCGTATATATTCAGCACACTGCCAAGAACTGACAACAGTTTTCTGTCTGCACCCTGACAGCCATTCTCCAGTTTCTCCTCTCCTATGATTTACTGAGTAAGTGCCACCTGCTCACACTAAATGAAGGGTAAAGTGGGCTACGATGGGAAGAAAAGGCAGCTCACCAATTGTAATAATCCCATTATCCCTTCTGAATTGCAGAAGGGGTTCATAGTGCAGATATGGGGAAGGTGGACAAACAGACTTTGAAAAAAGGAAAAGACTTAAAAGAATAAGTGAAAAAAGAAAGAAAGGTGAAATCTAAGAACCAGGAAAACAGAAAAGGAAATACAGGACGGGGAAGAGGAAAAGAGATTTGCATGAGTAGCAGATAAGAGAAAATACAGGAAATTTGTTTTTAATGGTGGAGATAATGCAGAGAAAGAAGAACTGAAGGAAAACAATAGAAGAAAATAAACAACAAGGATCTGAGAATACATTTAGTAGTACATTAATAAATAATGTACATTAGTAAATAACGTCACTCATCCAGTGACGAGTGGAGTTCCTCACCGGTTGGTATTGGGACCGGCACTGTTTAACATCTTTTTCGGCAACACGGACGGTGGGATTGACTGTACTCTCAGCAAGTTTGCCGACGACACCAAGTTGTGTGGTGTGGTCGACACCTGGAGGGACCAGGTGCCATCCAGAGGGACCTTGACAGGCTTGAGAGGTGGGCCCATGCGAACCTCATGAAGTTCAACAAGGCCAAGTGCAAGGTCCTGCACATGGGTTGGGGCAATCCCAAGCACACATACAGGCTGGGCGATGAGTGGATTGAGAGCAGCCCTGAGTTGAAGGACTTGGGGCTATTAGTGGATGAAAAACTGAATATGAGCTAGCAATGTGCACTCACAGCCCAGAAAGCCAATCGCATCCTGGGCTGCATCAAAAGAAGCGTGACCAGCAGGCTGAGGGAGGTGATTCTCCCCCTCTACTCTGCTCTCGCGAGACCCCACTTGGAGTACTGCGTTCAGCTCTGGGGGCCCCCAACATGAGAAGGACATGGATCTGTTGGAGCGAGTCCAGAGGAGGGCCACAAAGATGATCAGAGGGCTGGAGCACCTCTCCTATGACAGGCTGAGAGAGTTGGGATTGTTCAGCCTGGAGAAGGGAAGGCTCCAGGGAGACCTTATCGCAGCCTTCCAGTACCTAAAGGGGGCCTACAGGAAAGATGGGGAGGGACTCTTTTTCAGGGAGTGTAGTGATAGGACGAGGGGTAATGGTTTTAAACTGAAAGAGGGTAGATTTAGATTAGATATTAGGAAGAAATTCTTTACTGTGAGGGTGGTAAGACAGTGGAACAGGTTGCCCAGAGAAGTTGTGGATGCCCCCTCCCTGGAAGTGTTCAAGGCCAGGCTGGATGGGGCTTTGAGCAACCTGGTCTAGTGGAAGGTGTCCCTGCCCATGGCAGGGGGGTTGGAACTAGATGACCTTTAAGGACCCTTCCAACCCTAACCATTCTATGATTCTACGGTTCTATAATATGACGAAAAACTATGTAACTTAATAGAAGCAATACTAAGTATTGCCTGACCCAGGCTGACCCAAGTCTAAAAAAATACAGTTTCATTTACATGGACTATCTTTTCAGCTAGTAAAGGCTCACCCAGGCTAAGACAATTAATATTCTCCTACAGTGAAAAGAGTATCTGAACAGAGTCTTGACTCAGTAATACCCCAACTTGCATTCAGACCACCACAAAATCTGTTTTTCATTCATGTTTTTAAAAATACCAAATATAGACAGGCACTTGTCAGAAGTCTGAGAGGGGAGCGGGCTAGAAGAGGCAGGTTGGATGCATGACCTTTACCTACAGGGAAAAATGTCTGTAATCAGTTTTCTTTACCTTGAACTGCAGTTCTTCAGTATTACTCTATTATTTCTAGGAAACTTTCTATTGCATTAACAAGAGGATCTCTGTACTGTAGTAGATGATATACAGGTGATACACCCAGGAATGCAGGTAAAGGATATTGTGTTTTGAGTTTATCAGTGATCGCTCCACAGGTTACACAGACAGCTGGCTGTGGCAAGTCAACATCAATGTGAGGATCCACCCACATAAATAAACATGTATAAAGCTCTTGGTCTATGACTCATACAGTTTTACTTACCATAATACTGAGCTGAGGAAAACAGGCAGCAAGACTTGATGAATGCTTGCCTTTGTGTTCCACAGAAATTCTCCTGCATAAATATTCTATTTAATTTAAATAAAAAATCTTAAAATATTTTCTCTACTGTTCTGTTCAAATGGTATTTGGTCCATAAAATGCTGACTGCAAATTCACATCTGGCTAAGCTCAACATTTGTCTTTGTGTTCTTCATTTTATTTTTTCTTTAAAGGATTTTGAGTGTAAGGATGATAAAGTGCTGACATTTATAGGAACATTTCATTATTATAGTTTGTATTTGATAAAAATATATGATTGAACTTTACAAATAAAATCCCTTCTTGCTTCAGCAACTCTGGTTTATAATGGGAAGTCTAACATACTATTTTCTATAGTGTTATTATTATTTTGAGAAAAAAAATTAGATAAAATCCCAGCTCAAGATATTTATCATCTTGGTAACAAGCAGAGAAAATAGATCAACTACAGATAAGATAGGATCCTGGTGTAAGAATCCAGAAATGAACATTTTTAAAATACCTGTTGATGCCACACTAAGAATTGCTCATCAATTGGCAACGACTGCTGGATGCCAGCTTTGGGTAAATAGAATACAATTATTCCTCATTTTTTATGCTTATGATAACTGTCATAAGGACATTAAGATTACAGAATGCATATCTTTGAATTTGGAAATGTACCTTTTAGACGATAGTGTAAGAAAAATCGTTGCAAGTGTTAAAGTGTAAAAGCATCACTATGCCTGCTTTCTCCTGCTGCTTGGGGGATTTCCAAGAATTAATCCAACAAGACAGTAGGGCAGGGTTAATGTTATGGTTGTCATTGATATGACTAATGATTCTTGAAGAAGATGGCATTCTTTAACCTAAAGTTAATAATGAGCTGCTTATTAGCTGGGACAGTTCTGATATTTATTGGAGCTCTCATATTTTTAAAATGGCCCTCTAAATACAGTGTGTATGTTGCTTATTGTGGTCTGTTTTTCTTGCTTCTTGAGTGTGGTTCCAAATATTCCTTATATGTGGAATTTACTTTTTACAGGGGTTCAAAGTCTGATGGCATAGGAACAGGCAATGCTGTTCAGCTAAACCTCTCTTTCATTACTGAAGGATAGACACAAAAGTAAATGTTACCTAGTATCTAATCTAGTTAAAATACTGGACTTCGACCTGGCCTTAATGTCTACCTCTTGAGGAAGACACAAGAACATAACCTACTGAGCATCTGAGCAAAATGTATTGGCTTGGAGGTAGAAAATATATTTAAAATTGAAATTTGATTTATGCTGCAGCTATTCTGTGTGCCATTGCCTTGGCAAATTGTGCTTAATTATGAAGAGCAATAAATCTGTGGAGTCATTCTCCTTTCTGATCCTTTTCAGAAAATGGACTTTCTGAGTCTAAAAAGGCCTACTGTAGCAGAGTGATTTTTTTTAAAAGCATCCTCCAATCCCACTGCCACCAACGATAGCTCAATATTTGCATAACATACACAGTTTTTTAAGGAATACACTCCATAATTCCTAGAATTAGGCAGAAGCAGGTATTGTTCATTTTGCAAACGGCCACATAAGGCTCCCAGTCATATTTTCAGGCAACTTTATTTGTAACTACTAAAGAATAAGTTAGCAGTATAAGAAAGTAAGACAGCACTTGTGATTCCTGGTGTTCCAGATTGCTATTTTCACCATTTGTTGTGGTTCAAGTGATTTTCTGTGCTTATTACTCTCCATTTCAGTGGAAGATTTAAGCAGGGAAAGCAGCTTTTAAACAAATGTTTTCTTTAGTGTAGAGAAAGAGTGGTGACTTCTGAAACAGTGCATCTTGCGGTAGGTAATCTGCATTATATGTTATAATAGGGGTGAAAAATGGCACTGAGGTGGTTATGTGTGAATACTGACAGTCTGAGAACATTATCTCACTTTGAGGTGAGAATTGTGAGTGCGAGAATCAGAACTTGTGTAACAATTGCTTGACTGTGGAACTTACTTCCACAAAGATGAGCTAGACAGTGAGTCTTGGTGGCAAAATGACAAATGCATGACTTCAATTTAGCTTTACCACAGAATTAGGTAAAATAAGATAGGATATGAAAAATACAAAGATTCCACTAATGTAAATGTCAGTAGTAGAATGATATCCTTACATATATGTATATAGAGATATACAGGTATTCCTATACGCAAATTATTCATTCTGGAATAACTGCCCAGCTAAATACAGACAATGTGCTGACAAGATCTTTTTAGAGTGTTGCCATGCACTCGTTGCGAGAGTCAGCTTTTTCTTCAAAAGTCTCCATTACACATCTTGATTTGTGATGGAGAATGAGCCTATTAGACTAGTGTGGTTGAAACGGGTAAAGAGCCGGCCCTCTTTGGATTGCAAGAGAGATAAAGAGATATTAAACACCTAGAAGATGTTTCTAGAGGAGAGCAGACAGCTGGGATTGGTCTATCTGAGCTGCTAAGGTTTGTTCTAAGCCCAGTAGAGAGAACACAGCCTGAAGGCCTTGTGCCCCAATTTACAATAGTGTAACGACACTGACATAAATAGAATTGCAAATCAGAATTTGGCCTAAAAAATCTTAAAAAATATGAAACATGGGACCCTCGTCAATGTGCCTGTTTTAAAGATAATGTATTTTATATTTTAGATTTGAAGGATTATATTGAAAGTCTTTTGCTGTTTGCATTTTGCACAGCTCAAGAAATTAATGAAACAATAATCCTAGGTTATAGTTCTCTCTGCTCATTTTTAATTAAAAATTATGACCTTTTTATATTAAAAAAAATTTACGCATGTTAATTACACAATGTGTAAAAGAAAAAATTAGTGTGTTGGGCAGCTTTTTCAGAAAAGTATACTTTCCTGAAACAGAACTTTTTCCAGTGATCTTGCATATAATATTAATAGACTTCCACTGCTTAATCACTAATTTGCCAGCTTGAATTTACATTGGTATAGAATTCAGTATTTTCCCTCAGTTAAGATCAATGCTGAACACAGAATCCCAATGGAATAAAATTATTATTCAAAAAACATTAAAAAGCAGGGGAAGCCCTTTGCCATTTACATCAAATGATGGCAATTGAACCATTAGATAAAAGCAAGAAGATGAAAAAACAAAAAGTGATGCATAAATATTCAGTGTATCTTTCTAGCTGTGAGATGGTGAGTATGTTAATGAGAGTGGTGGGAAAAATAAGAGAACACAATTTTCTTACCAACCATTTTCAAGTTTTTAATTTTCAGAAAGTCTTGTAACACAACAATTTTGCAACATTCAGAATTCATTTAATAACGGCTTTTGCAAAAAGCTCCTTTGAACACATATATACAGTTCTTCTCATCCTTGTCATAAAGTTTCAACATTTTGTGTCATTGGTTAATATTTAACCAAAGGATGAAACAAGAGATGAGCTTTCGTTATGCTGTTGAGATGCAGAATTGAAATAGCTCCAAAGTAAAAGAGGATTCAGTATGTGGAGTTTAAATAGGTTTTATGCACTAGATTTCTGTGATAATCAATCAAGAACAGCAGGACTTTCTAGAGTGAGCAGAATACTCAAGAATGGATAGTAAATGTGAATGCGTTGGTTGCAAGGTGTTCAAATTAAGATGCTTGAGAAGACAACTTCAAACTCTGAGTAGCCCATGCTCTTGGGTTCCATAGATCTCCCACGAATTTATGTTTTTTCATTTAATTGACTTTGGTCAAAAATTGTGGTTTGCACTTTCCCAATACAGTATTTTTTTTAATACACACACACACACTCACACACACACACACACACAAATTTCAGTGTGCTTTTGTGTATTTTTCTTGTGCATCCTACCATAGTTAAAATTTTATTTATCAGATATAAGCAGAAGTAATTGCTCTTTTGGTGGCTAGAGCATACAATTTATTAAAGAAATTCTATTTGTCTTTGGAATTTCTCATATGTCATACATTCAAGATACATTCAACATCTTTACTATAAATTGTCCTATGGGGACAAGGGCTGTATCTTCTTCTAAATTAGTAGAACTTCAAGCATCCAGTAAGTTACAAAAACATGTCTCCAGTTTGTTTTTTCAACTTGTTTTATGAATCACAGAGACTTTGTTTCTTTACCATAGGGGAAGAATAGCAGAGAACAAAGAATTAAAGTTATAGTCAGATTAATAAAGTTACCCTATGTAACATTTTGCCTACAACTAGAGGAAGGTCAAATTTACTCGTTGTTTACTTAGCCAGTTCATTTCATTTCTCAGGTCACAGAAAAATGATACCAGAATCTTTACAACTGCTCCCCAAAGCATTTCCCGCTATCCAGCAAAAGGATAGTTATTTGACCAATCTTTCATGAAAAAAGACCTACAGCACTTTGTTTACGTTACCAACCACAGGGACTGTAACAACAGCCTTTGACAGAGACATGTTACTAGGCAGGTTCAATGCATTCAGTTTCCTTATCAAAAAATAACCCTTTTTATAGATGCAAGAACTGTATGTACAGATTAAAAAGATTCTGTGCTGTGGAATAGTTTGGCCCAGGTTTTAACTTTCCTTAAAACAGTTCTAATCTGGTGGGAACTTCCTCTGACTTGTAAATAGCCTTTGAAAATAGCTAGCATTCTTTGGCAAAGAGACAAAAATAAAATGGCTTGGGCCAGGTTTTCAAAGCATGTGTACACTTTTGCATGCCCTCTCTGTCTAAGGACTTCAAATACGTGATTTTGACAAGTCATCACAAAGCCAAGGAGAGGAATGGACGCTTGCTTCGCGTTCTTAGGATTAGCACCTAGAAAAGTTACAGATCCTATTACCTTTTTTTAAGGACAAAATCATTGAAAAGTATGACACTTGACATCTGAGGTTTTTAGTTGCTGTTTGTAGGAACATAACAGTATAGCACAGTGCCTCCATTGACAATTGTCTAAGATGTATTACCTAAACCTATCCAAGACAGAAAATTCTCTACTTTCTACTAAAATTTCAATTATTTTCATTCCATAAACTCAGTACTTTCCTCACATGATTTTGCAAACTACAGTGGTGGTGATACTTTCAAGACTTTCAGATCTAATGCATGAGGAGCCTGGATCATTTCTTTGATTGCACTTAGTTCAACAAATAAAGTATTCATTAATTTATTCAAGCCAACAAACATCTAATTTTACTAATCTTAAACATAAAACAAATTTAAGGCTGTCTTTCACATTAGAAAAAGTTTAAAATAAACTGAATGGAGTAAAACATTTGTGTTTATGCTGAAAGTATTGAATAATAGTAGAAACCACTACCAGGTTGAATTATGGACTGGAGTTTGTATGAGAGACCCTTCAGTCTAAACAGTTACAGAACTCTGGGAAAAATACATATTCATAGCCCTACTTTGATGTTAGACTCTTGTCTAATCTGACTGAAATGACAAGAAAACTTTTCACAACTTATGAATTAATTTCTACTAATGAGTCTCCCAGGTCTGCATCAAAGCTGCAAGTCATAAAATAAATGCAATGTCTTTCCTTTCTTAGTGAAGGATTTTCATGATCTTTTATGATCTATGAAGTAGGTACCTAGATAAAGGTGGGATACTGTAGACTAGGCATCATGCATCTCTATAAAATGCAATGAACAATTAGGGAAGTGACTTGAACATTTTATCCAACTGTGCTGGTATTTTGTGAATTTCAACAATAGCCAAAGTCTGAAGCAGGAATGAAAGGTGTCCATCAGTTTACAACAAAACTCTTGAAGGACCTGTATTAGCTAATTATCTAAACTTTCTCAGATTTGAGTTGAATGGGAGTAAGCTAATGTAGCTCTGATGAAACCAATAGAGCAATGCTGATTTATGCTGGTGGAACTTAAACTCCACGGGGGGGGGTTTGAATGTGGAGAGAATGAATTTATATATTATATAGTCAAATTAGACTTGCAAAACCTACTGGTTTTGTAGCACTGTTTCCATCACTTCCAATTTCTTTTGAGATGTGTGATTCAACTATGAAAATTAATTTTAGAGTCAATGTTGGCATAAACAGCTAACAAGTCTATTTTAAAAGTTTCATTTGATAAAATGGCTTTACTAAACTCTATATTAAAGGAGCACAAAAAAAGTTGTGGTTTGAGAGGCTTTGCATTCCTTTCCCTGACAAAATCAGCTTAATTTGTTTTAAAAAAAAAAAGAGTTTAGAGAGTGTTAAAGGGACCTAAGCATGTTTTGGAAATAGCAGTAAGCAGTTATTCACAAAGGCATTTCAGTGCTCTGTGTGCAGTTAGAAGGTGTATCAGCTAGCACTGCAAATTATGAAGTCATAGCCACTCTATGCACTCAGCTCTCTTTATCTACAGTGTGTGATGACTCTGCCAGTTAAACTGCTCTGGGCAGAGGCCCAAAGCCTGTGGTTTCCTCTCTATGACCATGTATTCCTACTATTAGGATGGAAAAAGATGCATGTAAATGCTGAGCATCTTGTGGATGGTAGTTGAATTGGAATAAACTGAGATCACTGGGTAGAAGGATGTGAGCTGAGATACATAATCACCAAAGAGGAAAGAATGGCAGAATTCAGCAGAAAAATAACTTACTATACAATAGAAATATGTAAAAAAGTCCATATGCTTTTTGATTCGTGGAAAAGAGTTTGAGCAGGGGCCATTTCTGTTTTGGCAGAAGCAGATCCTCCTTGAGAAAATCATCAGAGAGCAAGGAAGAATATTCTTGATCTCCCACTCACTAGAGTCCCCATAGCCACAGAAATCCACGGTTTGCATCGCAGCGGAACATTGCACAATGCACTGCATGGTGCAAAAAATCATCCTTGTGGAGGGAGGAAAACATTTTGTAATGGCCTATCTGCAACATTTTGTTAACATTTCTGCCCTGGAGAAGGAAATGTAGGAACTTGATACCCTAAATTTAAAAAATTATTTTGAAGGATTTCTTTAAAGAGAAATTGCATTTTATGTCTAGTTTTATGTGCTCATACCGCCATTTTGAAAATCCCTTGGTCATTGCTGTTGAAAATTCAGCTAATAAATCAGAAGTATAGCAAAAATAGCAAAGAATTTAACTTACAAATCATAGTGCTTTTGGCTTTAACCTTCAAGAAAAATTATACCCGCCACAAGAAGACATTTACTTAGTTATTGACTCTTCTGTGTTTTCAAATCATGGTTCAAAACTTTGAAAAGCCCTTAGAAAGCTAAACCCAAGAATAAATCAAGTTTAAAGGAAAAAAAGTGTGAGGGAGACTATGAATCTGACTGAAGCTACTTTGTTTGCTTCAGGATTGTTTTTCTGTGTCTATATTCTACCTGTGAAGGATAGAGGAATGGTTGTGGCTCTGACAAGCTCATTCATTTTTTTATTAAGTTCAAACATTATTTCTTACTGAGCTTTTTTTTTTACTTCTATGTAGACATATGTTCCAAAATATTGAGAAACTTCTGTGTCAATGTGTATACTAATTTCCATTTAAAAGCATTTACGTGGTTTGCTTCAGTTTCCTTAAATCAGTAGGCAGTCTATTGGGCTGTGCCTAATTCCTTTTTCTCTCTTCAGACAAAAGAGTTTTAGGATTCATTGTAAGATTCTGCACCCAGATTTGGACAATAAACACTGCACTGATGTGTTGGTTACAGTTTGTACACAACAGACTACACAATTTTTGTCAGCTTAGCAGATGGAGGTTAAAAACAACTGTATGTAGTTGTTACCACATACTTATCACATATTTTTTGTTCTTTTCTGCACATATCTGAGGTATCTTCAAATACAACTGAAAGTATATACAAACTCTATAGAAGTATATAACGATATACAAATATTTACTGTATAAACAGAGACACTGAGGCAGGTAGGGTGAGGGTGAGATTTTTAGATGTGATGCCACTTCATTTCAAACTTTGTACCCTGGGGCCTTGCTGTTCATAGGTTCACAAGATGAAAGCTTTCAGTAACTTATGGAGTCATCATGTTCAGTACATTTAAACATCTGTCCTCTTAGATGCTCCTAGAAACTAAGGCATTCAAAATGAAGTACATTATAGTCAGCACTCATTTGTCAAATATGAGCTGTAGCTCTCTGTAAATTAAGTTATAAACAACGTAAGTTACTGTCAACTACACGACCCTCTTATACCATTAACATCAGTTTTAATCAGTGTCCAGCATCCTCACATCTGATCTGTTTCTTCCCAAATCCTCCTGTTGATCTTCTGTCCCTCCAAATTTCTTCATAAACCTGATGTAAAACTGTGTTCAGTTTACAGTAAGATCTTTTTCCTAATGGTAGTATTAATACACTCTCTGCATACAAAAAGATTCTTAATGTCCTGTTCCTTTAGAGAAATAGATAACTTTTAGGCAGAAGGCCAGGACCTTAGCCCAGGTCTGCCCCTCATGCCCCATTCTCACATGGAAAAGCAAGTAGCTCTTGCCTTTTTGCCTGCATCAGTTGCTGGCTGCCACATTAGCTCCTGGAGGCCAGGGGCATCTGAGCACACTGAATTGGAACCGAATTGACTGTCAGCCAGCTTGGAGAGGAGGGAACCACAAATGCTTTAAAGCCTTCACTTCCTCTTCCATTTTCCAGTCCTTTGCCAAGGGCAGCTCATTTAGTCTGGGGAATCTAGCCACAGGATTCTGAAATCTATTTAAAGATGTACATTCATGAAAGAAGAGTGATCCTAATTTGATCTTAACTCAAGTACAATTTTAAGTTCGACTTTACCAGGGTCCAAAACCACAGAGTTTTAGATTCTATAAACAAACCAAGCATTACTACCTGCTACGATGGGATGAACAAAGTGCTTTGTTTGAGAGTATAACTCTACTAATCTTGCAGCTTTTGATTCTTAAAGAGTTTGCAGTTATTTGCTGTTCTTGGAACTAGACTTGCTTTGGGCTTGTTTAGAGGCCAGACTAGAAACTGTAGGAAGAAATCCTCACAGCTACAGCCTTCCTTTCTAGTCTCTGGGGTATTTCCTTTTCACCTTTTTTCAAGTGGGAAAAGATCAGGAAAGTTAGCTTTTTATTAGTGGAACAACCTCACTCATAAGCTTGGGCTGATAACCATAAAACACCGAACTTGTACTTAAAGTGCTCAAGTGGTCCTCAGTTTTAATTTTAGCAAAACAGTTGTAAAGTTTTCTGAGCTACTTTGATAACTAATTTTTATTACATGATTATATAAAAGAGTATTTAAAAAACACAAGTTTTACTTTTAAAACTTTTCTGCAGTTAAATCATTTGAATAATATGATAGGCCAAATCTCTTAGCCAGTAGAATTATAATTGTAATGACTCTTAATCTGATTAATCCTGAAAAAGATAATATTCAGGTTTTGCTATGTTTGTTTAGCCCTGTTTTATGTTACTTAACAATTTGAAGTACGTCAAAAACTGATTGTTCTTCATATATATGTTCCCAGATTTAAAGAAGGTAATTATCATGTTAAAGTAACTTATATTTTTGGTTTTAATCATTCCTAAAATCCCTTTGTTTTCTTCAAATCATCTTCATTTCAATGAAAGCAAATATTAAATCAGAAAATTTACTTTAGTTTATAAATAAATGTAATGTCACTTCTATGTCAGAACCAATACCAGAATAACTTACAGTGTGGATTGCTTCATCTTAGTGCTTCACTTTGAAAAAAAATAATAAATCTGCACTCTGTCCTCAAAGATTAAGTAACATGGTCTTTCCAGACAGTATTTCATCAGTTCTCAGATCATTACAGAGAGACAGGCTCTTTGATTAAATGCCTAGGCTGGTGGTGTTCAAACATGCTGGATAATGTAACTAAACAAATAGCAGTAAAACAGTAATGACTGGCAGTAGCATTAGTACAGATTTTTAAATAGAGAAGGAATGTAAAGCTGATCCTTTGCAACTGACAAACAAACACCAAGTGTTTCTAAAACTTTAGGTAATTATGGAGATTTTTACAAGTCCAAATGTATTTCCAGTGCAGGATATCTCAAAAAGGCTTCTTGAACTTTACATCGTCAGGGTTTTTTGATGAGCCAGCTGACTACTGATTTCTTTCTCTTATGAGGGCAATCCCATAAAGTAACCATTCTTAGATGAAAAATTTCCTATAAGGTTATTTAAGGGAAAAGGCTTCAAAATTGCAAATGGCTGTGGCTTGCTTATCTTTCATTTCCATCTCCTTATTTCCTCTAATCAGTCCTTCTCTTGATATTTAAAATGACTTCACCAGGTCACTGCATAAATTTGGCTGTACTGCATTAGAAAAATCTTTCAGAGTGGTTGGCTTCACTGGCCACTATCTCCAAAGTCCTAACTCCTCTTTCAGAAGGCCTGCCTACATAATATCAACATACATCATGATAACAGACGAGTGCTGCAGAGCCTGAACCTCCCTCACGTTGTTCTACACCCTATTTTTCCCCTGTCTAGAAAGCCCATACTTCTTTTTCCCCAGCCTCAGAGGGAAAAAGAAATTCTGGGCTCTAATGGCCCAAATAACTTTTAATACACAAAGTTATTTCTTTAATGGTTGCAGTAGATCAAACAGAAGAGAGATGTTGCTTTGGCGTGCAACAATTTTATAGAACAAAATAAAATGTGGGGACTAAGATAAAGAATCTCCAAGATTTAAAGGTAGTTTGAAACCACTGTACATAATGAAAAGCTCTTATATATAGTCAGTTCTTGAATGCAGTAAGGATTCCTTCAGTGTCCTTAGCACTCAACATTTCCTGAACGATTTTATACAAATTCAGGAAAATTGTCTGAATCCCAGTGTGAGCAATGCACTTGCTGTAAATAGTAAAGTGGACTAGCCCGTTTCTGGATGGCAGTGATTGTTCTAAGTTCACCAACACAGAAATACCAGCTGAAAAATAGTAGTAATGGAAACTGAAGAGTGTCTCTTACATTTTTCCCAAAGTAAAATGAAGAACACGAAGCCAAACAGGATTACCACCAGCCATTCTCTACCACAATCAATCAATCAAAAGCTAGTACCATTTTTAATGGATATGTCATAGGAGAAAATTAGTTTTTAAAAAGAAACATGATTTGCAACATTGGAAAGTTAATGCACTGTTCCAGGACACAGCCATGCACTGTGGGGTCTCACGTAAAGCAGGAAATACTTGGCTACAGTTTCAGCCTTAGGCCTTGATCCAGAAATCTGATCCATGTGTGTAGACTGATCAGGCTGGAACTTCTGCACCAGTTGGATTCAATTGCATCAGAGTTCTGCACCCTTTAAGAGAAGATATGGAAGCAGGTGGTGGAATCTGGGTGGGGGAATGAGAGAAGAAATGTACTTTGTGATGAGAGTTGAGGACATTGCATAGCAGATGGGTTGAAATGTTCCAATAGAGGTTAAGGACTCTGTAAGGGATTCTTTCCCTTTCTCACTATACCCTGAACTGGGATCCCCTCCAGTTTCCCCAGTTGTCTGGGATATGAAATCCCACCTCAGACTCCTTAAGCCATGTCCCATTCTCCACCCCCTAAACAACCACCGCTTTCCTTCTTTTTTTTAAATTTAGTATCTGCCTGGGAAGGAGCTGTACTAGACCTGGGCCTGTTGCTATCCTTACTGAAAAGAAAGAAGACCAAAAAGGAAAAGAGCTCTGCAAAGGTGGACTTTCTGCTCCTACAGTTACCAGGATGGCAGCAATAACTGCAGAAGGGAGGACCATCTTCATTTACATCTTTCTTACCCTCTTACCAGCAGCAGTGGAAGAAGGGCTATGCAAATAGAAAAGGGAGATAATTTCTCCAGGTACTGGTAAAGCTAGCAGTCTCAGGTGCCACAATGTTTCTAATTACCTCAATAAAAGTATCAGCTCCTTTCTAGCCCTATTAGCAATACATTTTGTCCTTTACAGGCAAAAAAACCCAGCCCCCAACAGGTATGCACAGTTTCTTAGAACGCTACCATTGTAAAGATTCAGTTCTAACTGTCACCAACAGGAGAAAGCCAAAGCTTATAAATTTCCCCTTAATGTCTGAGTGATTCTGCAGCTGTCTTGCATGCTCTAGGAATCAGTGACTTGCAGTGCCTGTTGTTTACAGGACTCCAACGTTTTGAGCCTCAGCTCAGATGTACTCTGCAGAAGACAACTGTATGAACTTGTACAAGACAACTGACATACAAGTGTAAAGATTCTTTACCTCCACCTTATCAGTATCTTTGATAAAACTGCAGTAGTACAGCAGGAATAAATGAATCCAAAAAAGGGCCAATAGTTGTCCCAAATGCTTCTCCCTTCCAATAAATTACAAACATGAAAATACAGATTAAAGCAAATAACACCAAGTGACCAGTTCATAAAAAAACCAGCATAACTATAAGAATATGACAGGGCAAAAGAACACTGTGTTTTCCATCAATATTTTAAAAGTTCTGCAATTATATATTACCAACACTTGGCCATAATTTGGTAAACTGAATGTTTTTTTGGTATCCGTCTCTTGTCTAATCTATTTGGGACTCATAAAGCATGCCTGCGCCTAAGTTCTCTATCCAAGTTCCTCAATGATCCAATCTAACAGTACTTTAGACACATAAAACACGGGTTGTATTTCACTTTACACAAAAAACACCCACTTATTAAAAAAGCAGAAGGGGAAAGGAGACACTTTTTACAAAGCCGTGTAGAGAACAGCTAGAGAATTTGCCCAGAAAGTAGAAATCTCAGTGCTTCTTCATCCTGAGGAGGCTCAAATTACAGTTTCTATCTTCTAAGAGTGCCTAAATTCTTAGGCTACATAGCTTAAGCTGATATAGAGTATTCTGTGGCCCTCCTCTTGAAGCTGAGATGATATATAAAAAGGAACACTAAATTTTGGGGCCAAAGACAGAAACAAAGAGGCAGCCAAACTAGCCAAGTGGGTTGATTGCTCCCACATGTTTAAGCTACAGGGTATTGAGAAAGCAAGTTTGACTAAGCCAAGTTAGACTAGAAAGTACAAATAGGTAAGACCATGGATAAGGGGTTATGTCTCATGAGGATGTCTGTAGACTCTCCTTTTATCACAGCCCAGGGAGCTTAACTGACCTGCGGCAGTTTTCTCTGTTTCTTCCACTATTGGGGAAGTTAAGTGTAGTCACATGAAGTTAACCCTCTGTTTGCTACTGAACAGATGATATTGTCCCTGAATTCTGTCCCAAAACAACTTTTTGGAAGTGTATGTATGTTTGTGACTTGTTTGGTTAATGCACTTTCAGTGCTGTGGATATTCACTTTCTCATGGTACCATACACATGCCTTTGTGAGGAACTGCCAAGAAAACAGTAATCAGACAATCTGTCTGATAAAGCCAGACATTTCTTAGTTCAGCTTCAGTGAAGAAACAACTTGCCACACCGGCAGCTGAAGCACGCTGTGTCAACAAGATGGAATGTAATTTATTTCATGCTGCAATGTGCATTAGAACAGAAATCAGGGCACGATTACTGCTTGACGTGTGGGTTTCGCTCAGGCATAAGAGCAGCACTTTGAGAGTGTGCTATGATGGAAAACATCTGGCCCATTTGGGCCTTCACTTGCATAGCCAACCTCGATATGTCCACTGACAATAAGCCAGCTGGTCACTCCTTTCATAAACACCAGTTAAATATCTGCTGATACTCGTTTAGGAAACATGTTAAATATGAAAGACCTAGGCTCTGTGTAAAGAGAAGCTGTCTTCAGGAAATTTCACTGTCCTTTTCTGAATCTAACAAATCACAAAACTAACACTTTTTGCTGTCAGACATGAGGTGGCCTTGTCTTGTGCCACCTTGTGCCAAGGTGATGCATTGGGCACAAATTTTTTTCAAAGCCAGAGGGAACAGGATATTCTGCGACAAAATAAAGAGCCGAGTTTGCTCAGCAGGTTTTGATTCATTTTCCCTCCAATATTGCCACATAATTTATAGCATAACCACAGGCACGGAATTTTGATAAGTTTTTTGACTGATGCAAGAAGGGAACAGTTCCATGCAGGAAGAAAAAACAGAAGAACAAAAGTCTGTAGCAAAGAAGAAAACAAATTTTAAAGCAAAGAAAAAGTCTCCAAATCCTAGACTCAGAACAGAGAAGGAGAACCTAATAGCTGGGCCACTTCTTGGCTATCTTCTTTTTCTTTATTTTCTTTTAAATTATAGTTTAGCATCCGTCCAAGAGGTTACCTTTCTCTTCTTAAGTTAAAAATCAAAATATTTGACAAAAAAAGGTAGAAGAGAACAGATATTCTTCTGCAATGTTTAACAACCTTATGAGAATGAAATCAGATTGCTGACATTCTATAGATGTGTTTCCCATCACAGAGCAGGTTTCTACAGCATTTACTACTTGTTATTTAAAATTATTGCTTGAAAAAGAGATTTAATAAAGCTTTGATCATTTGCCCATGCTGTTATTTACGCTGTTACAAGGTTTCCCTAATATTTATACTTTAGTGCATGAGTATACACATATTTTGAATACTACATGTGATCTGGCTTATGACTTTCCGAAAACACAGAATATGGATAAACATAAATTGTGATACTGTCATATCTGGACATTCACGTACTGAAGTACTTCCATCAGATGGAGCTAGAGAGGAGAAAGAAGCATTTAGCAAAGTGCACTACACCTCTGAAATAAAGCAGATGTGTTTTCAGTCAGCAATGTTGTAACTTAATGCAACTTTTGGCATGACATCTGAAGTGCCAGTGTGCTGTGTTCTGCTTCACAGCCATCCTCACACCACTAGAGATACCAAAATGGGTTCTGAGAGAATTTTCATCCTTTATTTTGCTGTCTCTTTTCCTTCCCTTCTCATCATACCTTCCCTCTCTCTTCTCCAAAAGGAAGTCTTCTAACCACAGAATCAAAAGATAAACAAACTCCTCCTTACCCTAACCACCACACTATAAAAATAAAGAAGCACTAAGAAGGATTTTATAGCAGAAAATCATAAAGATATGAAGAGAAGGCAGGATCATTCTGCTTCACTTGCTTCATGGGAAAAGTGGAAATAATAATAATAATAATAATAATAATAATAATAATAATTATAATAAAAGCAAAAAAAGAAGTAGCCATTTTCAGCATATGTATTCCAGTTGCATAAAAATCCTTTCTAGAATTCCTGCTAGCTGCTAATACCAATAGTTGCCCTACCAATGACATTGGTAATAACATATGGTGGCTAAAAAGGAACGTTCATAAAATAGGCATATCTATCTGTTAAATAAGCTCAATTGTTCTGAAATTGTTCTCAAAATCCTTTGATAAAGCTGCAGTCCTGTTTAAAAAACTTCTGTTCTCAAGCTAAGTGGACAAACTAATTAGAGGTCAGGGTAGAAAGTAGTTTATGCAGATGTTGTGAAAGGAGATCTATGACCATTTTTTTTCCTCAAAAGAATCATCTGAAGGATGATGAAAACTAGATGTAATCAGTACAAACGGGTTAAAAGGAAGAGAAAGAGTGAGTTTGTTCAGTTGGAAGCTATAACAGGAGATATCACCTCCAAGTACATCATTTGGATGCTGAAGTCAAAATCCTAACAATCACATTTCTCCAATGAATTTCGACTTTTATATCAGAACTCGGAAATACATACTCAATCACTAGAACGCACTTTGGGCTATTGCATTAATAAAATCTCTCACTAATGTTTGCATTATCTCGCTGGTGCCTTCAGACTCTAAGTCTTCATTTGCAGGAAAATTAGTAGGTAATGAACAGGCAAATCGGTAAGAATTACTATTTCTTACCTAAGGGGACAACAATAGGAGTATTTTTCACAAATATCACTTTTGGGCTAGTTGTCTTCATGCCACTGTGTTCATTTCTCATGAACATTTTATTGAAATCCATTTTGGGGGACTAAATTTTGGGGTCTTAACACAGGTTTGCGTAACAAAAAGCATACATATATTTGTCAAGAAAAATTCAGTTAGGGTCACAGCAGAAATGGTTTATAGATACTACCCAATTCATCAGGGAATGGGAAAATATATTTGACTTAAGTGATGAGACAACTGCAATACTACTTGCTAAAGAAAACCTGGTGAACCTCTGAAAGCAATTCCTAGCTAATTGGGTAACATTTGTTATGTTCAACATTTAAATAATTCTAGATAAACCAGTATATTTGTAGAAGTAGTTAGTTGTTTGCAAGTAATATGGAAAGAATTAAAGACTCCAGTAGAGGAATCTTTAGATAGAGGAATTCTATCCAAATTGTTTGACCAGCCCTAAAGAAAAACTTGCAAAAACACTTGAAGTGGTTATAAGACTGAAGTTCCACTTCCAGGAACCTGAGCCCTTAGGAAACAGAAGAGAGTGTTTTTAACCAAACTTGATGCCCCTGCCTTAGCCAGCTCAGCTTCTTTGTAGTCAGTGAAGAGAAACAGGTTCTTCCACTGGGCAATTCAAGCACTTAAATTAGGTTCTTGCCATGGATCGGCACTGGAAGAAAGCTATTTCTCTCCATTAATTACACAGGAAGCCTGAGGAGCTTAGCCAGCTAATCAAGCTGGGTGAAGTTAGAAGCCTTAATTCAGTAGGCTGAACATTCTGCCGTGTTTTCTGCAAGCTACTGGTACTTACGCTTTCAATATATGCCTTAACCACCTTTTTGAAAGGGACATTTTCTATGAAACATCTTTATATGATAAAGTGTTTGCTGGAAATATTTTAGGAACAATTAACTCCTTATGAATTTTATATGTGAATTTTGTATGAGAGCTCTCCTTTATAGCCATAGATATTTAAATGTAATTTGTACAGATCAGTAAGACATTGGAAGACATTAGTATTCCTCCAAAGCAAAATATTTTCCGCCTTCCTATCTTCACAGTCTGCTGCGTGCTTTAGCATTTTGTGAATATTTTCTTAGAAATAGTAAAAGAATCTTACTAAAGAGGTGCAATAGATTATTTGGATGAAAATAAGTTATTGGCTTCCACTTTTTTACTTCCAAGATGTGCCAACAGCAACAGAAGAAGGAGCAATATATTGCCCTACTGGAAAGAACAAAAAAGCACACAAAATTCAGAAGAAACCACAAATTCAAGCCCTTATGCTACATAAGTCCTGAACCTCACCTCACCGAAAGCAGTCAAACTTGCACCACTGATTTAAATGAAACCAGGTTTCAGTCCTAAATGATAAAGCATCTAAAATGGAATTATTTCCTACTTCATGATAATACAAATAACTGTAAAATACAGTGGAAATTTGAGGAAAAATAGCCAAATTCTAATATTTGGACTTTTTCTGAGCAGTATATTACATCTATTGACTGCAGAGGCACAACTGATGGGAGTGAGAATTCTGGAATCCAGCAGTGTATGGGAAAAAGGAAAAGAAGATGCAGGGACAGTTTCTAATTCATGATAAACAGTGCTCTGCTGCATGGTGCTCCCACCAGTTATCGAAGAGTGAAAGAAGTCTGTTAAAAAGAGCAGGCCTGTGTAATTTGAAAATAAAGAAACAACACTGTAGAAATAACTGGGATACTTGAGAGCTTGGCACTGAACCAGAAAGGTTATGCTTATACTAAATGACCAACTGCATATGACCTCATTATCACCAAGAGAGCTGTCTTGTACACAGACACTTCATATATAAACTTTGGCAACAGCTCCCCACCTTGTACTGCCAGTGACGCCACAGAAACCAGCCTCAGTATTATCTATTCAATCAGAACATTTAAACAAATATAAATGGCTGACACTTCCACCTTGATCAAAACAGGGTGAACCAGAGGGTTCAGAGAAACATGTTTTGGTAGAGAATGCAAATAAAAGGAAGGGCTACACTCAGTAAATAAATAGCACATATTTAACATCGCATGATAGGCCTTCATGGCATGCCTGTTTTCTGATACTACCTGGTTCTTATGACAACATACCTCGGACTTCTAGCTCAGAGCACTGCTTAGAAACCTGACTGGAAAGTTAGGAGTGCTGGGAAAATCAAGACAAAGGATAAAACCAGTTTTTGTCCCTGAGAAGAAATACTCAGAGGGAACTATGGTTAGATTAAGGCACTCGAGGTCTTTAGCTCACACTTGCTAAACTAACTCATTATATTCACCTCATGTTTTTTAAGTTCCTAGCCAAAGTTTATAATGAAAATACTTAAAGCATAGGTTAATCAATGTAGCAATACTTCCAGGAGTCTGCAAAAAGCTTGAAACTGTAGAACAGGGAAGAATGAATTGCTGACTTCATCCTAATAGACCGTAGAACTTAGTGTTCTGGAGAGATTTCACCAATGCTCTCCCATCAGAAGTGTTTTGAGCACAGCAGCAGATGAAAGAAATGGGGTTACCCATCTAACAACATATGTTTCAGCTGTTGGTAAAGCCATTTCAGAGGCTGGCACTCTAGAAGGGAGAGAAGAAGCACTAAAACTGTTACCATACCAGAAAATGTGACTGTGGTTCTCAGGGAAGGGAGGCAGTTCCCTGTAAGTGGTATAAGCAGAAGAGGCTCAAGATGGAACCATACAATGCAAAAATTGCTCTAAAATGAGTAGAATTTTCTCTCTGCTTCTGAGTTGGGACTGGGAGACTAGGCAGAGGAGTAAGAAAAACCCAAGCTAAATCCCTTCAGACAGCAGGCCTATATGTGAGAGAGGTCAAGAAAAAGAGCTGTTTAAAGGAGTGTTCTTTAGCTAAGGAGCAAGATAAAGGTAAACTACAAGAGGGAAATGAGGGACTTCCGTAGAGCTGAAGGTGGGGAAAAAATTGGGAGAGCTCATTTGGCTTGAGGCTGCCAATCTCCAAAGATGGAAGAAAGAGTCTCTGGTGAGGCTTTTTGGGAGCAGACGACAGGCAGAGTTCTTTAGTGATGCCTGCTCGTTACTTGCTTTTTAATTCAAGGAAGATTGCAATTTTACTGTTTGCTTGGAGATCAAAATAGAGAAAGCTGTATGCCACCCCAGTGATGAGAATGCAAAATCAGGTTTTAGGCTAATGTCTGCTTTAACTTGATGAAAGTCTGGAGCAATATCCTGCTCTTCCTAAATAAGATGAAACAAGGTACACGGCTATGGGTAGGTTTTTTACTCTTTTTTTCATCTCCTTCTCAGAAACTTATCTAAAGCATGGCAACAGACACCTACTAGAAAATATACTATCAAGACACTTAAGTATCAAAGCATCCAATTTATTTTCAAATACATTATAAACAAATGGTTATTCTAATTCTGTCTCACAGGTTGAGCTATATAGATATATATACACAATATTTGAATACATTTCTTGTACAGAAGTGACTGAAAAACAGAAGTATTTTATTCAAAATGTCTACCTTTCACAAAGCATATTCACATTTTCATTTGTTTGTCTTTTCTTTATGAATTATTATTGTACGACACTGATAATTTGTAAAAAGGAAAAATCTTAATGAGTAAATATTTGGTATATCAGATATATTTATACCAAAATATTTGGGTTTATCTTAGAAGTAATTTCTTTAAGTCAAAGTCAGTTATGTCTAATGAGTCTTCTGGGAATTCTTAAGAATTATTTTACTTTTTCAGATGTTTCCAAGCTATATGTTCCTCTAGATAAGGGAATATATGTTAATCTTCACTCACATCCTGTTAAATGAAACAATCTATGTGAGTAAGAGTTATGACTGTGTTCTCTACTCAAATCACTTCTTTGACTCATACAGAGAATTTGCTCTACTGGATTCTTTCTGGTTTTTTAAGTATTAAACGCTATCAGACAACAGTAGGCAGCAAGACCTGGAGCTTCCAGGTCTAGTGCAAAACTCACTAAAATTGATTGGAATCATCCAGCAACTTTAATAAGATTTGGGTCTATCCTTTAAAATTCTATTTGCCTTCAGCAGTTATTTCCTCATACTGGCTGCAGTTTTAAAACATACTTCAAACCTCAGCTGGAGAGACCGCCATTTACATAGGGAGTAGATTGCTCTCTGACTATGTTTAGAGCAGCAAATACTGTGGTCAAGCAGTGAAGAGTCAAATTTTTGGGACTGAGGAGATCTGAAGTTTACATTACATATTTTCCTTTTTTTTTTTTTTTTTTTACTTTGGACTAGCTATCATTTAGACCCATTAACTGAATGTGCATTTGCAGTTGGAGTGTATTAGATGTGTTGCTATTATGCATCTTCCAGTTTAGTTTCATTCAAAAGGAATTAATTTGCACTGAGACTCGTCTGCAACATGGTCCAAAGTACAGTGAGTAGGGACAATTGAGAGATTCACCGCGCTCCTTATCTTAACTAAAATGTTACAGGGATAAAAACCAACTTCTTCTTGCCACACATGCTTGCTTGATTTATCAAAGCAGGAGGAACACCCCCTTTTCCTCCACTAAACACCCTGACAAATAATACATTGAGATAACATGATTTCCCACTATTATCCTTCGGGAACTTCATATTTGGCAAAGCTCAGAGCTCTAAAAGATAGGAGTTACAGAGTTAAGATAAAAACAAAAAACAACTAAACTGTTCATTACTGCTGCATTTATATATTAGAAAAACTAATATGTGTTAAAGTCACAAATATGGTATTCTGATTGTGAAGGCAAAGGGATTGTAAAATTTTATACATGTAATGCACATTGTATATGTAGTGTACATGTAGTGCTGTTTCTGGGAGACCAGCTATTTGTTTAGATGGGGTGTATCACCTAATAACAAATTTGATGATAGTTTGCCCTAGACTGGTTTAAGTATCCTGCTCTAAGAAGAAAAAGTAGACAGAATGTATCTTATGAACTATCAGAACAAACCTTAAAAGAAGTAAGAATCAAGACCGAGGTATTCAAAACACATTGTTAAAAAATGCGAGTTTTGCTGAACTCTGTAGTTTTGAGAGGTGCAGGAGCCTTCCAGGCAACCTTAATTCTTGTTAAGCTGTTATTTAATTTCCAATGTTAAAACCAGAAATGTTCTTGGTGGCATTAGCATCCAGTTCCACATTTTTGTTACCATACAGACGTGCAGCTAATCTTTATAGCAGCTAGAAAGTGGTAGAGGATGCTTTAAAATTCCTATGTGCTCCTCATCCAAACTGTACATCTGGAGTAGTGGAAAGCAGAATTTAAATGGATTTTGAAGTGTTTTGAGGACAGAGTCACTGAACAGGAGGGGAAAGCAGAGAAATGTTGAGGATCATGAACTGACATTTTTATTCCATGGTATTTACAATAACTGAAATATATGAGAGTACTTAAGATTTTCTCTTTTTTTTCTCACCTTTATCCTACTCTCTGCATCTCTCTATCTCTGCAAAAGGACCCTAACCTCTTTATCCTGCAGTCTAAAACTACAACCATACTTTCTGAGCTCATATGATACGGGTTAGCCTAATCTTTCTTCTTCTAAATATGTGGTTAGGCTGCTAATGCACTCAGTCTAACCTGTATCTTTAAAAAAGCTCTGTAGGTGGTCACTGAATGTAAAATTCTGTTATCCTTTAACTGCCTGTGAAACATACATGTCATCAGATACATTTTACAATAAGGTATATAAATGTCATCTGACAGAATCCTATTTCTAAGGTATGTGAAAAGTATGTATTTAAAACCACTTTCACATTTTACTTATAAACGTACATGTGCTTGTTGAACTCATTCTATTTGTTCCCCATTTATATTGTATCCTTAGAAATTATACCATGAGGGATAAAATAAAGTTTTTTCATAATTCATGTGAATTGTTTAATTTTTTTTATTTTAGAATAAGTATTTAAATTTAACCACCCTTTGGTTTTCTTAGAGGACCCATTTTTAATACCATTAAAGAAAAAGACTCTAAACCAATCTACTGGGACTTGAAATTTTTCTTTGGGGGGAATATCATAAGTTCTAATCTCTTTTAGTGTTGCAATGGAAAGGAAACCAATACAAATATCAGAAATGTTCCATCACAAGAAAGCACAGAAGAATACTTTGGATTAATCTAAATATTCCATTTTGATGTGACCATCTTAAAATTGTATCCAGTAGGCAAACCAATGCAAGATGCTTTCAGAATGTTCTGTTTTGAAATAGCTAGAATAGAATTTATTTAAATTCTTAAAAGAATTTTCTCTCTAAAGAAACTTAAAAGTCTTTGAAAGTTTTCACAAATTATCCTACTTTTGATAAATCAGAATTTTCAATTTAAATATTACCAAAAAATTCCAGCTAACTCCAAATATTAATTTAGCAATAATAACCTATAACAACCTTCCATCCCAAAGTATTTTGTTTTCACTTATTGAACTTGTGCATATTTCCATAATTTAATTGTATCTTTGAGCCTCTGTAGAAGCCTTATTTGCATTTAATATCCCTAAATGTCCGTTCTGATTTCAATCTATACTTTGAAGATCAGGGTTCCAAGCAATATAATTTCCCTTAATATTATCTGGTTCCAATATCTCTCTGAGAAAAGACATGTTTACTGAAATCTTATATCACTTGTCAAACCTGAGCATTTCTGTGTTGATTATTCTTCCAAATACTAATGCTAGCAAAATCAAAGACGCAATCTTTATGTTTGAGAATGGCAAACACAGATCAGAAGGCTTTTCTAAGCATACAAAGTACATCATTGTTATTTGATGAAGGATATCAACTTTTGTATAAAACACAACTGCTGATTTTCATGATAGATTATGTATTGCCTGTGTTTTTTCTGAATAGCTATGTATATAAATTAATAAAAATTAATATTCAAGGTGATATCATTATGACATTTTTTGCTTTTCAAGTAATTCCACTGCAGAACTAATGCTAACAGGTTGGCTCCTCAGTAGAAATACAAAGAAATTATCACATATACAGCATCCATGTTGCAAAGGTTTTGTAGACATGACTATTTTATATTTGCAACTCAGAAGTCTGCATCCTTAACATAGTTAAGGTATGTTATTAAAATCCATTCTATCTATCAGATGCATTCTGAATTGCATATAATGTTTAAGACCAGAATTTTTATTCTGTTTGAAAAATTCAGGTGCAGTAAGAGAGATGGGCTATGCTAGTTCTGTTCTGATTACTGATTTTAGTGTTACACATGGAAATTCATTCCTCCCATCATCGCTTCTGTGACTTCTTACTAAAGCCAGGAGACTTTAGACAAATTGCATACCACCCTCATTGTATCTGTTTTTGCTTGCCTGCCAGTTTACATCAGCCACACCTCAGTGCTTGTTAGTATTCATCAAATACTTATCAGATAGTCAGAACCTCAGAACCTAGAAGAATTCAAGGGCTGAGTAAGATGTTGAGATCATCAAAGCTACTGCACTGCCCAAAGACCGAATCAACTATCCTTACGTCATTTCTGACAGATGCTTGTCTAACTTCTAATAAAGGGGATTCCGCTACATCTCAAAGCTGTCTATTCCTATCTTTAATTATCTTTATTATTAAAATAAATAATCTAATCCTAACATATAATCTGAAGATGATTACTTCTTGTACTGCCCCTCACAAACGTGGGAATAGATTCTTCCTTTCCTTCACAGCAGCTCTTTGTATATGTTTACGCTGTTACTAGGTCTCTTTGCTTTCTTTTCTCTGGACAAATAACTTCAGATTTTTCTGGTTTTCCTTTTAGGTCATGTTTCTGGGACCTGAGCACCTCATTGCTCTCCTCTAGATGCTGACTGATCACCATCTTTCTACAAGTGTCATATCTACAGCTGGACACATTATTTCAGCTGCGGCTTTTCTGCTAATGCTTTCTGCTTTTAACTTCCTTCAGCTTCTGCTGAGCAGAGCAGAAGAACTACTTCACATCTTGCAGGACAGGATTCTGTTTTCATATCCCAGCATGATGTCTGCCTTTTTCAAACCTGAATGACGCTGTTGACTAATATGGGTAGTGATCTAAAATAACTCCTTAGTCCTTTTCTATACAACTGCTCCCTAAATACCCCTTTCTCAATCTGTATTTTTGCAGTTGAATAGTCTTTCACCTTACCTTACATTTGTCCCCACTGAATCACATGCAATTTGTTCTAGTACATCTCAAAATCTGTGAAGACCACTTTGCTTTTCAGATGGCTATAATAAGTACTTGGAACTACAATGCTTTATGATGTGGCCTATTTTTCACATCAGAACCCTACTGACAATATTGAAGAGTAACTTTGGATTTAACAGGTTTTGCAGCTATTTTGTGTTGATATCCTACATAACAAGAAATGTTCTGTCATTGCTCTACAGAGAACCTTTGGGTGTCTACTTACTTTAAGGCATAAGACGCAGAACACTTCACAACGTTGGTTTTTTTTTCCTGAAGTGGAAAATGCTCAACTGATAGGTTTGAATTCTGTTCCTGTCCTTATTAGTGAATTGTCATGCTCTTCATTCATTTGCTATACCTGAATTATTACTGAAAAACAATTGTACCTTCTCTGTAAGACCAATCCATTAATATAAAGTGGTTGGGCAGATAATGTTGCAGGAATGGAAAATGCTAAAAGTTCTGCTTCAGAAAGGCATTTAAAATAATACACAGCTGTAAAAATTCCAATTACTTTTTGGCATATTTTGGAAAAAAGTGTTTCTATTTATTGCTTAGTCCTCTATAGGCAGTGTTGCTCACTGCAGTCTCTGTTCCTGTTGCTGAATGCATTCTGGTGAAATGTGACTTTTTTCCTGTTGAGGGCAAGTGTTAATACAAAATGCTATTCAATGAGCTACAGTTACTCACACTGCTAGTCAAGTAGCAGGTTTGTGTACAGCTAGATGTTTCCTACTGACACCTGAGAAATCCCTAAGCAAAAATTGTCTGTATGCAAGAACCAGACAGAACCAAACAAAGCAGAAATAAGGTTTTGTAAACAGATGAAAAAGGGAAGCTCTGTCTTGGAAATCCCACAGTATCTAGATTCATCGCTCTCTGTGTTTATGAAGCTTCACTCAAAAGTTTTATGTTAATTTGCAAGAGTGTCCCATTGAAAGATAAGTTATTTATAAAATCCTCAATTCACCTCAAATTTTACTGACCAGAAAGCAGACCAAATTTTATACATCTATCACAATCTGGATAGGCAGTCAATGATGAAGTCATCACAAGGTAAGAAAAAAAATCCCACGATCCTTCTTGTAGCATGTGGAAACGAAAGGTAACCAGATATTGGGAGGGTTGATTATATGCTGTAATGAGCTTGTTTACAAAACAAAAAATACCCCAAAGTCCAGAGACCTCCCACCTTTTCTTGAGTTTCTCTGGGGACCAATTACATCTCTTGAGGGTACTCTCAATCTGTTCTCATTCTGTACTAGGTTCTGACCAGCTTCATTTTTCAGCAAGGTGACCAGGTGTGAAAACATATCATCATCTAGGTGTAAATGGAAAAAGTATATGGGTATAAAATTTATAGTGTCCACTCTGGCACCTGGTGGTCTTCTGAAGGGTGCATTGTTTGAAGCAGACCAAAAAGGAAATGCTACAAATTTTAGAACTCCAAGACCATGCTTGGATCCCATATCAAGCCTGGGACTGTTTCTACCCACTCCATAATGATACCCAATCATCACTGTCCACAAACACAGCCATGGGAACAGTTTAGATGACTGCATCATTATTATTTATTCAGATCTTCTAGAAGCACTAAATTTGCCTATAGCTGATCAGTAGAACTGCAAGCTCCTAACACTGTTAACTGTTTCTCCTTTCTGTTTGTTTCACTGGTGAAATGTGTTATCCTAGCTCTCTAACACACAGCTTCCTGTTCCTGATGGGAGGAGGGAATCCCACAGTCCTTGCTAGAAACATTAGCTTCCCTTCTCTCCCACCCTTATACTAACTGAATAGAAACAGGAGACCAAGCCTATAGGGCAAAGCTTATGCCTCGCAGCTATGGAATCAAAATTTGAAAATTAAAAGTACTTTACACTCTGAAGACAAACTGAAAGGCATCCACAGAATAATATAACCTGTGTCCTCATATCTGTACCAAACCACTAATCTGCTTCTAGATTATATTCCTAGTTATCCAGGGTAAAATACTTGTCTCCTGCAGTGTTTGCAACATGCTTATTTTTTCCCTACCCCATGTCACAGAAATTAATGGATTTAAAGCCATGGACAGAGGTTACTGGTAAAAATTGCTTTCAGTTTTGTCAATATTTAATATTTAAACTTAAAACCCCACCTTGTTGGAGACACTTAAATGTATGTTTGTATCAAATCATTGTGTCTCTTAAGATTGTCATGTGTAGCATTGCATGCCTGAAATATATAAAAGACTTAAGGTAGTTATGTGAGTGAGAATACTGTGACCATGTGATGTTGCTGTTTCCCATTCTTACCCTGTGGGTTAACAATAAAGGGGATTTTGTCTCTAATTAAGAAGCAGTTAAAAAAACCCCAAACAAATAAATGTTACTTAATTGTAATCTTATCTTTTGTCTTGTTCTTTTGTAACATCCAGATGGGAATAGCCACACAGCAACAAAGCTGTCAAGTCAGGCAGAAAAAAACCGAAAGTCCTCAGAATTCTCCAAAAGCAACTGAGTCTGCAGACTCAGTTACTATGTAAACTCTATGCTTCGTAAGTCATTTAAAGACTTAGTACAAGTGGCTTGTGGTTTAATCTTTTAATTCCATTGCTCCATAAGTTTCCTTGTAGGTTCATTGAGCAAGGAATTCAGACAAAATATTTGGGGCCCTTTTTTCTAAAAGGGCCTGGGTATGGAAAAATGTGCAGTACTGGAGCTCCTAGAAGAGTCACCTCCAAATTTACGTGACATAAAAGCCATTATCTTTCAGGGATTCGTGTGTTTCAGACTGTGCACATTTACAACATCAGATGCTTGCCATAGGAGACACTCCCTATCAGTGAACATCTGTGGAATGTATTCAAGCAGTTACAGCTAAACATACAAATTTGTGCCACCAGTTCAAAAAGAAAACATGGCAAGGAGGAAATCACTTTCACATTTTTGAAGATGGTTTATGGATGCTGTGCACGGTTGTAAAAAATCTCAGATCTGTGTGCTGAAAGTCTTAAAAATATGCACACACACATTCCTGCTTATTCTAATCAGAATTTTAACTTAGACTATAAATAACTCCAGAATTAAAGTAAATCTGGTTTAACGTAGTGTAGCCAGGCTTGGCTAATACCCTAAAGTTAATAGTTATATATTGAATAACATGGTCGTGGTTGATAGGATACATGAAGAAGAGAGAAACATCTACCATGTGGACTTCTTGTATATGCTTTAGCGTTGGAGAAGGAATACATAGGCAGTAGCCAGAGGCAGACCACAGGCTGGCAAGAAGGAACTGATAATTTCTGCTTTTGATGTGATGTTTGAAATATATACAGGGAAGCTAATATGTTATTTGCTTGAACCTAGCATATTTTATTCTGATTTGCATACATATTTGCATATAATTTAAGTTTGCAAACTTGCGCAAAATGAATAACAGTATGAAAAAACTGTGACAGCTATCACAATTTTTTTTAAAGTCTTTAATATTGAAAACATAAGCATTGATGTATTTTATATGAAAAGGTACCTTAGCTTTATCCTAAAGCTATGTCTTAGTGACAAAACAACATAGGCTGAAAAGTCAAGATATGACATGATATTTCTCAGATCACTTTTAGTAAAAATTTATATTAATATAAGATATTTTAATAAGACATTAAAATCTTTATTAATATAGACATTTAAATATTTTAGTTTTGAGACTTTTTAACCAGTAGACAACCAACAAGCCCTACAGACTACTAAGAGGAAAAATTATGCTTTTTTTGTCTCGCTTGAGTTTCCGATTTTTTAATTAACATACCATAAATATAAGTGAAGTGATTTTACAAGCCTAATCTTACCCTGAATATTGAGTTTGTCTATTGCCACTATTATCAATGCTGTAGTGAACAGTCATGCACACACAAGTTTGTGTTGCAGATACACTGTTCGCCACTGAACCGTTTGGAATTAGCATGGGTAATTTTTCTTAAGACAAAATCCAATTCATGCAAGAATTTAGAATATGTTTTCATTTCAAAGTAAATCCATATCCTTACTTTGGTGTGGCTTCTACCTAGCCATAAACTATGATTTGCATTAGGGTTACTTAACCTCAAGTTAGCCAATTCCATGGAGAAGGTTTCGTTTCATCTAGTATGGTGCAGTCAGAATGTGGGCTGATCCGTCTGAACAGCAATGAAGGACTTTCCCTCAGTTCAACCCTGCGTGCCCAGAGGAACAGAGAACTTATTCAAGAATTTTATTGGCAAAAGAAATGTAGAGAACTTTTTAAAATGTAGGTCACTATGCTTGTCAGGGTACATGGCATATGCTTGCAGAAATCCCAGTGACATGCACAGGTGAACACAGTATGTGTAAAGTAACTTTGATATAAATTTAGGGTTCACACCTTAAGAAAACTAGTCAATGCGTTCATATGTGCCACCAGTGACCTGAGGTAACTCTGCAGTGCAGACATGCTCATTATTGTGAAGCACATTTCCATCTTCTCATCCAAACTTTCAGAAGGTAATCTTGCCCACCTCTTTTAATGTCACGTTCAACCACCTAAGATAATGATACAACACTCTACTGAAATGTAGAAAAGTATTCTTCTAGAAAAGTGGAATTCTTTTATATGGCATGTTAGCCTGTAAGATAGTTTTAGTTATTATTTTTTTCTTAGCCACAGTGTCAGTATTAAGTGCATCTTGGAATCAGCAGAGACTGCTGTTTTTGGAAAATCTGATTACGGAAATTTACCTCTGTTAAATGGGGTTGGTTAGTGATGGCGAAACACTTTAAAAAACCTATGATTGTGTGCAGTTCTAAGATTGTTTCACAACTTAATTTATCAAATATCTATGACATTTTTCAAATTACATTTATGAATTATGTTATTGATATGTGAACTTAAGGAAGGAGATTAAGTTTTTTATATTCCTATAGTATTCTTCAACTCAGGATTGCAAAGCATTAACCAACATTATCCCTAGTTTATGAGTGTTAAAGTGGGAGCATTGTGAAGGGTAAATGACCTGAATAGTCACACGGCAAGTCAGCAGCAAACCCAAATCTTCTAAATCTCAGTTCCCTGGACCAGAATATCTCCCTTGGTTCCTGTGGTTAAATTAAGAGCATACGCATCAGATGTGTTGGCTATATCATGCTTCATACGGCTCATAAATTCATACAAATTTTACAAATGTATCAAAGTTTACAAACGTATTATGTATTAAACTCAGGTTTAACACTGAGTTAGAATTCCTTTTGCTAAACCCTGTGAAACTCTCCTTAGAAACTCAGTTGCCTTCCCTTTCCAATCACAGGCGACTGTTGCTTTGCTAATGGATCTCAGATACCTGTTCCTAAACACTGAATAAGGAATTTCTCCAGCATCTTTCAGAAATATGGGTTTTAGCAACCAGCTAAGAGTCTGTCTTCTAGAAGTTAACCATCTCTGGCTTTCCTGATCTGTTTTGTTTTGTACATGTGGCACTCAACCTCTCCTCAGCTGAAAGAAAACATTAGATATATCTCATCAGACCAAACACTCTTTTAAAACAGCAGTTAAATGAAAAAAACAGAAACATTGTGTGGTGATGCTTTTTAAAGGATTTGTGATAAACACTGTAGAGAGCCACAGAGTGCTAAATGGTGTGAGCCATAAGTTCTGCAGCACTATGCAGCATCACACTAATATTTGTGACTTGCATGTCCCCTTCACTGTTTTTATAGATACTTTGAAAAATGTGCCAGTACATGCATAGGTTTCTTGTAAAAATGTGCTTACGTATGGATAGTAAATGAAGTCTTTTTTATTTTACATAATTCACCTGATTTGGGAATATGTTCTTGTACATTCTCGGGCAAAATTCCTATCCACCAAGTTAGTCAGGCACATATAAAAATTAATTTCAAGCCAAGATAGTAAGATTTATTTTGAAACAAATTCTGAAAACATTTGTTTCTGGCATGGTCACACATTTGTTTTCATGCTGTCAGTTTGGGTTTGACATCAAAATCTCACACATATACAGAGTTAAGCTTCAAATATATTTTGTATTTTTCTTGGGTAAATTTTTTTTAAAAATGAGACATTCCTGTGAAACAGTTTGATTTCAACAGAACTGTATTTTTCTAACAATTAAAATATTGCCAGAACATTCTTAGCTCTCCTGAGGAGGAAGCAAGGTGAGATGGATAACACTTCTATGTGAAACTTCCAGTTCTCAAAAACCACACACCAAAATACTTTTTTCCTGTTCTATTTGCTTCTCCAACTGCATTACCACATAAAGACTAAATTCTACTGTCTTTTCCCTCAGAACTTGGCTCTGTGAGCTAGGAAGACTGTCTGTAGGACTGTGAGGCATGAAAAACAAAAAGTGATGACTCTCAATAAAGTGAGGGTATTATGGGATATGAGGATATTATTACACTGTAACCACAAGACAAGCAGTGCTTAGGCAAGTTGGAATGGCATAGTTTCCCCCTTGTGGGAACAAATGTATGGAGGCTGCCATCAGGGAAAGAATTTTAATTCCCCCGCCCTTAAGACAACTACAGCGAATGAACCAAGCCTGATCACAGTTCAGGTGGTCAGACCTGTAAGAGCTTTAACTTGGACACACTGTGTAAACAGGGAAGATGCAGCAGCGAAGATGTGAGAGTAGCCCAGCAATGCAAGTACATCCTCCATTGAACTGTCCCCTTTCTGTTGTTACTTCTAAATTAGACTAAATTAGTTCAGCTAGAGCTCCACGCCCTAGGTTCATGGATCATTCATGTGACATAGATAGTCTCTAGATAGAAGAAAAATTTAGAGCATTGTGGAAGGAGAGTAAAACATCTGGAAAATAAAGTAACAGAAGCGAGCCATTCAAATGAGAAAAAGAAAATTACTGTGAAAATAAAGAGTTAATATGAATAAGCAGCTAATCTTGGACTGCAACCCTCATGTTGAAGCTTAGGCTACATTTTACATTTTTTGAATGTACCCTAATTTTTCAAAGTCAAATGGGGAGAGTTTCATTCTAACTGCTATCTGTGCAAAAATCCAACCATAAAAAAGAGATTGCACAACAAGAACTTCATTCTCCACTTTCTGAGTTCAACAGAAAGTATTTAAAGAATAATTATGGTGATTTCATTGAGCTCTATCTAATAGAATTGTTGCTTTAAATTTTTTTACCCTAACATATTCTTTAAAAATTACAATGGAGGAGTTCAACCTGTACATATATTCTTTTATACATTTTTCATATTCACACTTTTCCTATTCATATCAAAAGGAATTTACTAATCCAACAAATAAAATCTGATATAACTTATGGCATGATCTCACCGGTAGGGTATAGAAATGCCGTTCTATCCATTAAACTTTGTAATTTGATGCCACAACTGACTAGTTTTTGGGAGCCCAATTTTTGAAAATATCTTTTTTTCTTTCTCCATGAACACAGGGAATCCAGAGAGTCTACTGTTCATTCAAATCTTTGCTATCCCAGGACAGTGTATTGACATTTTTTGCAGATCTTATCTTTACCATTCATGTGACTGATTTGAGATATTTATATGCCCCTGACTTTCAGCAGAGTGGGAAAGCTAAATTTCAGGATGCAGGAAATAGCATTGCTAGTACAGAAGGTCACCAAATATAATCAGCTCTCAATTACCAGTAGGGGATTATCTGGGTTGTGGATTAACTGTGCCACCCTGAAAGGGAACCTGCTATATGATACATTCACTAAGTCTAGCGTAGAGCTGAGCCTTCTTCCCTGTCACGTGGTCTCATGCTTCTGACCCAGCAGTAAATTCAGCACAGAATATTTTCCCCCCAACTTAATTTTCATATTTTCTTCTGTTAGTTGCACTTTTGTATTACGGAGTTATTCCACCCTCCACTGCCCTGGGCAATCAAAAACTGAGCAGCTATAGTACAAATTTTGGAGCAATCTGAATAACATCCTGACAAGAAAATGTGCCTGGGCAGAATCGTGAGTCACCATAAGCCTTCTACACAATATTAGGAGGACTTTGCAAGTTTTTAGAAAGAAAGGTGGTTATAATCCTCTAGTAGGACATGAACACAGTCATCTACATCAAATTAATTCTACATTCAAAAGTACAGAAGTGCTGTTAAGATCACAGTGAGTGTTAATATGATTATAACCGTCTGTATGCCCCAAAGGTAAATAACATTTGCATGTGGTGCACTGACACTTTCTTGAGGCATGTTCTTCCTTCTCTGTGCATAATTCTCACCAGTTCAATTTTTCTTTGTAGCTTGCATCTGATTAAAAGATTTCATTTTGCCTAACAATGTGTGAGCAGAACCATAGGTATCACAAATCAGCATATTGACAGTGAAGGAACTCTTGCAATGTACAGCCAAAAACTCAGTTCTGGGGTTTTTTTCCCAAGAAAAGCGAAGACTAAGCCATGTTACCCTGAAAGTGAGTTTTTTCTTAATATTTATTATTCCTTTTGCCTTAAGCATATAATTACAAAATGTATCTTAATTTCAGATATCTAAGTGTTAATATGAATTTCAGTCAGATTTCTTCTTAATCTACCAGGACAGGTAGAAAGTGGAAATAATGAAGTCAAAATAGTGTCCTACATGTAGTTAGAACAATAACAAACAAAAATGGTAGTAGTTTCTGTCAGAAATATATACCACCAGTACCTAATGCTTATCACTTTTTCAGGGCAAGAGCTGGTTAAAGGAAAGAACCATACATTTTAAGGTTTTTTCTAAAACATAGTCAGGGTTCACCCATGAAACTGATACTTTGCATATAAAGTTAAAAGGCAGATTTACAAAATCATGTGAGTTACAGTTCTTAGTTTGACACTAAAAGCATTAACGCTGAAAGCAAAATAAAATATCCCTAAAACTGGAAACACTACTACATAGAGACCACTTCTGCTTTAGTAGGTTTTTTTAATGTTGTAAAGATTATATCAGACAGAAACATACTGATCTAATATCCAGTTTGAAGAGCCATAAAATGTTCTTGCAAGTGTGGATAAAGAAAAGTTTATACTGCGAACAATACTGAAAATTCCTGAATAATCTATGGCTTAGATATGAGTGTTTAGACATTACAAGATGGCTAAAAAAGAAAATAAATCAATAAAAGCTGTGTTCTCTGGCTCATGGTGATAAGATTTATTTACAGCCAAAGGAAGGATGATTCTTTAAGAGAGAAGAGGGGACTCTTGTTTTTCCTCACACTGTTCAGATCAATCCAAGCAACTGAATATCACATAGCCATAAATTAATAAAAACTTTAAAGTGCATATCATTAACTTTTCAGTTTAACAAGGAGTTTTAAGAACAACAACCATTGGCAGTTTTATAGTGTTTTTCTTACTACAAAGCAGGTTGCTTTAGGTTAGATATAAGCTCTGATGCAGGACTGTTCTCAAGTATCATTAAGAAGAGGGATTTAAAAAAAGCCATTGCTATTTCTGGGCAGAAATATTATTGTACATATACAGATATGTATGATACATATTTATAAATATATCCATAACATAACATATAAAGTATACCTCTAAAAATATGAGACAGTTCACATGTACACATGCTTCATGTCCAGTCTTGCAATACTGAAGTCAAAGGAAAATTTTGATGGTTAGCACGTAAGATCTGTGGCTGCATACAGAAAAACAAAATTGCAGATATTTTGTCTATAGTATTATGCCTGACAGCCATACTGTCACTAAGTGTACTTCAGAAAGATACTTAAATAAATGCTTATCTATCTTCTACTTTGGACATATGTCAGGAGCTGAGAAGTGGTTTCCATCCAACCAGCAATGTTCTGAACATTGCCTTATTTGTACTCAGCAAGTGCCTCACTGAATCAGGGGGTAGGCCAATAACAAAAGATTTATTAAACAAGAACCTACAGATAACCACACTGAAACAGCAGATTTGTACCAGTGTAAGAGTGCAAAATATGTCTAATTTTTAAATAATAACTTTACATATAAGTAGGATCATAATTCATGTTTATGTTTTGTATGTTTATATTTTGTGGTATGCTTTTAAATTACAAGAGAGAATATGCTTTCTCATAACAAATAAAAATATGTTCTCTCTTGTTCCAACACCTCAATAATTAAAAGATAAACAAGTAAATTACAGTATACAAAATTTTTATTCTTACTTTTTGTTTAGTCAAGATTTATTGTTATAAAGTGCCATAAACCTCTGTCATATTATAACTACAAGAAAAGAAAGAAAGCTTTTTTTCAAAAGCCAAAGGTAGAAGCTAATCATATTTCTCCTTGTGTATCTAGTGATCACTTTTTGTTGATATTGGTTAGCAGGAGGAAAACAGCAGAGAAAAAGGCTTTAATTTCATGCCAGCAGTGTTTATCTTGCAGTGGGGCTATAAGTTTTGTGAAGACTGAAAGTATAAAAGTGGAGTGGACTCAATGAACTGAAGAATGCAGTAGGAGGGGAGGTAAGACGAGCTGTAAAACTAATTGGTGTCCAACATGTTTTGGACTGCATTTAATTTTCTTGAGGGGAAGAGAGGTCAAGAATGGAATGAAGTCAATGAGAATAGGAATAAGAAAGTGGAAAGCAAAATGGCCAGCATTAAAAGGTCAGCAAATATCCCAGGGACAGGAAATGAACTTTAAACAAAAGTATAAGGTAGTATTTCTATCCACGTTTGGGAGCTGTTAAAATTAGTATTAAAAGAAGGAAACTTAAATAACCAGATGTTTCTTGTATGAAAGCTTGTTTTAGTCTGCTTTCAATTTATTGGAGGCCTTAGCAAGACCAAGATTTTGTATGCTACGCAATTAGGAAATGAGTATTTCAGCACAGTGCTAATGTTATTTAAATATTTTAAAAGACTTCGATATTTTAAACTGACTTGCTTCCTGTTACACTTTTATAGTCTTTCTCTTGGAAGAAATCTCCATCCTGAATTGGGAAAGTAAACTTCTCACAAGCTTTAATACAGAATTTAGCCACAGCAGCCAGCCTGCCAGCATCTAGCTAATACACAGACACTTTGCAGTCTACCTTAAGAGATCTAGGCTATGCACATAAATTCATACACGACCTGTAAAGTCATTAGTTCAGTATATTTTAAATTACTTTATTTAGAGCATCAACTTTTTTCCACAAAGAAACAGTGTTTAATTCAAAATCTTTTCTGCCACTAAAGTTTTGGCTAAAATTGAATCCAGGGGGGTTTATTCCTGTTCTTCATTCATTTGTGTGCACATCAGAAAGCAAGAATCTTTTCCCAGTATATTTAGGTTTTCATCCAAAGCCCACTAGTTTAAGGAAGAATCTTTGCTTTGACTTAAATGGGCTTTGAATCAGGATCTTTGTGCTCTGACCTGGCTGGACAGCAAATATTTTTCTGCTCCAGAATATGTTTAATTCAAAGTATCCACTATTTTTATCACTTGTGCAGCTCCACTTTTCTCTTTCCACCCCAGCACAGCAAGTAATTAATAGATGCTGACATCATATGAAGTAACTCCATTGAAGGCACTTTACTGGTAGTGGCAAAAATGACAGTGAATGGGCTGCCAAGAAGCCCAGAAGAATAAGTAGGGGTCCTAGGGCATGAGGGGCACACTATAGCTGGCATCTGAGAAGTAGCACACCCAGGGGAGAATATTTGTTTAATGAACAAATCTCCCTCTGCCATGCTTGTAAAATATAGGATGCTGCCAAAGCAGTCTCAGCTGTTGGAATTATCAGTTTACTAAGAATACTTTGTAGTACAACCACCCAATGTAGAAAACACTAGTCTTTTAAAATCACTTCTAGACCATGTCTGCTTTTACTCAGGCAAAATTTGAGAACATGATGTTAGTTATAAATACATCCCTATTTTCAAGTGAAATTTTGATTTCTTTTCCTTTCAGTGAATATAAACCTCAAATCAATGGGTCTGAAACATGCAACAGCTTTGAAAACATAATATCATGCTTTCTATAAAAATTTAAATGATATTAGTCCTAAAAACTGGGTGTCAGCCTTCCAAATTCTATTTCCTATGTAGTATGAGCTCATGGAGTGGCCTCATAGGGTGAGCAGAGTAGTTTATTATATTTTCTGTTTGAGACATTTCTGATAATACTTCAAAAATGTGAAGATAACAACAAGTACCATATCCAAGGACTGTGTGGATTTATGTTTACATTCACATGGCATCTTCTCTTGGAGATTTTCCAGGAGTTTTGTGAAAGAATTTTTGTGGAAATTTGGAGCTTAACGTGTAAGGAACAGTACCTTTTATGTATGAGTGATGCCTTAGTAAATTTTTTTTTTTTTTAATTGTGAAGGAAGTATGAAGCATTTGAATGTGAATAGGCCTGCACCAGATTATCTCCTGTGTTTTGCAAGATAAAATTAAGGGAGGCTTACCCTTTAGTCAGATCTGAAGTAAATACTTTATAAAAGGGCAGAAGAATAAGATATACAGTAAGAAACTGCCAAGGGATTTTGCTAAAAAGCATAAAAGGATTACAGTTAGCTAAGAAAAAAAAGACAACTTTGGAAAAATATTCCCTGCGTAGAGCTGAAGAACAAAATGGTATGTGTATTTATGGTTCTGAGTTAGTGGAATGTCATTTGATTCCCTTCCCTCTTCCCTCTTCCCTCTTCCTTCCTTTTTTTTCCTCTTTTTTGACCAAGGTAAAGGCTTGCAAAACTTCACACAAGTTGCCAAAATGCAAGTTGTCTTTTCCTTGGCACTGCTATAGCTTCTATCTTCCCTCAAATGTCCCCTGAAGCCTCTTCTCAAACATAACTATCTCAGGTAAGTGTTTGTACCTATCCTACTGGTATCAAACACCCATATGGCACTGAAAATGGAAGCTGGACAGATGATTCTTCCTAGAGCCATAGTGGGAGGGAAAATGTCTAGATTTTATTTAATTTGTGTTGCGCTTAAGAACATCACAGATTTTTATTACTCTACTATATTTTCATATTTAAGCAAGAAGAAAAGTTAAGAACAATTATTTTAAAAAACTAAATAGATACCTCATTACCTAGCATATGCATCTCGCTCAGTGAAGACTAAGAAACCTCAAAGACTAATCTCTCATTAATACATGAGATGTTCACAGAATGCCTGCCAGAACTGGGAAGTCAAGTTTAGATGGAAACTTGGCATGGAGTTACTGGCTTGTCCCTTTGAGGGTTGGGAAGGAAAGGAAAAGAAAAAACAGTGAATAAAACTGTGTTTGCATGCTTGCATGCATGTACATACGAGAAGATTTTTTAACTTCTTTTCTCATTAGACAACGGTGAAACTGTAAAGATTCCATGTGTGTTCTTATAAACTGTGCTTTTCACACATCTTTTGTTAGACACATGGAATGTTAACTGAAAGGGCTTATCTTAAAAATCAGCAGGGTAGCTGGAATGCAATTTTACAAAACCTGGCCATCTTTCAACAAGAGTGGGTGGATTTTCAATGCAGCAAATGTTTGTGTATTAAAAAGTATTTGCCATGGTGACAAAGCTTGGAGAAACATCCTATTAGCCACAGACGGGAAGCCGTTGCAGATTGTTCTGATTATCCATGCCCAAAACTTAGTCTGGCTCTGTTTATACGGCATTTCCCGATTAAAAAAAAAAATTCAACATACCCCTAAAACCTGAGCAAACTGTTTGCACTTACTTACACATGCCTTGTGCTGTATTTTCTGGCTCAGATTCAACACATGATTAGATTCTTACTTTCCTGGAACTTAAAACATGTGCTTACAGCTAAGCATATGCTTAAATGTTCTGCTGCACTGGGACCTAAGAGGATGTTCCTATATTCCTGGTACAGCCAGGACTCCTTGTGAAACAAATAGGAATTTTAGAATAAAAAGGCCTCTAATCTATAGCTCAATAGAGAAATGAGTAAAACAAGTTGATAAGGGTTTGTGGTGAAGGATTGTATGAGGGAGCATGGGAGAGCATGTGGGCATACTTTATGTGTGTATACGAACATCTTATCTGCATGAGTCTGGGACAGCTGCATTAATCATGGTCCCAAGATGCTGTTAGTAAGAGTTGTTGTATTATATCATCGTGATTTTGGTATAGAAACCTGGAGCATACTAAGACATTTAGCTACTAGGGCACTGCCGTTGTCTCACTGTTCTTACAATATAGCTCTTCTGTGCATACAACATTACACTTTTAAGATCAACAGTTTGGGATGTTATACTCAGACTACTGGAAAGTTAGGAGTCTCCCTCACTAGAAAGATGAAGTTCCCATTTCTGCTCCTCTTGAATAGCAAGATATGGAGCTTGTGGAAGTTAGAACTGTCACCTGCCATGGTGAAAGGAAAGAAAAATCACCGTGTCAAATGGTATCCACATTCTAGCTATAATTAATACGTGCAAGCAGAGTGGTCAGAGCAGCCCTATAAAGTGCATGTGGGATCATTAGAGATGAGAAGGAAAAAAATTATGGGTCAAAACCAATCTGGAATACATATAAGTGCCCAAGCCAGATGTGAACTCTACAGGTTTGATACCTCTGGCTCATATGTAATAATCAGAGACGGATTAAAACATTCCAATGGACATGTGAAAACTTAGCAGTAAAATGGCTTTAAACACAATAGAAACTGCATGAAGCCCAGTCTCTTGAAATACAACACAATGGACATTTTTTACATCATATATACAGAGGTTCTTCTGCTAATATTCCTGCAGGAATTAAATTAAATAATGGACTTAAATAGTTGAAAGAGTGCGTGCCACTTCTTTTATTTCTTTTGGAATATTCACCCAGAGGCATAACCTGGGAAGCTTAAAACGGACCCATTTTACTCCTATTTTCAGCAACAATGTTTATAGGCAAATGATCTTTTATGTCCTGGAATGAATGACTATGCTATAAAACTAAGTATCCTACAGAACACTGCTTTGAAGTTATACTTGACTGCCCAAGGTAGATGACAGACAGTGTCAGGAAAAGGGATAAAAAAGCTTAAAGGTCACAGTAAGGTCAAAACAAATAGGTCACAGCAAATTAATCCTTATCATCTGACCGGCATGGAGCAAGAAAAGGGCAGTGTTCAAGCTCAAATCTGCTAAAATTTAGTGGAAAGGTATAAAAAAATTAGTCGCGACACTGACTTCTTTCTTCTTTTCAGTTGCTGGAAATGCAAGTTCCCCTTGTGCATAAAAATACATATAATTTTAAAATATTCTACTTAATGATTCATGTGTCCAGAAAGTGTTTTTTCATCACAGATAAGCTCAGTTTGTCATTTTTTACTCCAATGCAAGTTTGGTCTGAATAAGAAACACAGGACAATTGAAAATATTTTACTTTTTCAGTGCTAATTTTCATAGAAATTATTACTTATTTTCAAAATTTGGGTCAAAACTGTGCCATGCTAAGAATCAAATCAATATGATCATAGTTAACATTGGCTTTTGATAAGAAAAAGTTTAAAAGATTATAAACTTTTCAGAACTCCTTACAGCTTAAACCAATACTGATAAAATGTTATCATGGTTCAGAGTAAGGCTATCATTTTTAATCAAAATGCACAGTAAATTCTTCATGTAGTTTTGAATAAATCTAATAGAATGTTTTATGAGAATATTAGAATACCTAGATGCTATTTTGTAACCTTGCACGTCCATCCCTACTTGCTGTTATCAATGTACTTAGATGTATAAAACTAAGAACATGTATTCCCTAATTATATAAGTGATGTTCTTTAGAAACAGCATAAAGGAAATATTATTTCTAAAAATACTTGTACCTAAGCTTAAACTACCCAAAACTGAAACTGCAAGATGACAGGGCTGTAAAGCTTTCTGGAATTGAAGGAAATTGTCATCAGAGTCCTCCTTTCTGACCATACCATCCTCTAGTGCTCTCCCTGACTCTCTTTTCTGATCGTGCTCACCAGCTGTGGAGGAAAGAGAAGTGAATTTTTCCCACAACTTCCATCTCTCCTACGTCTGTGGGAGGCAGGTGGGACTCAGTCTAAGTAAACTGGAGTGGAACAACAGCTCTGGGTAAAGTTACTGATAGCTGAGAGCCCTACTATGTCAGAGCTTACTCTGCCTTGTTGCACGTTGCCCCCTCCCCTGCTCTTAGCCTCAGGTGCACCGTGCGCACAACTTCCTTCAAAGAGTCCATGCCTCTCCTCTCATTCTTCCTTTGCTCCCTTTCAAGCAGCCCACTCAGTTTGTGGACAACTGTTCTCAAACATTTTCTTATCTGAGGTATATCTATGTCTTAGGAATACTTCAATGGCAGGCCTACATCTCTTTATGCATCTTATAATGTCCACTTAACAGAATGTAATACTCAAAATCCCTCCTGTGCTGAACAAGTACAAAATGAAGTTCTTATTAGCCATTAAATTATTCATTACTACTAAAACCTTCATTGAGATTAGCCAGAAGTGATTACCCAATGATCTCTTAAGACATGCCAAAGTCTGGAGGAACCAGTCTGGGGGCCCTGACAGCTAGAAGATTTTGCGTGCTTTCAAACTGGCTTCTACCATGCCTACTGCTACCCACTGCAAAGTTCTGAATAAGACAGAAGTCCATTTGACACTACTGAAAAGATAGTAGAACATCCCAGGTGGTTTAGCTGAAATGGGCCAGCTAGAGGGAGAGTAGACAGAACAGCAGGCATATGTAGTTCATATTCTGAAGCAAAAGACAAATATAAACATGGGATAAGGACACAAACTGAGAAAGGACATTAGAAAAAAAAGGCATTCATGTAGTAAACATGTCAGTCACCAATCTGATCATTTACTTATATGCTATAACTCTTCCTCCCCAACACTGAATTCCAGAATAACATAACTGTGGTTTTTGCTTAATATATCTCCTAAAGCTTGTAGATATCCCATGAAAGAAGAGAGTTTACGCTATTTGTATTACACGTTCCTGCAATATAAATTGTCAGCTGAAACCTACAGCAAAGCTCCTACTGGCTGAAGAGGGAGCAGACTAGGTCAAACTTCTAAGTAAATGTGAAGGCAGATTACCTTTGGAAAAAAACCAACCACCTCCAAAAAAATGGCAATTCAATAAAATCAGAAATACTGCTTTAAGATTATAGCATTCCAAAGTGATATTAGAACTTAATTTGTTTTCTGAGAAGGACTTTACATTTATCATGTCTCTGTGATATTTTATATCTGCCAAAATAAAACTGAGCATAAGAGGCTGCATACCGGGAAGTGATAACTTGTGGTGTCACATTTCAGTATATAGAGTCTTAAATATTTATGTGCAAAAGTCATTTAGCTATAAGCCTGTTTCCTGTTTTAAACCAGATGCTGTTGCATAAGCTAAAAATATTTAAGAAAAGGTCTAAAATGACAAAGGATTTCATTTGTAAATGTGCTTTGTACATGGTGTCAAAGGACAATCCTGTGGACTTTTGAAAAAGGAATTAGCTAGTCTTGTGTGTGCCTCAGCCTTGATGCATGGATATATAACTAATTTCTGTGCATTTGCACAGTGGCATAAGAGCTTTCAATACAAAGAATGATTTGCATTTACAATAGATGGATTTCCCTGAAAATCAAGTATTCACACTTTCCCCTAGGAAAGTTTTGGGGCTGTGGTTTTTTTCGAAACTGTAGTCAAAAAGGAAAAAAGAATGAGAAGCAGCAACACATTTAATCACAGATTAGAACATTCCTTGCTGCTCTCAACTCCTGGCAGGTGCTGCAGTAAAGAATAAAAAAAGAGTTAAACATGTCCATAAAATGGGCATGTTTTTAGAAGACTGGAGTTTGCTATATGATATTAAATTGGAGCAAGTTAAAGCTCCTCCTAGAAAATATAGGTCTAATTTCAAATGCACAGAATTTAGTCTTAACAATCAATTAAAACAATGCAAAATCTGTCACTAAACAAAATTAAAAACAGCTTTTTCAGCCTTCTGTATTTCAGTATGCCCCTTGAATTGGGACAAATAAATCTTAAAATCAAAACAACTATGAGGTAGGGCACAGAAGACATCTCACAACTCAAGTAAACTACCTACAGTAAATAAAAGCCATCACATTTCACATTGCTGTATATATACTGATGATATTTCTATTTTCAACTACAATTAACTGCAATGGGTGTAAAGAGAGGCAACAAGCTGCAACAATATGTAACGTGGTAATATGACACCATGATACCAAGGCACTGCCTGTATCAACACTTCCATTTATCTTATGAGCTGCCTTTTTTGTTGTTTGTTTGATTGATTTGTTGCAAACACAAGTATTTGACCCTTACAGCCTCCTACTCTCCACATTCTGCAGCCAGTTCAGGAACTATGCATTTTTGACAGGAACAGGAAACTCCAGATACACTCCTCTCATCTGCCATCCATACAATCACACACAATAAGACACTCTACATATTGTGCTACTGGGAGAAAACGAAGTACTTGCCCTTGTTGGTACCACAAGATTTCCTCAGCCTGCTGCTGTTGCTGTCCACCTTACCAGTATGTCTCAAACCCATATTCATACACCTGCAATCCTGGGTGACCTACAAATGTTCCTTTCATAGGTGTCATACAGGCCACCCACCTGAAGGAGGGAAGTATAAGCGCAGTTCAGTTTCATCCTACTGTATTTGCAAATCTTTCCTGAAATTAGATGTTATTGCTAGTACATTTTTAGACGTACAGTATGCACTGGCCAGCTGTCAGTTCACAAACATTTACTACCACTGCCATACCCTGATAGCTGACTTGCTGAAACCAAACTGGTTTGCAATGCACCAACAGTGTCTGAAGCAGCCAGAGATGTGAGTGCAATCTCACCCCTTCGATAAAGGTATTGGTTCCTCTGAAAGTTTGCTCTGGAATGGAAGACAGAATAAGTTTTTCACATAGTTTCCTGTAGAAACTCTGCAGCCAGTTCTGGTCATCCTGTATTTTTATGCAATCCTAGAATGGCATGTTTGTTATCAAGACAACTGTTCAGGCCTCCAGAAGTCAAGTGACCTTGGTGTCCTCCCATCTTCTGCAACAAGTAATATCTCCATACCATAAGTATCGCTAAACAACTCACTGAATGTCTACTCTGCTGTATAAAAAACTCCTTTGAAAGCAGGAACAATTAATTCAAAGGATCTGTGGCTTTCTCCTTCATTAGACTGAAGCAAGAAGGTGCAGTGTAAGATCTGCTTTAAAAAAGTGTGTTGACAAGCTAAACCACTTCTGCACATGCTTGTTTATGTTGACAAGCTCTCCTCTGAATCAATTTTTAAGGCTGCTCCATTTGGCAAAGTGCTAAGAAAATCCCAGAAATCCTCAGGCCAAATATGCCTGGGTTCACTACTACTGGACCTACAGGAGACGGGGGGGGAGAGGGGAAGGGTTGCAATTTTTTTGCCGTTGTTTTTTTCATTGTATTTGGGGCATGCAGTATGTGATGCTCAGCAACCTGAAATCTTGGAAGCAAATTGAATAACATGTGCCTGCCAAGATACAGTACAGCGTAGTGTTTATACATGTCATATAAATCTGATTTATATAATTAAACCAATAGAAGCTCCCGTACATGGGCAAGCCTTAATAAGTTTTCTCTCCAGACATTTGGCCTTCCAAATGAACATTACAGTAAGGAGAGCTCCTATGTTTAGCACTTACAGAATATAGTACATAGAGCTTGCTAGTATTCAACAGAAGTGCAGAAAAGCTTTAGTATTTTGTATTCAACTACTTTACTATTTCACTGTCTACAAACACTGAAACAGCAGAAGGTCCAATACACTTAAAAACCAAAGGTAGCAATTAATATATAAGTTAATTTTAAAGCATTTTGAGACAGTATTCTTACTTCTTAAAATATTTTCATTATACACAGTGTGTGGAAGCCTCAAGAGATAATAGTATTTCCTCATATTATGCAATGAACAAATTCTTTCAATCAAAATAAGCAACAATACTTTTCTCCTAAAAATAAACATTATTATTCCCTTTTACAAATAGGAGACCAAAGCATGGAGGATTCAGGCAGCTGCCCAAAATCACTGAGGAAATCTGAAGATTCCTGAACCCTGATTTTGAGTCAGAGTAAAATGTTTTAATAACAATGACACCTTCTCATTTTAAAGTCGTTGTGTCTTTTCAAACTAAGCACTCCATAACAATCAAGAAAAGGCCTGGTCAGTAGCAGATGTGGGAGAAAGGAAAAGGGGATTATGGAGACCAGCAGCACAAACATTTGCTTTACTCAGAGCAGATGGGTAGGAGTTTACAAAGATTTTTCAATTCTAAGGCCATAATGAAGGTCGTAAAACAGTACAGCTTTTCTTGAAATTTCGAAGTTACAATGCATTTGCCTTCCTTGGTCTATATTGTAGACTGTAATCTTGTAAGCAGAAAGTCATTCCTGGTAAGCATACTGTCCATTGCAAAAACAGACTGCATAGAACTTTTCTATGAAGTTGTTAAAAATAATGCAAATAATCATATCCAGAGGGAAGAAAATAATGTGAAAAGCTCACACACCAGATTTGGTTTTGTTTATAAAGTATTTCCAAATTAAGACATTCTTAGTAAAAATAAATCATAACTTTATCTAAGAGGTGGTGTTTCAGTACATACTGCTCCATGCCTTTTCACATATAAACAGAATTTAACAACAGTTCACCATCATATGACTCTGTCTTGCACTTCAGTGAATTTCTGAGCATTGAGCCTGCATCTACAGAACTGCTATTGAACCACTCAAATATTTAATCAGCCACTAAAGACTGTTGGAAAGAAATATTTAGAGGCAGTGTTTCCATTTTGTTTCCTAGCACTAAAGAAACAGGGAGGAACACGTTTCTGCAGCATCTTTCAGTTTGATGCAATTTAAATTCTCAGTACGTATTCTTGCAAGTGAGGAAAGATTTAAGGACTAGACTCCAAGATTTTACAAGTTGTAATAAAAAGGATTTTATTTTTCTGTCTTTTATTCAGGCAAAGGTCTATTAAAGGCAGTGGTGAGTATACTTTTTTCTGAATAATGATAGCAATAGCCATTTCAACTGTCTATACTTTGCTTTTATGCATGTATCCATTTACAATATTAAAAAGAACTAATACAAAATGGAATAGCATATAATGAAGACATTAAATGTTTTGAAAAAGGATCATGCATTTTAGTCATTATGTCAACAGTTCTCAATATATGCATTAGAAAATCAGAACATCCTCATCATAGAACAGTAGATTGATTTTAATTTAAATGATACTCTTCTTTGTACATCTGAGATTTAAATCTGAACCTGTGTCAACTCAGATCTCAGTAAACTGTGAGCATTGTTTTAGTTTGTGAAGATCCGGGGGAGAAGGAAAAAATAAAAGGCTATACTAACTACACTCACATGAAGTTATTTTTAAGTAACTAAAGTGAACCTAACTGTTTATACTTGAATCAAGAAAAAAAGGAAAATAGGAAGACTGTGGTGTAAAGAAATTTTGAATGTATGTCAGAATGTTGCTTGAAAACCCTGAAAGATCCAAAAGATTTGATCTGTGAAGGGAAAAGAAAAAGGAAAAGTCAGAAGCCATTATCAACAGTTAAGATTCAAAAAACTAAAACAGAAGAAAAACACTGAGAGAAAGAAATGAGTATGATTGACTGATTAAAATAAACAGTGAGTTTATATTAACTTTTAATTGCTTCCAGACAAATGTCTTACAGTATATCCTTTAAAGTAATCACAACTATCGGAAAACATCTTTATACCAATTGATCTTTATATCACAGAGTGAGAATTCCACCAACTAATGTTAGGGTTACTATAGAATGAGAAAAATATCAGTAAAGCATACCATATATTGTACAGTTAACCCTCAAAAAATCTAAATATAAGATGTTTTTCCAAAGATAAGTTATGATCACACAGAGTACAAAAAGATTCTGTCAACACAGAGGTTAAACTACAATAGTCCCAACATACTACAAATTTTGTCTGGTTTGTAGCACTCGGAACAGCAGTATAAGGGCTGTGCTTACATCCATGATTGTCCTTTCTAGGTGGAGAACTGGGAGCACTCTATGCCCAGCAATGCTGGATAGACTTGCAATGAGAAGTAAGTGTATGTCGTGCAAGAGGAAAACCCTAGGAGAACGTTTTACTGAATCATTCCTAAGTTATAATAGCTTTTTCTTGAAATTATATGCTTACATACCATTACATTCTTCAAGGGAATCGTGACAAATTTACCAGCTGAAGAAAAAGTTTCCTGCATTTAGCAAACATGATTGCAGGTTTCATACCTAACATCAATGTATGAGTCCTTAATTTGTAGCAAGAATGACTTACACAGGTGAAGTTCACACCAGAACGCATGCAGGATTTGGGGATTTAATACCCAGGGCTGGTGTGTCCCTTTAGGTATCCTATGGAATACACTATGGTTCTGAAGGAGATGATAGGAAAAGAAGGTGTTTCAGGACCTTTTTTCAGACATGGTTTGTTCCAGGGACAGAAACATTACCTGCTTGACTTCAACAAATATACAAAGCAAGCACCTATGTTGGATGAGAATTTCAGTCTTGTTCCCTTTCCACTTGTGCTGCCATTTGCTCTGGAAAGTTTCTTCTACATTTATATAAAGATGATGGGATTTGTTTTTCTTATGAACATAAGTTAAAATTCTAGAGCTGTTACAGGTGCTGACATGGACCTGTTTTAAGAACACTGGCTCTATTAATTTTTTTTTTTAACTGAAATATCTTCATTTTCCTTTGGCTCACTCATTCTTTCTAAAAAGAATGATTTCATTTATTTGTACATTCAACAACGAGTGAGACTCTTAGGTACCACAGACATAGGGCTCAGAAGCTTTTTGGTCACTACCCTTATGAATAGGGATCCAAAATTCTTAATGGTAAGATAATCATCAGAAAAATCAGTAATTGGAAGAGGTCAGGCCTGAGTACTACATTTTGAAAAGTCAAGGTCTTAACATTCTCCAGGCATTTTCTGAGAATAATAGTGCTTTGATGAAACTTGGCTATTCATAGTAAATTAAACTGTAGTACCACATCTGTTAGTGCAGTGTGCCGTGAAAATATGGTCTTGTGTCAAGGCAGAGAATGCTACAAGGAACTCACTCAGAAGCTTTAGCTTTCTCAAACCATCTCAAAATGCAGGTTTCTGTGCAGTCTCAAGTTCCATACAACCTGCCTGCTGGTCAGATATAAAAGGCAATTGCTCAACATCACTCAGTCAGAACTTGTATTTTGCAGAGATAATCCTTATGTGGACATTTCTGTGGCATCATTAGTTCAGCAGATCTAAGTTGCTTTAGTTGTCCAAGTTCACCAGTTTAGCTTGTATAATTTTTTGGGCTCAAACCAGAATTGTGTGTGACTAAACAGTCTGACACTAACTAGTCTGACTGAATGTTTTAAAGTGTTTTTAAAGTGATGCTTTTTAGAAGTGCCTGGATTCCAAGGGTCAGGTAGATATGAAAACCTGTTGAGAAGAAGCAGCAGCACTTTACTCTCCACTTAAATCCTTCTCGAAATCAAACAGTGACACTTTTAAAAACACAGTATAGTCTATTATGTCTATTTAGTGCCCACTGAGTTCAGTAGATAGATTACCATTATCTTCAGCGGAATGTTTTTCTGGCTTTTTGTAACTGTTACTCACAGATTTTGAGAGAAAACTGGTCAAAATTTTTGAACTTTGCAGGACAAATGATGTGTATGTTTTAACTTAAGAACAAATCTAGAAATGGATTATAGAAGACTGTGAAATAGCTGGTCTGTTAAAGCAACTTTATGAGAACTTGTGTACTTCCTTTAACTACTTTAGTGTAAGCTGAGTTTTCATCCACTTAAGCTTACATGGTCTGTCCTTCAGAAAGTTACTCTATTTGGCTTTTCTTAGATGTAATCAGAACTGTTCTGTGTTTCCCTAATTACAAACACATTTCTTTCTCCATGCAATATCCCTAAGTATGCAGCAACCTTGCCAAAGCTTTCTGGCATTTTTATTCCAGTTAGAATCCAAATCTACATTTTTCTGTGAGAAAAGCTGTAGGAAAGACAGTAAACAGGACAATTATGTAGCAATGCGGTTTAAAATGCAAGTTTTACTTGCACATTATTTTGAATGTATGTTTTTTTTACTTCCTAATGAGTTGTGGAGATTCAATGCTATTGTTCCTGAAGCACGTATGTGTTTTCATTAATGTAAATTGCAAGAATTCTGTAAGAGATTTTAAACAGAAGGTATGAGGAAGATAAAAAGATGTGCAGAATATCACAAAAGTTACTCACAATCATTGTCATGGTCTAAAATCTCTAATCTGTGTCATTTTTGTGTGGCCTCCTTTATCTCACCCTGTGGAATAGCTCTGGAAAGGAACCAACCAACCAAAAACCCCATAAGGAATGTAGCCTAGTTTTCTGTGTCCTTTACAGATGCCAGAAGCACCTCATGTTAGAAGATTATTTTCAGAGTTTTGGAAAATATTCATAAACATATTTTCAAGAGGTGAGTTAAGTCAGAACTCCATCACTAACTGTCACCAATTTTTGATATTTGGAATGAAAACCTCCAGTAACATGCTAGAACAGAGGAAATTTTTTTGCCACAAATTTCCTGGGAGAGTTTTGTAATCCTCAAGAGAGCTCAAATGGAAGTTAGTGGAAAAGTAGCTGGAGGCTTCCATGTTTTCCTCTTCCTTTGGAAGTTATTAAAATATTGATTCATAGAAAGAGAAGAAATCTTGAATGTTACATCAACCATTGCTCATAGAATAAAACCTACTGACTGTTTTCATTCATGTATCATTTTAAACAACACTCATTTACCTATTAATTAGAGACATTGAATTGAGTGAACTTCTCATTATCTGTTCCATTTGAAAGGAGAAAAATACAGTAAAACACACTTGAATGTGCATTGTTCAAAGGTGTAAACCAACTGCTTAAAAGTGTTATCTCAAATTTTGAAACAATACTCTTTCAAAACATTTAGACTGTTGACTAAACTTGATATATCAACTAAGAACACTCACTTTCAATGGCAAAAATTAAGAGAGGATCGTACCCTTTCCTGGTTCTCAGTGAAGAACAACCGCAAAATAATTTTAGGTGAAAAATTGTGAACAAAGTAGTTCCTCCTTACAGCTCATGGAATGAAAATGTAGGTGGTTTTGAGCAAAATTTGTCATGTTCTCAGCTGTTCTAATGCCTGGCCAAGTCTCCTTGGATCTGTGCTGCTACCAACTAATAAACATCCTCCTTTTGTTCAAGTGGGTAAATGGCCTTTGCTTTTGAAGTGAAATGATCTGAATTACATTCCCACCCCAGGCATTAAGTGTCTCGAAGCTCTGGTGTATAACCTAATGATAAATACTACGTTACTGGATAGCCCTTGTGTTAACTAATAACTGAATGACTCTTGAAGGATCAAATTAATACTCTCTTGTTTCCATTAAAGCATTTCCCAAGAGTAATGATCAGTTGGTTTACTTTTCCCTAAACAAGCCATGATTATAGCCAAAGTTATCTGTTTCTTCTTCTGGTAAATTCAGTTTTGCATATAGATTAACTACTATTTGTATTTTGTCAGAGAAGCACTCACAGGGCTATCTCTCATGCTGCCCAGATTAACTGCTGACGCACACATTTACAGCTTTAAAATTAATTCAGGTATTTATGTATTCTTATTAAATTATGAAGACGTTGCCCATCAGTGAAATGAATTGTTCATATCAGCATCAGCAGAAAGTAGTATCATATCAGCAAGTAGCAGAAAACTTACTAATAAGTGACTGTATTCATACACAATTTTAAACAGCATTCATTCACCTTTCTATTAATTATAGATGTTGACTAAGAGATCTTACATTTCTTTTTCTCTTCCACTTGAAGGAAGATAAATAGAATATTCTAACCTCCAAGAGAAAAAATTAAAAAAATAGTTATCTTGTTTTATCTTGATCCAAGACAGTAAATGTTGAAATGCTGTAGGGAGAGCTGTAGTTTTATGTACAAAACTACGTAGGAACAGGTCTGGAGCCACTAGCATCTCTCCAACAATGCATGTATAAATGTCGCAAGGATATTTTTCAAATGTTATTCAAATGTATTCTGTTCGTAAACGCTTGCCAACATACCCCAGGGAGGCAGACATGGGAATGAGGGTTTAGCTCTATAGGCACAGCTGCTGGCCATAGATAGCCATGAGAGCAGAATTTTAAAGATGAACCTAGAACACAACTATATCCTCATTTTGTCACACTAGATAAACTTTTCATCACTACTTTTCTATAAATGTGAGTTCCTGTGTCACAGATAATTGGCAGGCAACTGGAGGGAAAGAATCAAGTGGAAACATAATCTGAATACAAAAGAAACCATCAAACAAATCCCTACACAGGTAAAATATATAAATATCACCTATATTCAATTCAAAGGATTTTACATGGCATTTCAACAACAGAAACAGAAGCAGCTCTTTAAATGCCACAAAATATATAACACACAATAAAATGTTTCCCAATACTTAGTATAGGTATTTTGCATTTAAAATGCTGTAGCTAACATGCAAGCCTTGCAAAGCAGTTTACAGACTGTCCTGGTTTTGGCTGGGATAGAGTTAATTTTCTTCTTAGTAGCGGGTATAGTGCTGTGTTTTGGATTTAGTGTGAGAATAATGTTGATAACATGCTGATGTTTTAGTTGTTGCTAAGTAGCACTTATCCTAAGTCAAGGATTTTTCAGTTTCCCATGCTCTGCCAGCAAGCAGGTGTGCAAGGAGCTGGGAGGGAGCATGGCCGGGGCAGCTGACCTGAACTAGCCAAAGGGATATTCCATACCATGGAACGTCATGCCCAGTATATAAACAGGGGGGAGCTGGCCGGGAGGGGGGGTCGCTGCTTAGGCAGCAGTCAGCAGGTGGTGAGCAATTGCATTGTGCATCACTTGTCTTTTCTTGGGTGTTATTTCTTTTTTTGTTATATTCCTTTTCATTACAATTATTATTATAATTTTATTATTATTCTTAGTTAGTAGTGTATTTTATTTTACTTTAGTTATTGAACTGTTCTTATCTCAACCCACGAGTTTTACTTTTTTTTCCTCCTCCCCACCCCACTGGGAGGGGGGAGGGGGAAGCGGCTGCGTGGTGCTGAGTTGCTGGCTGGGGTTAAACCACGACACAGACCCTTTCCAAATCTCATGTCATCAATTAGGTATCATCTGCAAAACTGTTCTCTTAAATTTCAGGTGGCTAAATAGTAATTTGCAGGGAAGCCACTTTTAAGTAAGTTGAAGAATGGAAAAGAGAACTCAAGAGATCCTGATTTCCAGTTCTTTCATCTGTCTCCCAGTATCACAATAAGAAATATTAAAGGCAATCAGAAAAAAGTATTCTAAGCATTACAAGAACGTATAGCTTAAGCTCAATGGCGAAAGCAGCTATAGAGTATAACAAGTTTCAGTGGTTAAGTTGAATGTATGGAATGCTCTATCAAAACAGATGGAGTTTTATAGATGTAGTTACTTTTTAGATGACAGAGAGAAGCAGCCATTTAAGCTTCTTTCTTTAGATTCAGCATTTCCATTACAGATCAATTTTTTATATATCTTTAATACTTCAACTTGTAACTTGGCAATGTTGGTGGATAGATTTTTCTTCCAGTTAGTATGCTCTGTAGTACAAAAACCTGTACAAAACAAAAATATTTTGTAACAATATACAAATACTCTTAACACAATCCACTTGGTATGTTAGCCGTACTGAAAGAATTAATGTATTGAATGAACAACAGAGGTTGTTCTCAACTGGGGGTTAATTACACTGTGTATGAAGCCTGAGGAACCTGAAGTATGAAAAGACAACAACATCTTTAGAATTACTGAAGACCTATTGAATGTACAGTTACATATTTTCAGTGAAAACAGTGAGTTTCAGAGCTTATCAAGTTTTCAGTTTTTTCAGTGACACTGAGAGACCTTTGCATAGTCAAGTTTAATGTAGCCAGATGAATTAGAAGTACATAGAACAATTGCTTAATATTTGCAAATATTTGAACTTCTCCTACTAGAACATATTTAAACTGCATTTAGTTCAGTCTGCTTTTCAGGTGTGGACTGATTTTTTGGGTGTGGATGCTTCAGGGAATGTCAAGTGTCTTCATAAGAATGATGCTTTTCTTGTTGTGCTTGATTCTTTTGTTTGTTAAGTTGTCTTTAAGGCAGTACTGGCAAGTGAATACATTCTTCGGCCCTGACCCAGAAAAGACTTATGAACACAGTTAGGTTTATGTACTGTGAGTGGCCTCATTGACTGGTGATTTAGTGCAATGTTTCACAGACTTTTTTTTACTTAAATCCCTTGAGAGGATGTAATAATACAAAACTGGCTTACCATAACTTTTTGCTTTGAAAAGAACAGAAGCAAAAATATATGCTCTTAAAACTCATACAGATTTTATATTCTGAAGTGCAAAGTAGTTAGATATAGTTATTATTAAAACAATTGAAGTAAGCACAAAATAACAAATAAATAATACGTGCATCTTGTACTCTAGAAAATACAACACTTTGCCATCTGTAATTTATATTCACACACCCTGAGTGTAGATACACCCCCATTTCTAGGTTGTCCTTTGAGGAAGGGATTATCATAACGTCTGACTAAATCAAGACCTAGAGGATACTGCTCATATGATGCATAATGATATCTAAGTGGAATTTTGTGTTCGTTTTCCAGAACCATATAAACCCCACAGGAGAAGCTTTCAGTAAGTATGTGGGAAAGCATTAGTCCCTCTCCACTCAATTCTCTACATAAAAGCAGATTACTCAGAGTTGTATAGGAAAAGAGTGAGTGCCGAAGCGTTGCCTGGAATGGCATGAGGCATTGTATTTCACAGTAACAGTCAATTTGATAACAGAAAAGCCAACAGCCACAGCTGATCGTAACAGTCGTGTTACTGTGCCTTTAAGTCTACTGGAACCGAGTTTGCTTCCATCCTGGTAAAAATGATGACTCCATTGTCATACCTCTTACCTTTCTAACAAATGTCATTGTTAGCAGGCCCAGAAAATAACAACTTTTTAATGCAACACCTGCTTCCAAATGTCCTTGTTTGTCATGCTTCTGAAACATTATTTTTGTGTTCAGTCTTGTCTAGAGTGGAAGAGTCTAGAAGGATCAAAAGTCTTATCATCCGGCCTACCCTGGACGAGTCTCATTGCATTTCCTGTACAAGATTCACTTAAGTGCTTAGAAAGTGTTGGCAAGAGGCCTGAAAATTTGGGGGGGGGCACAGTTTATGCTAAGTCCACAAGAGACATTTCTACATTAATGAATAAAGAAAGAGATTAAGGAGGCAAAAGCAAGTGCAGCAAAAAGAGGCGAGATTCTACTACAACTGCAACACCATTGCTGCAGTAATTTGACAGTGTTCTGGAACTTATCGGATTCTTGCACTGCGTAAAGGATATGTTTGTCCTTGAATAATACATCACCATATTTGCAGCATTTTTTTTAACAAGTCTTTCTGTCATCATTATTTCCTTTTATTCTCTGCTTTGAGATGTAATCAATTTAAATTGCAAATGGAATATTTTTATAATGTTTAAATAAAATGTATAAAAGATTTGATTCTTCAAGGTCCTGTAACAGAAGGAAAAAGAAAAAGTTTACATGCAAACTAATACAGGAATAAGCAAATAACTGAAAAAATTCTCTGCATAGCCCATTGATTGTGAGGCTTCCATTCTAGGTGGAATTACTGAAGTGTAGTTCCTTTTGTTATGAAAATAAGCCTACGGAATTAACAATGTCTGTAGGGGCTGTATCTAGCAGTTAGTACTTGCTTTTTATTGAATCCTCTGTCTTCCACAATACTTCAAGAATTTCCTTAAAATAGGAGAAAACTGGGAGTTAGAGACTGTCAAGCTGCTAGAGCATTGCCACCACCAGAGAGGAATGTAATTGGGGGAGCAAAAGCACAAAGAATGGTATATAATGAACAAATATGTGATTCATTGAAGAGCAGAGTATGTATGGCCTGAAGATGGTAGAGAATCAGACATTACATGAACCTAATTGATAAAGCATTTTCATCATCAAAGCAGCAGTGTTGTACCCTGTCTCATTCATCTTCTCCTTTCTTTCTTTTCCTTCATCATAAACATCATCATCTAAGCATCAGTTAAAGGTAGGTGGAAGACATGTAACGAATTAGCAGCATGATGCTAGTAAATAGCATAAGCACACTAATTTAAAGCTCACTGGACTTGTGAGTTCTTTGCTGAGTGCAATGTCTGGTAAAAAGGATCTGATACCAAATGATTCTTAGGAGCTACTATATTAAAACTCTTAAAAATCTGTTCCTACTATTGGTGGGTAGCAAGGGTGCAACTTTTTTGCCAAAACAGGTTTAGGGTGGTTTCTACAAATTTATTTCTTTAGTTTGGGATTTGAATTGTTCTTATTTACCAAAAATACATAGTAAAAAATAACAATGACCCTACTACTGACAAAAAGCATCTTTCACATGGGACAGAAAGCCATAGCTAAACATAGAAATAATAACAACTCACATTTGTTGACGTTCCACAACTTGAAATATCAAAATATCATTGAGATCTTTATAAGTTTCACTTTGACTATATCCTATTCCTGCTCCAACATCCAGCACTCCATCAGTCCTATGGCATGCTTCATAGCAAACATATTTCCTAACACCTCACGCTATTGCACCAATATAGAAAGAAATTACACAGACTTCCAAACTCTTTAATTTTAGAGATTTGGAGGTAGAGTAATAGAAACAGACTTCAACCCTCTAGCTTTCAATGCAGATACAACCTCAAAAATTTAAAGATTCCTTCTCTGTTTGCCTGTCTTTCATTAGGAGCAGTTAGATGGTATTTTCTCTTTTGTCTCCACTTCCCAGTCACCCACAGTACAAAACTCAAAACAAATGTACCGAAAACTAATTATTACCTATATAGACTGATGACAACTTTCTTCAATACAAATGGAATATTATTGCTATATATAATCAGAGGTAGTTTAGTTTCTCACTTGACAGTAACAGGTATCCAAAACAAATGATCTTGTAACTATATTAAATAATTGAAAGTTCTCAAAATTTTTTAATATCTCAGCTTGGCCCTTGTTTCTTTTTTTCTTGAAGTCATTCATTTTAATTTTGCCTTTATTTGCAAAAAGCAAAAGAATTAACATTGTCATCTAGTACCATCTAATTTTCAGTAAAATCATAGGTTTTAGTTGATTTAAAAATATCTTTAAAAGCTTTTTCAATATTTTAATGGACTCAAAATAGCTATCTTCAAGAAAATTGACACTTTAGAGAAGAAAATTAATCATTATTGTAAAGTCTTCAGAAAAGATCTGTAACAAACCCATAGGAGACCTTCTGCAATAAAAGAGTAACCACTCACATTATATATTTTTTACATACAAAAAAATTACATATTATCTACTTTCTACTTACATGCACTTATAAAAATGATCCCACAGAAGTCTCTGAGATTTATATATCAGTTAGTAATCAACCATATGAATAAGGACTGCACAAATTCAGCTCGTAGTGTATAAAAGCAATAAGGAGATCAGGTTACTTTATGAAAGATTTTATGCTTTCAAGATTCGATAATTGTGAAAGTGCTGCTTAATCAAAAAGATCAGGAACATTTTGAACTCTTAAGGAGCAACTCCACCCAGTGAAAAATAAAATTGCAAATGAGATACAAATGGTAAGGAAGTCAAATTTGTCAGATTATTAATGTAAAGAAGGTAAATGTAGTTCTTTCAGTAGAATTGCTTTTATTCTGAAGAAAAACATATATCTTTCTCTTTTAAAATGGCAGACCTGATCTATCTGCTGAATAAAATCTACAATTTCAACATGGCAATGCTATTTACTAGATTTTTCAAGGAGAATTCTAATATGCACAGAAAGAAGGCATCATTATTCAAGTTGACATGAACCCCCCAGATATCCTTTTTAATTAACCAGATAAAGCAGTGTAGGAGCAATTTCATACTGGTGCCATAGCTCTACCTGAGCTTCTCAGTGATCTGATGTGACAACTGACTTACTAATTTTACCTCACACCCACATTTAAAAGTGTGCTGTAAAAAGTCAGCTTCCGTAACCCCTTAAATGGAGAAAACACAAAGTTTTGAAAATTTTGTTGAAAAATCAAAAATCAAGGTTTTGATAATCAAATAAATAAAATATAACACAGACAAATGAAAATACTTGGATGTAGCTTACATATACTTCTGAAGGAGATGGATCAGGACTCAGGAAAGAAATTCCCAGTAGGACTTCTCTAAGGCTTTAAAACTGGAACCTGAACCTCAGTCTCAATATTGCCCTCTGTGCTGACTTTAATATACTTGATAAGGTATTGTTGACCCCAAGAGCACAAGTGAACTGCGTAGCATTATAACAACTGCCTTCATCGTCCAGAGGCCTACAAAGCGTATGGCCATCCTTCCTCCTCCCTCCCTTCCTTTCTCTACATTTACAGATGAGCCATTAGGAATGGTGAAGACATGAAACACCTTCATTGTCAACGATGTGAGAATGACATGTCTCCAGTAGAAGAAATCAATGACATGAAATAAATGCCATTATATATTAATACTACCAGGACTGGAATGAATAATGGATGGTTCAAACCGAAACTTAAGCAAGACCTAAGTGAAGCTATGAGATTAATCAAGAGGCGTCCTTTTCTCTTACTGAAGGGATGGGCCGCTCCATTGTCAAATAAGCTTTGTGGTTCAGAGCAACACAGTGGATCAAGTTTGCTAAATGCTAAATATTTAGATTTGAAAAAGGATTTGAAGGGTGAAAGAATGTCTTCTTTTGTCTTTGGGATGCCAGGAAATAATCCTTTTTCTTGGAGGAGTCACCTCACAATGACTCATGCAATACGTTCAGACCAGACTAATGTTAGCTGGTAATTAAAACAGAAGAAATACAACATCTCCACCTTCTATAAAATAAGTCAGCAGCTTAGCACCTTAGCAGGACACTTGAGAAAACAATACGTGTATTATTTCATACCTTTCACTGGCTTCCAGCTCACATTTAGTGCCAGTTCAAGGCCATGAACCTACTCCTTAGTATATTCACCTGTTTGATGCCTGCATTACTGACAGACTCCTGTTCTGTTTATGATCCAGCAAGACAACTGTGTTCCACTGGCACAACACAATACTGATTACAATTTACAGCCTGAAAATTTTGAGTCATCGTTCACAGACACATTTGCTCTTTTACTTTCTCGCTGTTATTAACAAAAAACCCCGAACCATCAATAAATAAAACCAGACAAACCAAGCGGTGATGAAGACTCTACTAAGATCATCTCAGCAACATTCTTCATTACTTAAGTAAACACTTTTCTATTATAGCATGCAATCCTTCAGAAACGAGTCTGGCCAAGTAACCTGACTATATATGAATTTACACAAGTAAGACTCATGTTGAAAAACAGAATATGAAAGAGCAACAATTTTAGAACAATTTTTGTCTTTAATATATAGGTATTTGCCTCTGAGGACACAGTTGCCTCTCTTATAAAGCAAACTCTTTGGACAGTGGCATCACAGCAGTGAGGAAAAGCACTTACTGTTTCTTAAGCAACCATGTAAATAGGACATAGCCTTTAGGAACAATTGTTAACTCTGATTCCACTGTAGTATCAAGGTATGTTTAGTCTACAAAAACAGAAAAATTATTAGGAAGTCATTCAGTCAATTTTCCTTCAGGATTATTCTTTACAGCATACTGAAGGAATTTTGTTACTTATTTTCATCTTATTTGTTTGTACTACCTTGACTGAAGTCTGGCTTCAATCATTATTTTTATTCAGAAATTATTTTATTAATTATCAGATTCTCCCTGGTGCTCAGCCCAGCATTCCTCCTCTGAATCTACGTTACGGTGAACCTCAAAATGTTGGTTTAAGGTAAACTAAGAGTCAGGAACTTATCCAAGCATATTTGTGCAAAGCTTCTGTGGGGTTAGAAACCACCCATAGTCACTTGAAACTTAGAGCTTTTCACATGAGGTTTCAGGAATGACCAAGATTTGATGCATAGACATTGATGACTTTTTGTTTCAGCTGAAGCTAGGGAGTGCACATGAACACAAATTTTAAAACAGATCAGTTAGTTACAATCTTTCTAAACTTGGATTTATATTTATTTCAAGCTGCAGTTTCTGTATTTAGCACCGAATTTTGATTAGAATTATGTAAATGTAAGCTCACCAGAGACAACTGAGACAAGGAAGACTACAAAAGGTTGCCATTCCCATTTGCAGAATCTTTTCCCCCTAATTTGCTGTTTCCTGGAACTAGTAACCAAAATCTGAGCAAAACTCTTCCAGGCTGAGTACCAGCGGCTAGGTAGGTTGTGCACCACTGCCATCTTCGGTACAAAGGAGGGATCGCTTATATGACGGTCATTCAAATGAAACATGTTGAAATAACTCATTTAAATATAATCAGATGGTTGAAATTTGACAGCAGAATGGAACAGATTTTTCCACTGTTTGCAATGCTACAGAAATCAATAGACACAGCTTTTCTGTGCTGTATGCATATTTAAAAAAAATATTTGGAGATTGAAAATCCATGCACAATAAATAGGAAAATTAAAATATCTCATATTACATTGCCAAATGATGGGGTAATAGACACAAACATATTGTTCTGTAAAAAACTGCTTTAAGAGGAAAAAGTATGAATTGATTCATTTAGTCAAACACTGCTTGAACAGATGGTGTGATTAACAACTAGTATGTTAGCCATCTCAGGAGCTTACAGAAAAAGTAAACAAATGCCTTTAAAACATATCACTTTATTCCCCAAAAGGTATTTTCATTCATTTATTAGGAAAATGTGAAAATCTATATATTTATGATAGAGCTATGAATGTTTGGAAGATAGTAATCAGACATGCCTGGCAGTTAAAATGATTTCAGTTCTGCTCTTAAATGCAGCCTTGAAATCTTGCAAGTTTTGGTTTTCATCTGACCAACTGAACTTTCACACTGGTTACAATGCATCAGTATCTGGAAAAAAAAGTGGAGGAATATTAATCACTCAGACCTTAACGAGTGGTCTACTACAAATCAGTAAGTATTGTATGAGAAGTTGTTCAAAATAGGCCTGATTTTCATGTAAGGAATGTGTTGCATCATTCTAACAGGGCAAAAGTCCTAAAGGCAGCCTGGAGAGCGAGGTTACACATGCACAGAAAATGCCAAAGTGTATTTTTTCACCACCAGCAGGAGGTGGAACCAAAAAGAGATGTTGGCTCATGCTGTCCTTCAACAATTCTCAGGTATTCATGATGGTCAGTATAAATGAGAACAAGCCTTTTGCTCACTCAAATGGACAGGACTGGAAGAGTCCTTCTGCACTGTGTTTGTTAGAAGTGTCTTGGACAGTTGCTATATATGAGCTTTCTCCTTGGATCAGTTTTCAGTAAAGTCATTTTGAAATGGAATAAGAAAAAAATGATACTAACAGCACTGAGGAATGATACTAACAGCATTGAGCAGGAGAATAGAAACAGAATTAGTTTCCATTATCATCTAGAAAGTGCATCATATGCGTAGTTATTGTATTCCACAGCAAACCAGGAGTCAGGTCAGATCCAAAGGCCACGTGACCTTGTCAGTATGTTGCCAAGTCCAAGCTACGCACTGCCCAGTAACTCAAACTCAGAGCTGTGCTAGTGCCATCACTCTGCTTTGTATAGAGCCTGGAGAACTTGTTACTCGTGCTTGCATTTGACCTCAATCTACCATAAACAAGTTCAACTTAAAACCATGTACAAAATATTTGAGGAGAAAATTTAAATATGGTCCATAAGATTAATCTTAGAGCAACATATCTTTCCTTCAAGAATGAAGATTGGGTCATCCCTGGCTCAGAAAGGAAGACGGTCACATTCTTCTGCTGTCTCGTTGGTTCATCAAGACACCTCTTGGTTATACTATTTAGTCATCCGGATAGAAAAAGGGAATGTGAGTGTAATTAATATACAAAGTAAGTTACTGTCAGTCAGTTCAGTTTATATAAATCTGTCAAAATCAGGGCCCATAAAGAATTATTCTGTTAGCAGAAAAAGACTAAACAATTCTGAAGTAGTTACTAAAAATATATTTGCTTGATTCTAATGTAGCTGGCATATGAAAGGGAATCACATTATGAAAAACATTTGTAAGATCAGTGTCTGGTAATATTGCCTAATTCTGGCAATGCATAGCTTATTTCAATATGTTCTCTGCTGAAAAATGAGTAAATTCATGTAAGGTTTCCTTGCCCTCTCTCATGGTCTTTTCCTAACATTTGCATGAGCCAGAAGATCTGTTTCAGAAACAAAAAGTTTGAAGAGATCTTTGTTGTTATTCAACCATGACTGAAAGTTTTTCAGAAAAGACCGAGAGACAAAAAATACAGGTCAGTGTATTGGATTGAATTTTCATTGTTTTCCTTTTCACAAATCGGTTGTAAAATAGAAATGTGCTTTATGCAGAAAACACAATAGTGACAGGAATCATGTTTCTGATTATGTGTAAAATGAGAGTCATAACCACCAGAGCAAAGTTCTAATTTAATAATAGATGATTATTTACTCATAAAAGCACCTCACTAGCTTCACATCTTTCAAGCTTTCCTTTGTCTTGATGCCTATAAATAGATCAACACTAGTGAATTGACAACTACCTCACCTATTAATGTAGCCTTATGATTTCTTTGTTTTTCCCATTTTTTTCCTTTCTCTCTGCTGATTTGAACTTTTAGCTTTGGGGGGCAGGGACTGTCTTCTTGATGTATGCTGATATGGCACAAAACCAGAGAGAATGTTTGTGTAACTGAGGCTCTCAGGCACTTCAGCTATAAATTCATGTCTTAAAATATGCAGATCTAGAATTGTACCCAAAATGTGAGTAGCACAGATGGTGATATCATGTAATAAGTCTAAAAACAATATACAGGGGAGCTAGAGATGAAAAGCATTATCTGGATTCTGATCAGAACGGGCAGAAGACAGTCATTGTGAAGTGGTATTAAAGTTTCTCATTCTTTATACAGCTAATATTTTTTTGGTTTTCCACTGCTGCATTTTCACTTGGTAGAATGGAATTTTTACTGCTGTGTGATATAAAAGTGCTTGCCTAAATCTCTGAGTGCCCTTGGTAGTCTTAAGGATACACTATTAAATAACTGACACATCAAATGTGAAGCTGCACAAAATAGTTTACCTTTACTGCTCAACATTGCGCATCAGTGATGTGCAAAGATGAGGGAATAAAAAAATCAACACGTTCAATACATAGGCAAGCAAATGCACATGGTTATAGCTCAAGAAGCATGTGAAGAAATAAAATGTTAGAGATGCAAAATTCCCTACCAGCTATGAACTCCATTAAGAAAATTTCCAGTTAGGATGGTCTCAGTGGATTACAACTACAATAGCCCAAGTAAGGAGATGACCAGCAAATAATTTGCAGCTTTACACGTTAAAATACACAGTGCTGATAACTTGGTACAGGTGTAATACTCTGGCTCACGGGGCCAAAATGTATTACTTTTCACACTAAGGTAGTCTCCAAACCTCATTTATGTATCAAGACCCTACTTTAAAATGAATCATGCTAACTGACACAAAATCTGTTCTTCTTAGAGTGTACCAGTTCAAAAGTGAAAATACCGTGATCTTGTGGGTTTGGGCACTACCATAACTTTCTGGGGTTTTAAAAAGTGGGGAAAAGCTGAAATTCACAAACTTCCACATATTTACCTACTAAGGAAATCCAGCAGGCAGCTCATATGCTCCTTTGTAAGATATGTGCCAGGTACTAGAAGAAAAGAAAGAAGGGAAGTTATAGAAATGGGAAATTATAAAATCATTCACTTGCACTATAAAGAATCAAACTTCACCCTTGCTAGTCAGATCTTCCTGGGCTTTCTTTTTAATCATTGGAAAATCAAAAACCTCCCTTAGAAGTGAAGCTTTTTGTCTGATTCTAGAGGAGCTTGTCTCTCCTCACTGTCTATATAGCAAAGCCAACAGGATTAGCCTTGCAAGGGCTCCACACTTTGGTGCACACTTTACCATTGGAATGTTTGTTTCTTCTAGCACATTTCTATCTTCCTTTGTCAAAAAACTTTTCCAGTTTTCCTTGTTGTGACACTTTGGAAGCATAACTTTGTCCCCCTGCCTCAGCTTCCTTCATTTGACAAAACAGGAAATAAAATATACATTTTTGAGAGCTGAAGCTGTGTTCTGCAAAGTAAATATAATGCAGATTTCAAGTATGTTTATGCAGTAGTTCTCAACTCCTCCCTGACCAGGGCTTTTTCTGATTTCTTACTATGAACCAAAACTCATACCTTGCTTGCAACCACCACAGTTTCCCTAAATAACACTTGGATTGGCAATCATAGCACAGGCAGGTCTGCCAAAAGGTCATGGAACCTAACCTACCTCCTTGAGATAAATGTTCTTGCCGCAAGAATTCTGAACCTCTGAATCTGAAGTGCACTTACAGCTTCCTATTCCTACCTGCATTCCAGGCCTATATCTAAGTGTTCTGCTGAATTGGGCAAATTCACTTCAAAATCTGAAGTGTCATTTCATGAGTATGTGCTGCTGACAGAAAAGTTGAGCAACAATCTTTAGTATAATTTTATATTAAAGTGACTTAAAAAAGGAAAAGGTTTCAAAAATTATCTTGTTTGCTTGATGACTGTAGTTTTTCTGCTTATTTTGACAATGAGCTAAATTTCATCTTTCTTTCCTCTTCCCTAGAAAAATGTACTCTGTCTAAACAAACGTAAATTACTTTAAGATGAATGATATAAAATAAAATCAATAACCTTGCTTTAAAATGCAGCTCTTGAAAAAGCCTGGAGTCAGAACAATACTACTGCTAAAACCAAGAGGAGATTTCTTTGTCCCAGCTTTCTGTATCACTGTAGTTCACCACCACTCTCATGTGCAGGGTTTCTAATATCATGCAAGACCTTTTCATTCTTGTATTTACACAGGAGAGGCAGTGCTGACTAAACAGTTTCTGCAAGCATAAACCTTGCCTGAGAAGGTGTGCACATGAATCTTCTGGGCCAACTCGTGAGTGACAAGGGACAGCGCGTTACTAATCCAGCACATCAGTTATCGGCTGCCCCCTAGTGCAGATTTTTACGCTACACTCTCAATCCTCAAACCCTAATTCATCTTTCACACCCACTGCGTATCTTCTAAACTAAACTGAGAATAAAGCACATTTACTTGCTGGGAGCGATTCATCCCCAGTTCTCTTTGTCTTGTTTCATTCTAGCAAAAAAGTTCAATGCATATTGTAGGTATGAAATGGAAGATCTGAGAAATCTCCCATAGACGCAAGTATTTCCCTCCTACCTTTCTGCTTCCCTTACGTAAATCCAAAAGCCACTTAAAATTTAAAGACAATTTGTTTTTCCCCAAAACAAAACAAAAAAGCAAAATACCGATTGCCATATCATTTTAAAAATCAAACCATTCTGTATTATCCTTCTGAGCATAGCACAATCATGCTAGTTCCTTAGTTCAGGAGTCAGCTGCAATCTGCAAAGGGAAACCTGAACCCTGATCTCCACTGTTAAGTTTAAACTCTCTTCCAAAGGGCTGCTGTTGCAAATAGACACCTGCAGACAAGTGTGCAAGCTTGAGGTCAAATTAGATCCAGTTCTAACTTAGTGCAGGAAGTTTGTCATGCAGTTTAAGTACACACACTAGATCACGGACAGAAGTTTATCAAATTCCACAGGAATTGTAGCCAAACATTATAGCCAGCTTTACCTCATCTTCTTTGTCCCTATCTTGTGACTGAATCTGGATGAGTGATACTGCTATAGCACGTGTGTTTGGCATCGAAATCAAGTTGATCTACCATTATTTCAGACTTCTGAGATGACAAAAAAACAGCAAAGCTGTAGGTATGGATTCAATAGCAGTTACAATTGCAAAATCTGCTCACACGAAATTCAGGAACACAGATGACTTTCCATAGGCTAGAAGCCATACTAGAGTTCAGTGACTCCCACACAACAGAGCACAGCAGATTAAACTCCTGCTCTGGAAGCAAAAGCAGTATATCTGCATCACCATGGCACTGAGCTGGAGCCAGGGCTTACTACTGGGAGTCAAAAATTTTACTGAAGTGCAAAATCATGCTAACATAGCTGGTCAGTTTGTAGATCGGTCAGCACTAGTTCAGAGCTATCTGCACTGCATTTAATTGCACAGCGCAGACATTCCCTGAGGAACCTCCCTTCCCTTTATTTTAAGTCCTTTAAATTTACATCTTTGAATACAGCAGGATCATACAGACGCTTACTGACATCCACTTAATCATCCAATGTGAAGAACTGCCCTGTCTGACAATGCAGTCACCAGATATGAAATTCATGTAATAACACTAAATGGAATTTTTCTTAAGAGGAAAGCAATTTGAAGGAAACTTGGGTTAGCTGTCTGTACTGTAGACCTGTAATTAGTGAGGAAATAATGGAGAAACTGACAGTGGTTTCACTGTTACATCTCCAATGATCAATAAACTAAATCGCCCAATGGCAAAAATTACTATACAGCAAGATTGCTACTTTACAAGAAATGCTATGCCACAATCATTACTGACAATGGTACTTAAACACAGCTAAAATAACAGATAACTTTTATGAAGACATGGAGCGTATAAATTCTCAGATACCAAAGAAGAGCATAATTATTATCCTGGTGGCATCAAAGCTTGTTTTGAGGAAGACTGTCAAAGCTGCTGGTATTATTGAAAAATACAGTATGAAAAGTGCAAAAACAGTGACCCATTCTTCCCAAATAAATATACTTAATATGATCACAGGCCTTCAGATTCCAAGTAAAACCAAAATTCCCTAGACATATTCCCATTCTAAAAATTGGCAGTGATTGATTACACGACTCCCAGGGCAACATCAGCATCAGTCTATGGGAGGAGGATTCAAATGTCAAATTAACTGATCTGTGGAAAGTCTGACATCCACATCAAACTAAGCAAAAGCTTTGGAATAAGCTAAATTTCAACAATGTTAAAGTTAATGCTGTAAAATTGTTGCTGTAAAACCAGCACTTTGAAAATCAGTGGAAAGCCAGCTGGATACCACTACTGCAACTTCCTGTGACATAAAAGCTGACTGGAAGTGATTCAAGGACGTTGTCTGTGCAACTTTGTACACCCTGGACACCTTTGAAGCAGAACGGAAGTGCTTCAGTGACACTGTCTACACAGCTTTGAACACCCTGGACATCTTTGAACACATTGGGCTTAACAGTCTGGAAACATCAAGACTAAAGCAATGAAAATGTAGGAGAAACAAAGGAATGAGAAACACTGTCTAGACATTTAACTTGGATGATGCAAGGTGCTTTAGCAGAACCTGGCAGAGCAAGGACCTGATGCAAGTAAAGACCATGGCTCCCCATCAAATGGCAGCAGAAAATTTGCAGACTGGTGCTGCAGCTGCTGCAGGGAATGTCAGAGCTCTTCTGAGAGCAGGATCCTCCCCAGTATGTTCTCTACCACTGTATGGCTGGGATCTTCATAAAGAAGATTTTGTTTTCTCATCCTACTCTCCAGATACCACATGACTGAATATCAAAAAAGCGCTTTAGTTCTCCTGTCTTATCAACTGGAAGAGAAGGAAGAAGACATTCAGTTTTGGCAGTTTTCCATACTTCCCATTCCCTCACATGGTAGCAGCCAAAAGTGTTGCAATGGAATAATCTGCATCTATGTATTAACCAGTGGTGGAATTCATTCCTTAAAAGAGGCTCACACAGGTTGTTTTCAAGCCATGAACACTGTTTTTAAGTACCTTAATCTAGGTAGAATTACAGTTTAAATATCTTCTACCAACATTGATAGCATTGACTGTAACTGACAATCCTTCCTATATCTAAATCTGTGTAGACATCACATTATAATGCTTCACTCTTGCCAACGTTTGCTCTTGCTACATTTTTTCAAGCTAGCAAGCATCACACTCTGTTGGGATGAGAACCAAGGATATTTGATTTATTCAATAATTCATAAAGAAAAAACTTCTTATCCAAAGCAAACTTTAGGTTTTCTATATTTACCCCTTAATCTCTCACTTACACTGGCAGGAAATAGGTATATTTTTGCCATCAGAAAACAGCAATGTCAAAGCAGAGCTCAGATGATACAGTTGGTGCCTTTATAATTGTTTTTATACCGCTGTTTTAAAAGTTGGCTGATCTATTGTTTGTATCATTGCTTTGATGCAGTGAACGATCAAGACCTTGCTGTTATAGCCAAGGAATATACCCCACAGAAGCACATTGTCATGTTAGAACTGTGTCAATTTGCTCCCTTCCAGGGAGATGACCAAGCAGATTAAACTCTTCCATGGTATTCTACTATGGCCATGTTACAAAGACCAAACCATTTCTGTTGTGCACTGCAGCTCGTTAGGCACTTCAGAGATCTAAAAATATTTTTTTACAGCAGCTGTTATATTTTACATATTTTTTAAAAGAATTGTGTGTGTAAGTAACATAGTCAAATGAAAAACATATGTCCACAGTTAATAGTATACAAAAAGAGCACTATGTATATCACCGAGAAATGAATAACATAAGCTTTGGTTATTGGCTTAAATGAATACTTTACAATCATTTTCCCCCATAAAAGGTGTGAACTCTGAGGGAGGGGGGGAGTACTGCTGGGAATGATGCCCTCTCTCATCTTAAAATGTGTGAGAATCCAAACAGATTATTTATATGCAGCTTCTTGTATTGATTACATTATGCTACATACTGTGCGATTCAATAGGACTCCTAAAAATATATTTTATAAGAGCTTATGGTTTGTAATGGTAGAATAGCAAAAGGTTTAGTTCTCACCATAATCTGAAGGCTTGGGATTTACACTCTAATTCTTGACAACTCGGAAGGGTTTGCAGCACACACAAGCATACATGTACTTGGGGTTCTGCCCTGAAGGTCCTTTGCAAACCAAGACAAAATGCTGCCAAGATTTAAGTCTCTGATCTCCCGGAGTTTGCAACTTTGCAAAACAGCAATTTAAATGATTAATAAAATGGACAAACAGAAATGACTGAGGAAAGGAAAGCACTTTATTCTCGTTCTCTGTGCCACATTAAGGATTTGTGGAACTAACACTGGAATCATGGGATGGCAAATACTGGGTCCATTAGCTATGCAGAAAGGCCCCTCCACCTACCTCCACTGGTAAGGGGGAGGATCTCATCGTTTCTTCAGTGAAAGACAGGAAGAATCACTAGAGGGCTCCCAAACTATTTAAAGGGACATTCTCCTTCCTGTAATGTGCATAGGATAACATGAGTTAAAGAAGAGACTTCAAGGATTCTCTTTTTACTTCTCTCGTTGGCTCAAATATTCCGTCTTTGTGTTCAAATTCACTCTTTCTGGAGGAGAGGCTGCAAAAATCACTTTAAGGGTGATATCAAGTAGGAGGGGGGAAGCTTTCGGATAGATTTAACAACTGGGGGATTGGCACTGCTGTCATTGGCTGAGCAGAGAGACAGGAATGAGAAATGTGACAAGGAATCGAAGTTGGAAATGTAGCTGAAGGCTGAATTTATACAGCTTGCAAAGAAAGGACAACAGTCTGTGGGATGGGACCACCATAATTTGGTAAACTGTCCTATTTCTAACCCGCTTTCCACCCACTAAATTCAAGTACCTTGGTTTTCTTCCGCAATTTTTGAGGAGTCAAGGAATCTCCAAGAAATACACATTTACTTGTACTTATATGTGTGTGTATAAATACATATATACATGTATACACACACACACATATATAAAAGTGGTCTTTAAGGGAGTCACTACATTGTGGAAAGGACAGAAAACTACTGACTTAAAAAGGAATCACCTAAGATTTTCTCTTCAGTAACATGGCCTATCACCTATTCCCTGCCAACTCATTTGGGCAGGAGAGACCTTGCTTCCTGACGAGCATCATCTCTTTCTCTATGGGTTGGGTTATCAGCAAGAAAACGTAAGTGGGATTTCCTCCAGTGCTCCAAATAACCAGTGCTTATTCTCTCCTTTATGTGCCATGTTGAGGTTGCTGCAGGACAGGTTCTTTTGACTTGACTTACAGCAATTTTGTCCAAATTATGAGTAATTTTAAATGAAAGTTGAAAAAGCACCTGTATCTTTGGACTCTGCCACCTGCTAAGAGAGTAAGGCAAATGGCTAACTGTAAAATAAGGAGTAGGAATAAGTTGTCTATCTCCCGCGCATGAGCTAATTGAGTGGGAAGACTTTAACTGTTTTGATACATTACTTTTACTGTAATTATAGGAGATGAGGTGAGAGAATTGAATTTTTGTCTGTTACTACATAATTGTCGCTGTTCCTAACATACCCTTTCTGGAAAGCTAATACGCCACAGAGTTAATAAGTCTCAGCTTTCTGAGGCTGTGGTCTCTTCACCCTTGTCTCTCTAGGCTATAGCTATGTGACATTCTTCCTTATCAGCAGTCCAGTTTTGCTGGGTTTTTTGAAAGTCTCAAACTGATTTCTAACTGGTACACTTTGATATAAATATTTAAAGAGTTCCTTATAAGAAGATCAGAGAGGGGGAAGGGAAGTCTGATAGCTTCAGACTTCCCTTGCAGTGGAAAAACAATATTATGACAAGCAGACATCAAAGATCAATGAGCTGTTTAGCTAAAAGTCTAGGAATGAGATCTGAAAGCAGCAATTTTGTTTGACTCTCAGATTGTCCCTTGTGCCTTTCTGCTTTTGGACATTCTGTGGGCTCCAGCAGTATTTTTCTAAGTAATCATTTAAGATGAATGAAACATTAGTACATATCAAGTAAGCTCAACAGTAATGAAGTAGTGCTCTAATGGATATATCTGGTATATGATTCCGAAATGGAACAGTTAACACTATTAGCATTAAAGTTGTCATAATTACGTTTTGCGGTTAGTGCTCCATTAAGATGAATGGGAAAATTCACATCTGTCTTTGATGCCACTGTTTCAGGCTATCTAAATGCAGACTAACCAAGATAATTACATTCTAATTTTCTTTTCCATTTCCTTGAAACTGTACAACATCCTCCATTCACTTTGTATCAGCTTGACAACAGTGATTTCACTTTCTTTTTCTGCTGTCAGTATGTTTGTTCTACCAAAGACAGAATGGCTGACTTGAAGCATAGGGGAAGTAGACAGTTGCCTACCGTAGTGAGAGGATAAGGGGCTGGAAAATAACAAATTTGACAACATTTTAACAGTTATTATTTGTTGTCAGGTATGCTGGTGAAAGTCATGCCTCTAATTTCCTTAGTATTCTACTGGGGAGTGAAGAAGTCAGCAGAGGTAGCTGGCAAATAAAATCTGCATCCAGTGAAGGTAAAAATCTAGAACTGTTTGTGTACACATGCATGTCCTCTGCATCACTGTGTACTCTTCAAATGTGGCCTCCTACCATATACACCATTTATTTCTATGCTGCAATATCTATTTTGATTGTAAACTTCAAGTATCTTGGCGTATAGTTTTTGTGTCCTTTGTACAGTCATGAAGGACACTGACAATCTCGATAATAATGCTCTGCTAGTGAATATGTTCCTAAGTATTTAGGCTGTTTAATTCTCTTGATTTATAGCCTGTGTTTCTTTTGTGCATTCTTTTAAATGCATCTAGGTCCAAGATTGTCTGGACTGACCATAATTCTGTATTCGCTCATAAATGCTAATTCAGAAGATTACATTCTTTCTCTGCAGTTCTTGTAGTTGTTATATCTTTGTGTCAGTTCTCACTTAAGGTATTTGTCTTCCAATTACAGTGTATCTCTGTAACCTTTTGGTGATTTCAAGAGCAGTTTCATTGCCACTGAAAAGGAAATTATTGACAATTCATAACCTGTTATGGATACGGAGTTCCTGCTCCACCTGCCATTTTCTAACTCTCTAGACTATTGTGAACTTCAAGAAGATTGCTTTTTAAAAATCTTTTACCATCTGCTGTATACTGCTTAGTGCTTGATATCCTGTTAGGGCTTCTTGAACCAATTTTTGCAGTCTAGTTCTATTTGCATTTTCCAAGCTGAGCCAAGAGACAATTAGACAGCAGACAATTTGTGAGTCTCAGTCCTTCCCTGCTGAGTTGGGAATGTCATGCTTAAGTATTCCAGGTAACCAGGGAGGCTTTAGTTCTTTCCAGTCATTGTCTGCAGTTGTATGTCTTTGCTGCGTGATTCTGACATTTTGCAAAACTATATTTGTGCCGTACTTAAAACTGACTGTGTCCAGTATGATTAATTCCTTTTCCATAAAACCATAACACTGTTGTCTGAGACAATGTGCTACTATTTTCCTTAATTTTGAAACTGTAAGAACTCTTGGTTTCCCCTATAGTGTCAAATTTACTTTCCACTGGACTTTGAATCTCAGACTAGCCATGTGCAATATCATTGTATGAAGATTAATAAATAGCTGTTTCTTCCAACTTCAATTCATCCAAGTAATAATAGAATATATTTCACACTGCACTATCTTTCATTCCAAAGTGTCCTGCCGGATACACACCACAACAGTCAAGACACCATAGGGATCTGATTCACAAGTGGGGATGGCTTAAGTTGAGGCAGTTACAGTGTTTCGCATCCCTCTTTTTCTTGCTTCTCTTAGAGATTCCTACCCTGACTACAGAGCTGGCTCTGCTTCTCGGAAAGCAGTAGTTGAACTGCTAAAGTTTATCACACAAATGCCAAGCTCTTATTTGCAATTCTGTAGCTGCTACATCAGTGTCTGAACTGTTCCTGCAGTGTGGGTAGGGAACTACTGCAGCCATCCCAATATAAGACATCCCATCCTTGATCATGACTCAGTCCACAGCCATTTCTGGTGAAGAAGAGTGTCAGCTAACACATTTCAACCAGCAAGAGAGCATAAATTTTCTTGAGGAAAGGCCACATAGATAAAACAGAATTTGGCTTTTTATAGTACCTCATAAAGGATCACTGCTGAGTATACTGCATGGAATCTTTTGGCTTGGAAAATTGAAAACTGACTTGATTATGCTAGGATTTGATTATCCAGTGCCAGAAAACTTAAAAGGCTCTGAGGCGTACGTAAATTAACAGGACACTATTCAGTTTAACATCAAGACACAACCTTCCATACTTTCTAATACTGACCTGGGGTTTTTCCACATGTAAATCTTCTATTTTATCCCGAGTTCTGTTTGAGTGCAGTAGATACAGACCATCACCTTGACTCTTCACCATCTGAGACTGACTCTCTGACTCACCAGAGTCTTTACAGGAGCAGAGAACTACATATGGGAAAGTTACTAATACATCTTCTAGTATGATGCTTTCATTCCTCACCCTCCCAGCTCAATGAACAATTACTGTAGGGCCAGGAACTACAGTTTCCTTCCACTGACCATATAGACCTTTGGGTATATTGGTGCATGCTGTACATTTTAGCATAAAGGTCACTCTAGTCTATAAACATAAACACCTATATAACACCTAAAGACAGGAGAAAGCAACCAAGAAAAAAACAAACAAATAAACTTACCGTGGCAAACCAGCAACCCAGAAATAGGGTATCTTTTCAGAGAACGCTGTCTGGCTTGCAATTGGCAATATAAAAATTGTATCTTTTTTGTTCTGACTGAATTCAAGGAAGATCTCTATGTAATCATTGTAAATCAATGGGATTTTTTGAAAGAAAACATGATTCCTATGGTCAGCTTCACATCCTAATAGATACATGCCAATGAGGCCCAGAATATTGGCTAGTCGTTTTGGCCCTAAGTGTATTACCTAGTTGAGAGCTGTATGAATAATGGAATTTGCAGACTGACAGATGAATCACATAATCAGAGAAATAATTAATTTTGTCTTGTCCTAAACAATTTTAATTGTCCTAAAACAAAACATTTTGCTCTGTTTCAGGATTCTTCCATTTTAATATTTTTTTATTAAAAATAGACCAATTTTAAAAGGAAAATACTAAGATCAAAACTAAATTTTTTAAATTTTGAATATATTAAAAAAAACCCTTCTATTTTCTACTTTCCCCTTTGCCTTTTCCCCAAATGATTTTTTTCAAATGAAATTGCTTACTGAATTTGACTTACATTTATGAACAATGTTGTCATCCCCAAAATCATCTCGATGAGTTACATTCAGCCAGCTCCTCACCTGCTCTGAGCTGGGTTAGATTAAAATGCTGGAAGTCAGTTATAAAGCTCAACCATTGCACAATGATGGAAATGTTTTTGGCAAGTGGTGATAGTGTAGACATCGCCAATAAGTGCTTCAAACTGAATGCTTTGTCTCTTAAACCCCCATTAACACTCGTCGGTATTTAATACTTATTTAGCAGCATTTCTTTCTTTCCAAAGTACCCAATCCAAAGCAATCAGAATCTTTGCTTGACTTCTGTGCACTTTGGATCAGGCCCCAACCTCCTGCTTCCTTTTAGAAAAATAGAAAGGCAATATGAAAACAGTGTAAACTTTCTTTTTTTTTCCTAGCCTTATCTTTGTTCTGTTTTTTTTAATGAAGCTAAATAATTTCTTCTCAAAGTCTGCCTTGTTCCTCTTCCATATGTTCCCTGCCTACGTAAATACCTTTAGCCTCTTTATTAATTCTTTGACAAATGTGTTTAGACCTCCTTCTCACTGTTCCTTTTTTTCTAGCAGGTTTTAATCTAATCTAATGGTATTTAGTAGCCAGTTCAGGTCCAGCGGAAGTTTGTGCCACTGTCCTGGCATTAGTGGAGCAATGTAGCTTATTCTAGGTCTTGGTTTGACCCTCCCTTTCCCTACAGTTAACACTTTCTTTCTGCAGCTCTCCTCCCACCAAAGCTTGAATAATAAAACATGCTGCAAAGCAGTGGTGTTCTTGAGAGTTAGCATTTGGGGTAGCAGATGGGGTGATAAAGAAACTGTTTGTGGGGGCGGGGTATGGCCCCTATTACTCCACACCCACTACATGTATTTTTAGCCATTAAATATAATGTGGAAATGTAATGCATTTTAGAAGTGTATTTTATCAATATATTATCCCCTTAAGTACAGTACTTTATAAATATTGATAAACTTGATTATAAACAAACTCATTGCTAATTCCTGGAGAGCAGTCATCATGATGTGGCAGTGTTTACTGAAGTGGCGATTGGCATGAAGCTGTGTCGCAAAGGATGTATTTCTCTGGGTTAACAGTTTGATAGAGGATGTATCTTTGTGCGTACACTCAGTTCAGTGGGGCTGCACAAGTATATGCTAAAATAGTATTTGACAAACAAATGCTAATGTTTACTTAACATCCCATGTAAGAGGCATGCTAGAATTGCTTCTTATTCTCAGTATCTGTACTTACATCAAGTACTAGTTATGAGGCTAATATGAAGAAAAATAAACTGACCATCTCTCAAAAATATTTCTTAGTGAAAAAGTACAATATCTATTTCTATAATTTTTATTCATATTACAGCCAATTCAGGATTAATGTAAATTACAATACATGTTAAGTAGAAAATGGGTGCAAGACACTACCATTAGGATTTGGTATTGCCTTACAGTCAGTTTTAGCACTTTACAGTGATAATGCAAGGTGAACAAAAAGCAGCCCTCGAAATGATTCCTCACCCCATAATGAGTCTCTCTGAGCAGAATGAGATTTCCCAGCAAGTAAAATACTGGTCAGCATGGGAAAAACACAGAACATGATCTGATAGAAACAGTACCCTGAATAAGATAAAATGCTAGGAAAAATCAGAATGCTGTAATAGTTCTCATTTTTACATTTGTTCCATTAAAAAAAACCCACTAGAATTTCCTTCCTTTTTGCTTCTATATTGCAGAAATTGACATCCTAGCATTTTGTTATTTCTAGTAACTTTTCTGTATCACCACCTATACTCAATTATTTTTATTATCAAGGAAAAAACTTATGAAAACAAAACCCTTAATATTCTGTTCCTTCTTTATTTCTAAGTACACTTTAATTTCTTCTTCAGCTGAGGGAAATTATTTTCCTGAGAATAAAACTGCTTGGAATTTAAGCAAAATGATCAATGAGCAGCTTACTGGTTTTTCCCTCTCTGTTTTGCTTTAAATTATATTTGAGATTAAAAGCAATATCATATATTTATATATTTTACTTTACAACAAGTGGGGACCTTTCATTTAGAGACTAGCGAACAACTGAGATTATTTTTCTGAAAATTCAAAAAATGTTTGTGACGACGTATTAAGGTAATGTAATTATCTGCATCTGGTCTTAATAAAACAGGTTGCAGTTTCATATGTATTATGTCTTTGTGTTTCTGCACACAGTATGGACACAGGAGACTCCAATCTTCAGACATGAGCTCTGAACATGGTTAATGCATTTACATAGCAACATTTTTTGTATAATAAGGGGCTATTTGCTTCATTTTTTCACACATCCTCTGATTTTTAAGGAAAAAAAAGAAAAAAGATAAAAAAAAGAAAAAAAGAAAAAAGAAAAGCTTTGCTATGTTGTGCAATTACTATTGTCCTATTCTCTTTAGAGATGGACAAAAAGCAGTAAGGATACCCTTCTGCACACACACAAATGAGGAAAACAGATTTGTTTTGACAGGCTATTATACTACAAAAATATTTATGAATGTAATCTGCGGCAAAGTGCATCAGTCTTAGAAAATGCAAACCCAGTATACTATATTCACTAATGTTATAGGAAGGCATGGAGAAGTGAATATAAAAGATTCTTTTTTTTTTTGCTAAATAGGCATGTAGCAGGATAGCCTAGCAATTTACTATTGAAAGGATTTCTTAAATGTCATAATTTTCACAAAATTATAATATTTCTTGCATACACTGTGAAGTGACCACCCTTTATTTTGCAATCAGAGAGCAGAGCTGGCAGAACTGAAGTGGTTTGGCAGCTGCAGAGATGAAACTGAACTGAACAAACAGTTTCTTAAGTGATGCTTGGATAGAAGAATTTGGAAACAGTTCAGCTTTTTTTTAAAAATTCATTTAAATGTGTGAATCCTGCTTGTTACATTCTTGGGAGTAATTTCTATATATATGGCACAGTAGTTATTATACCGCTAAGGAAGGAAAAGTATAAAAGTATTAGAATAAATTCCTGTTGCAGAAAAAGTACAGCTCTATTTACAGAGGTAACTATAGTTAACACATACATGCAACAATATACAATTTTGGCAATATTTTTGTATACCAAGTTACCAAGAACAATCACTTCTTGTTTCTTTTATTCCTACCCAGGGACACAGTTCTGCATAATAAAGAAATATTTTTCTATGCTGGCTAGATTTTGGATCTCTAAACACCTGTATTCAGCAAAGATGGCTAGGAAGGCACGCTGAAAAATGCTTGCTTTGTGAGTTTTACATGAGTTATCCATCAAGGGCTACAAGCAACAGCCTCATCAATTACTTTGCAGAGCAACCTCCTGAATACCATAGAGCTCATCCAATGCAAAGAAATTTCATATTACTTTCTGCAATAGGAAATACCTAGTGTAGTTTTCAGTGAAGTCAGTAGTTCATAGGGCCAAATGTCTCCAGAGTTTCATAGCTTCAATGCTTCAGTTTGATCAACTTCAGTTCTTCAAAGTATGCACATTCTGAGCTTTTCTGATCTCAGAGGGACAGGCATACTTTGTTGCTTAAATTTTCTGTTCTCTTGAGAGTCCAAAAAGAAGAAAATGAAAATGCTTGCTAAGAGTGAGTATCTTTATCTCAACAACAGCTTCTCATTCAGCATGAGGTCTTCAAAGCAAATGAAGATTTTGGTTTTGCTGGCATTTGGTCACCCTAACCAAGGCAGCCAACTGGCTCTGGTTTTAATACATAAAAGCTTCCGTGAGTTTTATCTTTTGCCTAGATCCACTATATTGTTTGAAAGGAAAAAGTGGCTTTTCAGATGAGGTTCATTAATTTTCAGCAGCAATGTTATAGATTTTACTGGGGTTAGGGACTGGGGACAATTTACCCATCATCTGGTACGATGTACTCATGAATAGTGTGATTCTGTGATCCACAGAGATAGACTGCATATGTTTGTCTATCCAAAGACACTGGTAATTAACATAAAGTTGACATGAACTAAAGGTCATGGAAAATGCAGGGTCTAAGTTTGCATTTTTTTACTTATGCAAGTCAATAAGTATTTGCGTGCCTCAAAAATATAAGTGCAGGCCCAGCAAAGGTACTTCATCATGTGCAGTCTAATATAAAGTCATTGCTCTTCAGTGAATATATCTTTTTTCACTACCTCACTATTCATGGATTGTGGATCTCCATGCTTTCTATCCCATCTTCTTCAATATAAATGATCTTAACTCTACATACTTGCCTTTTTCATCAGCAGAACTCACAAGTGATTCCTTGTATTCCAGATTGTATTCTCTGGAATTCTTCAGTAAAATGTAATTATTGCTATTTCCTGCTGATATTTTAAATTTTCAATTTTAAGTAGTTCTGTGAATATTGCATTGCTTTTAAATTTAATAGCTGAAGGACAGCTATTTGATAATTTTGCTCAGGAAGAATGTGTTATAATCCAGATTCAACTCTCTATATAAAAAATGCTTTAAAAGCATTCTTCCTCTCAGTTTGCTGGCCTTTGTACAATCACATACCAAAAGACAGAATCAAGAAATTTATAGCACAAACAAACAAAAACAAGCAGGCATAAAATGACTGATTTTGAGAAACTGCAGAAAAATGCACCAGGTTCCTGATAGTGTTAAGTCTTACATGTGTGCTTACTTTTAAAACAGATACTTGTGTTTCTGCATGTCTGCGCTGTCACGTATCTGGCCTTATCCATCTCAGTCAAGTACATGTATAGTTTTGGGATGAGAAGACTGGCAGATGTGTTGTCAAGGTTTTCTGATAATTCTGCCATACTGTATCTTTGCATGTGTACATCTATTGGTTTAGGGGAGGATAATCATTTTCAAAATTAATGTATTCACATTCAACAGCATTGCATAAAATACACTATGGTGATAATATTAAACAAAATATATATATATATATATATATATAAAAAATAATGAACAGGTACTACTAACCTTTTCTGATTCTCCAGGAATCAGAACTACTGCATGTTGGGCCATGTGTTGCTTTATTATATCTAAGACTGTAAAGAGCATCCATACCTACTCTCTCTGCTGTGCCATCAAAGACTACCAAGCACCTAAAGACAATGCTGCAGTACTAGAATAGCAAGGGCAAGTTGAACAAAATATCCTCTATATGCTCCTACTTTAAGAAGGTGGTACTTCTCATAACTAAGAGTGATAACAGCTGAGGAAAGAGGGACACAACAGTAAATTAGAGCACAGCACAGCCCCAGCCCCAGAATATGAAACTGAATCCCTGATTACATTTTTTTGCTAGAAACCATTTGTACGTTGAGGATCTATTAGAGGTAGTTCAAAGAAACTTTGAGGAAAGGGAGTAGCACAAGGTTCTCTGTTATATGTTAAAAGCTCATTGCTGTTATTTCTTATAGCAAAGGGGAAATCGGGATTATTTAAACTGGAATGATGACAATAGAGCTATTTTTTAGAAGAAGATGCATGGCATGGGATAAGCTTATCATTTATCGAGAAGCCATATCACTTCCAAGACCCTGTTTCATTCTCCTGACGATGTGTGATCTAAAATGGCAACTGGTTAAGACTAAAACATGAACAACTCACAGAGCTTTCCAATTTTGAAGTAATTATTTGAAATAAATATTAAAGGATCATAGGTTTCAGTGACCTGATGTTTCTCTTGGCAAATAGTCTCCTTTGTAACAGTCACACCAGCATGAGGATACAGGTTTATAATGTGGTTAGTATTAAAGCACTGCTGCAGACACAAGAATTACAAATCCAAGTGGCTATACATAGCAACAAAAATCTCTTCAGACCTCGTTATTAGACTTACCTAATTTGTTTATAATGTCCCCTTTGCTCTGAAAACGACAGTGATACTTTTTTCTCTATTGGTGAAGGCTCTCTGAGCTCAGCATCCACTTCATGTTTGCCTGAATTTTCTTCTGCTGCTGGCAAAAGAAATTTACTCTTTAAGAGGAGCCTGACTGGTCACATTCCTGGGTAGCAAAAACCTCATTTGGACTCAGAGTTTGGTCCCCAAACTCTCCTATTATTCTCTAGATCCTTTCTTTGTGAAGGCAATGATGTGACTCATTCACTCTGTGAAAAAGATGTTGCTTTCTCTACTGGCCTTTTTTTGCTTGAAAGAATGTTAGAATCAATAATCATAAATGAGGCCTTGGTAGACTTTCTCTTTCATTCTAACTTGGCTGTAGTTTTTATTTTCTTTAAACATGCATCTAACTGTGACCATACTATGCAATAGGATCTCCTGAGCAGGAAAGAAAAAAATAAAAGTACTTAAAAACCTCCTGATGTTTACGTAGACACTTTGAAAAATGCCTCCATTCTGAATCCAGAATTGATTTTTTTCAAAGCTGTGCTAAGTTCCATATGATTCAGCACAGTAAATGTAGTTCTCAGAACTGGATATTCAAAATTCAAAATCCATACTCACTCTTTGACAGTGGCTAAACAAATAAGATACTGACTACTGTGAGTCAATCTTATTCTTTGAAAAGAAAAAGGCAGTTCTTAAAGACTGTAATAATTAAATGTGTTCTAAAATGGCACAGGCAAATTTATTCCACCTAATCTCAAACTCTGCCTGATATTGGTGTGAACATTACAAGATTTGTATTCATTTTAGGCGGTTTCCTAGAGAAAATACAAAGTGGAAGGAGAAATCGAGAAAAATTCTATAGAAACCCAAAACAAATCTGTATGTGGTATTCAGGACAATAACCTATGTCAGTGTGACTTCATTATCTTCTTCTAGAACCACAGCTTTCTGGCTTTGTCTCTCATTTTTAAAAGTATAATAAGTAGCCAATAATCAAAGAAAATAGCAGTGCAAGGTTGGCTCCATCTGCCACTGTCATGAATATGCTTGGCTTTTTGTTCTCACTTCTGTCCTCTTTGAATGAAATAAACACACATTTTACTTTTTTTACATATGCGATGAGCTAGTCACCTTCTCCAGGCTGCTCCATTATCTCCTACTTGATGAAGGAAACCAGCGTAAACAGTAAAATACTGGATAATACCTGGCTGGCAGAGTTTCTTGAAAGTTACTTTAACAATCACTTTTTGGTTACAGGCAGATTTACTATAATTACTGCTTTTCTGTACTGTTTATGAATATGATTATGCAAAAACTCGCACTTTTGCTGTTATTGATAAACAATTATAGGAAAAATTATTTTGTACAAGGAAGACAGAACTGATGACCTTCTGTTACATGTCATGTAAGAATGACATGTGGGTGGATGCTGTAGTTCTAACAATGAAATATCTTTAATTAGAACTGTTGGGACTTTCCCTCTTGTGTTTCATTTACAGTTTCTCCTTTCTTTTCTCTTTTGTTGTTTTTTTTCTTTTTTCTCTCATGAGCTCTCAAATGTCGGTTTATAATCATTTCAAATTACTGGAGGGTTGCTTTCTTTTATCTTCTACTAGTATTATTATAATGTATGATATAATACACATCATATAAATGTATAAGCATTGTTTATTATCCAAATACAGTTATCAAACTAAACACATGATTAAATCATTGTACTAAATGTTCTGAAAAGTAATATCCATTTCACCTTTAATTTAATATTAGTGGAGTCAGTGCTGCACTAATCATGAAACAAATACTTCAATGTTAACAGAAGAACTATGTCTGAAATTACAAAGATATTAATGAATTAAGATGATTTCTATTATATTACTGCAGTATGCACAGCAAATTTTTAAAATTGGTTTCAAGGCTGTTAAAATACACATCAGTTCTACCTGCTGACTGCTTTTCCTTAGAATGTTATACAGTAATTCAATACATTTCTGTTAGTGCTATCATGAACATTTATTAAACAACCATCAAGCAGCACAGTTTCAGGCAAAGATTTTAAAGGTCTGGCACTACTCATATCAATCGCATTACTTTGTAGAAAGTACTGTTTAGTAGCTGTTAAAGACAAAAATTCAAGACTAAATTTGGTTTTGATTTTTTGACCCCTTTAGTTCAGGTTTTGCAAAACTCAACACAGTTGTATAAAATTTAATCCTTCCAATTCCTAGGTTAGAGTGTGAAAGGTAAAATAATTCACATGCTTCTCTTTGTCCATCAAAGTGATGAATTGCATGCTTAAAAATTTAATAAGAACTGTTTATCCATCCTAATGATGGAGTATCCTTAAAAAGACAACAGCATTTTGCAAAACAATTCATTTAGGAAACAGTCACATGACCTTTTTAACTGCCTTTAAGATAGCAATAAAATTGGCTCAGTCAGCCAGCCCTAATGAGGAAGAGAGAGAAAACATCAACCTTTTCCCTTTCCTTTACCTAATTATAAACAGCATTGTCAACTGACTCCAAGATCAGCTGAATCCTAATTGACCTCAGACACTGTACAATAAAAGATAGTGAGAACTGCCAAACTAAATGTTAAAAAAATAAAAAATAAACTGTAATTAGTGTCTTAACTCTTAATTTTTCATTTAATTTTTTCTGCCCTTCATAATCACAACTTTTTCCTTAAGAGTTGTTTTCGGGCTGCAACTTTCCAAAATTGGGCACATTTTAGCAAGTCTATATTATGTGTCCCTGAAAATGAGCAGTCAGTGGGATGGTGAAATTCAGTGGGAAACAAACAATGATGACTGTGGAGCACATAATTTAATATCTCTTCCAGTGATCTATGGAATTACTAACTTTTCTTTGAAAACGACATCTTCTTAACCAATTAGATACTTTTTAGCGATATTTTCAAGAGCTGCTTCAAAGACTGTAATCCTGCAAATATTTAAATGAATGCCTTAATTTAATTCCATATTGCTCTCCTGTGCTTACATAAGCTAATGGAACTATTAATATCACTAAGGATTGTAATTATTTTCATGATTGGGTCCTAAATCTTTACAAGTTTTACAGCTGTAATATTTTTAATATTAATTAATGGAACTGCCATATACAGAATTTATACTGGCAAATGGATTAGCTAGATTTCTAGCTATCTAGATGGGGTGCACAGCTTCACGTTTTTTATTACAAAACTGTATCTGCTATGGCTATTCCATGGACAAACTTATAAAAGCTGAAACCTTTTTCAAATCTTGCCTTACAGATGAAATCCTTAGTGCTGGCTTTATTCTGCATGACCATTTCCCTATATTTACTTTAATCTATGTATTTATATCTAGTACAAATATCTGTATCATACAAAATCAATCTTAACATAAGACATCAATTAGAAATGTTAAAAAAATATACTTATCACCTTCCAACAACATTTTACTTTATCACTTGTACTTAGCATCTATCTTAATATAACATCCAATCAACCCAATTAGAGCTTCCACATTTGCATGAAAAACATGCATTAAGACATAGCTCAGTTTTGACAAATAGGCTTCTTGATTATAACTCCAGATCTAAAAAGAATGGCTTGTTCTAGTTCTGATCATTAACTGACTAGTTCTATCAAATTTAGAAATAGGTTGCTGCAACTCCATATGGTTTCATCTCATAACCCCCATTACTTACTATTACTGTAATGATTTCTAACTTTAGATTGCCATCCTCCTACAGTTTCATTTGCTGTATTTTTCATCCATTACGACCTGAATCTCATTACAGACTTTCCTACGTGGCACTTCAGTAATGCAAATCATCCTCTGGCAGGGCTGATACTTCTAATTTCAATTTTCATGATTATGCAGATAATGTAGCATGATGATGAATCTAGAAGACTATGCTAAAGTGGTCACTGTTCTCTAGCCCTTGGAAAACCGAAATGAAGGCGCTTACTTGCAGGAAAAATTATGGTAATAAAGAGGAAGACTACATTTTCAAAGTTATTACCACTTCAAAGTCTCCCTGACAGAGTCATCTCCTCTGTATCTGTCATTTCAGAGTTCATTTAACTGTTTTCAGATTTGCTACTGATTCCCAGCAGTCTTAATTTGTATGTAGGTTATATTTTCACAGCAAAGTGAGACCATAGTTCGATAATATATTATATTCAGCAGCATTATTGGCTTAACACATCCACTTTCTGAAAGAGGCAAATTTGCCTTATGACATAATCCACAATCAACTGCATTGGCATAACTGAGAGATTGGTATGTAGTACAGGAGCAGAAGCAGGAGCAAGTGATGGGAATTGGTGGGGTCAGAAATTGAGCTAGTGTTGGTGCCCAAGGCGACCAATACTCAAGTCACAGTCTCAGCTGCGATGGTAATATGCACTACTGTAATCTGCTTCTGTTATCCATGTTACCTAACAACAGAAATGCAATGGCAAGGGTCCTATCCTCCAGCAGAAAACAGTTTACAAAATCTAGGGGGATCCTGGGTGGCTAACACATACTAACACTTGTTCTGCTGTGTTTTCACCACTATTGTTACCTCTGCAAACTATCATCTATGGTAACAAGTACTACCTTCATTTCACTGCATAAGTATGTCCCCATCTTTGTTTTCCATCAAGCTCATAAATTGGTTGGGATTTCTAAATTTTAAAAATACAGTAAGAGTGGTAATAATTATTACTTCAGACAATAAATGATCATTGACTATTCTTGTGTTTCTTACTGCTGAGCATATCTTGGTTTGCAACAAATAAATAATAGCATAAGGAAAGAGAATTCACAGTGAAATCACAAAATGTACATTTCTTACATGAATTTATGTAAGAGAGAAGTTCCTTTAAAAAAATGCAGATATAAGCATTTTTTAAATTAAACACACTTTATAAAGTGTGCATTTTATATGGATCAAAATGTGTCTTGGTATTTTTAATCTCAGACCAAATGATTAAAGATATTTTGACAGGAATGTTTCAAGTGTGAAATCCTCCACATAATATCTCAACAATCTCTACTGAGTTAAAAAAACTGATTTCTGTAATTTAAGATGTGCAATATTAAACTTTATAGCAACAAAATCATTATAGATGCAAAGATCTCTAGATGAATACCAGCAGCAGATACTTGCGTCAGTATTACAGACACAACTAGTAAAATCATTTTTATGTGAAAATAAAACTATTTTTAAATTAAAATCTTAGTTTTCACCATAGGACAGTTTGTACAAAAATCTTATGTAAGCCATCGCTTTGTTCCTTTTTACTCCCCCCTATAATGTGACTTATTCTTTGGCTTATTCTTTTTAAACCAACATTATAACACAAATTAATTTATATGGAATTATTTTCATGTTACATGCTATAGTCACGCATTTATATGAATTTCTAAAATCATACCATATCTATCAAATCATATCCAATCAATCATACCGATCGTAAAATCAAAACATTTTTAATTACTTTGTTTTGTTTTTACAGTTTTTTGCATTGTCTCTTCTAAAAAATCTTGTGATGTGCTTAACAATAATGGAAAAAGCATAACTGGAAATGAAGACACTTTGAAGTTAAAACCGAGAGATTCAGAGCAGAGAATTTCTTTGCTGTGTGCCTTCTAATAGTTCTATAATGCCAAGTAACATCATAGCTCAGTATCAGGTAAATCCAAGTTTCTAAAGAAAGAGAATATATGTTATTCAACATTCTTTTTTAGTAAGATGATTCTTTTCAGGTAGGATATATTGTAAGAGGAATGAATACAAGGATCAAATCCTAGCATCAGATAGAAAGGAATTTTAAGATAACAACGAAAAGAATGACTATGGGTATGTGCAACATTTGTTTGCAAGATACAATGATGTTTTAAGCACATACCTAGTGCTTTCTCCACATGCTGAGTAACCAGGCTAATTAAAAAGCCCATACAGCTCTTGTTAAAATCTGTTCAAATTTTTGGAGCACCTGTTATAACAGAATGCCCACAGACTTGATAGTTTAGAGCCAAGACACCTGCTACCTTATGTCTCACAGTATGTTCAGTTTTATACTGATAGTAAAAAAAAATCCACTTTCTGACATTTAACAATCTCATAAATGATAAGAAATAAATTGCAAAATTTCATAATTTAACCCTTGACTGTCACTTCTCTTTACCTATAGCTTCTTGTGAGCAGGCAATACAACGTGTACTTTTGGAACTATCTAATTTCTCTGTTGCTGAATTTATTGTATGTTTTACTACACTGAGCACAGTGCATAAATATTCCTGTGCTTTGTTCCATAAATTTTGAAGGTATGACTAATATATAAGTAAATACAGTTTATCTGAAAAAGGGAATGTGCTTCATACCTGCAATAAAATCCAGCTAGTCTGTATTTCTGTCTCCTTGAACTGGACTTTCTTCTCTGCTACTATAACTAAAATACACTGATGAAACAAATACATTTTATTCCAAAACTTTGTTTAAATGTGATTTGGCAATATTAATAGAAATGTACCTCAGCACACAATTTTGTTAATAAACATGCATAAGCACGGATGTCTCTAGAGTGGAAGTATATTCTAAAAAAGGCAATGAGTTATTAACAAGCAGTTACTAACAGGTGTAAAAAGTAGTGAAAGATTTGGTAAAAAAAAAATCATTAGCACAACAATAGCCTTGTGACAGTGGCGCAAACCTTGTCAACATTTATGTATATGGCTAATTTTACTAATTTTACACGTATGTAAACACAGCCTATGAATATCTGCAGGATCATGGCAGTCACCTTTTGTAGGTATCTGAGTCATGCTGGAATCACTTTATGTAACTGATTTCATTGGGAACAGGATTTCATCTATGGATTCTATAAGAAACTATTGTACTCATGTAGCCATAGCTACTGGTTTATTCAGAATTTAGTATTTAGAAAGACACTGGGAACTGGGTTCGGTGAAGAGACTCCACAAGCACATCTTGAAGTCAGCTTACTTCGGTATTCTGCAGCTTAGATCTATAAAAAGATGGATTTATCTATTTTTTCATATAATAATGCTTTAGGTATATTGATGAACAGAAATACAAACCTCTCAGGTGCAGAACTACATTTTGTTAGATGAATGCTTGAGACCTCAACACTGAACACTCCAGCAGACATCAAGCTATTCCCATATTAGAATATACTACAAACTTGGAGAAAAACATGAAAAAACACCCATGGGAAGCACTTTGTATACCTCTACTTTTGTTAGTTAACATTTCTACTGTGGTACAAGTAATAGTGAATGAAAACCTGGGCCTCAAAGCACAACATAAGAAAAAAAATATAAAAGAACAGAATATGAAGCAGAAATGACAGAGTAATAAAAACAATAGCATCAGCACAGTTCTTCAACAGGTAGATTTAATCCATCCACAACATTGTACAAGTACTGCACAGTGAATATTTTGCCAAGAATAATAGCCTAATACCTAAACAATTATTTAAATTCTTTAAATATTTCTTTGTATTTCAAATTTCCTTTTCACATAGCTTCACTATGTATTAGAAGTAGAAATGCTGATGTTTTAACACATCCCAATTCCCTTTAGAATTTATTTTAGTTTAAGCCAGGAAAACTAATTGGTAACAGATATTAAAAGTTCTTGCAAGTTCTGTAAACTGTTTGTTGTGGGAATGGCATTTTTTCCATACTCTGCCTATAGATTTGCCTTTGAGATACAACACAACAAGAAAGCAGGTGATAAGCCTTTTTTAATGCCTCTGGGATGAAATGCTGGAGCTACAGGTTACTGTTGATAAACAGATTTTGAATTAATTAGTTCTGCATAATTATCTGAGTTACCAAGTCTTAAAATTGAATGCAACTGGTCTTCATACATTTGTTTATGCACGTCCTGCCAGCCATGAAAAATGTTTTTATTTTCTAAAAGATCATCAATTTAGAAACCTAATTTTAAACAAGGTAATAATAAAATATTCTTCTACTGTAAGATGGCATATGGCAGAAGAAATATTAATTGCAGTTATTTTTGTTGAATTCCAGAGGCACATAGAACAGCTCTGCAAAATTCAGGTCAATCTGTTGGCAAACGAAGAGATGGGCTCTGTGCTGATAGGTTTTTTCAGTATATGTAGCAAATTCTCTTTGCATTTTGGGTTTTACATTGATAAAGCTGGGCAACTAGACCTCAAAATTGAAGGGAATTAAGAGAGAGGCACCTTGTAGTTTCCTGTGTCCACTTGAAAGTCATGGATTTGAACCACCTCAGATGGAAGGAATTTTGAAATATTGAAACATTACAGCTATATCCCTCATATTGCTTTGAAACATTAGGTGCTTGGGGATGTTTTGGATTTATTTATTTTTCTGCTAAAACCTGACTTCAAAGCTCAGGATTACTCTTGCCAAAGCTTAGAAGGCTGTTAATATACAAAACAAGAACAGAAAGCTGTATTCTTTAACTATAATCTGCATTTTAAATTGCTCTTCTTCTGTTTTTCTTTTGTTGTGTGTCAAAGACAAAAAGTTGAGAAAAAAAGATCCTTGTGTTTCTACCTCCTGATCTTTGATTTTGCTGGAGGACTTCTTACAAAATTTGCTTACTCTCTACACTATTCAAGTGACATCCTCTCCCTCTGGTCAAAAAGTACACATTGCAACTAAAAATTCCTTCATTTAATTGTTCCAATGTCACTCTCCTGTGATATCAACATTGTGCCAGTTCTCCAATTCCTAACAAGTCCTTGGGGGAAGATAAGACTGACATTCTTAATATAAAACAGACTTTCAGGTTTTTAGGCTCTAAAGGGCGGTAATAACACGCAAGCTTGATTACATTTTCCTTTGCAGCTTACCGTATGTAAAGCTCTTGAATCATTTATTCTGGGGGGAAGCACATGGGGGACAAAGTCCTGGCAGATATAAGCAAATGACATTATTTTAAATATTTAACTTTTGAAGTGTACATTGTAATACATACAAATTACATGTCCACTAATAATTAGGATTTAAATCCTGTATGTTGGAACAGCATTTCAGTCCAACTTCTTTGATATGCCAGTGTCCTGGTTTTGGCTGGGATAGAGTTAATTTTCTTCTTACTAGCTGGTGCAGTGCTGTGTTTTGGATTTAGCGTGAGAATACTGTTGATAACACACTGATGTTTTAGTTGTTGCTAAGTAGCGCTTATCCTAAGTCAAGGATTTTTCAGTTTCCCATGCTCTGCCAGCAAGCAGGTGTGCAAGAAGCTGGGAGGGAGCATGGCCAGGACAGCTCACCCAAACTAGCCAAAGGGATATTCCATACCATAGAACGTCATGCCCAGTATATAAACTGGGGGGAGCTGGCTGGGAGGGGCGGATCGCTGCTCGAGCATCGGTCAGCGGGTGGTGAGCAATTGCATTGTGCATCACTTGTCTTTTCTTGGGTTTTATTTCTTTTCTTTTTTTTTTTGTTATATTCCTTTTCATTACAATTATTATTATTATTATATTATCATTATTATTCTTAGTTAGTAGTGTATTTTATTTTACTTTAGTTATTAAACTGTTCTTATCTCAACCCACGAGTTTTACCTTTTTTTTCCCTCTCCTCCCCACCCCACTGGGAGGGGGGAGGGGGAAGCAGCTGCGTGGTGCTGAGTTGCTGGCTGAACCACGACAGCCAGAGAAGCAAAGTCTTTACTCAAGCCTCACCAATCTCAAAAATTTCAAGGAACAAATGATACTAATAACCATAACAAGACAGCAACCTGCATTTAATATCAGTAAGTTCTGAGCTTCTCTTCAACTCTTCATACAGAATTTGACTAATACCCACGTACAGCATAACAAGAAAGAGGAAGCAGTGTTACTTTCACCCCTCAAATAAATGCAAAGAACAAAATCATGTGATTAGTCATTAAAAATTTTAACAGAACATAATATCCATTAAGTAAGAAACACAGAGTTATATGTACAACTTTTCTGTGGACCACTTCCCACCCCATCTCCTACTCTCAGCTTTCCTTTTCTTCTAATCTCATTACATTTCCTTTTCCAGTCCACAATTCTCTCACTTACTCCAGCTGTTGCTTCCTTTTTCATTCAATTTTTCATCCAGTATTTTCTCCCCTATTTTTCACGAGGATAGTAGGTGTTACATCTGAACCAAAAACATCATAAAAGGAAGCTGGCTGCAGTCAGTACAAAGAAAGTGTGCTCATCTCAGTCCAGAGTGTACTGGCTTGCAACATAAATAGTCATTTGTGTGGATGGTAGTCTGGTCATCACAAAGAGACATGATGCCAGAATCAGCACAGATTTAGTTGATTTCTAGATAAAACAAATTGATTGCTAGATTAAGATATATGCAAATATTTAAACCTGCCAGAATGCTTCAAAGGCTTACAACTAAACCAGAATCAGGAGGATTTTCAGAGGGAGGACAAAAGCATATCTACGTCAAAAAGCATAGTTTCAGTCAAATTCTCAGTCCCTTCCTTAATTCATGGTTCATTTCAGCATCTCAAATAAAGGTTATTCCATTCAGTTTAGAAGGAGAAAACGATGTGTTTTTCCCCTTGATTTATTCTAAGAACTGATTGCTGTTTGGAATTTTTTTCTAAACAGTTTTGAAAATCTAGGATGAGGAACATGCTTAGCAGTTAAGTGACTAACATTTAAATCACTAACAGTTAAGATTACGAAAAATTATAAGCAACTAGAAATAGATCATACACAGGAAGGTTTTGTGGAAAGTTATTATTGGGCCAGTACTGTCAGCCCCATATATTTGAAGCAAATAATTATTTTGATCTCTCCAGTGTAGAGGCTTCACAAAATAAAGAACTTAATGAGAGCTACAGATTTGCCAAGGAGAGAGAGATTCAGAGAGCTGGTCACATCCCACTCCATCTAGCCTTGTGTAGCACTCATTTGCAGAACTCCCCTGCTCTGCGACTAAATGTACCAGATGTAAGTGACCCACCTCGTCTATGATCCTTTAATTTCTAATCTCTCTAGAGAAGCTGTGGTACTTCACTAACTACAAAAGAGTTTGTGCTACTTAGCAGGACCCTGTGCTCAATGAAGTCATACTAGAAGGTACATCCCACCGCAGCAGCTTAGTATTAGAGCTTTTTTTCCCCTTGGTGACTTGCTCAGGCACAACTCCTATACCCAGCCTTGAATCATGACTGCAATATAGGAGGTCTTGGACATAAGGGGAAAAAAAAAGACTTGAGATTTTAATGGGCAAACATGACAACACTTCCTATGGAAATCCCTGTGACAACATAAACTGGCTTTTAAACCTTTCTGTATTTTTAAGGTTACTTCAATTTCTTTAATGAGCAGGGCCAAACACCAGAGCCCTATATTTCAAAATCTGCTATGATAACTTGACACAGCCCTCTACTGCACCAACTATATTACGGATATTTTTCCCCTCTTCCAAAAAGTGCACGCATAGTTCCCCAGCTTCACTTTCAAAAAACTGGACTTTCCCAGTCTTCAGAGGAAACTATTAGGACACAGTGATCCTGGTTTACTTTGTCAAGTAGCAGAATAGATTTCCACCTTAATGCAGGTGATAATATTTGTCATTTAGTGAGATAAAAACATTGCATACTTGGTACATTTTATGCTCTGTAAGTACAGAAGCTGGACATTCCATCAAAGAGATTTCATTGTAAAATTAAGAAGAGCTAAAAAAAAAAAATCCATTGAAGTTCAGTATTTATGCAACATATTAGCAAATACAATTCAATTTCAACTATTTTTATAGAAAATTTCCACATTATAAATTTATTTTATCTGATCAAAAACATCTTCTAATACAGGGCATTCTTAGTTATTTGTATTTTGTATTTTGCATTTATTACATTCAGAACGCATGCAACACTATGGTCTTCTGCACTATATCTGAAAACCAGTTAAATACTCTTGTCCAAAATCCTGTGAATAGTCATATAATACATATGGACATCAGTTAATGAGAAGAAATACTTAAATTAGAATTAATGATATATCATAGTTAGAAAGAAAAGTGAGTTAATTGTTAAATTAATGAAATGGCAATTTTTATTTCATGGTTCAATTTACATCATATTTTGGAATATAGTTCACCCCATTTCTACGAAGTTGGTCTTCAAAAGTGTTATTAGCTTGAAGTGACTAATATTTTTTCGTATGCTTTTCGAGTTGCCTGAAATGGCTGTAATGTGATTATATATTAGCTTGATAAGAGTGACTTATCCGTTTGTCAGACTCAGTGAGAATTTTATAAAAAGATATACCTGAATATATTCTTTTGCTGTCTTAGTATGTGAATACAAAAGACTCTTTGCCCAGGTCTACAGAATGACTTCAGCACTATATAGCCTATCTAGTTAGCTGTTATGGGCTGTGGACTCTCAGAATATATCCATGGTTGGGCCTGGGCTGGATTTGATATGCAGACACAAACCACGCACAATAGTCAGGGTGAATCAAAGCCAAGAACTGGAGAGAACAAGGGAAGTAGCAGTTCAAAGCAAAGAATGGTCAAGGACAAATATAAGGCCCAGTTTGGGTGCTAGAGAGTCCACATTCATTGATCCAAACGGAAAAAGCAAAAAGATATGCAGAAGTCAGTCAAGTCAACCATAAGAGTCCAAGGTGAGAAGCAGGCAGAAATGGAATAGATCTAGGCAGGATGACTCCAGTAGGAATCAAGGCTAAAAGATGAGAAGGTCAGTGCTTGGATTCCAGGATCAGGGCTGAAGAGAAATCAGAAATGGACCAAGATGGGTCTTCCCCTCCAGGAGTATTTCTTTAGACCAATTTCATTTCCACTGAAGCTGTGAGGTTTGAGCACAGAGTCTTGAGCTACTGTATGATTCCTGCTGACTACAAATTTCTAGGAGCCAGTAAAGGAACTTAAAAGCCAGAACCTGACTTGAGACTAGTGATAAGAGCACTCCTCTGGGAGAAGGGAGACCTGCACTCAGGTCCCTAATCTGCAGGACTGCTTCTTTTTCCAGTGTTTGCACAGAGTAAAACACAGAAATAGAGCATAAGTTCTCGAAGAAGGGTAAGGAGTGGGAGACAGGAAGGTTCCTTTCGGAACTTTGGAATTTAGGAACTTTGAGTATCTAAGCTTCTAACATGGTGCGGGAGGGAAACACCTAAAATGTAAAGACACACAGATTTTTAGACAACCTTTCTCCTTTGGCACTTTTACTTATGTACATGTGCTGTCCCCTTCTTCATTATTTTACTTTCCAAATGTAGAGTGTCCCAGCTATTGTGATTGCTATTGTGGGATCTGTGTACAGTAAAAACATTTTCGCCCAACTTCCAGTTCTTAGAACTCTCTGAGAATTGAGCTAGCTAGTAGATATGATACATTAGCAGAAACATCTGAATTAGTAGTAAGACATTGAGTCCTGAGGACTCAATATTGCTATTAGGAGCTGGATCCTGGTATGTAGCACATGATGGCAGTAGTTTGCTCGCACAGTGCTTCCTGTGCAGAGGCAAACTGAGTGGCAGGGCAGCGGTTTTGGGGGACACTGTATGTTAGGCAAGACCTCAGCACTTCCTTTCACATCTCTGAGTCAGAACAAGGAAAGTGGTAAAAATAAGTATGTGGGAGGTGGAGAAAATGCATTATAGTTCGACTATAACTACGAATGGATCATTCAAGTCATGGTGCCTTTACAGATATGCAATTTTATATTGTGCAGAAAACAGCAATGGGAGGCTTAACGTACTGCAGAAACTAGCAGTGTTGCTAAATGTGGGGTAATCCTAAAATGGGTGGGTGTCGAGGGTGTCTGCATGATGTCAAGGGATTATAATTTTTTAACAGAGATCACGGTGGTCACCAAGCTCATCTGATCTGCTCGGTTTTTTCCTCCCTGGAGTTTCCTCTCACAGACACATAAAATAAAACAAGCAAAATAACCCCAACAAATTGACTACTTACTTACAGTTCAACCTTCTCTTGAGCTTCTCTGTGTCTGAAGCTCACCTGAACTACCTCTGAAATATATGTGTTTCTTAAATTACGTTTTGAAGGGAGATTGTCATTTTGGATTTTCCAAAGTGGAGGAAAAGGTAAATCAATTCTTCTGCAGTATACTGATCTCCCACCATTCAAAGCTATAGTCAAGGATTTGCTCACAGTAGTTGGAACCAAGCCAGAACATCTTATGTTCTAGAGTTATTGCAGGTGCAGGAGGTTTCTCTCTTTACTTTTGTCGTGGTTTAACTCCAGTCAGGAGCCAAGCACCATGCAGCCGCTCCCTCACTCCCCGCTCCCCCGGCCCCCGCTCCCAGTGGGATGGGAGGAGAATCGGGAAAGAAGGTAGAACTCGTGGGTTGAGTTAAGAACAGTTTAATAACTAAAGAAAAATATAATACTAACAATAATAATAATGAAATATTATTATTATTATAATAGTAGCTATTTAAAAGTCTATTTTTCCCCTTTGATTTTAAGATAAAATCTAGATAAATTGTACTGTGTATACAAACTAGAAGTCTGCTGTTCACTCCGAGATGATGGTATTATTCATTATTTGTATGTGCTGCAAATGTGTAAAGAACATTGCGGTACAGAGTGAATTCTTTGGTACTGAAGAATTATCTATCTAAATTAAATTGAGAGCTTAAGCATGAAACATCGGCCAAAGGAAAAGCAGAAGAAGAGGAAGATGAGGAGGAAAAAAGAATTTTTATAGGGTCACATGGAAAGTTAATCTTGGTGCTAGATAGCAATGAAGACTTTTCCTATTTGAAAAAAGAGATTATTTATAGCCTGTGGTGACAGTATGACTATTTAAGCTCCTGGTTTCTCAAAATTACATCTCTAGCATGTCTAACTATCTATAAAAATTACCCACAAAACTCTGTTGGACTACCTAACTGAATCTTGTTGAAGGCAGCTTGTTTTTTTCTTCCAAAAAGCTCAGTGAAGTAAGAGCTCCTGAGCAAAAAACTCGACATTTGAACCTTGCAATGCACAAAAGCAGTGTGAGACTTCCATGCTGCTTTCTGAATGAAACTTGCATTAGAGAGGAAGACTTGTGCAAGATGAATAAGCAGATTATATCTATTCAATACCTAATTCTCACAGTTCAGTGTCCAGGTCGCAGCTGGCATTCAGCACAGTACTAAATTTCTCCTGAGGGTCAGTTACACATATTGGATTCAGTTCTCATTTAGTCTGTCCCCAGAGGTATTCTCACCTTGATTTCTAATACATGGCCGTTCTTCAGCCATATCTCTGAAAAGACCCTCACTCACTTGCTATACTGACACTGAAAGTGGAGCCCATGTGAATCTTTACCCCGTGACAGACTGATCGGGGAAGACTTTGCATTGGTTGTGCTTTCAGAAAACTGTTTTGCCCAACTTGAACTTGTCTGAGTACACACCTACACCTGAACGCAAGGTATAACTGAATACTTGTGACATAATTTTCAGAGCAAACTCAAATCATCAGTATTGTCATAGGTAATATTAAAATATGAATGTCATTGTAATGGCTATCATATAAAAATAATATATGTATATGAAATTGCAGCTCAGTTCAGAACTCAGCAATAAAAAGGGCATCTTAGGGTATGTTTACAAGTATGCCTGCCATATGCTACACTTAGGAAAAATCATGCTAATTACTTAGCAAAGACATAGAATTGTTTCAGACCTCTGGGTACCTGAAATACCTGCGTCTTGCAATAGGACTAGCTTTGCTCAATTCAGAAACTAAAATAGTTTCAGGTGTTTAACCTCACACACTTAAAGACATAACAATACAACAAATCAGAGTTGAACCATCTAGCAATACAAACAAGATCAGTGCATGCCTCTGATAGCCAAAGTCTGAGGGACATTTCTGTTTTAGAACTCATTATTTATTTAGACCAAAGAATATGCTTAGTGCTTTACAAAATGGAAAATAAAAAAGTTCCTACTTTGAAATAAGCAACACATAAACTTTGGCAGCTGGAAAACAAAAGAGCTGACACAGAGAAGATTTGAAGTACCACCCGCCTAATCCTGTATTCATCACTTTTTGGCAGAACTTACTTCAGCATCAATGTGAATTTCTCTTATGTAAAAATTACAGAATAACCCCCCTACTTTGTTAGCATGATTACTACTTCAGTTCTTATTTCTGTTATGACAGCACACTAGAGGTCTCAGACTTTGAGAGTTCCCATGCTGTACAAATACACAGAAAACAATACTGGCTGTCCTCAAAATCTTAATTTGATTTGAAGAAACTGTGAAGAGAGGAAGACAATAAGAAAGCAAGGGTCATTTATTTATACAGACAGAGGGGGAGTACTAGTATACATAAAGGTATCAGTATGTGGCTTCTATTTTCATATGACTATAATTTCTACGCAGAATGTACTTCTGTTTCTCGTAATTAATTTCTTGTGAAGAATCCATTTTTTGACAGGTTTTGGGGAGGTTTTTTGTTTGGCTTTTTTGTAGGAGTTTTTTTTAGCTGCAATTATTCTTTGAATTCTTACTAATGTAATGAGGTATGTTATTTTTCTCTGCTTTTTATGTCATATACATGTACATTTCTAAATGTTTTGTACATAAGGATAGCCTCCACTTTGAGGGAAAGTTAATACCCCATATTACAGAGGAGACATATGCAGGGATTTCATTAGTTCTTTTGTTTTCTGTTTAGTTTTTTTTCTCTTAATTTAAAGGAAAATTAATTCAGGCAGAATGTCTAGAGTTGATCTTTGGGTAGGGAAAAACATGATTATTATTCATGCAGCAGTGTTTATTTCCATCTGTCACCATAGCAGTTCTTTTAATAACTTATTATACAATTAGTTCAATAGCCTTTCTGCTCCTGTTCTACCACTGCAACATGGAACTCTCTTATTCCTATAATGTTTTCACTGTCCCCATTTTACTATCCATAAGTAAATCTATTTTGAAGGTTTTAGTGGTATGCTGATTATATTTCCTATGTAGTTTCTAAGATGAATCTCCCAAACACTTTTAGAAGCTACATATACAAAATACATACAAGGTGAATTGTGAGAGAAGAAACCAAGGACCATTTCCAGAATCTAATGAAATAGTTCTTACATAGCAAAATAAAAATAAATTTTACACCTGCAGAACTTTTATGTATTTCTTCATGAGGACATGAAGGCTCCCATTTCATCTTCAGGGAGGTGGTTGAGCTCCTTCAGATCAGCAGCTTTTGGAGGATCCACCAAGGAAAAACAAAATGCATAGGCCTTGCAGTCCTTCTCAACCCCATGGGCTTAACAGGAATTTTTATAGCAGAGAGAGGACATACATGATAAGTTTGTATTTACAGAACCAGCAGACAGTCCCTTACCAAAAAAAACCCCAAAAAACAACTGAGTGAAATGTTATGGGGAAAGGAAGGGAGAAGTTGGGAGTGGAGGGGAGAAAGAACAGGAGACCAACTGGCTAGACAGCTTCTATGCAGAAAAGGACCTGGGGTCCTGGTGAGCAAGTTGAACGTGAGTCAACAGTTGTGCATTTGTGGTGATGAAGGCTGTATTAGCAAGGGCATAGCTAGGAGGTTTAGAGAAGTGATTTAGCACTGGAACAGGCTGCTAAGAGAAGTTGTGGAATTGCCTTTTTTTTGAGATTTTTCAAACTCAACTGGATAAGTTCCTCAGGAACCGGATCTAACTTTGAAGTTGATCCAGCTTTGAGCATGAGGTTAGACTAAATGATCTTCAGAGGTCTCTTCCAACCTAAATTACTCTGTGATTCTACGTATATTGCTACAGAGGTGCATCCGTTTTCTTCATCATATCTCGTCTTTTTGGCTAGGTCTGCTTGGTTAATATTCCCACCCCTGGAGGAGAAAATATGAACCTGAGAGTTGACTTGATCAGTTCTGTTCTTAATTTCCAGGCCATGTATCTCTAAAGATCTGATATCCAGAGGATAATTTCCTGCAAAATCTATCCCATAAAATTACAGAGAAAAAAGTATAAGAATGTGTTAGCTAAGGAAGAATGTTTTATTTCTATTTGTTTAAAATATGGGGGGGAAATGTTTTTGATATAAATGTTTTAAATGATCACACTAGGCCATGAGATCCTGTGGTGGGTTGACCCTGACTGGATGCCAGGTGCCCACCAAAGCCGCACTATCACTCCCCCTCCTCAACTGGACAGCGGAGAGAAAATATAACAAACGGCTTGTGGGTCGAGATAAGGACAGTTTAATAAAGCAAAAGCAAAGGTCACGCACGGAAGCAAAGGAAAACAAAAGATTTTGTTCTCTAGTTCCCGTCAGCAGGGGATGTCCGGCCACTTCCCGGGAAGCAGGGCTTCAGTACGCATAGCAGTTGCTCCAGAAGACAAATGTAAATAACGAATGCCCCCCCTTCCTTCTCCTTCCTAGCTTTTATTGCTGAGCAGACATCACATGGTATGGAATATCCCTTTGGTCAGTTCGGGTCAGCTGTCCTGGCTATGTCCCTTCCCAAGATCTTGCCCACCCCCAACCTACTAGTGAGGGGGGGAATGTTGGAGAGACAGCCTTGATGCTGTGCGAGCACTGCTCAGCACTGGTGTGTTATCAACTCCTTTCTAGCTACCAATACAGAGCACAGCACTATGAGGGCTGCTATGGGGAAAATTAACTCCATCTCAGCCAGACCCAATACAGATCCATTTAAAAATCTGTTTGAAATATATAAATACAGAACAAGTGGACAAAAAACCAGTTGTGACTGCCATCTGGTAAAAAAAATAAAGAGGCCAAGGACATCTATGGCCTGTAGAGATGCAGATGAACAAATCCAATGAATAGATACTGATATTTCAATAGTTGTTATTTCAGTAAAAAAACACAGAAACCTGTTAGTAAGTGTTGTACTGCTGCTTATTACTTCTCATTGTAAGGCTAAAAAAGCACCCATCTGCCATTCTGAAACTTTAAACGGTATCTGAAGAGGAAATGTAACTAAAAATTTTACATCCGATAGCACAAATGATAGCATCACAGTACCAAAGAACACAAAGCTTTACAGTTTTTTATCTGTAGTAAGCTGTACGTGGATTTCTGCAGTCCTGGAAGAATGAAAATGTATTAGTATTATTCATTCTGTTAGATATGTTCTAGAAATGGTAACAGGCTTCTAAGTAACTCTATGGATGGTCATCACTGAACAAGTCAGAGAAGAGCCACATTAGCAAAAAATAGCAAAAAACATGCTGGAATTTTAAATCTCTCATGGCTACCTGGCTTTAAAGCATTGTGCAAATAGTAGTAATAATCAGTATTCCTCAGCTTCTGCCAATACTTCTGGTCAGCCAGCTTTTCCTGAACTTACCCTGTCCTCACTCAGTGTTTGAGAAACATCCCTTAGTTAGTTGCCTCAGATAAATGCTCTGGGATAGGTATGACGTTCTCCTCCTCTCTCTCTGATAGGTCAGAACATGACATCTTAAGCTGCAGCATACTGCTGCAAAGACATTTCTGTTTGTTTAGTTCACAACAATTCAAAACTCATGATCTAAAATCTAAATATGTTGAGAGATAAGAGAGAAACTCAAATAAAAGTAGGCATGCTGACAGAAAAAAAAAATATATAATGCTTAACTAAAAAGGCTTGCTTTCTGCTGTAAAATGAAGATAACCAGTGTTTTATAGGCAGCTGGTAGCCCATATGCCAGATCTGCCAGATCTACCAGATCTGAGTAGAGGAGTTTAGTCTAATCTAGTAGCTGTGCTATGGGAGAAATGGGGGGAGATCCTGCAGCATTTTATTATATCAAGTGAAATGCCAAGAAACGTAGCTATTTTGGCCTGACCTGAACACATCACTTGGAAAAAAGGGACGCTGACAATAAGAAACTTGGCCATCACCAAACCACATACATATCATTTTTTTCTCTTCACTCCTTTTGTCAGACATGGAACCTTTTCTTTCTTGTATCTTACAGGACCTCAGTTCTTTTTGCTCTTTCTGTTTGGTTTTTTTTATTTTTTTGTATTCAAGATGTTAGCTTTTTTTTCCCATTCGAAGTATAGAAACAAAGATACTTAGAGACATGCCATTTCTGAAGAAATAGGACAGCTTCTTATGAAAATCCATGGTTTATAATAGAACATTTCTCTATTAATTATTGCCTTTGTGCAAACATGTTTGGATTATAGGTTTTCTTTCTATCGCACCTCTTCCTGCAGAAGTTCCTTTCAGCATATACCCACACATCTGACTTCCCACTGTAGTCACCCACCCTCTGTGTTACTTGTGCTGAAAAAAGGTACTTATGCAATGCTAGTGACATTCTTTCAAATACTCACTGCCCCTAAACCACAGTGTTAGGCTAAGGAAAAAAAAACCCAACCTGTTAAAAGACAGCTTAGGTATTTCTGTATTGTATCAGTTAGGAATTTTCAACACCTAAACTTTATTGGCCATATTTACTAAATTCAAATCTGAAAACTCTCCTTATCCTTCCCAACAAATTTTCAGATTTGTGACCAATCCAATAAATTACCTATCAACTGTTTCATTCAGAGTTTATCATAATGCAGTGTACAGTGAATGGTTCTTCCTATTTCCAGTTATAAAATAATATAGAAAGACAACTCAAATCTCGACGGTACTTTTCTAATACTTTTTCACCTGAAAAATGGATATTGCTACAGCTGGATAGAAGCTTCAGCAAAGTAAGATTCATGGAAGCAGTATAACTTCAAATAAGAAAGGAGATGTTCAGTCTCTGAACTACTGATATATGTCAGAGTTCCCTGAGTTAGAACACACAAATGTAGTTGTAAAACATCCTTCGTGACTATTCTAATACAGAGGGCCCTAAAAATCTCTAGTTCATTGAAGCTGAAGAAAAACTGGTACATAAAGTTTTAACATTACAAGCACAATCTAGTGAATGACAGATAAGGAAAGAATACCATATGTTTTGTGTTCCATGTGTTCTTCTCTTTTAAAAGAAATATACATGTGTGTATTGCTCACAGCTTTGTAAATGTAGTATCCTTTCTTTACATTTAGCTTAACCATATAAATAAGAATGACTCACCTGGGAAAGATCACAGGATCAAGCACTTTGATAGAACTAGACTGTTTAATATTTTAAGTAATGTCACAGTCCCCGTGGCTTCTAAATAACTGATTTGGCTTCAAGAGTAGGTAGCGGAAACAATAGCAGTATCCAAGGGTATGTCATGAATAATCAGTAAGAGCCGGTATTATAATGTGCATAGAAAGGTATTTGCAAATAACAAAAAAGTTCTCTAAATGTCAAAATATAAAATGATATGATGAATTGCTCTATTGAGAAGAAATTATAAGTTGACATGTACAATTCTCTCTACAGGATAGTTCATATTTAACGGATGAATCTGAGGCTTGATGAGTGTAAAGGAAATGTTTTCAAAAGCACCTTAATTAGTCAGCAAGAGATTGCACGTAGCAGGCAAACTTATCGTACAATAAATTTATAACACCATTATCACCTATCTTGTGAAGTCAATCATTCTAGCTTGGACACTTATTTACAGCACTATTTGATGAGGAGTCTTTTGAGTAGGCTTCACTGGTACGAGGGGAAAAGACCTGAGCAAATCAGAAAGCCATCTGCCTGAAGGTTTCCGTGCTAGTACCAAAGGTGCAGGTCAGATGATATTGATGATGGGGGAACTTGGTAAAAACTATCTATTTTTGAGAGGGCCAAAAAGTCAATGACAAATAGTGAACAGAATGTTCAGAATGTTTTTATTTCCTTGTGAATAAACCACAGATCTTTCTTTCACAGTGTGCCCAGGAGAAGTAGTTATCATCACCAATATTGGTACACTGGGCATAGGCAAAGAAAGCAGAGAATATAGCAAGCATCAAGACAGAGTATGGTACAAAGCAGGGATTATACCCATCTACTGTTGCATATTAAATTACAAGAGTAGAAAAAAAACAGAAAAAGCAAAGAGGAATAGAGAACTTGTGTTAGTTGTGGGTAAGTGGAATCTATGCACACTTCTGTGTCCTAGAAATGTTTAGGATATATTTATACTGGAAATCATAAAGCCATCAAGCCTGTGTTTGATCTGCAAGCAAACAGAAACCTAATTAGAGTCAGGTAATTCTTGGTTATCCTAATTGGAAGAAGCATTTTAATGAGACAGCTAGAAACTATCATAGAAACAAATGGCACTAGATTGTACACAGATCTGATGAACAGTGATACTATAAGCCAAGGTTCCTCTCTGGCATGGCTGCAAATTTTAAAAAGAGCAAAAAAAGGGCCAGCAAAGCACGGGACAGTCATGTGCTAGACCTTAGAAGGGAGTCAAGGCAGCTACTTTGGGAAGCAGGAGCAAGTGAGAAGTCAGACACAGAAATTGTTAGCAAAGAACTTTCTATTGTTGTTTATTCATGAAGTATTCACTGAAAAAAAGACTTTGTATTACCTGACCAGAAAACAAAACAAAGATCCCCAAAACATTTTCAACAATTAATTAACTCATTCATATAACAACCATTCAAACAAGGTCTCAAATGCTTGCTCACTCCTTGGGCCAGGGAACAATAGTAAAGCCTTTTGGTAAGAACTACCTAGTTTTGAGAAGTCTAGAATACCAGTTCAAAGAATTTAAAAGAAAACATTAATTTAATATATCATCAAGCTCAATAATATGAAGCTCACCATAAAGCACCTGTCCTGGTTTCTGCTAGGATAGAGTTAATTTTCTTCCTAGTAGCTGGTATAGTGTTGTGTTTTGGATTTAGTAGGTTGATAACACACTGATGTTTTTAGTTGTTGCTAAGTACTGTTTATACTAAGTCAAGGATTTTTCAGTTTCTCATACCCAGCCAGCAAGAAGGCTGGAGGGGCACAAGAAGCTGGGAGGGGACACAGCCAGGACAGCTGACCCAAACTGGCCAAAGGGATATTCCATACCATATGACGTCATGCCCACTATATAAACTGGGGGGAGCTGGCTGGGAGGGGCAGATCGCTGCTCGGGACCTAACTGGGCATCAGTTGGTGAGTGGTGAGCAATTGCATTGTGCATCACTTGTTTTGTATAGTCTACTTCTTTTAGTATAATTGTTGTCATATTATTATTATTATCATTATCATTATTTTCCCTCCCTTTCTGTCCTATTAAACTGTCTTTATCTCAACCCACAAGGATTTTTTTTCCAATTCTCTCCCCCATCCCACTGGGTGGGGGGAGTGAGCAAGCGGCTGCGTGGTGCTTAGTTGTCAGCTGGGGTTAAACCACGACAGCACCTTAGCAAGCCCAAGGCTGTCTTAGCTCTGAAGAAAAAGCACACAGACTGTTGCTGAAAGAAAGGGAAGCTAAACTGAGGTTGCAGATGCTGCTCTACCCATCTGTGGTTGGTGAAAAAGTGGAATGTAGAAAAGGAGACAAAGTAAACCAGGGTCTATCACCTCTTAAGTAGAAGGAAAAATATAACTCTTTTTAAACCAAAATAGAACCTCCTCTCTCTCCTTGCTAGCTCTGCTTTGTAAATATTAAGCCAAATTCCAAAATTAAATTGCATAACTTTCTTCTAGACCAGGCAAATTGTTTACTGAACAATGCCAGGAGTTGAATCCCTAGTTCCAAGGGCAAGTTATATCCAAGCTGGTGCCCACCTAATAGTCCTCAGTTTGTAGTCCCTGGCCATCAATATTCTGTGGAAAAGACTCAGTGTGGAAGTCAGCTGTTGTGTGGAGACACTTTCAAAGGAATTTTTGCAGGAAGAAGTATGAAAGGAAGAAGTATGATAGAAAGAAAATCAAGAGCCCAAACCTATTTACTCCAATGCAATAATAAAGACCTATGAAAATCTATGGTTTAGAACAAATCATCCTATCTCTTTAGAAATGACATGTTTATAAATACCTTATTCCTATACTTTGGGTAGGAATACGGGTCTGTACTTCACCAGATCCTCCTCCTTGCCTTTTCAGAAGATGGGCATAATATTTGTCTTTTTGCTAGTCATCAGGAACTTTCCCTAATCATCACAACTTTTCAAAAGATTTTTAGAGAGGCCTTACACCGACAACAACCAACTCCTTTAGCACCACCAGATAAATCCTATCTGAACATGCACTTACATATTCCCAGTTTACTCAAGCTGATTCTGATTCAATTGTCTGTTGTGGACAGCAACTTCCTCCCCTGAACTCTGCTGCTAGGAACAGAGACCTGCGAGGCCTGAGATCAGACCTTGCCAATAAAGACAGAAGAAAGACAGCATTGGTGTCAGCCTTCATCCTCATTATTAGATTGCTTGCCCCCTTCATCAAGGGACAATGTTTTCCCAGGTCTTCCTTCTGCTGCCAGTGTACCCACACAAGTTTGTTTGGCATTTTTTTTGCTGTTCACATACCCTTCAGTTTCAGCTCTAGCTCAGCTCTGGTCTTCCTAATTCCATCCTTGCATGCCCAAGTAATGCTTCAATATTCCTCCTTGATAGCCTGTCCATGCTCACACCTCCTATACACTTTCTTTTTGTGCTTGAGTTGCCAAAAGGAAATTATGGGATTGTGAATGGGTAGGGATGATCTGTGAAATTATGAATGGACAAGAGACAATCCAAGTTACAAGACCGTATTGATGCAAAATCTGATTAATCTGAGAATATCTTCCACAGATAAAACTTACAGGGCTCTATGTTATTCCTTACCATTAAATAACTCTGGGTTTCACCTGCAAGTTCACCGTTGCCTCAGTCACCTGACACAAAGTCTTGAAATCCATTAGATAACTTAAGAGAATTATTCAGAAGACTACAAACCTAAAATTTTGTGAGCAATCAAGGAGCACCATCTGTAATGTTCCGTTCAAAGTACGTAATAAGAAAAAACTGTTGAGGTGGAATCTCTATCGTTTTGATATTCAAAAACATACGGTGAATCCAAATGCCAAACTATGTATTTAATGAATCATGCTGGTTTATTATACACACGTATAAAAAATATGAAAATGAAGGTCATAACAGGACAGCATTTTTAATAATTTCCCAAAACACCTTTTGCATTTGACAGCATTTCAAATCTTTTAGTGCTTTTGTATTTTCCAGTAACCTATTTTTATTCTTTGTATTATTTATGTAGCTGCTAGCTGAGACATGCTTACTAGCAATGTATGCATGCTCATCTTCAAGTGTTAGCAAGAGAAAAGTTAAAAATAATAGGGAAATGGTACCTGCAGCACAGATGGAAAAAATCCCAAAAGAGCTGGATAAACTTCAGGTAAATGCCATATTTTTTAATTAAAAACAAAAAAGTTCAAGTCAGTTCTTGTTTTCTCAGAAGCAGTTCAATCAATCTTAGCCAAGCTGTTTGTTGTTGTTTTTTTTTAATATTACCCTAATGCCAAACACATTCAGATGTCAAAATGAAATAGAGGTGGAGATAAGGAAGAGAAATAAATCTGATAAAATAAATAAATCTGGTAATATAATAATTGTATATTCATTACCCTTGCTGCCAGGCTGACATTTGTAGGGCTTTCAGACATTCAAGGAATGTAGATAGATGTTTGCTTTCAAGTCAATTTGTTTTGAAAACTTAAAGGTTTAAACAATAAGAACAACAATTTGGTTAAAAACCCAGTATAATACACTCTGAATGCTGAGTGGATTTAAAGATTCAGTCTGAACATTACCCTGAATGTTGTGGAGGGGGTGAGATCGGACAGTGAAAAATTTGCGTGACAAGGAAAAGGTAAGGATGGCCAGAGAGGTAGCTAGCACTGTGCAGGCTAGAACCCAAGTAGTCCCCTCTTTTACCTTCTATTGCTGCTAGAATTTGCTTCAAGACTCTTCTCTTTTAATTTTCCATAATCCAGTGTCCTTTGTTATTCTTACAGTCATGAGCAAGCCTGCATCTTGGCAAACAGGATTTTTCTTTTTACAACTGCAGCCGCTCTTTAGAAATAACTCAAAGCTGACAACAGTCATGGCTCCTTCCAGGTTGCTAGTTGAAAAATCAGATTCATCATCTAGGTACAGATGATCTCGCCACATATATCTGTCTGTACCTATGAATCCCTTGTTACAGCAATGTTTTCTTCATCTCATCATTTTTCTTCCTCTTTGGTCATCTCTTTAAAGGCCGGTGAATTCCTGCTTTCCGTGCTACTTTTTCCACTACTTTTCCACTTCATGTATTTTTCTACTGAAGTATTAAGGCAGCAAAAGAAGAGAATCTTCTTGTTTCCTTATCTCAAGCACCAGGGAAGCTTCTTTATGCTGCCAGTCTATGGGGCTGGTGTTTGTCATGCCAGAATACATATGCTAGAAACATATGCAAGCCATTGTAAAGAAGTATCTAACTGGGAAAAGTCATGGTGGCCATAGAATTCAAAGGCTGGGAGGTTTCTGAGGTATAAGAACCAGAATAGGAAGGAGTAGCTGAGTTAGAGAGAGTTGGTGGAGTCTGGGCAAAGCAGAGCAAAAACTGAGAAACTCTTACAAGCCACACAGAAGCAGCAGAGAATGAAGACAGGAGGATCTAGAAGGAATGGAAATTATTCTGGGGGAGAAAGAACAAAGAAAGACCAATGCATGCTGAAAGACAGGCAATATCTGGCTGAAAGAAAGGAAGCTTTACCTAGCATGTGTCAGTTTTGTTGGCAAAAAATTCCCAATATACAGGACCATTCCTAAGATGCTTTGCATATTAGTTGGCCGCCAAAGGTAGGAATAGGAGTGAAAGCTGTATTTATAATGTAACAGAACACTACTATTATAAATGAGATAATTGGTGTCTGACATCTCTCCATAATTAACATTTTTCGTTATACTGTATACCCATCTTAACCTCTTGTCAACTACTGGTTTTTTCCTGTAGTCTGAGACATTACGCTCTCATTTCTTTTACTATAAAAGAGGCCAAGAGATTTATTATCGCTGTTTATTATCATCATTCCTAATGATATAATGAGGTATTACCCATGGTATTTTACTGTATGTCTGCTCAGGTAGATTGGGATTTGCACCAAGGTCCTGTTTAGACATTGAATGAACCCAACAGTCATGTTTAATAAGTCTTATGTTCTGTCAGAAAAAGCATCTTATTACTAATGAGATGTATTATGTTATTCAATACCCAAATAAAACTGTATTTCTCAAGTATGCATGGCTGGGGCACAAATGTGACAAACACTTAGGGAAGCAAAATGCTGTCCAAAGAGACAGTGATTAATAAAGACCAGTTGGGGGGAGGTTGTTTCCATGTTCTAAAATACTGGCTTTGCTATACTTATTTGTTGGAGTGAATCCAGTCTGAGAGAACAGTGTAAGTATGCTAGGGAGAGCTTCAGGGAACCGAGGAATATTCACAGGGTCTCTGCCTACTGGCTGAAATGCTGACACCTTATATGGCTATGCTTCTGGAAGCAAGCAGAAAGATTTGCTCAGTTACTAAAGTGATGCCTGGGCATCTTCAGTTTCTTTAGTTGGGGTTGGAGCATAAATAAGAATTATGGTGAACTAGCATTACGTTTTGCATTACATTTGCATAACATTTCAGCCTGGCTGCACACTATGGACATGGCCTTTACTCAAAGAGAATTCATATCATTCAATTAGCACAAAACACTTTTCACAAGCTGCACTATGGAAGAAAAACCATAATTGCTTTCATACTCCGCTGGGCTACTAGTGGTAAAACCTAAAACCTGATATGTCTATCCAATGAGCTTACCCAGCTTTCTCACACCTTGGAACAGTCACATCTACAGAACCAATGGTACCCAGTGCTAAGCCACAATCACCTAGTCTTTCCTTGCTTACTTCCATGTAAGTAGAAGTTCCTGCATAACAATGCCCTTACCGATTCAGAGACCCCAGCAGCAACTAGAAGTGGATGCCTAGGGAAGCGAGTCCTATGTGCAGAAGATTCTCTGAGTAGCTTATTTCACCCTTCCTACTTCTGCTCTATTTTATTTAAAGCTCACCTCAACACACCTGTCAGGTGGCCAGAAAACATAGAAAACCCACACCACAGAGGAGTCAGGATACAGCAGAAATATTTTGGGAGAAATACCCAGTCAGTGTAATTATAGATAATATTTATTTTCAAATTACTTCCATGTAAAAGCAAAAATTCCTACAGAATTTAAGAGAAACAGATTTTTGTTATATATTCTATAGCATTTACAAAAAAATTAACAAAGGTAGAAAAATCCTATAATCTCTATTAAACGATACGAATATACAGAATTCTCTCCTATTGAATTCCTCTTCAGCAAATTCTACAAAAATTGTCCATGAAGGTTTGTAACTTCTTATTGTCCTGGTTTCAGCTAGGACAGAGTTAATTTTCTTCCTAGTAGCTGGTATAGTGCTGTGTTTTGGATTTAGTAGGAAAAGAATGTTGATAACACACCGATGTTTTTAGTTGTTGCTAAGTAGTGTTTATACTAAGTCAAGGATTTTTTCAGCTTCTCATGCCCAGCCAGCAAGAAGGCTGGAGGGGCATAAGAAGCTGGGAGGGGATACCACCAGCACAGCTGACCCAAACTGGCCAAAGAGCTATTCCATACCATATGATGTCATGCCCACTATATAAACTGGGGGAGTTGGCTGGGAGGGGCGGATCGCGGCTCGGGAATGAACTGGGCATCGATCAACGAGTGGTGAGCAATTGCATTGTGCACCACTTGCTTTGTATAGTTTAATTCTTTTAGTATTACTATTGTCATATTATTATTACCATTATCATTGTTTTTCCTCCCTTTCTGTCCTATTAAACTGTCTTTATCTCAACTCACGAGGTTTTTTTCCTGATTCTCTCCCCCATCCCACTGGGTGGGGGGGAAGTGAGCGAGCGGCTGCGTGGTGCTTAGTTGCCAGCTGGGGTTAAACCACAACACTTATTTTTCTCCTATGATGTTTCCTAATTGCTTACAAACTATTCAAATATGTTTATATATTCCAAATACAGATGTAGTTTAGGTTTCTCCTTGAGACTGTCCTTTTTTTTTTTGAAAGAACACTTAATTTTAGCATTTATTAACCTTGTTATTTATAATCAGTATGATGGTATTGACTGATTTAAATATTTGTATTTATATGACAAGAATTTTAAAAACAAATTAATTAAACTATACAGTAATCTTAAAATGGCTGGTACTCCATTTGGCACAATGGAAAAGAAACACAGTAATTATGTTTTTGCAACACAATTGATGTATTCAAATATAAGGCTTATGATTTAATAGCCAATACATTGTCTTTAAGTGGCTTTATAATGGAAAAAGACGTTTAAGACTCAAGAAAGGGAATACAGTAATACTTGATCCAGTCTGGTATTGCCCAGATATAGGAGGGAGCTGGCCTTTAGAATAATGAGTAGGTAAAGCAGTCTGGGCAGAGCGTAAACTACTGGGGAAAGAGTAAGGAACAGGTTGTGCCTATTTGTGCTGTTTTTTATTGTTCCCAAATAAATGAATGTTAATTGAGAAGAAGAGCTGTTACATATTTTATGACACTCTGGGTACATGCTCTGAAATCCCATGAGGCCTGGTTTAAATTCAAATGAATCCTAAACTACACTTAATTAGCATTGCTGTAGTCGATTTTGCTTTTTCTGTTGTAAGGAAGAACATGATATCTTACAGTTTTGCTGTTTTCAAATGTTAAAATATATGATGGAGGTGAAGAAGTGATTTGGTAGCTGAATGACTTCCTGGCAGGAGAGAATCTGACAGGATGGCATTTTACTAATTAAGAAGAGTGCTGGACTAGCCAGATGGGAAAAATACATACTGAAACTTTTTTTCTTTCTTTCTTTCTTTCTTTTTTTTTTTTTCCCCAAGACAATGTAGAAATAAACAAGGACAATGAAGGGCATGCAAAGAAGGACTGGTAAGTAAGGCAATTTGCTAGCATAAAATAAACCTACACAAATCAGATAGTAACCAAATAATCCTGCTTTAATCAGATCAAAAATTAAGCAGGAATCAGAAGCCACTGATGTGAGCAAGACATTTCTGTGCTTCAGACCCATCTCTAACATAAATGTCCAGTGTGACTTCTGGCAAATAGGTTAGGACTAGATCTATGCAGACATTTTAAGTGCATAAATCCAGTATGCAGACATCATTATGATCCTTGAAAAAAATAAATCAAGGAGTTTAAGAGATTTTCCATCTCCTTTAGAAAAAGACGAGATAACACAAACCACCCCAATGCTAGGGACAAATTAAGAAATGTGCTTTAAAACATCCCAACATGCTAAATAATAGTGAGAATTTTTTTTAAATACCTTAAGCTCAATAAAGTTTTTACTTTCTCTGCTCTAAGTTAAATATTTTCAAACCAACTGAGCTTGAAGAAATTCCTCTCAGAATACTTAGAGAACAGAATAAAGACATTTCAGAGCCATTAGCAATTATCTTTGAGAACTTGTGGAGAACAGATGAGCTTCTAAAAGAATGAAAAAGGACAGACATCATGTTTATCTGTAAGAGGAGAGAACAGAAGAAACCAGGGAATTACATACTGTTCTGCTTTACTTTCATTCTCAGAAAAATACTGGAGCAAATAATTGAACAAGTTCGTTTAAAAGCTTAAGTTTTTGTCCTGTTTTAAGCATATAAAACAGTCAGCATGTATTTGTTGAAAACTATGGTGGAAAGTCTCAGCTGGAGCATATTGTCCAGTTTGTTCATTGTACCTTGTGGAAAGTGTGGTTCAACTGAAGAATAATTAGAGATTTAGAAAAAAAATCTGTAAGAAAGAACAGAAGGTCCTTTGGGAGGCTGTGAAATCTTTATCACCAATATAGATCTTCAAAACAGGCAAACATATGTTAGAAATGGTTTAGGTAAAGCTGATGCTGCCTTTGGCAAGGATGGTATCTTCAGAGGGCTGGTTCTAGGCACCAGTAAAATAGAAAATCAGTCAGTAAAGCCGATTGTTAAAAGCAGCGAAGTGGAAATGACCTACTGCCTACTGTGCCATAAAACATGCAAACATTGTTAGAATGGAGGCTGGAACCCAAAGATCGTTGTAGCCATGAGACTGGAGAATTATAATCTCTGTGATCTGCCCTAATTAGTCCATGCAAAATTGAATTTTCATGTCTGAGAGACATAACTAGAAAGGATTCAGGACTACAGAGTATTACACAGAGACAGCAGCTCTACTTAAAGCATTGCTTTTCAGCAAGCCCCATACTCTGTGTAGGAAAGAAGTTAAGTACCGGAGGCTGTAGCAGCCTCCATGAAGCCTCTGGTACCATAACCCTAAATTTCTTTTGTGATTCTTGTCTTTAGCTACTCTACTATCTGTCAACAAAGTAGGAATATATCGCCTCTGAAGAATTTGGAGAAGAAACTTAAGATCACTTCTATAAGGTCCAGGCCATAGTGTAGATCAAATCTTCTAAAGGAGGGCTTTAGAGACAGCTATCAATTTGGCTGTACTTCAGAGTATGGATGGAAAGGTAAAGCCAAGCAGCAGGGAAGGAGGGCCTCTGGTACTTCATTTTCTTATTCCCAACTAACCCGACATCTATCACTTTATCTTGCCTGGTTTTATTCCCCATATTAAGAGTTGCCTTTCTTTAATGTTCTTTTTGCCTGATCTCCCTTTTGTGATCTAAAATGCCGTTGTTACTCACTGTTGCAGGGAATGATTTTTCAGTTCTGTGTAGAATTCTCCCATTTGATTTAATACACAATAAACTGATTTCAGTGCAATGTAAGAGCGCTGGCAGGTATGGGGCAACACCATAGCAATGGTCAAAACCTAGTCAAATAAGTGTATTTCCAAATGGTATAGACAGAAAATAATGTGAGCAAAATGCCACTTCGAACATTTAATTCTAGGCCTTCAATGTGTATCTACTGAAGGGAATTGGTAATTAATACAGACAAATTAACGTATAATAGCTTTACAAGAGTGTGGCAGTTTTGAGTTATCCCATGCTTATTCAGATCTCTGATACAAGCCAAAATTCTCTTACATCTTTTTCTTCCAGGAAGCCAACAATAAATGGATACAATGCTAGAAGAGCAGGTGTGTTTTCACTCAGAGGAAGCAGCTACGGATATGAAAATGACTTAGCAGCTGGTGAATAAGAAGACTGAAGCTGTGCCAGACGAAGTAAGTGAGTGTGTGTGTGTGTGTGTGTGTGTGTGTGTGTGAGCGCATGCATTTTGCCACTAATTATGCACAAAGGCCCAAACCCATTGATCATGTGTTTCTCTCCCTACTTCACCAGGAATAAATCTTAAAGCATGACAACTCTTTCAGAAAGTCAGAGTTACTACCAGTGATGTATTTTCTGTATGACAACTGAGAACACACAATAAATTACCCTTTTTCTTCCTTTATCTTTTTGTACACATATTCTTGTTTACAGCATGGTAAGAACAAATATCATTTGCAAGAAGCTGGTCTGCATTTTTGTTTAGCATTTAGTCCTCTTAGCTTCACAGACAATGAGGCTGTATTCAACCAAGCACAGTAAGTCAACACGCTGTAAGCCACTACACAGCACATAGCTTCAAGCTTTCTTTGCTTTAAGTTGGGAAAGATTTACCATGAAATTCAGTAGGCACAGCTGCTGATTTATCTTTGGTGCATGTAGATATCAAGAAATTTTAGTTAAAACTTGAGCAGCCTGACTGCTTAAAGACTGCTCAAATCTTTTTGTTTTACTTGGTTATTGAACTTCACTGCAATGGTACATTGTAAGATTTACAGAAACACTCATCTGAGCATCTTATTTTGTCTTACACACTCTAATTAGTCAAGCTTAGACCCACCAAACTCTCATAGGATGACTATGAGTAAGAATCAAGAAAAACACTCTGTTGAAGTCACAAAGCCATCTTTTCATTTATAAAACAATTTAAAAATTAACATGAGGAGCTGGAACAACTATATCAACAAGAAAAAGACTGCAGAGATGAATCATTCCAAAATATTTTTTCACTGTGCAGAGAAACAGAACTATTTATTTTCAAATTCCACTATAACATACAATCAAATAATGTTGAAAGGAAGTATACCAACTCCATGTGTCAGGGAAGTTATAGATATATTTTCAGTTGCTCTATCATCTTGTAAAAATAATTAAAGGGGATTTGTGTTTTCCTTAAAAAATGAAACAGAATCAAAGCATTTTACTAGCTGTCCCTATAAATTTTACTTTAGGAGGAAGCCTGGGAAGTTTATTCCATTGTACAGTTTTTAATTAGGACAACATTAACTGGTGTATATGGAGACCCAGTTCAAAACTCCTGCACTAAGTAAACTGCATTAAATGGTTAGATGTTGTCACCAGCTAAAGAATGGAAAAAATCTCTAACCACTACTCTTTGTGAGGCCTTTTTCTCAAGATCTGTTTACAATCCACCAATGAAGAAGGTTCCCTTGCTATGTATTTACATAGACATGCCTTCTGTTAAGCTTTGTGTGCAGTTACAATGATTATTAACAATGAAAGTCATGATATTATGCAGCTGATCTGTTGGTCATCACAATTTAAATGTAAACAGAGTCAACTATACACAGCATCTTTTCAGAAACCAGACAAAATTCACTGATTAATAAACCTACTCAAAAGTTTTATCTTTCAAATGGATATTCTAAAATAATAAGAAATCATTCTGAAGGGATGTTCCAAGATCTTTTGGAGCTTCTGCAATAGTAATGTTCCCTATCCTTCTACAATATCCTGTCTTTTACAGGAGATTGTTTAATGTAGAGAAATTCCTACACATTTGCATCAGCATGAAGTCATTAACCTAAGAACATATGCCACATTGGTTCAGACCCATCTTCTCTTCAGCAGTGGCTAGAAATCAATGCCCCGGGAAGAATAAGAACAGGGCAAGCGTATGTAATACTTCCTCAGTCTTCTCCCAGCTGCCAGCTATTTTCAGGTCACAGAACTTCCTGAGACTGATGCTGCCTGTCTCTTTAGTTTCCCTCAGTGAATCTTTCAAGTATTTACTCGTCCAATCTCCCCTTGAACACATCCAAAATTTTCACATCCTGAACAGTTTTGACAAGAAGTTCCATAGGTATACTAACACAGATCCATTAACTTAATGACTTTGCATCAACACCTGTCTCTTCCTTTTCCCCAAAATTTGGAATTTTATGAGACTACAGAAACAAAAATAATACCATGGAATCTGTGATCTTGCTGCACTACATAGCTTCCCTTTTTGCAGAAGAGGAAAAGAGGTCATAAGATCCCAGAAATTAAATGTGTTATTTCAAATACATCTCTTCTTTGACTTCTTCCACTCTTACTCCACACTGACAGCCTGAATAAAGGCTTGGGATCAAACAACATTGAACAAATAGTGCAAAGGCTCCTTATATCATCATATTTTTTAAATTAGATATTGAATATAATGTAGCTCTATCTAAATCAGCTACCAAGACTTACTGAATTTTCACAAGGAACAGAGGGAGGCGGCCTATGTAATGTAGTTGATATCAAAATATCTCACTTCTTCACATTGACAGGTCTAAGGAATTAATGCTTATGTATAAACTCTCCTGAACACTTGTCTCTACGGCAAAAAGGCTTTGATGCTAGAGAAAACATGTTTTCAAAGGTAAGTGTTTTCCCTACGTTGTTCTACAGAAACTCAGTTTCACTATACAGTGGTTTAAGGGGGAAGGGGGAAAGACACAATAAGGATAAAACTTAAACAGAGCTCAAGGGTCTGCATAATTAAGTTCCTTTGGAGCTTAACTAAGAATCAGTGGATTGGCTATTCTTCTCTAAGAAGTATTTCACCCTCTATCTTACTGCACTCTCTCTATATGTAACACAGGTTACATTCTATATAGATGAATAGCATTAGTTTTACAAAGCTGTTGCTACTTTCTACTGGTGTCATTATCATCACTGGCTTTTTCTTCACAACACGTTAAAAAGTATGTACTATATTTGGTACCATAGTTGCTATGTATGTTAACTGTTCCCAAGCATGCAGGGTTGCCTGTTCATGTGCTGCTCCCTTTTCATGCAGGGTAACCTTTTCCCAGGGCAGTAAGCCTCCAGAAATCATTGACATCACTCATGGAAATAAGGAATGTTGCACTGGGTCCAAAGCCAGTTTGCAGGCTGTTTCTGCTAAAGTCTCTGCTTCAGCAAATGACTGTCTGCTTGCAGTTGCATTTAAGGAAGTTCTTCAGTTGGGTATTTCTCAGTGGAAGTTCCCAGCTAATATTAGTCATAAGCAGTACTGAAGTACAGAACCGCATTTCATAATCCTGTTGACACTCCTCCTAGGCAACATAAAAATTGCCTATACTGTTACTAAAGAGATGAGAAAAGAAAATCCAAACCTTTGGTTTCTACACTTGGTAAAGACAATGAGTAAATTATACTTATCAACTTCAGCATTCAGGTGTATAGAAAAAGCACAAGATGAGTTACAAACTTTATAATTGTACTAACACTACTTTTATGTTGCTTATAGTGCACCAAGTCTGCATGTCTGCACTTTGATTAAATATTGTTTAGTTAGCTTCTGGAACCCAGGTTTTGTCTGTTAGAACCTATAGGCAAAATACATACCTTATTGGCATTGCATATGCTGTTTCCAGAGGCTCATCAACTAACTACTCTTGCTGTTGGAAAAAAAAATAAAAAGATTCAGCCTCACCTTTCTTTGTACTATGAAATGACAACATTCGGTCTAAATTTATCCACAATTCTCCTTTTCTGACCAGGAAAGGCGTTTCAAGAGCAAAATACGGTTTTTATTTTGTTAAAACAACAACAACAAGCTATTGAACGAATGGAGAAACACCACTGAGTAGCACAGACTCTTTCAGCACCCAGCACCGCATCACAGATTCCTTTGGGACCACAGTCTAAAAGTTCTGGAAAAGGTTTAAACATCTGACGTGAGCCACCTAGCGTCTGAACGAATGGCTACATTAAGAAGTTGCAAGAAACATTTTAACCTCTTTCTGACAGCTGGTAGAAGCCAATTTGTATTTATGAGCTTAAAATTGTATAAAGGAATCAGATTTAAACCTTTACTGAAATACAGCCTTTTGGCAACTGCTGCACCACAAGCCTACCTTCAGAGCACTCAGTTCCTCTCGAGACTTCAGTGCAGTTTAACCAATGAACACACTGTTAACACATCAGTAAAGACTAAGTAAAATTCCTGTTAAAATACCATTTCGGAAGTAATGTCAAACAGTAAACTGTATACAGATTATGTGAGGTATTTAAATAGACTCCTTGACCCACTCAGAGCAAACTTTCGAATTTTCACTCTGAAAAAGTATCAACTTGCTAATTCCCTTCCAAAAAAAAATGTTTCTAAGTATAATTAGTCAAAATAAGACTCTCTCTGAGTCTGAAGACAAAGTGAAATAAAATAATACAGACATGAACCTCTTCACCACCACTCCCAAACTCTAGATAAGTGGTTTGCAACTGTTTTTAAGATTAGTAGATTCCTAAAATCTTAAATCATTTTTAACTATACTGATATACGCTTGTTCTTCCCAGTTATCTTGTAAAGACTACATATAGGAAAGCAATTCTGCCTTAACAATGACATAAAAATGTGAAATATTGATGTGGGGCGGAAATACAGAAAGTCGTTACTGGAATAGCTGTAGGGAAGGAAATACAGAGACTGAAGAGGAGGAAGCAGACAAACAGAAAGAGAAAAAGAAAGCAAGATGAGGAAGAAAAGGACAAAAAATAATTTACTGTAAAGCAGTAACCATGCTAAAAGATCAAAGTTAGAGATCAAGGTACCTATACAATATAGGTTTTATATTATTTTCACAGGTATTTTTCTTTTCTTCTATTTAACAATTTATTCAAAGGGTTGGAAGTCTCTAAGAATGTCAAGATGGGTTACTGTGAAGCTTGTAACATACATCTTATTGTATTTGGGGAGGAAATGTAGTAAAGAAAAAAGCACTAAATAATGAAGATAGAGGGAAGACCAGCTTCTCTTGTGCTTTATTATGAAAGAATATTACTGATAAAGTACTAAGAGAATAATGCATGTGATTTGAAAAGTCATGTTTGTAGACAGTTGTCAGTTTTGCTTTGTCGGGTTTCAGACCTTCACAGCAAATTTAAGTACATTTCTAGAATTTAATAAACAAACTTTTGTTTCCTATAACAACTAACGTGCAATGATAGTGTTTCAGAGATGGTACATATGTTATGGCTCTATTCAAATTCAGGTAGCCATAATCTTAGTTGATAGATGTTTATCATCAGATAACACCTACTCGTACTTTTCTGCATCACTTTTTAAATATAGCATCAGTTAAATTATATTTACATACATTGATCTGAATTTAAGAACTGCAGGTTTTATTTCAGTTACTAACTGAGATATCCATTACCATTTTAAGTGCAGAACTACTTGGCAAGACGGAATAAAAATAAAAAATATAGAAATTAAGAAAGAAACAATAACCTCTTTTTGCCCTTTTTTTTTTTTAAAAAAAGACCTGGTTGAATGAAACCTTAACTTGGATGTCTCAAACACTCTGTCTCTGAAAGAGGAAATTGAATCCCCCTTTCTTGGAAACAGGCTAACAGAGCAAACCCTCTCTGAACCTTAATAGTTCATTAGAACCTCACCTGAAGTTCTTAAAAGTGGCTAACCAGGAGGTATATTTATTGGCTCATTAAACTATGTCCTGGTTTCGGCTAGGACAGAGTTAATTTTCTTCCTAGTAGCTGGTATAGTGCTGTGTTTTGGATTTAGTAGGAAAAGAATGTTGATAACACACCGATGTTTTTAGTTGTTGCTAAGTAGTGTTTATACTAAGTCAAGGATTTTTCAGCTTCTCGTGCCCAGCCAGCAAGAAGGCTGGAGGGGCACAAGAAGCTGGGAGGGGACACCATCAGGACAGCTGACCCAAACTGGCCAAAGAGCTATTCCATACCATATGACATCATGCCCAGTATATAAACTGGGGGGAGTTAACTGGGAGGGGGGATCGCGGCTCGGGAACTAACTGGGCATTGGTCAACGAGTGGTGAGCAATTGCATTGTGCACCACTTACTTTGTATAGTTTAATTCTTTTAGTATTGCTATTGTCATATTATTATTATTATCCTTATCATTGTTTTTCATTCCTTTCTGTCCTATTAAACTGTCTTTATCTCAATTCACGAGTTTTTTTTTCCTGATTCTCTCCCCCATCCCAGGGGTGGGGGGGCAGTGAGCAAGCGGCTGCGTGGTGCTTAGCTGCCGGCTGGGGTTAAACCACGACAAACTATCTGCCTGTAAGTCTCTTTAGTCTTAGTACAGGCCAAAACAGACCAAAAGAGTTGTTAAAGACTTAGCAGGAAAGGTAGATTATAATAGAAATAAGCTTCAAAAGAGTACAGAGAACAACGCCTGGCTACTCTTCCTGTGGCTACGTTTGAGCTCAGTCCTCGGGCTTCCAAGTGCACACACACCTGGGGTAGGTAAGGTTGCCACAGTTGAAATGCAGGTTCTGATCTGTGAGTGGGCAAAGGGAAAAGTTCTAGTCTAGCAGAAGAAACACCACAGCCTGGCTGCGTGGATATGTTCAGTGGGGTTCAGAGACGGCCAAGGCTAATTCAAAATCTGTAACGCTTCTCTGCTGCTAGCTCTGTGACTGTACCCTGTGCAAGATGTAAGAAACGCCTTATTTTCTCCCATCACTCCCACCCTCCTACACACCTTCAGGAAAAAAGTTGTACTCACACACGTGACCCAAATAGAGAAGGGCTTGTAGCAGTAGAAAAATTAAAACCGTGTGTTTCCGTTATAGTCTTATCTATAAAATTCATTGCCTGCATAAATTAAATGCAGGGAAAAAATGCCACCTTAGTAACCTAAAAAAGACCCTTTAGACAGAAAGTAATCTGGGCATGAAAAGTATAATTATGTTACAAATATAAGTACTGTTATTTACAAATCACGCTGAATCATGGAAAGACTGAAATAGGAAGGGACCTGTGGAAGTCAGGAGCAGCACAGATCCTGCTTGAGGGGAGTGCCTGGCTGCAGCCAGGCGGAAAAGGCATTGCAAGCCAGATGGAGGAGAGCCGAAAGACGCTCACCCTCGCGCGGGGCCGGAGAGCCCAGACTTGTGCTGCCTTGGCGGCGAGCGGCGGCGGGGAAGGCGCCGTGCCTGGGCGGCCAGCCCGGCGCTGCCCTCGCCTGGTAGCGGCGCCCGGCGGCTCCGGCGGCCGCTGCCCCGACCCGACCGGCGGAGCGGGCAGCGCCACGGCGCCCCGTCACAGGGCGGGGAGAGGCACAACAGGAAGTCAGTTCTGGTTCCTGGGTTAAGCTGCTCAGGCAGGAGCGAGCGCCCTGTGCCGAGAGCGGCCGTGGGCTCCGTGAGGCGCTCGTAAGTCTGAGTCGCTTTTAAAACTGCTCCTCACCCTTCCGCGGGGAGCGGCGGGCGCTCGGCCCAGGGGGCTGGGGTGCGGGCCGTGGCGCCTGGCGGCGGGCTCCCCGGCCGCCCCTGCCTTCGGCCCCTCCGCACTTCCGCCGTCCGCTCCTAGGGACGCCGGTTCCCCTCCGGCGCCGCTTTGCGCGGCTTCGGGCGCAGGGCAGGGGGCGCGTAGCTTGCGCGCGCGGAAGCGCTCTCGGTGCGTGCGGAAGGGCCGGGGCGGGTGCCACCGCCCCCGCTGCTCCGGGAGGGCCGCGAGAGCAGCGGGCTCGCTCGCGGGTGGCGATCGCCCGCGGCGGCGGCGGCGGCGAGCGGAGAAGCAGAAAGAGGTGTACTGTCTCCACGGACAGTGACAGCGCGGGGGAGTGGGTGTAAAACCTCAGCTCTCCGATAATCAGCGTCTCTTTCCGTGAGCGCAGAGGGGCTGTCTGCGCCCCGAGTCGTAACGCTGGTGTGGCGTTAGGGACTCCTGCTGGGTTTCCGCCTCTTCCCGCAGTCGGGCAAAGCAGGAATTTTGTCCATTAGACAAGACAAACAAAAAAAAACCCAAACCCAAAACGAAAGTGCAGTGAGCTCTCAGTCTCTCACAAATTATTACCTCAACAGGTTTCCAGTTCCCAAGATGATGGCAGTGTAACTTACAAAATATTTCCATTGAAGAAGCTGTTTTGAAAGCAGAAATACGTAGAGAAGTACTTGCTTCTGGATGGCATCTATGTTCTCATATGAACCTATGAGAGGTAGGCATGTGTAGTATGAATGAATGTGTATATACACATGATTACCTAAAACCTTATTTTTTCAGAATTTAAGGTGTTTTCTGAGGCACTACGAAAACTTAAAATGTGCCTCTTTAGTGATCTGTGGAGCTGGGATTTCAGGATGTATGTTGCTAATCTTTGTGTTGGGGCTTTTTTGGCATTTGACTCATAGAAAATTCATATTACAGCTTTTTTTTTTTTGCCTATATCAGCAAAATGTTTCTCATTTGAAGCAAGTATTTTAAGAGTATCTGCAGGTTTCATTGGGTTTGTTTACTTAAAAGTTTGTCTTACAACATTTGCTATACCCAATTGTTTTCCAATGTTCAAGTCTTTACTCAAAGATGAAATTCTAGTTCTCGTTGCCATAGCTCCGGCAACACAACACTCACAGGTACTCACATTTGCAGGACCCCCTCATCAGACAAACTCTGGAGCTAATCTCTTTCTCTAATTCTGTCCCTGTTAGAATAAATGCAGCATTTTGTATTGTTGCATCTGTTCTGACTACATATTGCTGTTAATAATTGCAAAAGTCTTCAGGATCTAATGAATGTCTAGAATGTCAGTTGCTAAAGATCAGGGTTGTCAGCTTTGGGCTGAATACGTTCCGGTTGCTGTATAGATACAGCATAACTAAGCCTGATTAAAATAGTGGGGATATTTGTTCTGGAGGTTGGGGGGTTTTTTTATTTTAGGGTGGTTGGGGTTTTTTTTTCCTCCTAACTGGATGTAGGGAGAAGAGTAAATGACAAGGAACTGTTAGCAATTCCCTGATAAATATTGATGCCTATGGAGGAGAAGCAGGAAAAGGAGCCAGTTTTTCTAACTGCAAGGAGTTCTGGATATGAGATAAATAACATAAGAAGCGGTTATTTATTCCAGCAGCAGGCAATTCGGGGTGTGACTACAGAGTAGTTTAATCCAATCTAAATGTAGACTGCTGCAGTCCTGCCCACAGCTAGTCTCATGTTCCCACTGCCTCCTTGTGTTGGTAGTAGTGCTCCAGCAGCCTCGCAGTGAGCTAGCTCCAGTTTTAATTTTGGGGTTGTTTTTTTAGGGGGTTTGTTGTTGCTTTTTTGAGGAAGTAGGCAGCTACCTTGGCATACTGAACTGTGTAGCATAGAAATGCTAATACCGGTACAAGTAAGTGGCAAAAACACATGGCCAGAGATGGGGGAAGGCAGGAGTATCCTTTTCTGTGGCAGTGCAGACTTACATCATTGTTACATAACCGTGACTTCATGTTACAATTTCGAAGCCAATACTGCCATTGAACACAGGAGTTCTGTCTGCCTTTTGCTGATGTTTTCTACTCCTGTGCTGGCTTCCTTTTGTTATCATGCCATTTGAAGTGGTCTGTGGAGCTGATCTGCATTAAAACTAACACATCAAAAATACCTTTAGCATTTTTAAACTGGATTGGTTTGCTGATACGGTTTACAGTAAGGCTGCTTGTGCTGGAAGGAAGGGAAGGGTGAGGTGGAAGCAGAAATAAGTGTCTATGGTATGGGGGAATATAGGACCAATTCTTCTAGTTACAGTTCCGTCTTAAAGTGTCACTAGTAATGACTTTTATTGCCCCTTTCTTACTGCACAGAGTCTGGATTTTAGGGAGCTAGCAGTAAGTTAGCTACCATTCTTATTTTTCCCTACCAAGTAGAAAATCAGGTGCAGTGCTACGATTCTGCCTGTTGGGTCAATTACTTTTGGTACCAGCAGTCCAGATAAGAGCAGAACTCTTTGTTAATACTCCCAGTCTCAATCAATCAGTAAGTAAAAGGCTGAAAGTTAGGTATAAATTTTAAATACTGTTTTTCAAATTGAGATTTGAATTTGCATGAATGAAATCAATGCCTTCATTTTCTATGGACTGTGAGTCATATGGAGCTGAACCCCATTTCCTCTATTAGAAGCTGAACATAGTCTTTTAAATCCCATTGCACTCATTTTTTGAAGTTACCTTTTATATGTACAGGACATTGCCATTTACTAGGTAAATTGATACAAGTGTCTCTGGAGAATTCCAGAGTACAAAATCAACATCGGTGCAAACTCTGCAAGTTCTTAAAGAATGTGAGAGCACACTTTCAATCACTTTCAGCCATAACAATACCTGTCTGCTGTTTAGTACCTGCCCCTGCAGTCAGCTGTAATATCTGATTTTATTCGTTGAACTACATAAAACAGTCCTTCACTTGACACTGAAAAAAAGCCTACCCATTTATTTAAAGATGGGCCCTAGGTATTAGAATGAATATTCCAGTTAGTGGAGGGATACTCTGTGGGGGAGGAAGGGGGTGGATGAAGTAGCCAGTGTTACTAACAATGCTTTGAGACAGTATGCGTGGACCTGAGATTATAAACTACTGAACTAGTGTTTAGGGAGAAAAAAAACCAAAAACCAACCTTTCATACGAAACAATGTAGGCATTTTACACAAAACTTATAAACTTGGATTTCAGTAATACTTGTTATGTCAAACGATCCCTAAATGATTCCAAGCTGTTAAAGAATTCACTTTGCCACTATTAAAGTACAGCCATGCCGGAGTTGAGATACAATTGCTTTTGCAATACCCGCACATCATTAAAATAAAGTTTGCAGGACAAAAAGGTGCAACATCCATACAGTAGTCTGTTGCACCTTCTAGGAAAGTCAAACCACATTTCTGTATTCAGGCTCTATGATATGGAAGATATTCAACAGCAAGAAAACATGAACAAAAGCTTCAAGCTGCAATCCTTAGAATTTTGACTGGGGTCCAAGACAAGTTATCCTCATACCCTTCTTGCTTGGCTTATCCTCTTCTGACTGCACCACTTTCCTTAGTAGTATCTGTGGTTTATGCATAATCCCAGAAGATAGTGAGAGATGATAGTGGCTGTCCATACTGTGTACTGTGAGATAACCATGCTTTAAGTATCAGGAGAGGAGCTGTGAATTACTGATTTTTTTTTTTTTTCTTAATGCTGGTACTTTGGGGGTGGGTTTTTTTGAGACTTCACTAACCTGTCCTCTACTGTACTTACATTATGATGAATTTTGATCTTAAAATTCATGTCATATATTACTATAGAAGCAAAGGATTTGTGTTTGCAAAGTTAACTCTGTCTTGAAATTGAAGTCTGTGACATTTAATACTGTTGTAGTCTTATGTGTCAAAGTTCATGAGCTGTACTTTCAGGAATTGTTACTGAAATTGTTCACAAAGTATGAAAAGTTGATAATATTGTGTGAAAAGGTCTGAGTCTTGCTAATTCTTACGGATTGGTATTACTGATTTTTTGATAAAAGATGTTTTAATTCACCCTGTAGTGTTGCTTGTGTTGCCATTTTCAAATATGGCATAGAATAGGCTAGGTCCATGTGACCTAATGTTATTGAGCTTTTATCTTTTTATTGTTCAATGCCAAAAGCTGAGCTTTGTTTTGTTTTGTTTTTTAATGCTATCTGTTATTTCACAATTGAGTAAAAATTAAACTGTTGGAAATGTCATAAAGTCAGGTAGCTGGTGATCTGCACCAATTTTAAGTCTCAGTCCTCAAACACTGTAACTACACATAGATTTACACATTCTGTACATCCAGAACTTGATTCAGAGTTAACCTGCTTTTATTTGGCTTTTATTTAAACCTATCCCTGGACATAAAAGTAAATGTTGAGGTGAGTAGAGCTATAGTTCAAACTGTTATGTGAGTTAATGCTCAAACATACTGCACATATTACTTGAATTTGATATTAATACAAGTCATGTTATATACGGTTTTAGTTACATACTTCTGTTTCTTAGCATTCTCTCTTTTTCCTTCTGGTTACTTTTCAGGTCTGTTAACTTGACCATCTTTTCAGTGATGAAACAACTTTGGGAATTATGGACAAAAACATTGGAGAGCAGCTTAACAAAGCTTATGAAGCCTATCGACAAGCATGCATGGATAGGGACCATGCTGTGAAAGAACTACAGCAAAAAGTACGTGTTGGGTTCTGAATTGTATCTTTAAAGCCATCCTTCCCATGGAGGATTGTGGTACATGTAGGTTTCAGTTTCACTTTAGCTCTGCACACTTTAGTGCATCTGTTAAAGCTGGAAATTGCAGTTACGAAACCAGGCCAGTACACTGCAGAGTAACTCATTAGGCTGTGAATAGTAGGTGGGTTTCGGGTTTTCGACCTTTAATTTTTTTGTAGTTTTAAAGGTGAGAAAAGTGGTGTCTGTTTTGGAGGATTAATGAAGTCTTTTAATGTAAACAGCAAAGATGTATATAAAATTTACCTAGCTTTAATGAAGTACTTCTTGAAATTTAATTTGCTTTATTAAAAAATTACTTTTTAAATTAGTAATGTAAATAGCTTAAATCATTCTTGTGTTAATAGGAAGATATGCCATATGAATTACTAGTTTACTTGGTGTAAAGGTCAAAGACTCTAATATGTTAAGCACTGTGCAAGCTATTAGGACAACAGAGTTTGTATGTTGAAACATTTACAGCAAACTTACCTTAAAATTACTAGAATAAGTACTGATTTTTAAAAAATAATAATCTGTACAATTATTCTTTAATTATGAAGTAACAGAAAGATTCTGGAGGCATTCTGATCAGTAAGGAGCACCTTTGAATTTTAACTTAGTCTGTTGTAGAACACATTACTTCAGCCAGAACTCTTCTAGGACTTCTCATCATATATGCCAGCATATTGCAAAGCTATCAGTTTTGGGCTTTGTCATACTAATTTTATCATGTGTATTCTGCCCGGCAATGGAACCTCTGTTATAGGAAGGCTTGAATGTTTTTGATGCTACAGGACTTTCTGATACTTCCATAGAACTGGTAGGCTGGGACTTTGCTCAGGGGCAGATGAACCATACTCAGTGTCAAGTTACGGAAGCAGTAGTAGAATTGGGAGCAGGGAATGGTCTACCAGAGAATATTCTAACATCTGGGCACAATCTTGCCATCCCCTTGCATGGCAAAATTAACTATCCAAGGCACTGCAGAACAGGTATCAAGTCAGTCATGTGCGCAATCATCCACTGTGCAGTCTATCTCCGTTCATAGTCTGTTGCAGCAGTGCTGGTGCAGATCTGTAGGGTTTTCTGTACTTAACAAGTACAAGTAGCGTGTCAATACATTTTGTGCTGAAATTGCAACTAACTTAACAAAAGGCAACACATTTTAGAATGTTTGGGAATCTTTCAAATTCTGTCTCTTATGATGAACAATTAATTATTTGAAGGAAAACCAGTTAAGTTAATACTCCTGGGTCATCTAACAGTACATGAAAGAATCTTCTGCCCAAGAAACAAGACATCAAGTACAAGGTCAGATAGCCCTTCTAAAGTCTATGGAAGAAAACCAGAGAAGTGTGTGAGATCATCAGTGTTAAGTGAACTAAATGCTTGCAAGATTTCTCTCTGCATTTTCTCTGGTTCAGGAATTAAAAACGAAAGCCTTTTGTAAAGGATTACTACCAGTTCAAATCTTTGTCCTAATCAAACTTTCAGTAGTTGGATTTCATGACTTCAAAAGAGAACAAAAGTATTTTTTCAAGAAGACTTGATACTGTAATTAGTTGGGCTTTTTTGTTTTTTAACCAAACTCCTCATTTTTGAATGACCTTTGTACAGTGCTTTACTCTAGTAACTGCCTCTGTTCATTGTGTGGCCTTCACACATTGTTGGATTGTCCACCATTCTGTTGTTAACAGTTTACTACTTAAGTTACCGATAGGCCACTTGTTTTGCCAGTCTCTAGAGCTGGGAGCCATGTCAAGCACACAGAAGCCAGAGTCATCTCGGCCAGATGGTGTTTGATACAGATGGATGGTTGGTTGTCATGCAGATCTTCTAGTTGGTAACTTGTTGCTGCCATCTGACTTAAGGAATAATTTGTGCACACTGGCTGTCAAAAGCATCTTCTCTTCTGTCTGTTTTAGCTGTCATGTCTGTGCTCTGTACAGAAGTGTTGACAAGACATTGCTGTTGTACATTTTCAATTTGGTTCTCAGTGATTTTTCTGCTTCATGAGGTCTCATAGCTGCTGGAGAGTACTGCTCTTTGATCACTTTTTTTTTTTTTTTTTTTTTTAAATAAACTCTCATAGTACAACTACTACCTGGCCTTTTAAAATAAATTTTGCTTGTAGATTTTTTCCTGCCTGCTTTACAGACAAACACATTGGGCAGTAGGGGGGTGTGGAATTTAAATGTGACTGAGATTTGAGAATCAGATAGCAGTATGGATAAACTATGAATAGACGTGAAAACAATGCCTAGTCTTGTCCCAGGTCATGACCTGTTAGTAATAGACATATTCTTAATTTCAGAAAAATTCAGTGCATTCCTGTAAGTTTCCTTGCTGGGACTTCACAAGTTTTCTTGCTTGTTTTTACCACTACTGTAACTGCAACATTAGGCATGTGCTAATGAAATAATAATTTTTGAATATTAGCATCTTCCTGCCACCTGACCATTTGTTCAATTAACTGGCTGTCTAACAATATTTATACACTTTGGTGAAATGTGAGCAGTCTTATTAGGCTCTGTATGGCCTGTTTATAGCATGAGATGGAGTATAGCTAGATGAAGAATGGGGTTGCTTGCTTGCTTTCCCCCCCATTTTCTAGGTTAGAAAAACAAGTCTACTACATTCAAAGAAACAGGCAAAACTCTGTTCATAGGCAATTAGTGTTATTTGCAAAATATCTGCTGTATGGAATAAGCAATGTTGTTGTTTTCCATTTAAAATCTATCTTTTTTAAAGCCTATTTTTATCTAATTTATTTGCTAGAAAATATGGGGGAAGAAAATGACATCTTTCTATAGATAAACTAACGGACCAGCATTCTGAAGAATACTAAAATTCTAATTTTAAACCTGATATATTCTATGGCTATGAATGAAGAATCCTAACTTAAAAGTTATCCTATCCTTTACAACTGCCACAGTTGAAACAGTTACTGAAAATCAGGATTTATTTCCTATAATACCTTTTCTAATCAGTGCAGTCTCAAAAATATGGACTTGCCAAAGGTGACTGTAGTTGGGTGTTCACGCAGAGGTCCGTAACTACAATTAATCTAAAAATCAGAGCTGCTTTTTATATGCCAAATAGGAGACCCCTAGTCAAAACAGAATAAGGTTAATGCTAATGAAATTATATTTGCAGACAGAAAACTACATGCAGCAAATACGTGAACAGCAGGAAAAGATAGAGCTTCAAAACAGCATTATTGCAAAACTGAAATCACAGTTAGCTGCTCTGAATGCTAATAGAGGTATGTACTCCAGTTTGCACGTTATTTCTTTTTATGCTGTGTTGCATTGATGAATAGTTCTGACTTTGTTGCTTCAGTTTTTACAATATACATCTCTCAAAGCAGTATCATACTTTTCTGTGAGTGTGAGAGTTAACACAAATGTGCAGTTTCAAAATCTATTTATAAAATGCAACACTTCTGAGGTCTCTCTTTATCCTCTTCAAGAAATGGTGAGATTTTCTTTAGAGGTACAACCTGCTTACACTGAAGCCAATAAAAGTTATGAAAATATGGGTTCAAATCATTCACTAGAATTAAAGACAAAATTGTTACATATTAATTTTACAGTTATCTGTTAGTAAGTTTAGCTCAGGTTGTTCTAGATGTGAGTGCTATGATTATATGTCTTTTATGTTAGATGAGGCTTGTGATGCTAATTTTACTGGATAAGCAAAGCTTTATAAGCAGGTAATTCTCTTTCAAATCAAATAGTCATTGATGGATAATTTTCCGCTGTTTGACTGTATTACACAAATAAGAGAAAAGAGACAAAGTAACCATGTGTTAATCTGCCATGCTCATTAAATATTTATTCACACTAGCCTAACGCTCCTGGTTTTCATAAATACTAGCAAAGTAGTTGGCTTTTATTTTTAAGAGTACATGTACATTCTTTATTGCTGGTCTTTTAGTCTTGCATTGTCTCTACGCACAGAATTGGGCTTCTCTTGCTTGTTTAATAGGAAGGCTTGCTCAAAGAAAATAAAGAAGTTAATAGAACCCTAGCTTCTTTTAATTTGGCTTGTACTAGAAGCTGGCTGGGCAAAAATGCAGTGACAATCAGCTGCTTTCTTTTTTTAAGGTAATGTGCATCCCTACATTCTGATGCATGAAGACATTGAAACCTCCAACTTATCTTTCAGCCAGCTCTCTGAAAAACTGAACGTAGCAAAGCAAAGAGAAAAACTCCTAAAGGTATGGTCACCTGTAGTATGTTTAACATAAGATCACATTTGTGCCGTGATTATACTATGAGAACCTAAAGAGGTAAGTGAGATTTTTACTGGTGCCTTTGAGCTGCACTACTTCTAATATAAGATCCTCACCTGAAGTGCATGAGTGTTCTGCCACTGTGGTCTGCTTAGGTGAACTAAGCATGTCTTTGATCCTTCCCAGTGCAATCGCTGTTTGCCATTGAGCTCCCTAGAATAGTTTTGATCATAAAGTAGGAACTTATTTGCTTATTTATTTCTTAACCTGCCAAAACCAGTGGTCAAGAAGGGGCTTTCTCTTTCTCTCACAAGAGCTTTTCACATTGCAACCAGTCTGTGCATTTTTGCAAGAAATGGAGAATCTGCACTCAAAAAGCGATGGAGTGGAAAGTGAACTATCCATTGCTCTGGAGATACTGATGATTTGTTTGTTTCTTTAAATAGCCAGTTTTAATACGATGTCTCTTCTGCCCCTTTTCACTGAAGTAACACTGAGATTTTCATTACAGCCTGCTGAGAGTAACAGGAATAAGAGTAAAGCAATAGTGCAGAATAGATGGGAAATACCTTAAATGGATTTTGCCTATTGAGAAAAGACAGTGACAGAGATGCACAAAGTTGCATTGTTCTTATCCTAAGTCATCCTACTGTGTTTTTTGAGAACTGTCTTGTAACATAAAATCTTTTATTTTTAAATATGTATCTCCATAGCAGGAACCCTGTAAGGGTCCTAAAAAGACCCTTATATGAAATCAGGCATTGGATTTAAAAAGAATTAATTTAAAGATTTGTTTCCTAAACCTGAGCTATAAACAAATTAGTTATGCTGAATTCACAGAAATGCATTTTTTTAGCAGAAATGTTAATTTAAAAATAATTTCATTGGATTACTGATGCTTGCTTAATTATCTTGAAGGAATCTCATTTGAGACTAAGCCTTTGCAAACATTTTAAATGTACTGTTACCAAAGATTTATATACACTCCTTTTTTATTTAAAAAAAGTCTTTATAGAATTTTTCTACACTAGAATCTGCAATCACAAGATGTCATTTCTTTCCTAATCTTTGCATTTATTTGGAATACAACACAGCTGAAGGGTTAATTCTTTGATGGAACATCTTTGCGTATTTTTGCATTTCTCTGTCTTGAGTTGGATAAAAATTATGTTTTATGGTTGCACATGGAGACCTGACCAAGTCTGATATTTCATACTCTTGTTTCTGAATGCTTGCTCAAGGGCAATAGTTTTAAGTAACTTAGTCATATAATGAGTAGGAGAAAAGAAGCTGTGTTATCTGCTCTTCTCATGGGGAAACACTGAGAAATGATGTGATCTATACAGAAGATTACAAGGAATGCATGAGAAGCTGGAATCATTGTTTCAGGGGCTATTTTCTTAATGGAATGTAAGTTATTTGTCTTTATCTGCATTTTTTTGTGTAGTCAGTTATTGCAGTTGCCTTTCGGCAATAGGTAGTTCATCTGGATTTTGCTTCATCTGTGCCATGAACAGAAATATTTCTGATATAACTCCATGCAGAATCAACTATCAACTATACAGTCTGTTTGCATTTAAACCCAGGCACAGTGCTATACAAATAAGGTCTTTTCAGAGGGGATCAGTAGAGATCTAAACCCATGCCAAGTCAGGTTGACCCAGCCTACTCTATGTTCCTGTTACTGTGAATGTAGTAGCTCTCTTACTCTAAGTGTTGAGAGTGTGGAGCTTGAGGAAAACACGTTTGACTGGACCAAGGCTGGCTTTTGCAGAGGCACGTTGGATATCTTTGCACCATACTTCCGATATAAGGAGGACCCTAATGTTTGGTGTTGTGCCTAGTAAACTTCCGCTAAGCTGGCAAGAGTGATACAAAGATGTGCAGACAGCACAGCAGAGGTACACACACTTCTGTTAGCTCTGGCTGTGTCTTGGCCATGCCATTCATCGGCTGGCTAGGAGTGGAGATACACAGAAGTCTCTGTACACAAGTCCTCATTTTATTGAATAAATCAGGGAAGGAGAACCATATAACCCCAACTTCCTGTTGAAGATGATGGAAAATTAATTGTATTGTAATAAATGCTTTATATGCTTTTATGGCAGCTGCCAATTTTTGCACTTTTTAAATGTAGAACTTTTGATGTATGATGGATAAAAAGGTAAACTGCATGGAATGAATGTATGGAACAAGTTGGGGAAAATGAACAGTAGCTAATCACCAGGACCACATCAAGTTAACCTAAGAGTTCCCACTTCTCTGTCTTTCTGAATAAATTAAGTAAAAGTAAAAATATTAAAAAAAAAATTGATGTGCCATGTTAAAAAAAAAAAAAGGCAAAAGGAGCTGATTCTTCGCAGGACAGGTAGTCAACCAGTGGGACTTCGTGCTTCAAGGGAAAATTGGACAGCTTCATGGAAATCTGTTGAGAGTTAATAAATACATAGAAACTATTACTAAGAAGGTCTGGGAATTTATTAAAGGATGTATCATGAATGCCTCCCGTTTTCTTGTACTCTTCCCTAGACATCATATTTTGACATCTGTTAGACCAAAAATCCGTCATCCTGTCACTGACCCGGTATAGTTGTCTTGTATTCAATAAAGTATTGGCTTTTTCAGCTATTGAAATTTGGCAGCTCAAATATTCTATTTGAAAGCCTATATTTTTCTAATCATATTCTATCCACATTCTGTTCTAAACCAAATAAATTATGTCTACAGCCATTGTCCTCTACTGCATTAACTGCTTTATTCTACTTCTCCGCCAAAAATTTCAGGCTTGCAAAATGTACAGTTCCAGATAATAAATTATGATTACGGTCTTATTAGCAAGTTAAAATGTTGCTGTTTCTTGCTGTCCTTCCTTGAAACTCAGAGTCTCTCCCGTGGCTGGAGGTGCCTGGGTTTATCAATACCTATTGAAACTGTCTTTTGCCAAGTCCAATGGAATTTCTCAGTGGACTATATTCTGTCCTCCAGTAAAGTTAATAGAAATCCTGGATTGATTGTAATAGGTGCATGGTTAAAGCTTAAATTTCAGAGGTTTAAAACGAGGGAGGGGTTAGCTTTTCTGTGTTTTCTAGTAGGTGGCCATACTTGTGTATTTTACTTGCTGTTGTCAAATTCTGTTGCTAGTTTGTCATAAAATGTTTTGGGTTGTTTTTTTGTTCACATTCATCTTCACTGAAAGAGGTGAGTGGACCAGATTGGCTTGGTGGTCAGTACCAAACTATATACAAGATTATCAGATTTTTTCAGTCCCCTGCTTGGGGAGACCAAAGGGACCTAAATTGCTGCCTGTTTTTGAGTACAGCTTAGCTAAACTTTATTAACTAGGAAGAATGTGGATCCAGTTACTGTTTCAGAGCCAAAGATGCCCAGCAAAGAAAACCTTAGTAAGCGAGATTAGACAAGGTCAAGTAAAGCTTCTTCTGCATGCTATTTTTAGTACAGAGTCAGACATCAGAATCCTTGTAAACTCCATAAAACATGAAGCTAAAGTCAGTACCTGTGACAGCAAAACATGCACATGTTCATGTTTTCCTGGGTCAAGAACCTCAGTATTAAACACTGTGTGGAGTTTATTGATCAGAATGTCTTGTGCCGTGAAAAAGAGGAGGAAACTGTGTCAGGAATGAATGATGCCTATGGTATACAAAACTGTTCATCCTGCAATAAATGTTTAGGTCTATTTTTGTGCAGGACATAAGCAGAGGAATGGCAGATGTACAGTAGTCATCTTTGTGCTCAAAATTATGGTGCTAAAATGACTTAAGTAACTAAGAGCAGCTACTGCAGCAGTCTTGTAGAGTTGTGTGTTCCAGTCAATACCAGCTTCTCTAGTGTCACTTTGTTTCCTATCTTTGATGCAAAGCTGTACTTTATGATTTTATGCTAGCTGACAATTTTATGCATTTAGCTGTTCTTTGCTGCTGGTATGATGTATGCAGTAGGATTAGTTAGGCTCTGCTACCTGATACAAGAAATTCTGGTATTGATAGCCTTTTTTTCTTATTGCTTCATCTGTTTAAACTATCTCTATCCAATAATAAAGAAGAGTTTGTAGTTAAACTGTTAAAAGTTACAGTTAATATTCCCTGAGACCACTTACAGTAGTTCGTCAGTTGAGTAGTATTTTTCCTTGAAACCATCTGACAGTTTGTTTGTTCTAGGAAGCCACTGAAACAGGCTATTATAGCACACTTCAGGGAAAAATAAAAGGACCTGCCTTTGTAGCAGTACAGTCTGGGGACTGGCTGTGGAGCAGCTCTGCTGGAAAGGAGCTGGGGCCTTGTTAGACAGCAAGCTGAACATGAGCCAGCAGTGTGTCCTGGCAGAAAAGAAGGGCAACAGCTTTCTGGGCTGTATTAACAGGCGCACAGCTAGCACACCCAGGGAAGCAAGTATCTCCCTCTATTCAGCATTCATTGGACTTCATCTAGAATACTACATCCACTTTGGGGACCTCTAGTACAGAAAAGACATTGATAAACTAGAGTGAGTTCAGCAGAGGCCCCACGGAGATAGTTGGTGGCTTGAGTACATACCCCATGAAAAGAAGCTGCAGAAACTGGACTTGTGCAGCCTGGAGAAGAGATGGCTTCAGGGGAAGCTAATAGCTTTCCAATACCTACATTGAGGTTATCAGGCAGATGGAGCCAGGCTCTTAACGGTGGTGCATGGCAAGAGGATGAGAGAGAATGGACAGTTGAAACATGACAGGTTCAGACTGGACATAAGGGAAAACTTTTCACCATGAGGACAGCCAGGCATTGGAAAAGGTTGCCTGGAGAGGTTGTATAGTCTCCATCCTTGAGAATTCAAGACCAAACTGAGTAACCTGATCAGACGTCGTAACTGACCCTGCTTTGATTAGAAGCTAGAGAACCCTTGAGGTCCCTTCCAACTTGAATTATCCTCTGATCCTGTAAAGCTTCTCCAAAAGAAAAGATACTGATCTGTTCATAATACAGATGTAACCTCTTTGCTGGCTGCTAATACCAGCATGCTTAAAAGATCCATTGTGTGGCCAAGTACTTAACTGAGCAGGAATGACCTGTGTGACATACTTACTTGTCATGGCATTAGCTTTATAAGCTTCAGCCCGTTTATAAATGTTACCACATTGTTGCAAACACCCAAACTCAGTCAGTATTAGAAACTGTAAGATCATCAAGCTATGAAGGGCTGTATTATTGAAAGATCCCAAAAGGTGTAATTGTTTCTCCAGTGTTTTTCCTCGTGTGATACCCTGACGGTGCACAAGAACAATGATTTACGTCAGTATGTACTGATACATCCTCATTGCAACATGTTGCATGGCTCTTCTCACATTGGTTACCACGTGGCTTTTCTCACTGCTTGCTTAAATCTTGTCCCCACTTCCTGCAGGAGAATGTAGGAGAAATGGAAGAGAACTACTGGCCATTACTGCAGTGCTCCCAGTTATCTGAAAACTTTTGAAAGGCCACATGTTATTTGGAGCTGTAATAGTCCCAAACAGATAAATGATGTGTGTGCAGACCAATGCTGTATCACAGGCTCAGTGAAAGAGCTATTTTACTGTCCTTAAGATGGAGTTGCTCTTCAAGGGCAAGTGTTGTCTTTGATATAAGCTTTTTCCTAGGTGTTTGGATTTCCAGCAAATCATTTTCAAAGGAAAATACAGGAGAAGCTGCATCCCATTGGCTTTTTAAATGGCAAATGGAATTTGACCATGGAATGGTCAGACTAGATATAAGGAAGAAATTTTTTACAATGAGGGTGGTGAAACACTGGAACAGGTTGCCCAGAGAGGTGGTAGATGCCCCATCCCTGGAAACATTCAAGGTCAGGTTGGACAGGGCTCTGAGCAACCTGATCTAGTTGAAGATGTCCCTGCTCATTGCAGGGGGGGTTGGACTAGATGACCTTTAAAGGTCTCTTCCAACCCAAACTATTCTGTGGTTCTAATGTTTGGGAACCCTATGACCAAATAATGGCTCAGTGGTAGCTTGGGGTCTGTGAACCCACACCATAAAATATCACTGCCTTCCCATTCCTGGAATGGCAAAGAGCAGTTCCCCATACTATAGCTACTGTGACTTTGTAGTCTTTAAAGAACATGGAAAAGCTATATCGTTATAAGATTATGTTCAGCATCTGTCCCTGCTATAACTTTCTTCAAAGTATTTTCAGATCTGTTAAGAACACTTTCCTGCATGTCTCCATCTCCTCTTAACATAAATTGATATTTTTTTCCCACATCACTAGGTATGATTGTCTTTTCTCATTCATCAGATACTTCCTTAATTTGCTTTGAACTTTCTGTGCCTCATAGTACTGTAATTCTTCCTAGTGTTCTTGTTGTGCCATTTGAGAAAATGAAATCTAGCTGCTGTACCATCGGTTACAGAAGATGATGTATGGGTTCTTTAGCCTCAAATCTTCGGTCTTCTTGTTTGGTTGTTTTTTTCCAGAACTATATCAAAAAATCTTTCTCCTTTTTTCTATTTTGCTGTTTGGTTTTGTTTTTTTTAATCTGCTTCCCTGGATTCTTATCTACCATGATGTATACAGAGTCCACACTAGAAGAGTATAGAAAGTGTTTCATGATCTGTCCTAGGACTATACATATATTCCCCACACCACCTGCCAGAAGTATAAAGCATGGAAGAAGGGTTAGGATTAAGGAGTTTTGCTGGGATAGAAACATCCCATTTTTAGACAATGTTTTGAACCGACTGAGCAGAAGAGGCTTAATCTGGATCCCTGAGATACCACCCAAGTCCAGAGTTGCATTGAAGCTCTTACTGTAGGTTTACTATTCAAAGTCACAATTTAAACTAAAGGAAAAAACCAATGCCTTCAAAGCTGTTTTTCTGCGGTTTTTTTATCCAGCTAGTATAACTTTTTGAGGCTAAACTGTTGTGTCAGCTGCATATACACACATCCATGCTTAACCACCTGGTGTCTCTGTAGACCGGCTCTGGACCCATCCCTACATGGCTGTCATTGTCTAGTAGACTAGCCCCTACCTACCTAATCTCCAAATGCACAAACTCACCCTATTTAGGTCTCATTTGTAAATAAAACAAATGTTCTTGCAAAAGCACTTATTTGCTTCTTTCCTTTTCACCTTGCCCTACCTGTCTACAGGACTATTTCACTGCATTTCGCTTACTTACACTACTTCTTGCAGAGTTAACCCTTTGGGCTTCCTTCTCTTATAGAGACAGACATGGGGCTTCAGGCCACTTTTTGTGACACTTGATACATACAGTTCAAGATCAGTGTTTCTATAGATTTCATAAACTGACAACTGTAAGGTTTTCATAGCCACAGTTTTTAATCATAGGTTGTTTCTTGAAAATTATCCCAAGGACTATCTTTGTGCATATTAAAAAAATTGTTTGTTATATTCTTCTTCATTCCACTAAAAAGCCCACATACATAAAAATTCCATTAATTACCAGATAGCTAGTTAAAGTGGGGCCAGCCACTGCTTTTTATTTCACAAATCTTTATAGCATTGCAATATTTGTAATGTAATCCTGGTTATACATACAAATTCAGGGACAAAAGGCTGGAGAACAGCCCTGCGGAAAGAGATCTGGGTGTTTGGGTTGATGGCAAGTCGATAGGAGTCAACAGTGTGCCCTAGCAGTCAAAAGGGCCAACTGTGTCCTGGGGTGCATCAAGCACAGCATAGCTAGCCGGTCGAGGGAGGTGATTGTCCCACTCCGCACTGCACTGGTGCAGCCGCACCTTGAGTACTGTGTGCAGTTCTGGGCACCTCAGTATAAGAAGGACATCAGACTATTAGAGTGTGTCCAGAGGAGGGCGACCAAGATGATGAAAGGCCTTGAGGCCAAGACTTATGAGGAGCTGCTGAGGTCACTTGGTTTATTCAGCTTGGGGAAGAGAAGGCTGAGGGGTGACCTCATCGCAGTCTACAACTTCCTCAAGGCAGGCAGCAGAGGGGGAGGTGCTGATCTCCTCTCTCTGGTGACCAGCGATAGGACACGAGGAAATGGAATGAAGCTGCATGAGGGGAAGTTCATATTGGACATTAGGAAAAGGTTCTTCACTGAGAGGGTAGCTGGTCACTGGAACAGGCTCCCCAGGGAAGTCGTCACAGCACCAAGCCTCTCAGAGTTCAAAGAGCATCTGGACAACACTCTTAGTCATATGGTTTAGTTTTAGGTAGTCGTGCGAGGAGCAGGGAGTTGGACTCAATGATCCTTATGGGTCCCTTCCAACTTGAGATATTCTATGATTTGTTCTTGGGTCTGCTCAAAAATTAAAGTAGCTGCAGAATATCACCTTCTTCAAAATTGTTTAAGATTGATTGAAATTAATGAAATATTATTTTATATGTTGTACATACAATATATTGTACATAAAATGTTAATGTAAATAATATAGTAAGTGAGCCAAGAGAGTGTCTTTATTTTTTATAAACACTAATATGACTTTCAAAAATTCAGAACATACAGTTGTTTTGAGTAATCATCTATGATGAGTTACATCTATGTGTAGTGGTAGAAGGTCTTTACTATGAGTTTAAAATTAATAATGTAATAAATAAGACCGACCCTTACTTATGTTGCAAAAGCTTAACTTTTAGCTTATTCCAGACTGCTGAATAGTTATATTCCACAAGCCTCAATTCTACTAATTGTACTGGTGTTTCTAAAATTATTTTTTAGGAACAGTTAGAAAGTGAGAGCATGAAATTGAAGCAACTTGAGGACAAAAACAATCAAAAGGAAAGGAAGCTTCTATCTATTGTTTCCAAACAAGAAGATAAAATAAGAACTCTGAAAAGCAAATTGAAAGAATTAAATGAAGCACAAAAGGGTATGCAGATGCCAACATATAAAAGGGAGGTAAGATAAGAAACCAAGTAGAGATAAAATGAAAAAACCAAACATTTGTAAATTATTACTTCTTTCAAATATGTTTATACTAATTATTCTAAGAAACTGATTTTAAATTTCAGCATTATATAATTACTAGGAAATCGTTAAAGTATATAAAGCACATAGGGAACACTGAACTATTAAATACATATTGGTTGGTTTGTGTTTTAATTATTTTATGTTATGTCATTAAAATTTTAGTATTTTAGTATTTGTGAAAACTCCAGATTAGCATTTCTGTTATATAATTTTCAGTTGTAAGTTTTCACCAAGATTGAGTTGATTTTTTCACTTTTATGCCTCCCTATTTTTGTTACAGAATAGCATCCAGAGTGCTATTCTGTCCTTGTGGGATAGCTGGAGTGCAGTCATCAATGTGAATCTACCCATGTAAACATATTTTAGCTAGCTAATTTAAAGTGAACGTAGGTAAGGGTAGGAGCACAGCAACACATAACTTGTTGCTATTAGACTTCCCAAGCATTGCTTAACTTACTGTAGCAAGTATTTGTAACCCATGTTGCTAGGTATAAGGCAGCTCAAATGTGTCTACAGGAGCTGCAGTTGCGCTTTAGTGCAAGGTAAGACAAACCTGCCTGCTATGGGTCTGTGATTATAAACAATGTATCATTGAAATCAGCTCATTTGGCAGACATATGATCAAGTTCTGTGTCTGATTTGGAGCACATATGAACTACCCAGGCCGTCTGGTAATGTAGATCTAGTGGAACTGCAGCTTAATGACTGGTTATTATAAAAACTTTCCTTAATGCCTGGCAGATTTAAAACTATGTAATACTAGAGTGAACCACAAGGTGGTAGTCAAAGTTAATAACTTATTTAAAAGCCTGCTAGAACTCTTGACGTACTAGCTTGTGATGTGTTCATTGAAAATTTCAGTGAATAAATTGATTTTTAAGAGCTAAAATAGCTGGATACCTCACTAACAAGCTTATACACAATATATAATCTTACCTTATACATGGTTGAAACAGAATTACAGTCAAGCAATATTCTTAGAACCAGTTTCCTTTCAAGGGAGTATGAGCAGAGGAATGCCACACTGAGTTGCTAAGTTAAACTAAAAATAGGAATTTCACACAAAGAGTAAACAACTGCTTTTGTCATTTTGTGAATGTTTTGAGAGCTTCCAGAAGGACTAGGTGAAGGATCCCGTGACATTTTATTCATATCAGGGTGAAGAGCAAAATTAATATGCTAACCTGTGATCAATATTTTCATATTTTACTTGAAGGTGAAAAGTAAGAAAGTTGTTCCAGATAAGCCTGAATTATCTCTAGGGATCTCTGGTATTTCACCTATGCCTGAAAGGTAAATACTTTTGCAGCATTTTTTAAATTTGCTTTTAATTGTCTTTTCTGCCATTAAATAAGACCAGCTATTTCCCTCTTTTCTACACAGTACCTTAAAAAATGGATGGGGGCGGCAGGGGAGAGGGGAGCGGGGAGCAGCAGAGGTCAAACAGCCGGTGTAGGAAGGTAATAAAGCCAGCAACTATGTGGAATCATAGCTGGGGCTTTGCAAGTATGTAGGGATAAGTTGGGAGGAAGAAAAATAGCCACTTGGTTCAGCAGGAGGTTAAACTCTGTGGGAAACAGCAGTGGATGTTAATGCTGGGTTTTGGATACGCATTAACTCCCTTGCATTAACTCTCTTCAGAACAGGAATGTACAACCATAATGGATTAACTGATGGCAGCACAGCAGAGGAGCCTGCTGCGCTGCCAGGAGGAGGTCTGATAGTCAGCATGAAGAAGTAATTCTTGGCCTGATCCATCCTAAATGAGAGAGTTTGAAACCAGGTTTATCTGTAAGCTGAAGCCAGCCAGCCAGCCAGCCCTATGACCAAGGGACCAAAAACTGTGTATTTCCTAAGCAAATATTCCCTCTTCTGCCAGTGTTTTGGGAAAAATATTGACGAAAGTCTTAGGTTTGCATTTTTCACAGGATGGGCAGTTTTGCTGAGGTCAAGTAGAAGATTCTCTAGGGTGAGGCTAGGAGAGTATTAGGGAAAAGTATCATAAATTCTTGCTGTCTTTTTATACTCTTGCCTAGGCATCTGCTTTTGGCCACTCTCAGACATAGGCTAGGTGAACTTCGTGGATCTTTAGTCTGACTCGCTACTGCTTTATGATAAGAAAGAGAGAAAATAAGATTGTGATGTGATGTGATAAAGACTTTTTTGTCTTTACTGATTTATATCTAAAAAATTAAAAACCTTTACCTGTCTTCTGTCTCCCTGCTCTCAAATAGCTCCCTTACTTTACTGTTTTCTTGGGAAGAGGTATGTGACTGGTAAGATTACTGGTAATCTTACACTAGTAAGATTATAGTATCACAAATATCTAGCAAATTAAGATTGATTCATCTAATCATATGTATATTTTAAAGCTCTGATTAGAAACTTGTGTTAAGAGTCTTTTTTAATTTCTTATTTATCAAAACACCTAAAAAATGGTCAGAATGTGTTAACAGTAGCAACTTCAACTCTGTCTGTAGATTTTTTTTCCAAATGAGATACAAATAGACATTGTGTCTTCAAAAAGAGAAGCACAGCAGAAGTAGGAACACAGCTCGTGACACTCCTGTTTGCTATATGAATAAGCAATAAAAAGGAAAACAATTCACTGGATTAAAGAAAAATCCCTTTTGAGCTCTTTTGATCCAAAGACGCAAAAGAGAACACAAATCCAATTTGTCACCAACTTCACTTTTTCATCCTTGAAGTTCATTTTATAAAATCCATGATATTGTGCTTAGAAATATATATTACTTAGCAAATTTATCAAAATTGCACAATGGAATTTTATGGATGCATCAATAACTGGATAATGTAGTGCCTTTGGGCAAATAAAACTCACACCAGCATGAAGAATTATTTTTACCATTCTCAGTGCAGATAACTAGATATCAGATGTCCATATGATACTCTGGAAAAGATATAATTAAAAAAATCCTTCAAAGGAAAAGTCATGTGATATTGTATAAAACAGAGAAGGAATGAGTTCACGAGCCCCTCTCCAAAATATCAGGTAGACAGAGGAGGAAGGAACCGTAACAAATGCTTGTGTGTTCCTTCTCCTGCAAAGTCTGAAATGCACAGAAAACAATGGAAAACAATTAATGTTCACAGCAGCAGCATCTTATTTTCCCTAGAATGAGATGGAAACAATACCCTTGTGAAAGATACGCTGTTCCACAAAATACCTGAGGGAACTGAAAGAAATGTAAAGGTTGGATTTGGGGGGGGTGGTCCTTGCAGAGTCAGGCCCTAAGCTTGAATGTATGTGTGTATGATATGACTAAACAGCTCTTTGACAACATTTTCTTTTCCCTTTTCTGCTTGCTTTTACTGAGGAGAACAAAAATATGTATACATATGCTGAGGAACAAGGTATCCAAGAAAAGTAGCTTACACTATTGTTTTTCTCTGCTTTGTGGGTGTGACTAGATTAAAGGTCACAACAAGCTGAATTCATTGTCTCTTTAATTTACAATTTTGATCTTCCAGGGAGAATCTGGAGACTATTTTCCAGGACATGAAAGAAGAGTGTCATCGAATATGTATGCTAGCCAGAGAACAAACAGACCAACTGAGTAAATTTAAGATAAAGCCAGAACCTGAAACTGGTAATATCATACTTAAGCTCTTATTGTGATTCAACTGTTTGAAAGCTTTGCTTTATATTTGAAAATACTGTAAATTACACATACATAGAAGTACTTCCACTGTTTACCATCTGCCTTTTTCAAGTCTGTTCACATGATGCTCAGTATTTCACCAAGAAAACGCACCGCCAGTTTTGGCATTCTATGACGAATGCTCCAAATCACATGCTATAAAAGACAGTCATCACATCAATGGCTCTTGTAATTGTTTTGTCCCTTGGAGTGAGAGGCAGGCACTTACTACATGTGATATCCCATCATACTGTGTGAATGACAGCACTTGCTTGCTTTTAATTTAGCTGTCAGTTCAAAAGATGTCTGTTATGAATGTCTCTAGCCCCAGATCTGTTAGAGGAGAACTGCCGGACTGAGGAGAGTCAGAGGACTTATTTTCTAGACTTCCTTGTGCAGACTTTTGAATACTCTTTTGTTATATGGGACAAGAGCTTAATCCAACACTTCCTGAAAACAAAAGAAAGGCTTGATTTTTGTTGCAACTGGAAGAGATTCTGCATGTCCGGTTCTTTTAATGTTTACATTTAATATAATGTAAGCTACTACGGGTATTCCCTACTAGCTTTTCTTAATAGTAGGATCAGACTCTTAAGTGATTTCAAAAAACACCCGCCAAACTTAGCCGGTTGAAGCAAAAGACACTGATTTCAGCACTTGCTTCTAATTTAGGTTATACCATTACTGAAGTTTTGTTACATGAAGTGCTAATGTGTAGCTTGTGGCTTCAGATTGCTATGTCTGAACTGTATTGTTATATTCTGATTGTACGCTACTAAACTTTATTATTTGGGGGTGGGAATTTTGGGGGATGAGTGCTTGGCAACTTATTTCAGAATGGACTTGTTTTCCTTAAATAAGTGCCTAACTCAACTGTGTGAAAAGCTATACATGATATAGATTTAATCTGTTTGATTTCTGTTAGTTCTGTGGCCCACTTTACTACAATATGAGTGATGTCAGAAGGCTGCTGTACAATAAATGCGTACTGAAGTTATTCTCTCACCTGATTAGGAGTAACCATGTATATTATTACCATTTTTGTTAATAAAGTGCCAAAAATGAAGCAGAAATTCTCAAAACAAAGGGAAAATATGGTCCCACTTCTGAATAGTTATTCAGTTTAAATATTTACCTAATTTGGAAACCAATGGGAGTTTGGTACCTGAATACCTTCTAAAATCGTGCTCATGATGCCTAGCATGTTCTTGGCACCGTGTGAAATGGTTTTGGTTCCAGCTTCTATTTCTGCCAGAACACTTCAGTAAATATATGCAACTATGTGTTAAGAGTATGGGACAACATAATTTTCAATAAAATGAAAATGTTTATAGCCATAAATCAAAGAGAAATAGAATTATTAGAACAGGATTATTTCCTTTTATTTCTGTTCTGATAGTCTTTGTGTCAGAGCTAATGTTTGTGAAAGAGAACTACGCCTCAAATTGATTTCAAAGAGAAAAAATAAAGGTTAAAAAGCCAAGAAGGAAGATCAAAAACCTCTCAGGAAAAATACACCAACACCACCTTTAATAACTACACTTCAGTGGACTATTTAATGTTTTCTTCATTTTTTCTTCACAGAAATACAGTTTTCCATGCCGATACAGTGTACTGATAAAACTGATGAACAAGCAGAAGAGCTTTTTAAGCCTCGGGTTATAAAGGATATAAATAGAGGTGCATCATGCATCACATCTATCACACCAAGAGGAGTGGGCCAAGATGAGGACAACAACTCTGTAGAATCACTTTCTAAATTTAATGTCAAGTTTCCACCTACAGACAATGACTCTGCTTTCTTGCAGAGCACTCAGGAAAAACCAGCAGTTCCTTGTACTGGTATAGCTGAAAACATGCTTCAAGATCATCATTTTAACCTGGAGCACAGAGACCGTGCTGTTAACCTCAGTAAATTGGAACCTAACTCATTTGAAGCTCATGGAGTTGATCTCATGACCTCAGCTTTACAAAGCTTAACTACTGTTGACAAAACAAACCCCCCAAATCATGCAAACATGCCCATAGAAAATATCCATGACAAAACATGTTTAAAAACAACAAACACTGGTTTCACATTTGTACCTAAGCACACAAACCAGGGTGTACCTGAAGTAATTTTTTCTTCTTTAGAAGCTGCTGGGACAACCGTCAGAGGTCCTCATCAGGTATCCTTCTATAAATACTACACATTTCAAAAAATGGTAATGATTCAGACAACCACTTTGCAAAGATCTTTGAGACAGGATTAATATATTCTGTGAGGTATCTCATCAGTCTTTTTTTAAGACAATAGCTCTTGTCAGTTCTTCTTCCCGATACTGAAGTATGTGTACAAAGCACTTTTCCAGTGAAAGGGCAGGAATTTAAGCAGATGTAGCACTGGATATGCTTGCACAAATTGCAGTTCATTTAGATATTAATTGCTTCTATATCTATTTCAAAGCTGTCATTAATCGTAAGTTGCCCCCTAGATTGCTTTCTTTCTACCCTTGATCTCAGTTGAATAGGGCACATAATTGTTTTAATTGTTTTTAATGTACAGCAGAGAATATGACAAATGGACTAATTAAAAAGCTGAACAGATAAATACTTCAATGTGGAAAAATTATCTACTTTTTATCTCAATCTGAGGTATAAACAGCACCCTGTTCCTCCCCTCTAAGAAAACTTAAAATTTTTTCTTCATAGTTTAAGCAGTCAAGGAGGAAAGCACATTTATTTTTTCAAATGAAGGGAAGTTCACTAAAATACTTTGGTTTAGGTTTATGTAGGTACTTTGGGCTTGAATTTCAGTTATAGCTACTTAACATCCATGGGAGCTTCTGAAAGCAAGGCCCAGGTGCTGTAATGGAGAAAAACATTTCAGCAGGTTCTGACAATCACGTCTCTGAATACTTTGCTTCTTTTGTGTAACATCCTGTCTCAACTGAAGTTGCTGGAAAAATTATTATGGACCTTTATAGACTGATTTTTTTTACGTTTCTGTGGCTTTTCTCACACCTTGTGAGAGGACAGCTTTTCAAAAATAAGCAAATAATAATATTTAGGAATTCTGTGACAGTGGATTTGGCATATTTTTACTATTTACATTGATGTGGGTTTGTGTTCTTTGGTAATGATAAGGTACATGCAGGAGAAGAGCTTTACCTGTCAACTTGGCTGCTGCATGACATGCAAAACTAGCATTTGGAAAGCGTTCGTAGGACATGATAACTTTAATGTTTTCTTCTCCTAAAATGTACCCAGTCTAGTTTAATTTTCTATTGCAAACCAGTTTTGGATAAAAGTTTAAAGCATGGAAAGTTTGCTGTTCTTCATCATTGTATTTTAAACCATAAGCCTGATTTTTCAAAATGTATTTTAAATATCTATTTGTAATGTGGGAGATCTCAATTCTATACCAACTTGCTAATCACAGTTTTTATTGTGCTTTATTTTTCATTGGGTCCTCAGTTAAAGTTGTGACTGAGTTAAACAAATTAAACCATTTATTTTATCAGTGGTAGAATTCCTGTGGAGCTGTGAAGCATTCACTCCATTGCTTGTTGCTATCCTCTTTTTCTGTATTCCCTCTCCAGCTTGTTCTTTTACTAGTTAGTCTGTATATTCATTTTTCAATAGATGGCACCCTGCATTGTATATTACAGCAAGTGAAACAGCTGGTATGTGATTATAAATTGGTAGGGGAGTATGCAGCTTAAAAAGTAGAGAATTGCAGTTGAATAGCAGTAAGCCTTTGGTTTAATTATTGGTATTTCTGCAAAATAAGGAAATTAATTTGGAGCCATCATTTAAAATGTAAATTATCTACTTTGTGGAGAAAAATGTAATAATGCTAACACTGGGAGAAAAGAAAGCTAATGGTGAACTGTTTCAGTATTTGTAAGTCATATCTACAATAGCACTGTAGAACATACAGGACATTGATTAAAATGTTTTATCTTATCCAGAAGCTTGTATGAAACAAGCCAATATTGCTTTAGAATCCATTAAATATACATCTGTGTATATCAATATATTTAAACATCCATCACCTTTACTCAGCTGCCTTCAAAAGAGGTTTTTAAGTATTTTTCCCAGTGAATTGGACTCAGCTTTAGAGTTTTTTCTGTCTGTTAATTGTGCTAAAGATTTGATTCACAGATAATATATATGTAGATTAAAATACTAATGTTTTTTAAAAGTTACTTACATACATGCCCTTTCGACTGTATTAACCTTAGCAAAATTTATGCATAAACTTGTTCTTAGTATTTTACCACCTTACTAAGGGGTAGTTACACTGCTTATGGCTTCCATCATCCCTGTCCCTGGTAAAGCTCCAATAGGGAGGAATTATATACCTGATTTTTTTTTCCTAGTGTAGATAAAACTTTCAAGTATTTACTACATATGTTAACTTATAAAATGGAAAACCCCATAAATGCAATAGATTTGGCAACAGTAAGTTCTTGGAACTGCTCTCAGTTGCTGTAATAAATTTAGCTCTTTCCTTCTATGTGGATACTAAATGTGAAAACTCAGTACTGTTTTCTTAGGATGTAACTTTTTAAAAAAACATGTGACTGAAAAGAGCAGCAGATTAAAATAAACATGGATATTAGTGGACCTAGTATTTTACAAACTACATTTAACTGAGACTTGCATGGAGATGCATGTGTTTATCGGTATTCACAGTTTGAGGGGGTTGTTTCCACCAAAAATATTTCTAAGAATGTTCATGATTTTAAAAGCAAATTGATAGTCTATTGATCTTAATCTGAATGTTTTTGAAATGGAACGTCTGCTTAAATATATCCCTGTTCTGAAAAGCATATTAAGCACATGCTTAACACTCAAAGAAAGAAATGGAAGTTAAGTGCCTGCCTCAGTGGGTTGCTAGAGGAGTACCTCCCCTTGTGCTTCCAAGATTAGAAATCTTACTATGCCGTTTGTGGCGTCTTTACAATACTATTTTATCTTTTTTCAAATGGTGCTTTACATCATAAGGTATTAGAAACAAGTAATTCTAAACACATTTCTGTAGGGATGTTTAAGTGTGTCAGTGTCTAGATAGATTTAATATGCAATTTACACCAGCAACATACAATAAGTAGACTCTTTGAGCTGAAAAAAGTGGTGTGATTGCACTTAATTACTAATTAGTCAATTTAATTATATGGATTGCTGACCATAATGAAAAACAGTAAATCTGCTATTGCTATCTGATAAGCTAAACACTGTTTAAATAGGGAATGGACAAGAAATTGACTCCAAGAAGTTCAGCTGGTTTAAAAAGAAGGGTTAACTACTATGAAAGCCAGGTTAGTTGTACAGTGAGTTACCATGGGAGGAATAAACAATAGATTCTAACTATTTGGCATGATGAAATTTGAATAAGAGCTGAAAATTAAAACTCTTGGGTAAGTATCGATAGCAAGAAATTTAAAACTTCCAAAGAAACTACTTTCTAAAGTATTCTTGCTTGCCTTTCCATGTGTGAGTGAAGCAAGAGAGAAGAAAACTGAGCCAAAAAAACTGTAGGGCGCTCTCCTCTTCTAGGTTCCATCCCCACGTAGAGCTCATACCAGCTTGCTGCCGTTCTGTCTACTTTGCAGTCACAGCAGTATGCATTTAGTTTTCAATTTACTCAAAACCTAATCGTCCTGGCCATATAACATAACTATGTGTTTTATCTTGTGTTGTTAATACTAAAGTAATGAAACTTAATTTTTAACTTTACTTTGAAAACTGATAGAAGACTTTTTGATTCCTAGTTGGTATGATGCTAAATAATTAGCGTACGCTCTGACTTAAAGTATGTATCAGGCTGAAGTCCCTTGAACTCCAATGCCAGCTAAACAGACTTGCTGGCTTTAAACTAACTAGCTCAGGGACCAAGAGCAGTACAGCTGCTGAGCCAAATTTAGCATAGTTTACAGAATTGCCTGAATGCATGGATGGATATTCAGATGGTCCCATTGAATTTGATGCTGTCATGGCAGAAGGAATCCCAAAACAGATTATTTGAGATGCATTTACACTAAAAGGCAGTCAGAGTAAATAAGTAACTTAAGCATTGCTCTAGTCATTTTGTAAGTAAACTGAAAACTAGTTATGTGTCAATAAGAATAGAAATAAAATATGATTCATATTAACTGTATAAGAAACATTTTATTCTAAGGTAAAAATGTGTTTTCTCATTTCTGTTAAATGGCTATTATGTGCTATGACTTCTACAGTAAGGTACTGAAATACAAAGTTAAAGAAAAGCCTTGATATGTATCAGACTGGCATTACAGACTTTTGCTCATAGCAGTATATAGCATTAATAGATACCAAGGCATTTTAAGTCTTTGCAAGGATAGTATGTTTATAGAACTTTAAAAAATCAAAGTCCTATCTTGCTTTTCTTAAATGAGAACTCTCTAGTTAATGTCTCTGGCCAGGCAGGTCTAAAGGACACCTAGTTTAAAGAGGCAGGCATTTTTTAATATAAATATAAACCACAGGATAATGTAAACCACGTTGTAAACCACAGCAATAATCTTTTTCTGTTTCTTTTAGCTCGTTTGGCAGCCTCAAGACAATGATTTGCTGGCACAAGCTTATACAGACTCTGAACTGAATCAGTGTGGAATATGTGAATTCTGTCGAGAAGTTTTCCCACCATCTATAACATCTAAGGAAGATTTTCTTCGGCATCTGAATTCCCACTTTAAAGTACAGTCTTAATGTATGAGAATTCAATGGATCACTGTTTTTGCATACATTTGATTTTTTTTATGCAATAGATATGCTAAGAATTTAAGAATTAAGACTTCTTGTAACAAGAACTCATGACTGAAATTGTTTGTCAGATAAGTACATTTTTAATTGTCCTTTGACAAGGTAAAATGAAACTGTAAGTCACTTAGTACTGTAATTCACATTATTGCTTGTTATGCTTCAATATTACCTTTAAGAGTAATGTTAAACACCTTTTTTTTCCTCTCTCTCTCTCTTTTTTTTTTTTTTTTGCAATCAATCATTGCCTGAATAGGCCCAAAGTCATGATTATATTTATGAGTGTAGACTTGCAGGATTAAAGCCTCAATCTGGCTGGGGAAATTGGTGTAATGCTAGGATTTTTTTCTCAATATCCAGGGATGTGATTATGTTCTCCTTGAAGTAAACAGGAAGAGAAGTAGGCTTTCATTTTTCATTTATATTATAAAATTTCCACATTTAACTTAAAATAGTGAACCTCTTAATTCAGATTCTTGTAAAATCATCACAGTAACTGAATGCCAGGTGTGCCAAAATTAGGATAGGATTGTTCACTAGTAACATAAATGAATGGTTGACTTTCCCACATTAATTGTTTACTAGAGAGAGTAATCAAACACTGCACATAAATGACCCTTTTGCCAAAATGAAATGGTAGCAACTTTATGGATCTGTTACATGTTATTAAAAAAATTATTTTGTTCATGTACCTTTCTAGCATTAATAATTAGTAAAAATACTTTCATGGAAAAAGTTATATTAGTATGAAGGGTAGAGTGAGAAAAGGTTAAACTTTCTCTAAAACTAAGAATACCAAAGATTATTTACCTTTCCTTCTGTTCTGCTATGAAGGATTGCCCAAGTCTGTTACAGCCCAGAAAGGAAAGGGGAAAACCTAATCGCCCAAATCTCAGTGACTTCATTTTTAACCTGAATATGCTTAGTGGCTTTCTCAATGCAATTTAAATTTGTGTTTAGTTGAAATATTGCATTCTGATAAAGTTTGCACATTTTTTTGATTTATTGGGATCAAATTAAAAAGTGGGGGGCTTTTACTAAGTAATTTAAATTAATGATAATTAATAATAATTGGAGCTTTTTGCATTTGAACTGAATATAGGTTTTAGTCCTGGTATTTGATAATTAGCATTAATGTCTTCATAGCAGCAAAGCACAACAGTTTCTCTTTTTAAAGATTTGTTCGCAGGTGACCAATTTCTGGAAGAATTAACACCTGCATAATTTTTAGAAATGGATTTTTCTGCAATTATTTTCTCTATTTTAAACATCTCATGTTTGTGACTGGCTGTCAACAGAGTGTACTGTAATAAACAGCAGTGTACAGTGCATGCCTGCTACCCGACCTGGAGAAAGAGTTTGTTACTATTAACAGCTGTAAACCCCCGCCGGTACCCAGCGCTGAGGAGGATACATTCATCCCTGGGCGCGCCGTGCGGCGTGTGAAGTACCTCCCCAGAGAGCACGGCTGGGGGTGGTTCCTGGGAGAGGCAGAAGTTCCAGGACTGGGAGGAGAGAAGGGGATTCGCGCATCTCCAGCCAGCCCAACACAAAACCCACTTGTCCTCTCAACCGTGGAATTCGAGCTCAGGAGCTCACGTTATTAAGAGCTGAACAAGCTGCAAATCACCTTTAAAGAAAATAAAGTCATCTGTTCCTCCCCCACTCCGTGCATGGACGCGTTTGCCCCATGAGCTCTTCTGCTGGCAGAGAAGGGAGCCCTGCGCCGAGCCCGAGTCCCCGTGCTGGGCCGCGGTTCTTTGTTGCTGGAGGCAGCCTGGCACCTCCGCTCCGCCTGCAGAGCTGCGGCCTCCCCTGCAGCCAGGGGAGGGCGGGAGGGGGGAGGAGAGAAAGTGGAGGGGACACGGTTGACCAAAGCCTCGCCGACCAGCAGAACCCATCCATCTCCCACTATGAGAGCTCCTGCCTAGTGTGGCGTCTTAGGAAGCTGTTTAATTCTGCGTGCTTAAAACTATTGCTGCCTGAGGACGTCCAGATAGGCTCACCGATCAGACCACTGCGAGGGGCACCAGTCCGGTTTAAAAATAAAGAAATAATAAAGAAATAAATAAATCTCACGCTAAGCAGTTGTGAGTGACTTGGAAGTGGGAGGTGAGTGCGGTCCCTGAGTGGGCCCCACTCATACAGCTTTCCTGGAGGAGGCTGCTGCTGCCAGCAGGGACATCTGCTTTATTACACTCACCAGAGGAGGCTCAGTATTCCTCCCCTCTGCTTCCCCTTCCACACAAGCTCAACTCAGCAGAGGAGATTGAATCCAAATGGGAAGTAGGATTTCATTAAAAATAATAGTAATAAATCTGGGGGAAGGAAGTGGAACTTGAGAGGAAAGAAAGAGCAGCAGACTCATGCCAAGGTGTGCTACCGAGTCCCTCACGGGGTAGCCCCGAGGCTGAAGCTGCTTTCAGGGCTCCCGTACGGGTTCACTTGTCCCGCCGCCTCGCGCTGACACCCACGCTTACAGCCAGTATTCGCGGGAACTCTAGTTCTGACTTGAAAGCAAGGAAGCAAACCGCTCCCCTTTCCTTTTGGGAGGTTTCTGAGGGCCATGCTGTGGCGCTACGCCTGCCTCAGCCCGGTGCAAGGGCTCAGTGCCGGCGGCCGGGTAGAACACATGTAGCTCCTCTGTCTCTCCGGCTAACTCGACAGCTGCTCGTAGCTCCAGTAATTAGACTGTCAGGGCTTGTTAGAGGAGAGGAAAACGCTCCTATGACAGATTCCACGAGTCCTCTGTTTTTTAAGTTCTCACAGAAATCACCAGAGCATTAACTGAGATCTCTTCTTTCTCTGGAATCAGAAGGGAAGAAGTTCCCTCTGCCACCTCGCACTCCAATCAGAGCTCCCTTCCGACTCCCATGAAACACAGTGAATTCACTCTAAGAGGCTCAGGAAAAGTTACCTTCCTTCCCTGCCTACCCGGGAGGAAGAGAAAGCTTCCTGGCCGTGTGAACTTACTTTTAAAATCCCCTCCTCATATTGCTGACTTTAAGTAAACAGATAACTCAGTAGAAATGCAGTCTTTTCTCCATTAACTGAGCGGAGGAGTCGCTCCACACACGATCCTTCCCCATCCGAGATAATGTTAATTCAGAGGATGCTCAGGAGAGGCTGTCCCCCCTTACGAACAAAAACAGTGGAGGATCAAGCCGAGATGCTCCTACCCCCACCCATGGTTCACTCAGCAGATGAGACTCAGAGGAGGCGATTTCTTTTCCTCCCTACCGTACATTCCCCTTTCCCCCGCAATCATACAAGGTTAACTCAACAGAGGAGTCTCAATCCAAATGGCAACTGGGATTGCATTTAAAAAAAAAAAAAAAAAAAACAGTGAAGGAAGGGGGGGGGGAAATCAGAAATAGGGAAAGAAAAGAGAAAAAGCAGCAGGCTGATTACGAGGTGTCAAAACTGCCAGGAGCAAGAAGGTGATGGCAATCAGGGGTGAGAAGAGTGCGCCATTCGTGCGGGGCAGCTAATTATCCGTCTCATTTGAGAAGAGCAGCATTCGAGGCAGCAGCGTTCGCCTGCTGAACGGTGACAGATTGGCGCGGAGGAGAGGGGAGGTGTTAAAACAATGGAGCCGGGCTTGCGAGCGCTGCTGCATGCTAATCAGCCCGGCCTCCTTCCTTCCTTCCTTCCTTCCCTTCCCTCCCTCCCTCCCTCCCTCCCTCCGCCTGCCTGCCTGCCGCGATCCCTCCTTCTCGGTGGCCGCATGGCAAGCCCAACACAATCAGCCCCCTCCGCAGCAGACAGCACCACACCCGGCATAGGTGGTAACCCAGAGAGAGTCCCGGTGGGACCGCGCGGCGGGGCAGGCAGCACCCGGGGGGATCTGGCAGGCTGGTGGATATCAGTGGTAGATTTCAGACCTCGCCCTTGGTGCCCAGGCTTCCAGGAGCCCGTCAGTATGCGTCCCCGCAAGGCGCAGAGGCGAGGAGCTCTTCGTACAAGTCCTGTGGGTTCTTTATGCTGACATCCCGGCTCCCTCTTCCCCGCAAGAGAACAGACGATAGCCGGCAGCGCAGCAGTGTTGCCTAATAAGAGACAACCCACCGCCGAAGCCCCAGACCAGGCCCGCAAAGGTGAGGGAAATGCAGAGCTGTGCCAATTATTGATGGACTCCAGGGGCTCCGTTGCCCTCTTAGCTTTGCACAGTCACTAGAGTCCGGAACGCTAAACATATCGTAAGCGAGTTGTACGGCCCCTCTTCCGCCGCTGCCTTTTGCCTCTCGGATTGCTTGGCCTTGCAAGCCTGAATGGCCGCACGTACTCAGTTTGCACTCTGTGAGGGGGCACAAAAAGGGCTGGCCTTCCCTCGGACCAGGAACAACGGTTCCCATTTACAAACAGTGCGACAGGGTCTGCAGAGAGAGGAGAAATGCATTGCGCGGGATCACTTTGGCCCTAGCTTTCCCAGAAAGTCCATGCTCTGCAGGACTCACAGGGCAAACCCTAGCGCTGGAGTGTTAGCAGCCCAGCTACAGCGAGTGCGCCACTCTGCCAGGGAGAAGCAGAGGAATGAGCGTTGGAATGTTTACTCTCCAATATTTCTCAGTTTCCATTCCATCCTGCCCTGAAAGATTTCTGATTACTATACACTTCAAAATAGTATTTATTACAGATTTACATAATCTGTATGTTTTATGTTAAGGGAATAACACATTGATGCTGTACTACTGAAAGGAGTTAATCTAAACTATGTAGTGTCTGCTATAACAGAGTTCCAACTAAAACATATCCTTGTTTCCTGGCACTGAAAAGTAACACATATCCAGAAGGACACTGCCCGGCACATTAGGTAAGCTGCCAGGTGAAGCCATTGCTCGACTCCTGAGCCTTCACTGGGTGATGGATCAGCACTCGGCAAAATTAAATTATATGCATCTCTGTCTAACCTCCCATTTAATTTAACAAGTGTTATTTCAAATAGCATGTGCCTGTTTTATGACAGGATTCATGCGGGAAAGCAAACACTGAAAGGGATTAAACTGTTTTAGGCCTGAGGTAAGCAGTATGATAACTCAGGTTGAATGCTATTTAAAATACATTTACGTGCATGTATGGCTAGGGGCTAGGCAGTAGTAATACCGTTTCAATTTTGTTATTCTAAGTCTGTCGTTGAGTGTACTTGATGAGATTGTCCATGAGCATACAGATGGTGAGATTTTCATGCTTCAGTGGCATACTGACATCTCAGGCTGTAAAAATAAATTCCCAGATCGCTGCAATACCTAAGAAGTAGAAAAATGCAGTCCACCTTAATGCTCAACATTCAAGTGCTTTACCTTTTAAGATATTTTGTAACACTAGATATACAAGTTTGTGCAAATCGGGAACACTGATTGAATGGATTTATAGTACAAAGCAAAAATCAAGATAACCTCTGTGCCCTTTCTTAAGGAGATTATTCTTTCTGTGCTTCTGAATTTAGAGATATGGGACATGGAGATAAAAACTTGCCTTTCTTTGCTATTATCTGTAATAATTTTTTTAAACTGTACATAAGGATGAAAGGAGGAACTGACTTTTCATTAGGTCAAGTTTACTTTTCATTAAAAGATTCTTGGATTGTTTCTTGATTTCACATAATTTTCCAAACTGCTAACAAATTATTATATCTATTTTGATGATTTATGCTGCACCGAAAAGGTATTTGCGTCAAAGATGAATGCTGAGATATCTTCTCGAATATAATAATCACTTCTTTTCTTGCCTAAGAAGCCATAGTGTGGACTGAGCCGTGCATCAGCCTGTTCAGCCTGGAAACCAACACTGATATTACTCATAAATCGCTAGGGTAGGGCACCCCTATTGGTTAATGTCTGGCCGCAGACAAGGTGCTGTGCTTATCAAGGTCTCTGAGCTGACCGAATTAAAAATTTTAAATAGATATATACAGCAGGGTGATATGGTGAAAATGAGCTAAAAGAAAAACATTTTGCAGAGACAAGTACATACTTTAAAAAGCTTTAAAATATTCAATTGGTGAAAAAATAACTACTTGTAAAAACGTGTGTATTTTCATTATGCTTAATTTGCCATTCAAAACAAGTTTTTCTTAATAAGCTCTATTGTTTCTATCTGTTTTGTGAAATGTAATACGTGTGAGACAGAAAGCAGACTCGGAATGTGAATGAGTCTTGTTTTCCCTTTCTCTCTTTCTTTCCATCGTTTTTTAAACACAACTTTATTCATATTCACAGGCATCTTTAAGTCGAGAAAGGGATTAATGGAAGTGGCATGGCATTCCTGAGGTCGTGATCTGAAAAGATGAAACATGAAATCTTGTCTGCTAGTCTTTTCCTATATCTTATTTCTGTGCAATATAAAAGTCTCCATAAGCAAAACACTCTATGGTTAATAGTTATGTTTTCGCTCTCAGCAGTGACACAAGCTTTGTCAGGTTTTCGCTGTTTGCATAGTTCATTAAAATACTTTAATAAATGACTCGTTTTTTTTAAAAATCACCACACTATCACCCGAGTAAAAACATCTATATCCTCCCAATTCTGCAGTGTCAAAAAGTATAGTCTCTCAGGGCAAAAGGTTACGGAGCCTTCATAAAGGTTTCCCATCTGTCATCAAGCGCGACATCAAGCCCTCTAGGTGCTGTGAAAATGATTTTCTCCGGAATTCTCCAGCCCAAAGATGCCATCCTCTTAATTACAAGCATTTGAGATCAGGAACGCCACTGAATTCCCTGGAGATTCACAGAAGATATGCAAAAATAATCTCTTCTCTTGCTTGCCTGCCAGGGCTTCTGTACCTGCCCACAAGCTAGTCGGCTCATTTGCTAGGTAATGATGGATGAACCAAGGCAGCCCGTACAGCTGCACTGCCACCCCTCCTGACGTTACTGATACGCTGCCATTGAAAGTTACTTCTTTATAATTGACCGCCGGCAAAGGAGTGAAATATATGTCCTATTTCTCTTTTTTTATTGATTAACTGCCCTTCTCGCCGTCACAAGGCTCCTGTACACGGGTTACTCACGTACACGGGATAACGGAATGAAACAAGTCGTTGAGATCGCGGACTGTGAGACTGTCAGAACATCTGCTTACAACAGGTGCCCTGAAAAACCACATACACTATTCCTGGGGTCAGTGTGCATGCAAAAGAGTATACGTACAGACGGGGTGTGGAGTCGAGCCTTTGTGTGACAAGACCGTGCCTGCACAGCAGAAACTGAGCCTCCGGTCGGGCGAGAATCCTATCTACAAAGGTCCATTAGCACTTTTTCCAGCGGTGACAACCAGGTGAAAGGCCATCCGACCCATCAATTTATCAACAGTCGAGTGTTGGAGGTTTCTGTTGGGTTAAAGGGATTACAGTAGTTGTAGGAGGAGGTACAGAATGCGAAGTGAGCAGGGGAAAAAATATCATTGTAGTCTTATGCAAGTTCTCGTCCAATACAGAACCAGACCAACGGAACTAGCTGGCTTGAGTGATACCGTTCAAAGCGCACGTAGACCTGGTGATGGGTACGTCTGGAGAGGCTCTGATAGTGTTGTCAATCCGAGCAGCGTAGACTACATTTTTAATATGTGGAAACATGTACATAACTCTGGACATAAGGGTGGGGGCGTAAAAAAGCCACGTCCAAGCTCAATAGGAGCACGGGAGAGAAACCTCGGGCTCCATGCCATCCGAGATGTGAAAGCCCACGGAGACTCAGCAGCCAAAATCGCATACACTGATTTTTTAATAGAGTTCTCATCCATGTGTCCATTTAACTGCAGTTGATACAGATCAAATAAGCTTGTTACTTACAGATTCCCAGTTGCCTCAAGTGATACAAGACAGTAGCACCAGGAATATCCCTAATTAGAACGGATTCATCTGATTTCTTTATTCAGAGAGTTTAGTGTCCCTAAGTATTCAAAGAATGATAAAAGTCTTCGAGCACAAAGCCGCCAGGTTTAGCCCTCCTTCTGCCAAGGGAACAGGAACAGCAGGTTTCCTTCTACCATTAAAACTTGCTTTCATTCTTTTGTATCATTTCTGAAATCTCCTTCAGCATACTACTCCCTGCATTTCTCCGAAGTTTTTATTTCATGTAATTTTGTGTATATACACACACACGCGCGCATTTCAGGCAAGATAAATCTGAGAAGAATTCGTAGCTGGAAAGTAATACGAAGTATTGTATCAGTTGGTCATGAAATAGCTTCCTACACCTTAGCAAGGTTTTAAGAGTTGTCATTTTTAAATTTAATTTGTGTAATGATAACTTGGCATTATATGCCACGATTGCAACTGCAGCTATTTGAAGACACGTGTAGTAATCTGCGAATGCCTCTTCTAAGAGAACAAAATCCTGTATGCTTTACAAATTCTTTCAGTTTAGTTTTATATGTTTTTTTTTATTGTTTAAACGCGTGCGTGTTGCTCCTTCATATAAGTCTTACCGACCTACTCACGAAAGAGGCAGTATAAGCGACACCAGCATAGAGGACCCGATACTGTATACCTTGTGCGCCCGAAGTTTTACGCAAAGCTCCGTCGTGGCGGGCGTGTACGGGGATCGACGGTCAAGTGTGAAAAAAGAGCAATATAGATGTTATTAGCAGACAGCCTGTAGTCATGCATTCAAGCTCACAAGCCCATTAAAACGTAATGGGCGTAAGTGCAGTAAGCATTTATAAACTAGCCGTGCTGTTTATTTCATGCAGAATATCAGGAATGCCAAGAAACGCCCGTCCGGTCCGAAGACGCTACAAACACAGAAAGAAAAGGCAGTCCCTTCAGCCTTTTTCGACCCCACCATCGGGTGGAAAATGAATGGAAGACCTGGAACGTGATGCGATTCTCAGAACTGTCAAATCTCTTATGGGCTTCAAGGGAATCGTATGGCCAACAAATCCAGCTTCACTTTGATTCCAGTCTATCAAAGAGAAGAGATTACCAGAATGGCAGAACAGCAATTACCTAGCCCTTTGCGTGAGGGTAACAAGATGATAAGGATGATAAGACTCCCACAGCATTTCAGAAGGTCCATATTTCCCACTGGGCCTAAGTGACTTTTCCATTAAAGGGTGAAGAAAATGTTACTATATATCAGGCTGGTCGCGTCTTTTGATAAAGACTTTGTAGGAAATAACACAGAGAGTGGACTTACGGACTTGCTGTCCTCAAAAACGGTCCCTTTCTTTTTGTAATGTTTCCGAGACGAAGCTAAGAGGGCATTAGCTTTCTTTTAAACAAAAAGTTCGTGGCGTGTGTGGGTGTGTTTGTGTTGGGAGGGGAAGTTTCTTTCTTTAAAAATAAAACTGTTCCTTGGACTTTTTTTTACCAAGGCTAAAGGGACACGTCCCCTTCTTTGTCTTTAGAAGAAATGGCAGAAAGTTCTAATCTTCTCGCTTTCTCTTCCCAAAATAAACGCCTCGTTACGATTAGATGTGTGGTGCCCTAAAAAATGAGCAACAGCTTCCAGGTCCAAGCATGCACAAAAAAACATTCAAAATATTTTTGAAGAAACAGACTAATCTCAACCTTTATATTTAGAATCGCAACGCTGCAGTAAAATACTGTTAAACTGGGTTCTTAAAGTTTTATTTGGTGGCATTTTCTTAGGTTAACTGTGTTCGCGATTACGAGATGCTGTGAGCAATAACGCAACTCCCCTAGGGACCCGTGCCTGAGAGCGCTGGTGATTAGTTGAGGTGCCATGTCTAGTATATCAGAGGCTGGGATGTACACTGGACTGACTTTACCGTCTTATTTAAATGTGATGATTTTCTCATTTGTTGCATTGTTTGTATTAATACGAATATCTTGTTATGTTTGTTTTGTCTCCTGGGAGCCAATAAAGCTGTGAAGTTTTTCTTTACACCAAATGCAGCTCTACGGGCGATCAATCAATGGGTAGTTTTTGGATAATCTGCGAGAGTGAGAAATCTAATAAAGCAAGCAACTAAAAAAGGAAAACAAAGTCTATTTTCTGTTAGGTTAGCTACGTCAGGAGTCAGGCTTTCCACCATGCCTTTGTAAGATATTTAAACAGCTACATTTAACTATAAGGGCAGCACCTCGCTAAATTAACTTGCTGGTATATAAAGGAAAAAGTTTAGACATCGTGACCTCGGCAGCAATGTGGGTGACTTATTCTTACAATTAAATTTACTTCGACACTTGCATTTCTCCCCACCTCCTCCTCCGCAGTAGTATATGAAAACACACTAAGACGAAATAGGGACCAATCATGAAGTGAGAGAACAAATAAGTGAAATTTTTAAATTACTGTTGCTTTGCTATACCAGGTATAGGTAGACAAAAACGATATAGTTAGCTTCTAGGTCGCAACAAGGTCCATAGGAAATCGTGCCATTTAATTTCAAGGCAGCAGTTCTCTTATCACAACAAAATGAGTTATAAACAGATCAAAATAACAATCTGAATTATCTAGCATTAGTGGCTGAACTGAACAGCCCCAGATTACGTGACGAATTGTTAAATTGCAGTAGCATTGTTTTGGAATTGCTAATTAAAAAATAAGTAAACCCCCATGACTCTGGATATGACAACTGAAAATACCCACAAATTATTTAATAAATGAAGCGTCTAACAACTCTAACACTTCCTGCTCGCCTTGTTAATAAATGTAATTTGAGGTAGATTTAAAAAATCTCCCATCTAAACAGTGAATTCATTACGCGACGTTCAGATCTCCAGATGCCTATGGACTCCTCGGAATTAGGTGTTAAATAGACAAAAGTGAACCAAACTGCCTTTAAAAGCACAGCATGACCATGTAATTCTTTTTCCAGTTTGTGGTAAAAAATGATGAAACTTCTTTCCAAGTAGCTATCACCCAGATTTAGTGTGAAAAGTAGTGTAATTGTAATTCACGCCATCAGGGTCTATCACTGATAGACTATCAGCTGTTCTGTAGTTAGGAAGGCTTTCTTTTCAAATAGGAAAGCTGCCAAGTGCTCTGTGATACCTCCAGCAAGCTTATCGGATGGAAGATCGGAGCCAAAACAGCAGCTGCACACATATGCAAATTGGCAATTAATAGTATAACATTCTGGGGAGGATTTTTTTTTTTTAATATGGGAAAGTATAGCGGAGCTACCTTAATGTTAACCTTAACAGTGACAGGGAACTTCTTGCCTGAGCGGCCAAAGAATAATTACCCTCTGGAGAGACTTTCACTCTATTACTTTCTTCCTTCACACAAAGATCAAAGCTTTGTTGTCCTGCCGAGTTTGTCTCCATCATGAAAGTTAACTTCAGGCGATAAAAAACAAGGGGATACCTTGTAGCTTCAGCTCTCGAAAGTAGGGAATCGTGGCAATTCGCGCTTCCCTCCGCCCCCCAAATGACCAAAAAAAAAAGTTTGGTCATTTTGTTTTAGTTTAGGATGCTTATCCTGTTCCCTGAAAAGATGTTCCGTGCTACATGGAACTCATAGGACTGTGCACTTGTTATGGATACTCTAATCAACGACAAAGTAACTGAAAGGATTAGTTTTATATATTTTCCCCAGCCTGCTGCAGCAAACCAGCTTGCTTTATTTAGCCGAGCATGTATGAATACAAGACTCCCAATTAGTGCAGTTGCTTGCTTTAGCCAGAACATTGCCTTTCAAAGGATCCTCACATGATCCTTTTCATGTAATAGCAGGCTGGAGCTGGAAAGGCTTTGCAAGGCTGCTGCATTTCACACCAGCCCGTCCCCAGCGCTTTCCCCAATGTCTGTCTGTCTCTTCTAGGACAGGCGTGGGGTGATTAGCTAATGTTTTCGATAATCTGTGAATTCTTAATAGTCTTATTTTCACGAATAAAGATCTCAGCGTGTTTAGCATTAGGAAGAAAAAGCGGATTCTCCACGAAGGCAGGCCAGGAAGTTTGCTCCTCTTCAGGGGCAGGTGCCTCAGTAAGGGACTTGGGTGTCACTGCTTGTGCTGCAGCCTGCCGTGCGGTGAGAGCCCGCCTCGGACCACTGCCACTTCTGCCGTCTTTTTCCGCCGTCACTTACACTCCCATACCAATCCTTTTCCATTTTATTACTCAGTAATTGCAGATTTAGTTGAAACGCCTTTGTGTTCTTATACTTCACTTATATTTCGGTTGCAAACAGAGGCTGTTTCGGAACGTGATGCAGACGAGCAGCGAGGTGTCACTCCCAGACGCCGCTCGAGCCCGCCGGCAGCGCGCGGCCGCCCAGCGCGGAGCAGCCTCCCGCCGCACCGGCGGGCAGGCACGGCAGGCGAACCAGCCCCGCGCTTCGGAACAGCAGCTGCTGCCACACGAGCCAAGGATTTCTCTGCATTACTACTTCCTCAGTCACGCAATAGCCTTAAATCTGACTGCCCCCTCCCCTCTATCTTCAAAATAAGCTTTCCCTACCCAAGCCCAACGGCGGCTCTCTAAATAGCACCTGGTAATTCAGTCAGATAAAGAAAATATATTTAAATTTAGACTACAATTCTTCACCATTCTGTTCCATCATCAAATCAATATCGCACACAAGTTAGAGAAAAGTGGGGATATAAAGAGATCCATACGTTCTGCATTTCAGCTGGAACTGGAATATTTATCTTCACAGATCCTCAAAAAGTCACATCTTTGAGAGGGACAATTTTTCTTGAAATACTAGGGTCCCAAAGGCAGAATGACACAAATCCTCACTAAAGTCGACTACAGCAAAAGGAAGACTAGCTTGACTAAAATATCAATTCAACCGGACACACAGAGGAAAATCTGTTTGTAGGATATTCAACAAGCAGTATTTACATTCAGATGAGTTTCCCATCTCCGTGCTTGTCTGGATTATTATTTGTGATGCCTTTTTCCAGATTGCAAACACTTCTTCAACACCTTTGTTGATCCACTCTGTTATTTTTTCCACTGTCTCATAAACACATAGAACATAACCGTTCTTTAAAAGTGCTGTAGTTTAAGTACGTCTTAAAGTTTCGTATTATTTACCCACATCAGTATCCCAATGTTTATATACAATATCATAGGATCTGATAATTTCTCCCATTAAAGAATTTGCTTTTCAAGTTTTAATTTGGACAAAGAATGCCCTTCAAGCCTTCTCATGAATATACATATGTGTATATATAAATAAAATACTTTGCATTCACACAGCTCCTTTGCTGCTTCTGTTCTAATGATGACATAAATCTCCTTAATCAGCTAAATTTAAAGAATGGGCTTAGATAATATTGAACACAAAATCTCAAACAATGTAAGGCACAACCTAATAAAGATAATTCTGATGTTTACAATTTAATGTAAATCAACTGTATCCAGGAAATTCAGAACAAAAATAATGGGATTATTTTCATTATTAAGGAGAACAGGGTTTGGGCCTTCATCCTCAGTTCACTTAATTAAAACTGCGTACTGGAAAATGTGTGGTGCTGTATAACTGCACGCACTGCTTGGAGAGTTCTGTGACATCTGGAGTTGTAGAACATAATCTCTTTCTCTCAACTTTCGGTGTGATTTCCATATAATTGTTATCTAGGAACCTTTGCATCAGATATAGGTATACATACAATTGTGCAAACAGTATAAATATTCTTTTTTTTTTTTTCTTCCTGAGTACCATGCTACCCAGACATTTTTATGTGTTCATTTATCCCACTTTAGGAGATAATGTGGTGTTGTTTTTTTAAATTCTCGTCTCCAGAGAAAATAAGGAAAAAGGGAGGTTTAGGGGCTTATGGCCTATCTCCTAATAATTTTTAAATCTGTTGGCAAAGTTCAACCAAGTTTGACTGAGAAACATATATTAAGACATTGATTTTTTTTTTTAATTGTTATGAATAAGAATAAGCCTGTTAATACTAGAGAAAAGCCACAAAGAAGCCAACCATTATTTGCTGTATTTGGCAGCAGTTGATTGACCAAAAAACCTACATGAGCTCCTGGACCAGTCTCACCATGTGATGTCTCTTACCTGGCTGGCAGGCCAGAACTCAAAACTAGAGGTTATGGGAAAAGCCAGAAATATTCTGGGGATGTCCCATTAAAGGAACAGAGGATGTCATGGAGGTTTTAAGATACAGAAGTCATCTAGGGATTACTTGGGATACTGAGGGTATGGGAGTAGAGACAAGTAAAGGGTATAGGAGGATATAGGAAACAGAACTATAACAAATCAATTTTAATGTTAATTGAACAGCTTTACACTGAGTATTCTAATATTTCATTATTGGACTCTTCTGCATGGTCCTGAGACAACAGATAAGAATGACAAATCACTCACAGTGATTTCAGAACTTTGTCCACCAATCCAGTACCAATTTTTGTGTTGTAGAAAGCAATCCTTCAACTTTTACAGCAGTACATTGGGGCAGAAGATAATTGTATGTACTTTTACAAGTACACTCTCCTGATATTACTAAAGAGAAGCTGTGAACAGCAAAGGTTGAAGAAGAAAGCAAGTCAGTTAAATGTGATGGTAATAGAAGAGTCACAGTGTCAGTAAGCTACCTATGTTGGTTATTTCCATTTGATTCATGAGCACAATGCAAAAGGCTTTGTTTTCTTCCTTTTGTTTTCCTTACAGTCTTTAAGCATTTTAGTGATATGGAGTCTTCCAATGTTAAAAGGTGAGGCTATATTGTTGCATTTGAAGGACGTGATTTGAACATTGTAGACCAAATTGCTTATGAAAGTTAAAAATAAAAGGAAGGGAGAATTCTGGAAAAGAAGAGCCACAAGAAGATGCCTCCTTGGAAGACAGAGTTGCTCCTCAGTGAGAGAGAGTCAACTTCAGAATTGGATTTTTCTTGAGAAAGAAAGGAAGAACTATACAGGAAAGTAGAATAAGCTGGGATTGAGCCAATATTTCTAGATAATATTTGCAAAACCTTAATAACCCTGGCTAATCCATGGCTATTCCAGCAACTGTAGCCGTTCCACTGGAGACATTTTTGCATAAAGTGAAAAGATCACAGTGGAGATTGATAACTTCCATATTTGAGAGCTGGAAAAAGCCATGTGCCTATGGATATAAACTCCTACAGAAAAAAAGTATTGTTCTGAATAGTACACAAACTAGATAATATTAAAACATATTAAAATTAATTCACTTGGTTTAGATAAGCAATTTAAACTGTTATTCACTTATAGAACATTTTCAGCAATAATTTGAAGAAAATTTTGAATGTATAATTCAATATATAAACCCACATCATCCATACATAACTGACAATGAATCATCTCTTGAAGAGTAAGAAATGGAGAACTAGGTAAAGGTGTAATACAACATACAATATTTAGTAACTGAAAGGCAAAGACAATATTGCATTAGTTTTAGGACTGCTATTGTATGTCTCTGTCAGATTTAAAGGGACAGTTCCCTAGATGGTATGAGAAAAAAAGTCTTATAAACATTTCATCTCAGGGAGACCTGAACTGATCGGGAAAGGTCAAAATAGGAAAAAACCCACTTTTGTATGATCTGCAATACTGGGGCTGGTCAGATGTTCACAATATATTGCTCACCAAGAAACTGAGCCCAAGAATTATTAAGTTTTTTGGTGAATAACTTTGAATAATTAATCCTTCTGAGAAAATCACAATCTGTTCACCAAGAGTTCATGAAAAAAACAAGGTGAATAATTCATTATGAATTATTTGACCAGTTTTAGCAATGAGATTCTAAATCTGTCTTCTTATGGATATTAACCTCATTAATACTATTTAGACACAACGCATCAAGAGAATTAAAATGATGCAATACTGCACATCAAATATGACACAATTTAAGCTACTGAGTTTCTTTTTGTAAATACTTCAGAAGTAAGTCTTTATTTATTATATTTTAAAAAGGCTCTGCGTATCACTTTAGAAGTACTGGTAGTCTTGGAACAATTAATGCAATAACAGGACATTCTTACATAAGAAGAAATCCTTGACAGCAGACAGATCTAAATATTTAAAATCTGCTGGGGTCTACTGCTAGAACACATAGCTGGGAGACCAATTTTGTAGTAAAATGCTGTCACTCGTGAGTTTTAGGGAATTTGAGAGTATGTCTAATTCTGCACTGAGAAACAGAACTTCTATGGATGTGAAAGAAATCAGGTTCAGATTCCCATTCTTAAACATTTACAAAACATTAATTATAATGATTATACAACAATTATTGTACAATAATTTAATAACTGAACAATATTACAAGACCAATTTCAAACTGTTCCAATGTGCCATCCTAAAACAACACATTTAACCCATTACTACACTATTTCTGTTTAAATATAAACATGACATCATTGTCTTAAATTAAAAGCTAACATATTCTGACAATTCCTAAGCAACACATAGCCAACTACCCAATTTCATTAGTTAAAGCTGCAGTTGCATGACACTTTGAACTGCTCTGCATCAGAGTTGCTAGTGTGCTTTCCGCCAAGTGTTTCTGCCTACTCCCTTGCATCAGCAGTAGTGTTTGGATGACGCTGTCCCCCTGCCGCCTTCCCACAGAGGTGAGTTGTTTCATGGTGGAATACTATTCAGGATGCAGCCTGGCAATACAAGTAGGCTGGTCTAAAAACAAGCCCCTATCAAAAGAGATTATCCTAATTCTTTTTTGGTCCCGAACCTGGTTGCATGCCTCCCTGGCATAGGTATTGATCTGACCCCACAGGGAAGCCAAAGAGACAGAAAACCAATCTTATAAAACATACTTCTCTGCGTTAGTAGCAGGCCATTGAGCTACAAGAGATTCAGTTTAAAGTCAGATGAATGAAGGTGCCAGTGAAAATGCTGGAGAAGAGCACAGCAAAGAGAGCTCAAGGGAAAGCGGTGGTAACATATGGCCAAAAGTAGGGTTTGCAGCAATCAACATTTAGATTGGCTTCAGCTTCAGTAGAACCACAGCCTTGGATTTACTGTAAATAAGATCTAATTCTGAAGGAACTTCCTCAAAACAAACATAAGGCAAGTCATTCCATACTCCTTCCCCAAGAAAAAAAACCAACAAGCACATCAATTACAGTGATAGTAATAGTAACTTATTTAATCTAATCTATTTTCAGCCACTTGGCATACCACATGTGAGTCTACCAGTTGATTATACTTGATGCTGAACTGAGTTTTACCTATGCAAGATTTACTCTGACCCTTCAAAGAATATTTTTAAAACATTTAATTGTAAATGTAATGCAATGCAGTTTTAAAAGTGTTTTACTGTTTACTATATGCAAATATACATTACATTACTTTGAAATGTCAGTAAAAGCCTTTTAAAAGAGTAGCTCTTGCAGAAGGAATCTTCCAGTTAAATAATTCTGAAAGTAATCCTCTATCGGGTGCTATGGTGTCAAAATCAGTTTATACATTATGAAACTATTTACTATATACTATTTATATACTTTGTGAATATTTTCAGTACTACTTCTAAATTTGAATATAAAATCTGAAATTATGTAAAGAGATACAACTTCAAAACAGTTTTCTTCTATGTACTGCATTAAAACATATGCAATATATACATAGTAAGTATGAAAGACAATCCGCAGTTTGACAGTTAAAAATTATGCTAATAATTATTTCTATTAATAAATAAAGCAAAATTGTCATAGCAGTGTGTTGGCAGAAGGCAAAAGGGTGTACAGGTGGGATTTGGCTACATGGTTCCTATTCACACCAATCATTCAATTGCATACCAGCTCTAGAAATTTTCTTCTTTTTAGTATTAGGTTTCTTTATCTTTGGTGCATTTTAAACTGGAATTAGAGAGTGACTGATCTCTGCCAATTCCCTCAGCTGTGGCATTCAGAAATACAATCTTCCCAACTTTATTTTTTTCTGCTCTTTATTAAAGAAGGAATTTATATTAAAAAACAGGGCTGTAGCTTTATATTACTAATAGCTATACAGCTATAGTTACTACTGCAGCTATACTATTTTTACTGGTTAGTCTAATGTTCATTCACATGACACCATAAGAAGTCTGTAAGAAGTCTGTCAGAATTTAGAGTAAAATGTAGTAAAAAAGTTACTAGCAGAAAACATGCATATGAGAGAAACATTAGCAAGATTCACATTCATCACTTCTTGCTAACTAGTTTTCTCTTAAGGTCTGGGAAAAACACTGAGCAGATCTCTTACACCTACATCTCTTTGCAGTACTGATGGGTTGCCTGGTGGATCTCTATCGCTCTGCCCTACCAGAGAAGAAACTTTTTATCTCAAAGCTAGGGAAGTCTTTGAAATGCTCGTTATTTCTTGCTGTTGGATGGGTTCCTTGGCCATGAATAGAGAAATCAGAGTGAAATGAAAGGTCCACAGAAATAAGTAGCAAGTCTAGATGGATGGAAGTCACCCCTAAAATGGGGCACGTCTTGTTGCCTATCAGCATCAAAGAAAGGGGATCTAAATTTCAAAAAAATGACAGACAAGAAACTTGCTAAAACAAAAGATTATCAACCATTTATTTAGATGAGAGTGTGAGATAGGACTTCCCACCAACTACCAAATCATTCTACTACAGCTTTAGTTCACTAAGCTTTCAGCAGTTTGCTAACTCTCATGATTTTACTGAAAATTTCCCAGTATTGTGTGATGGATTACACTGAGAATCTCAGATTCCATTAAATCAAAACAAAACATGATTTTTCATACAAATAACTTAAAGCTTACCTGTAAAAAATATCAGTGATTTAATAGCACAAATATGACAGCAGTAAGAAGGAAAATGTATCCCCTTTTGGCGCTTTCTCTAATCTCTCTCTGATATTCTATGAACTATCTAAAGGTGCAGGTGAAAATATCTTGGTTTCAGACTTACTTAATTACATTAAGCAGCCTGATCTTGATTTTTTTTTAAAGTTTTGTGGTATCTTTTCAGATCTTGTGGTTGAATTACAGTCTTCTGAATATTATTGTTCCAAAAAGATCACAATAATTATAAGGATAACCAATTATTATATTTAGTCTCTTCCAGTCAGCAATTCCAAATGCTCAAAATATATACATATCAAATTTCACAAGTCCTTTAAGTGCAGGTAAACAGCCTTCTTCACTTTATTTAACCAGACATGTAGTAAGAACTAAGATGTTATGTAATTTCTGTAAAGTGTAGACAGTTCACCACAAAGCCTATGGGTTTTTTTTTGAGTCCTGTGCTCCCTCTAACATATAAAAATTTTTGAAAAAGGATCAGATAAATACTGGCATTCTGTGCTAAGTAATCAAACTTACAACTAATAAAATGTATTTGCAGTTTTTGAGAAAAAAAAATTATGTCTGCATTTTATTATTTTTAAGGTTATTTATTTTTAAATTAATTTTAAAAGCAGCTATTTTAGTATCTATAATCTGATTTATTTCGCAGTGCTTTAAAATGTCTACTATGGAACTAAGAACAACATATAGTGTTTAAAGGAGTGAGCTCAGAAATGCTGTTGTTAATGCAACATGCTAATATGATAGCAGGACTGAAAATTAGGACGTGCTGCTCTCACCCTAGGAGAAGCTATCAGACTAGTTAGATTTTAGAGGGAGACTGTTTTCCTTCTGAAGACAACAGCCTCCCTTTTGTTCATGCCTCTGTTCTGTTCCTTAAAGCCATGGCTTGATCATGCATTCCAGTGTTCTGTTCTCTCCAAATAGCAATATATCTCTTCTTTCAGCAATACTCCTCTTTCTTCTTCTTGGAGAAGGCAGGATAAAATGGCTACAAATGGCCAGTAAGGAAGACTGACCAACTTCAAATAGCCGCAAATATGAAGTTTCCATAAAGATTAATGGCAATAGCTGATCTGTAAGCAGTAAAATCAAGTCTTCTCCAGATAAAAGCTTTGTTCAGGCACTCTAGCTTTAGTTAAATAATACTATATTTCATTGATAAAAAAAAGAATAGAGACTTGCAGGCATATTTAATTTAAGCAATAGATAACATAAAGAAGTTCTTAGAGATATCTAATTAAATACATTTCATCTCTTCAGTCTACCCATCAAGTGTTCTATACCTTAAGAGTTTATATTCAAATATATATATCTTAGATTCTCCAAATTTAAAGAGAGTCACTTTTCTCTCACCATATTATTTTTAATGATTTCTTTAGCGTTTGGTTTAATATTAAGCAAGATGATTCGCTAGATAGTTCAGCAAATACCATAAATGGTAAAAACTGTGACATCATTCTTGCCCACCCTCCACTCATGCAAGTAGAACTCCCTGTAATATAGTTTATAATTCATTGTCTAGTTTAAGTATGTCAAGTATTAGTGCTTTCATCCATCTTCTTTCAAGTCTGAATACATAGTTTAAAATTAATGAAACTAGGCCCTACTCTTTTAAAACAACTAAACATTTCAGTTTGAAAAGCAGCTACTGTGCAAGCAGCCTGACTTAAAGAGAAAAATACAAGGAAATTCTGGATCCATAATTCACCCTCCACCTTCTGACCCCACCAACCGCCATATTAGTGTGCCCCCACCAAAATACCAGCTTGTGTTTACAGTTTCGTTTCTCCTGATGGTGGATGGGCGCGTGTACGCGCACTCGCTCTATGTGCACTCAATAGGATCATGATCTGGAGAGCTGAAAATGTAAACACAAGCTGGTATTGTGGTGTGACTAGCGGTTTGTGGTTTCTTTGTTTGAATATTTCAAAAATGGCACACTGGCCAGAACTAAAGAGGAGAAAAGCAGAGCTGCTATTTATACGAAAATTTGTTGGTTCCAATATTCACATTTCAGGTAGATAAAAAGGGCTACACAATTGGAAGCTGTTTTTCAATACTTTATTTTCTACTTAGTCGACTACACTTCAGTGCAGGAATTTTTTTTTCAGGGATAGATAAAATATACTTTGCCCTTAATTTCACATAATGAGGAATACCCTGCTTGTTTAGGTGCCCATTGAGCAATTTTTTACAGATTAGGAATGCTCTATCCATCCAAAGGTATCCATAATCATGTGACTAAAGTAGGGAATATGGTTAAGCATTCATAGGATTAGCTCATTTTAGGTGACTACAGGTCATTCTCTTTTCATAAAGAATTTACTGGATCATGGAGCTGGCCATTTTCCTTATTCAAGCTCAAACATGGATTCATATGTGGACCAAACATCCCAAGCAGAGCTCTGAAATGGCATATTCATTCAGTTACAAGAGCGCAAGCTTAAATCAGTGTCATTTCAGAAATAATTTTTTTTATTTTTGCTTCACTGGAAGTGACTCTACGAAAAGACCATGAGTCGAAAACCTTATCTGTTATTTTCTAAGTATATCAGCCACTCTTAATAAAACCTCTTAATACAAGCATTGTTTTGCTACTGTTCTGAACATGGGTGGGAGGAGGGGAGAGGACTGAAATTCAGCTTATAAAGTACTGGATTATATCCAGTTATATTATCATATTATACTTAAAAAACTTTTTTTTTAATAAGCTTATCAAAAGTAGATATTTGAAGTAAGGTATTTTATTTTTTTCAATCATTTATTTTAATCAGAGTTGCAGACTGGTTCTAACACCTATTACACATAATACACATGCTTATCACTGCAAATTTAAACAACAGCTGAAAGTACAATTTAAGAAAAGATTGAAAAAAGCAGTGGTCTTCTCAAAACAGTGAAAAAAGTCCAGAAATTCTATTGGTATTAATGCAACAACTCTTTATTCAAGGAAGAGGGACAGTTCTGCAACTAATACCAGTGTTCCATATAAGAACAGTAGTGTTATTGTTATAGTAACTCACAGCTCATGAAAAGAGCATCTGGTTTATAAATACTTATCAGTTCCATCTCTCACATAAAAAGCAGGAAATTCTTTCTTAAAGTACGTAGTATTACCTTACACACAAAATCATACAATAATAACGCTCAATTTTCCTCTTCAAAAACTTCTCATGTGTATTTTAGAAATATTTGATCACTTTACACAAACTGCACAACTGCAATGCCATCATAAGGTAGAACATCTTGCTTCTTTTTAATACATTACTCTACATAAGCACCCTCACAAAGACAGCTTGTGAGCATTTCACAAATTATAATAATGGAACCACCTACATGTATATCAGTGCTGACAGATCTGGATCATCTTATTTTCACCTGCAGTAAGTTCAGACTCAGCTGAAAACTAAATTATACAATGAACAGCTTTGTTGTAGGAATATGCATGGCCTTATTTTCCACCAACATTTGCAGAACAAACACATGCAGCTAGCATAGATATTTAATATCAATGGTAATAAATACTAATGATCTTGTGATCTAACTTTTTTTCCATACAAATCAAAGATAAAGGTCATCACTTCATTTTTTTACATACTGCACTATAGAGGAATGGTTTTGTCTATACTGAGGCATACCAGTTCAATAGCCATTCTCTGCAATAGTTTAATGTACGAAAAGGAAAATGTATCCAAAAAGATCTCCTTGCTGTTAGTTAATACTAGTAATAGCATTCCCATTGACTGCAATATCATGAATTAGATGAAGAATTAACTAAAGGAGAATTTAGCATTCAGCTATTACACAAAATACCATAGAATTCTGATGACCATTTGTAGTCAGGACCTTTACTACATGCTGTTCTTAAAGGTAGTGGCAGTTCTGGTCTAAAATAAGATGACTGCCAACTGAGCTGACAATGTCACTGTGGAATTTCTGAGCTTTAAAGACAAATATTGACCAAACATAGAACAGTAAGACCAAACACTGATCTTACTCCTTGGGCATTGTAGAACGGTTTATGCTTGAGTCATACAGAACATGTTTGTAACTCTTAAAAGGGAAAGACAGCATTATTCACAGTATTTTCTTGTGTTTGAAGATCTATCAACCATTTGTTCTAAAGAAATATAAATATATACTCCATGCAAACATGAAATAAATTTGTGTGCAATACTACATAATAATACATGCCTTCCCCTCCTACTGGCATCAGTCAATGTAAAATAAAATGAAACCATCGTTCTTTAGTAAGCTTTATGAAACAGCATATTTAGCACTCTTAGCTTCTACAAAAAAAGCACCCTGCTTATTCAACTGGCAAAATGACAAAGACCTCAAAAGGCAATAGATCTGTATGCCCAAATTTAGGCAGAGTGAATTCTTCCTCCTTAAAAATACCACTTCATTCAAAATATATAAGGGATAGCTGTTTTCTCTGTCATAAGAAAGACCTGATATTATTCAAGGGTTTTTTCTATTTGTATAGTAAAACATAATGATAGAGGCAACAAGGAACAAAACTTACCTACATTATAACAGCACATAATTATAACAACACATAAGTAGAGTAAGAAAAACCTTACTCTACTTCATTCCTGACCTGAATATAATCCACATCAGTCAAGTATATCTGAAACCAATTTTAAATTACAAGGGAAGTATCAAAACTAGCTACAATTTTACTGGTAAGCAGTGAAGAAAATTTAACAAATGAACAGGAAATGCAGAAGAGCTGAAAGAAATACCATAAAATTAAAAGGCCTACTTCATGTTAATATTGTTAATACTGCAATATCAAAGGTATTTTCAAATAATTATAAGCATGATTACTTTTCACACAGCGGGCAGCCTATTCTTATGCTTCAAGACAGTAAGGATGGTTTGCATTTACAAAATTCTTTTAAAGAATTGGTTTAAAAGACATGATTTAAAAGGCCTGGGCTCTATACCCAATTTTGATGATTATTTGAACAGATTATTTGGTAGTCTACGTGTGATGATCGCTACTGGGGATGATTTCTCTCTTACTTTCTTGAGAAACAAAACCATAAAAGATTATACGGAGAAAATCTGAATGAACTGGCTTTGAAAGTTTTTCAGTGGGATGGAGATCCTTAAGGTTACTGCTTATGTATATCATTACTAATACATTTTGCTGTCTTCCATTACAAAAGAACAGAGCTAGTTTACCTACCACTCATTTAAAGAATATTAACTATCCATGTATTAGTACTATTACAAAATCCTAGATCTATTACCAAGAACAAAGTCAATGGCTGAAGTAGAGCACAAAATTTGACCTTTAAAAATATTTGTAAAGTTTTCCTATTTTTTAGAGAGAGAGACATATTTTGCTGAGTGGTTAATGAATTCAGATAGTGACCATTTGACCTGGGTTTTTGAAAGTAATTAGCAGCTCCAGTTACCTGAAAGATGGAGCTAAGATGAGCAGGCAGTTTTAAATCAGCACATTTCTAATTAAAAATTATGTTATTTACAGTCACTCAATAGAAGTTGTAAGCATCTGTGCTCACAAAGAAATATGCAACAAAGGACTGATGATTTCTTAGAGACTATCCACAGTTGCTGAAAACAGCAAGTGAAGGATGTTGACTACAAAAGGTAATTGTTAGCTAGATGAGATTATCGCTCTTCCTTAAACTTATTTTTCAGGTAACGTGGAAATATGTAATTTAATTAGTTTCTATATGCAAGTTTTGTGGAGAAGGGAAACTTCTTCCCAATACTGAGCATAAAACTAAGCTGAAAGGAGCAAATAATTATATTAGCTTGTTGGACAAATGCTGAGAAGGGTACTACAGAAAGGCCAATGCAGTGGGAGTTTTAAGTATACAAACACTAGTCAAAAACCCTAAGCTCCTAAAATACACAAAAATACTATTATAAGGCTCTGATGCTATAAGGTATTTTCTAGGAAGTATAACTACTGTAAGGAAAAAGATTATTGAGACTAACAATTGCATTTATTCCATCCAAAACTCCCTATTGCACACATGCCATATGAATCATCATACTATATTTCAGATATTTTAAACATTTTAATTTCATGATCTATACGTGAAAAGTACTCAAAGACTCCAAAGCATTTTTAAAGCAGTGCTGTTAACTTTGTGATCTGTGAACTATGGAAAAAAAATGTCTGTGGACTAGTTCTTAGTCCTCCAACTCTGCTTCTAAAGCAATCTGTGAAAGGCAATTAAGAACAACAAGTTTATATATGTCAGTATAATCAACATGTACGACATATCTAAAGGAGTCCACTGACATTTTTTATGTCTTCACAAGTCAAAGAGATTGAAAACTACTGCCATATACTGACATAAATCGTTTGTTGAAATAAAACAAGAGCCAAAGCGAACTTTAAGGTTTGGGCTAGTATCAACAAAGTTTGAATATTAACAAAACTAGGCAGCAGATACTGAAGTCTTTTCTTGGACTTCAATAACTGGCCGTTTACATCTGTGCATGAAGTTCTCTGGGCTATTAAACCAGTTACATCGGTTTAATGAGGTAGATAGAAAAATCTGTGGTCTCAACACAAGTTAAGATGTTTCTCCTCTATATTAATTCAAATCCATTATCTTAAAAAGGCTCCAAACCACAATTACAGATTGTGTATTGTATCACATTTTAACAACCCAGCAACTTAGATACCAGCAGTACAATAACTTAAAAAACTTAATGAATATCCATTTTTCATTATCTGGTTTCAATATTTTTACTTAATTACAACAAGCTTTTGTATTTACTTTTGCCTCAAACATTCTGCTTATCTGTGTGGTATTCTGCTTATCTGGATTTAGACTCATTTTTATTAGTGAAACAAAATATAATCATTTAGACAGTGCTGTGATGATGAACACTTCAACAGCAAGAATGAACAAGGGAGTCCTATTTACTCTTTTTAGCAGAGTAACTAAATCTGAAATAAAATCATAAAATAAATTTTAAATTTAATTAAAATTAATTTAATTTAATTTTAAATTAACATAAACTATTCACAGAACAGATCAATGATGCCTTAAGTACCTGATACTGAGACTTGCCTTGTCACTTCTCAGGAACTCAAAAGACAAATATGCAGATCTTTTTATAAAAAATAGTATGTGCAACTGTAATATTAGCATCTACCTTCTCTGCAAAGGATAAAAATATCTTACTGTTTGATTATCTTAGCAAAAAATATCTGAAATGGATCACATTTTCCACATTCTACCTTTGCAGAGAAAAGGCTTAGGTTCAACTGGTGCTTGGACTGAACTCTGGACCTGGAATAAGATAGGGGGGGAAAAAAGTGTTTACTAGTTCAAGCTAAAAGAATCAGGACTCTCTAAATGAAGAAAAAAATCCGGAGGCATATGAATTAAAAAAAAATGGCTGAAATTAGAAATCTGGGCAGTATTAAGAGTTTCTTCAGATCATTTATACAATGGAGATTCAAACTGCCGCCACATGGTCCCAAATATTTAGGTCTCCAAATACCAGCTGTTACAACATATAATTAAAGTCAGTTTATAGCCTTTAATCAACTGAATCAAGATAGCTAGTGAGATGAGATAAATTGCTACTGTATTTATTTATGGCACATAGCCAATATAACTAAAATAAGGATCTTGCCTTACCTGAATAGTTTATTGCCAATTGCAAGTACTCTGCCTATCCAAATTACATTTCTATCAATGTCTGTAAGGAGCTTGCCTATTCAGTAGAATAAAATCCTGAAAAATCATATTTCTGACAATTCAGGTACTACAAGAATGAAACAAACCTTTTCTACATGCTTCTAGTATTTTTACTGTGATCAACACAGAGAACAAGACATGATCACAACTGTACAAATTGTGCATAGTCAAGAAACAATTATGCTCTATTTTATTTTCCTTTTCCTTCTACCAGTGCCTCATATTACAAAAAGCTGAACTGACTGAAGTATGATATATATGTTTAATCAATAAAATAGCTATTTTCTAAACCAACCAAGAAGGAGAAATATCTAGCTAGCTAGCTGTTTATAATTTGTATTATCTCAGAACATTTCCAAACACAATAAGGATCCATCATGCTTTAGTGTTTTCAAGCATAGCAGAGAACTCTACTAAGCAGGACATGGAAGAAAGAGTCAGGGTAATGAAGGGGAAAAATGCCATGGAGTGTATCTTGGTGGACTGCAAGAATTGAAACCATCCTAAAGAGAAGAGTCAACATGATCTGATCAATAGCTTGCATAACTCTGACGAGGAAGACTATGTGGAAGTCACAAATTTAATGTCTAAGTTAGATACATTATTTTGTATTTAGCTCCAGTTTCTATTTAAATAGAAAGCACAGGTTCTTTCACTTCCTAAGTAACAGCGTAAATCACAAATGATGAACAGAACCTTGTTCTGTAGAGGCACCAAGAATGCAAATACCTTATTCTCTGCTCTATCACTGTGATTATTAGAGTAATGTAATCTCTACAGATTTAATTCATTTATGGAGAGCACTGTGGAATGAAGCTACGTAGCAATTCTTCATCACTTTTGTGTCATCAGAGAATTGCCAAAATCTACAAATTGCACCCCTGTTTGTGAGGCAATTTCAAAGGAAAAAGTTCTGGCTGAGCAGTAAATCTGTTTTTATAGAATAGTATCATCCCTACTATAAGTCATTATAATTACTTTCACTGTCGTCACCATCATTATGTCCTCCAGCAGTATAGTCATGGATAGCTTTTCTTCAGCATATCTTTACAAGTTGAGTTGAAAGCAATCTATTTTCTGCAAAATGGCTGCTTTCATTGTATACAGGACACTGAACCTCTTGTGCGGGACCTTTTCACCATGTTGTGATTGATTTTACATCTATTGAAAACAAGTCTGGTCTCTGCCATTTGTTTACTCTTGTATTCTCTCTTTATGCTTTGGTATGCATTTCTAATTAGATACACTCCAGTTCTTTCACCACTAGCTAACACTTTTATTTGGGAAGCAGTCTTTACTAGCCCTGCGAATATCCGCTGTTCTTTGCAATGTCAAGTCCTTTTCTCACCTTGCTTTGACTTGGTTATCACTTATATCACAAGTAATTCATCCATCTGTTAACTGCTCCAATTCACATTACTTGGCTTTATTTTAAAGATCTTAACAATGGTCAATGGTCTCATCTGGCAGCTGGTTTCTTGTAAAAAATGTGCCTTTCCCAAGTGACATTCTTGTGAGGATCAAAATATTCACTGAATGGGTTTTATCTGGCAGTTTACAGGTCCCTCAGGCTCTCCATAGAACATATTGTATATACCCAGTGCTTTGGGCATGCCATGTGTAGCAATGTGGAGGACTTCACCTTCTTCAATTTTATTTCACTCTTCTCCAGCTTTTTGCCATGTTTTCTTTCCATACTGTGGGTTAATTCTTGCCACAAAAAAAAATGATGACACATATCATGCATCTACATTAATGTTTTAAGTTTGGATCCAGAGTGTGCCTTTAAAGCAAAACTCTGTTCTGGTACGCTTTGGTGCTTTGGTTTGCCCCGTGAAGCTGTCTGGGGGTGTTGGAAGTGGATTCTTTCACATGAAAAACTGCAGACCAGGAACATGCTTAATACACTTTGGTTGCAAATGGGCATTCACTGTATGGGACTCAATTACAGCTATCCAAAGTAAAAAATGCTGAAAGAAATATAGCGTCGTTGCCTGTTTAGCCCTATAGATTTGTTCCTACTAGTCTGTACTACTTTCTAACACAGACATAGCCACAGAAGTGATTGAAATTGTCTTTATTTCTTGGCTCTCACTACCTGACATTGGTGAAAAGCATTATACCAGTTACACAGCACTTTTGTAAAGGAATGTTTCAGTCCAACAACAGAAATACCTTAAGTACTAAAGGACGTGTAAAATTTATTTTTATTGTGTCACAAATAAGGGGAAAAACTCCCACTGAATAAAGAAAAAAATAAGAATTAGGTGGAACATCGTTCCATCCCACAGTAATCCAGAAAAAAAAACACAGTATGTCCACTTTACATACCACCTTTCTCTTAATTTATAGTCTGCAATTTACAGTCTTCTACACAGTTATTTAAATAATCTGTCTCTCACAGAGTAGCACCTTTGCAATTGCCAGGGACACAAACCCACTTCTCTGTTTCCTCATAAAAATTTTCCATAGACACCCCCAACACAAGCATTTCCAGCAAGACTGATTTTTTCTTGGCCTTATCTTCTCCAGATGGTTTGTAGATAGTTCTCACAACTCAGCCATCACTTTAAATAGACATAAAAAGACAAAAGTCCAGTTTCCTTTAGGACTGTATATGAAACTTGTATTGGCTGGCGAATACTGAAACTTTCAATATAAACAAGATCTTTTGGCTCCAATTGGGGGGGGACGACACAGTATTAGGGCTCACTGTAGGGAATGTTTGCTTTCTTAATATTCTCTCCCTTCTAAACTGGGATGGATTATATCCAAATACATTGTTACCATTCTTCTCACCCAAATTAATCTGGGCTTATACTTGTCATACTTTAATGGGAAGGTCTATGTTCTGGAAGAGATGAAAAGAGTTTTGTTTGCAGGTTTTCAATAATCATATGCTTCATGATTAATGAAGCCTCTTTCAAACCTCTAACAGCCTTCTGCAGCTGATTGTAGAATTGTTGAGAAGACCAAAAAAAGTAATCTCACTCATATACTATCTTTAACTAATCTTGTAAAATTTTATTCATTGTCTGTGACAAGACTTGTTATTAGTCTGTATGCAGCAAAGAGTTGATCAGGCATTTTGCAAGCTGTTGGGGATGTCACAGAGGTCATCATAAGCACTTCTAACTGTTTTGAGTGCTTGCCAAGTATGACAGAAGTAACCATTTTCCCATATACAGGTTTGCCAAGATAGAGCTCTAGTCCATTTCCAGGGTAAAAGGCTGCAGCGTGAGAAACTACTATTCCTCTATTACTTTTTCAGTGTTTGACTACCAAACATAGTTCTAAGCAAAAAAAAAATCAAGTGTGCTGCTTCTGACTCTATTATCACCTCACAAGGATGACATCAGCTCTTGTACTCCCCAATGTACATTCATTCCCCATGCTCTGTTCTACATGCTTAAACATAGAAAATATAAATGTCCACAACTCTAATGTTTTGTCCAATCCACAGTGCATCGTGTATTCGAATCCCAGGCTTTCTAAAATTGTACCTTCTGTTGGGTTTTTGGTGGTTTTTTTAATATTATAACAAAGTCCTGGAGACTTCCTCCTGTCTTAGCACAAACAGCATTGTTTGTCTATATATATGATTTGCAAGAAAATTGTGGCCAATCTCTCAGTGTATTCCTCGTGTTCTGCATACAACTCTTCAATTCTGTCACTCAGCTCTGTAAAATTAAACTCATTAATTACAGAGCTGCAGGAATATTGCTGCTTTAACCCAATCACAAACAGACTTGGGGGAAAATCATATACCAGATAAGCCAGGAGTTAGTTAGGAAAAAATGGTGTGATCTCTTAGCAAGTCTGATCCCTGTTGATAGCTTTACTACAAGCAAGGATAGGTTAGTATGGGGAAAACTAGAAGAATGTAAGGGTCCAATCAAAAGAAGTTTTTATCACTTATGACAGCCATCCAAGTAATAAAAAAGGGAACAAATCTTGAATATTTTCATTCAGCACTGCATTACAGCAAAACAATAAATAAAAATCTTCTATGGATTAGCGCAGGTTAGACCAAAACAATGAGGGATTCAGTAGCACGCAAGAGAGTGCCCTTCAGATTAAATGACAATTTGGAAGTGTTTAACAACATATGGTCTCTTTTCTTTGACATATATGATTAAGAATATATCTTTTTTATATCAAAATATAAAATACCATCTGTCATAAGTACCAACTATGATACTGCCTCTATATATCCAATTAATTCACTATACTTTCTAATGTAAATATTTCTCCTATTTTCTCCTTTTTTCTTCTTCTGTAACTATATTTATTTATAAAATTTCAATAAATGTATATATTAAAAAAGTCAATACTATGACTTGAAATGTAATTAGGGATAACAATGAAAGTCTGTTTCACGTTGTATTTCAAAGAAGAAGGGCCAAATCTTCACATGGTTTGAAATGACATAGCTCATTTAAGTCAGTGGGTGTAGGTAAATTACAAAGATCTAACTATGTTGCTTTTCCTTATTATACACATTAACCCAGAGGAATGCTCACTTTCCATAAATATTTTTGTTTCTTTCTTTTTTCAGAAGTGCAGAGTTCCTTAAAGACACACGACTGCAGAGTGAGAATCGGAATATAATATTTCTCATTAAGGTGTCAGAATTCCAGTGAACACGGAGGAATAAAAGGATTGCTCTCAAAAACACGATACAAATCAGGAAAATAATATATAAAGAGTTTCAGTTCACTGAATTAATACTTTACCTCATTAGTGTAACCTCAAAAAAAAAGAAAGAACCTTTGACCACACAATTATTTTAATGACTTTTGAGAACATTAAAATATGCAAAAGTCTCAAAATACACTCTCAAGACTGTAGGAGCTAAGTTTTGCCAGGTTAAAACAGGAAAGAATATAACAGCCTGTTTGAAGCAGGGTGCAAGTTTTCTTTTGTATGAGACAAATATACATAGATAAACATACACACACAGACAGACACACATACATCTTTACTCTTTTTTCTGAATAATTTGGCTGTGGGTGCAGCAACAAACTGCACTAATAGGTTTTGCATTAGTAACATGAAAAAAAAATGACTGACCCTCAATATAAACTACATTTTAAGCCTTTAGCTTTTTAAGAATCTTTTGGAAATTTTAACTCTTGTGATTCCCTCAGCTTAGTAAAGATCTGAAAAGGGATGGAAGAGACAATTATAGGAATATTGTTTTTCAAAAAGATTGCCCCTCTTAAAAAGCAGAATAGCAGGTATCATGGTAATTCACTTTCTCTTTCTTTTGATTCATTTTACACATCACGGTATAAAAACCTAAGACTTCCGAGTCTGCTGAAGTGTCATGGAAGGGGTGACTATATCTGTCTGAGATTATTTCAGTATAATTTATAACATAGTACCTTTTCACCTGCCTCCATGGAGTTGTCTGTGAGCAGAAAATGCTGACCGTCTTCTAATATTACATTCCCAATCCTTAAAGGAGCTTTCAAAAACAAACCATAATGCTCTTCTTGGTCATTCATGGCGGAAACTTTATGCATAGTCCTAATGAATTGTTTGTATAGGTTCTTAAGTTGTCCAATACTTTCTAAAATATTTCTGGTATTTCAGTAACTAGATATAAATGAACATCTAAAAAATTGTATTGTTTTAGCCACAGTAAGTTCCTGAGGCACTGAGTTCCACAACATGTTCACGTATTGTCTAAAAAGTATTTCCTTGGCCTTGTATTTTCCTCTTTTAATTTACAAAAGAGTTTTTGCTCCTGTGTTAACATAAGGATAATAGAAATTCCAGTTTGGTTCTCTGCACCATTCATCAGCATGCATGCTTTTATCTGATTATCTATTTGTCTTCTTTGTACAGCAAAAATTCTCCCTGTTTTCCATTTCTGCTTATGCTGGTTTTATACATATGACCATTCCTACTACTCTTCTCTAAATCCTCTTATTTTCTGTAATACTGTTTTTGAGAGGAGTACATGTGGTAGTGTTCCTATTACAGTAATCATTCTTTTATTGATTTGATGACGCATTCGTTGGTTCTTCTGCCATCCTATTGTCTAGTTATTTGAGCACAGGTGCCATTCGGCTGCAATTTGATTCTGAGCTATGGACAAAGTTAACCCACAGCACTTTACAGCAAAGCAGTTTAAGCGCTTCAGTTCAGCATGCGCCACTTCCCACTGTGTCACTTAGAGGCCGCGTCCCTCTGAAGGTCTCTGCTCCCAAAAGCTCCAAGTAACTGTGACAGCTAAGGATTTGTTAGTGCACAATCCAGCAAGCACAATGGACAACGCGGGTGCGACCATAGCATCCCGTTGCCTCAGCGGCTACTCAGGCCCCTTCTCAGTACTGCCGCCAGGCTCTCAGTGGCCTCAGGCCCAGGCCGGCCCGCCACAACTCGCCCACTAATCTCGCCGTCCCCGGCGCTGGCCTGCACAGGAGTGCCGGCGGCCGCCGCGGCTAGCTGAGGCCTACGCGCCCCCGTGACACCTGGGAGAGGCTTCCTTTCTCGCTCCGCCTCCCAGAGGAAGGCCGACGGCTGTGGCGGCCGCCCGCGGCCGGGGCAGAGGACGGTTTAACGGCCGGGGCAGAGGACGGTTTAACGGCCGCAGCCGCTCCCGGGCGCGAGCGCGAAGCGCGAGGCCGCCAGCGGCACGCGCCGTTGCCAGGCGGGCCGCGTTACCATGGCTCCCAGCCCCCCTTCCCGGGCTGCGGGACCGGAAGCCCCCGCCGCGTGCCCTTTGAACCGGGAAGTCCTTGCGGAGGCCTGGGCGGACTCGGTTTGAATGAAATCCGGCTGATTCACGGCAGCCCGGGCCGAGGCGGCGCGGCCGGGGAAGGGTCCGTGCGGAGGTGAGGGCCCGGCGGGACGGGCGCCTTTGTCACAGGGATCCCCCGGGGGCCCGACGCGGCCCGTGGGGGCCTCGCTGCGGCGTGTGGCGGCCTCTGCGTGGTGGCGGCGGGAGTGGGGCCCGCGGGGAGTGGGCCCGAGCGCCGGGCAGGGAGGCGGGTGGTGGGAATGGGAGCGACGCCGTCCCCTCCCCGGGAGGAGGGACGGGGCAGGTCTGGTAGCCCCGGGGGGCGGTTTTCTCCCCGTGGGGCACCGGCCTGGGCGGGGAGCACGCTGGGCCCCGTGGGGTCGGCGGTGCCTGCCCGCGTTTGTGTTGGTTGCGCCTGAAGAAAGTTTGGGCGCTTTCGGGCAGCGGCGGTGCCGGGGCAGCGTGGCTGTAAACAGGCGGAGCGAGGCGGCAAGAGGCGGCCGGGCCCTGGGAAGCGGCGCAGGGGGGGCCGCGGCGCGGGGGGTGGCCCCGCCGCTGGAGCGGGCCGCCTGGGCCTCGGCGCCTCACGGGCCCGGGGCGGGCCTGCCTCCTTCCCGGCCGAGAGCAGCCGTCGTGTTTCGCTTCGGCAGCGCCTGGGTTGCAGCCTCTGCCTGGCGTCTCGGGGCGTCAAGTGTCGCAGGCGGTGCTTCCGAGCGCGAGTTTATTCTGCGGGCAGCAGCAGTCTGTTTCCCATCAGAGAGACTTCACGGATTGAAACGCTGCTGCTTCTGGAGTGAAGCATTACAACGATTCTCAGCAGCGCGTGGCTTGAGTTATAGAGGGAGGTGGAAGCGAGGGCAAAGCACTGGCTGGGATACGTGAAGGAGAAGAAGTCTTTAATCCATGTCAGGAAGGATGAAGCAGAATTAAGTAGAAAAGGAGCGATAATCAAAATTAATGCTGTTTCTAGTATGCAGCAGACTTAAGTTTCATTTTCAGAACAAATTTATGTGATATAGTGGGACACAGTTGACAAATCTGACTGTGTGCTGATGTCATCTCTTAAAGTTGTACTTGTTTCCGATACACTGTAGAAAACCAGAAACACAACAAGGATTGAGATTGACTTTTTTTAAAAAGTTTTATGCCAATGTATTTGAAAGCTGTATATAGCTGAAAAAGGTACTAGGCAAGCTGGAAAGCCTGACAGGTTTGTATTAATCTTAAAGCTTTCACACCCTGTAAGTCCAAGGTGTACTGTATGCTTCAGATATAGGGAGTACACTTGGAAGAAAGTTCTGCTGAGAAGAACACTGTTTGTGAGCTTGTGTTTTGGAAACAAGGAAGAGATCTGTGTTTGTGAAGAAACTGACTTGCAAATTAATTGCTTCTGAATCACTTAGTGTGACTTTGAGCAGCTAGGTCTTGCCCATAGCTTAATGGGAAACTTGTGTTCCATCAGCTGTTATAACATGCCACATCAGGGATATTCATTTGATATCTGTGGTTAAGAAAATGAGAAGTTAGAGCATACTTCAAAATTAACTTTAAATAGTACCAAAATGTAAGTTTGTAACCTTTCTTGGAAGTGATTCAACCTTGACAGGCATTATGGAGTGTATACTAATAGTAGCTACAATTATCTCCTAACATCTAGGATGACGGGAAAGGACAGGTAGTTAGGATACCTTGAATAATAGAAAACCAGTGTGATGAGTACTTACGGGAGCTGGTTGTTGGGGACTGTTCCGCAACAGTTGTGTGTCTACCCTCCCTTCTGCAGATTTCAGAGAAGCTCATTACTTTATATTTAGCATAAAATTAAAATTAATTTTGTGGGTTTCTGTGGTCATGTGATTTGTTAATGAGTCTTCCCTTACTGTAGAATTAGGTTTGCTGTGCTTCTGGAAATCAGAAAGCAGAGTCCAGGAAGCTAACCTGCACACCTTCTAGTCCAGCTCAGGTCTATTGAGATTCAGGTCTTTACAGTCCAGAAACATCAGGTTTACAGAGCTGAGCACATTATGGAAGCAAAATAGTCATGTAGCTCTGGACTTGCACTACTGAGACTGCATTCATTCATGGCATGGTTAATCTTTAGCTTTAATGAACAGATTACTGAGAATTGAGGGTAATTTTTTTTTTCTTTTCATACAAAATCTATAGGAAGATAGACACACCCCACCCATTGTGACATGTGAAGTCTCTGTTCGGGTTCAAGTTTCTTTCATTCAGTGTTTGGTGACTTTGCTTGCAGTGAGTTTTTGTTCTTTTCTCAGTGAAATGATGTTTCTCTGGAAGATGCAATTCCTCAACTAATTTACCTTCATAGCTGTTTGTCATCCCTAGTGAAGTTGAAATTGTTATAGTTGCAGCAAAAACCTTAAACCACTTTTTTAGTTGCTGTTAATAAAATTGTTAATCCATCTGCTATGTGGAACTTCTCACCAGGAGATCTGGAAGTGCTTATACAAAGCTTAGTATGTAGTCTCAGGTGGAGAAACTGAGTTACCAAAGATGAAATGGTTTGCCTGAAGTCACTCAGTGTACAAATTGCAAAGTGTGGACTAAATTGCTGTCACCTGAGTCTAGCCTGATACTCTTTCCACTAATAGGGCAGTTTAGTAGCCAGTGTTTTCCCTTCCATGTATGTTGAAGCTAATTTTGAATATATGTTTTTTTTTACTAACTCAGAAGTTGTCAATGCAGGAGAACCCTCTTGCATTGAGGGATTGCATCACAGAGTGTTAATGCTAGATAAAAATAGTGCACTGTAGTGTGAAACTCATGTGTCTCATGCAAAAAGATACAGTAATTTAAGACTGTGTTTCAAGTTGATTTCAAAATACCTGCTGAAATGTGCCAAGTATAAGCACAGTAGCTATTTGTTTATACCTATATGTATATATACATTTGTGCAAATGCATTTATAGAATTTCATGCCTATGTTACCTAAGGAAAAACACTTTTAATAATAAAAGTCAGCATTTAAGTCAACATTTAAGTGACTTGAAAGTAGTAACCAACAACTGAATGGTGAACCAGAGCTCTCCAAATGGACAGCTCTTGACAATTATTATAGTTACCTAACAGTAGTATTATGAACAAATATTAGACATGGGTTTTTAAAAAATTCCTGTTTTCAGATCAATTTTGAGATGCTCTGTGTATACTTCCACTGCATTATTAATAACTACAGACTTTTCCCTTTTGAGGCCAGGACAGTTAAAAGAAAACTGCAATAATGGAGGTTTGGGGTTTTTAAATACTATCCTATGACCAAGGTTTTTTAGCTGAGGTGTTTCAATCATGGATATACACAAGCAGAGAAGCTACTTAACTTTTTTTTTTCCCAAGCCATCAGTGACCACATTGATCTCAATGATGAGTGCATGTCATCCAAATCCTGCAGTGCACCAAAATGCAAGTTTATTATGATTATAACTGGCCTTCTGCAATTTTCTGATACGGAACTATTTGATAAGTGTACTCACTTCCTTAAAGCTTCACTTTAAATGGAGACTGTTAACTCTTCCTTGCAGACAGAAGGAAATATTATCAAAATACCTTTTGTTGACTTTGAAGGAAAGGAGGTGAGATTTACTGTGAACTGTTTGTTTACTTTTCTGTGTTTTTTATATGTATCTGTAAGTATATATGTGTGTGTATATAGGGAAAAAAGGACAGGTAACTGTGTAATCAAAACTAGCCTTTTGCACTCTGCAGCAGAGCGGGGAAAAATTCTCAACTATAGGTTACCATGTTGTGTGCCTCCCCCAGGGAACCGATGAAGCTCATAGAGATCTGTTTCTTTAATGTCCTTGTAGGAAGTGGGGAAGGAAACGCAAGACCCTTGGGTGGCCAGCTGGCTAAAAGTGAGTTGGGATGTAACTCTGTAGCCTGCTTGTGAACTGGTTGCAGTTCTATTGCAGCCTGTGCTAATATAACTGCTGGCTGTTGTGGTCCTGTCTCATCTGATCTCTCCTGGATCGTTTCCTTGTGCAAAGCTGGCAGAAATGTAGCAACTTTTCTTTTGACTTGTTAGTGGAATTCCACCCCAGCCTGTCAGCATTGAGAAACTCTGACTTGTTCTTTCTCCTCTGACTTTCTGGGAAGATTAACACATCATCCTTTGCTCTTGTACTTCTTTGAGATAAGGTTCAGAACGGTCTCTGTTAAATTATATCAGTTACTTAAAAAAAAAAACAAAAAAACAACCCCAAAACGCAAAGACATTCTTTGGGCAGCTTTAGCTTAAAGAATGATTTGACATAAATGTCTTCTGGAGTCTGGATTAGCGTTAGAAGCAATCAGCTCTTCCAAGACCTCTTGTTCTGTTATGCCAAGACAACTGTTTCTGGGATGCAGTGTGAATCCTTTCAGAGAAGTGAACAGGGTTAAAAACATTTTTGTTAGCCTATCGGTTTACTGTAAGGCTGCACAAATGGCTGTCCTGGCAGTACTGAGAAAGCAGCATCAAGTTGGTAAGCAGCAGCAGCAGCTTCCTCACTGCTCCTTATGTTAACATTGACATTGAAAAAAATGTCTATCAAATCATGGCCACAGATCATTTCACAGATCTGTTTTAAAACACTGCACTACAAATGATTGAGTGGATGCAATCAGTGGGCAGTGTTCTCTGGGAGAAGGATAACATGACTTTTAACTCCTAAACTGAATGTGAAGCAGCCTATCTCAACCTGAATTCAGACAAACCTAAAGGCCTCCGTGACTTTCCCAGTTACACCAACTGCTCTTGCAGAAATAAACAAGAAAACTGTCTGTGCCTGCAGACTGCTCTTTACCTTTGTGCTTAGGTTGTCTTAGCTACAGTAAAATCTTCTAAAATAGTAATAAAGGACCATAGTTTCAGTTTCTAACAGCATTTTAAATTCTTTATTAGGTTTAAATTGCTTAAACGGGTTATTAAAATACTGTACTCTTCCATGTAATTTTGAGAAACTTGGAAACTTCTTTCAGTGTTACAGATACTTGAGCAAGACATGGCATGTACCGCTTCCAGGGATTATATGGTACAAGCAAAAAAAAAAAAAGCATTCTTTGGGTTATTCTTCAATGGTGCTTTGTCCTTTTGTAGGTCATCAGTGTAACATTTCTTTTTACATGTGCTACTGTTTCTAAATTTTACTGGTTTTCTTCCCTTCCCCTCCTTTCTACTTCCTTCTATAGGAAAGAGACCTACTGGCATCATCTTTATAGTCAAAAAGTGGGAGCTGCTGCTGAGTTTGTTCTGCGATCACCTCTTGCTGAGCACCAGGTTAGAAATGCATATTTGCTTTATTTGTAAATGCTGAAGTTATCTTAATTAAGGTCTAAAAATTTTGCTCAAGCTGTTTTAAGGTTTACAAAAGCATTATTTCATAAACGGAATTTATGGCTGAAATAATATTTGGGCACAGTGGATTAACAAAAATTAAAATTGGTTTTAATTTGGATCGCTAACCTAAATTCCTCAGATGTTTATACAGATTAAACAAATATGTTTGGGTCTAAATAAACTATAACCTACTAAAACACCTTCAGTTACAAATAAGAAAGTAAAGTATTAGTTGCCAAAACTCTAACCAAAGTCAGCCCACGGAGCTAGTGAAATAATTTGCAGTGCATCTAGAACTGGTTTGTGGAGATTTTCTTGCTGTGCTACTGTCTTGAGAAGCTGAACATCTTCAGTTCAGTGACTAGTCTGTGATAGTTAGGTGGGAAATGTTACATCCCTCCAGTTCTGTAAGACCGTGAGATTTTGTTGTTCCAAAACCTGGAAAGTTATGCTGATAAATAATCAGTTTGTGTAACTAATTAGTCTAATCCAACATTAAAATGCTTTAATTAAATTTAATATTTTTTATATTAAAATAAAAGCAAAATATGCTTCTATAAATGATGTACTGTTCTGTTGGGTTAGAAATGGGAATAAATTGTGTAAATAAAATATTAATGAACTAGAAATAACTATTGCTTTTCACTTGCTAAAGTGAAATGTAAATAGGTATAAGATTTGTTATTCAGTATTATTTTTTAAATGTACATAGGTAATACACCTAATCAGCTTATGGAAGTTGCTGTAGTTGTAGGAAAGACCAGTTTTATGGTTACCAGTTGTAGACACTAAGAGTTTCTTAAAATAAATGTACAACCATGATTGATTAAAATCGTAATTTTAGTAGTTTAAATCTACTTCTCAGCTACTCTTCAGCCCTTGTTAGTGTCAGGAAAGATGAATCATTGTGGATTTCAATGGAGGAGTATCTACCACAGAGGGGTAAAAGGAAATGTAGTTGGTGTTAATTTGTACTTGGGACTGTTTTATTGGAGCCATTTACCATGGCTTACATAACAGCTTTAAACAGCAACTTAACCTTTCCGTGGAAATCATACAACTTGATTTGGAATTTATTGTAGTTCAGGATAGAAAAGTATATACACTTTGTGTGCAGCTTTTGCCTGTAATAAAGAAGCTTGGTTTCAATGCCTGTCTGAAAAGAAAAGCATAACCATTGGCTCTTTAATAAACTTTTTAATTCATATAGTGCCAAAGTAGCTTTAAGAAAGTACTTATTGTTAGTTGAGGCTGCAGTTGTTGGGTTTGCGTGCTCTACAAAATCAAGAGAGTGAATCAAATGAAGCTAATAGCTTGCTAGTCCATTAAACTAGGAAAGTGAAATTAGCAAATAGTGTGTTATTGATCCATGTGTCTTAGATATTGTTGTTTGAAATGGGAGAAATTCCATACATGATTAAAGTAGGAGTTAGATAATCTTGTCTAGTGGTAGGCTCAAATACTGCCTCTTTGTGTGTTAACAAGAAACTTAGAATATTCTGTTTTAAACTTAAACTGAAATAAAGCCTGTTAGTATCTGGCTAGTAAAAATATTAGCAAATTTCAGAAGGAATAATGAGATGACATTCACCTTCAACATAAAGACTTTTTTATTTTTAATATACAAAGCAAATTTATTTTTCATAAGTTCTTTTGCATAATTAATTTTAAAAGAAGGTTCTTGAATTAGTATTGTTAATGCAGTCTGTTGAAATTGTGTATATAATTCTCTTATGTGTAATGTAACATCCATTTGAAGGATAAATGTATTGGAAATATCATTACTTGCTGTTCTCAATTGCTCTTATCACCTGAACAGGCTCTGTTGTGTTGTATTAAAACTTGTGCAATTAAGATCATAGTTTCTGATGCTTTACATTGTATCTTCTATTTCACAAATAAAATAAGCCAGTAAAGTTTGCCAATTTCTGTAAGCCTTGGAAATGGCTTGATTAGCTGAAAGCAGCGGTTTAAAAAGTAATATTCAGTAGTTTTTGTCTATTTTATCACTGAGTTTTGTTGTATAAAGCTAAGAAGTTGAAAACACCAAGTAAGAAAGATAAAAGTCTGTTACAGCTGGGACAGAACCCTTACTTAGATATCCACAATTAAATAGTAGATTGCTTTTCAACAATAGAAAGTGAATAAACTGCAGGGAAATAAACATCAGTGTAATTTTTTTAGTTGGGCACCTTAACAATTCTTATTCCTGGAGATCACTCCTTTGAAAGTTGCAAGATAGAAAAGCTTTTTTTTTTTTTTTCCTAAAGTAACGAGTTAGTTGCATTGATTGGAATAATCTTGCACTAAAGCAATGGCACGTGCAACACTGGAAGTGTATTAAATGACTGTACTGTCACTAGTGTTCTAACTATATACACATTAAATGTTTACTTTACAGTATTTCTTTTAATATAATGAGTTCATTAAAAAAAAGCTTTTGATGCTAATTCAGAGATCCATAATCTGCTCAGTGTCTTTCACATGTAGTTTTGATGATAACTGACAAGCTGTAAGTTAATTAGCGCAGAACTTACTAATGAGGATGCTAAAATCCTTACTTTCACATTTTTATTGATGCTTTCTGAACAAATTGGAGTAAATGTGATTGTATATCTAATAGGTTTTAGGCACTTCCTGGATGTAGGTGCTGTTCTTAAGCAAAAAAAATCCCCCAATTAATTGAACGATAGAAAGTTTTGAAAAGTTTGACAAGAGTGCTTGTCTTCAGAAATGGGGATAACCCAAAACCAAAGCAATAAAACAAGGTCTGTTAATTAGCATGGAAGACAGCTTCTTGAATTAATATGTGGTGTTAATTAACAGGAAGTCTGATGCTGTGTTGTATTTACCACCAATATTTTTGACATACTGAGTGACTGAAGGTGAATTATATAGATAGCGATTTAGTAAACACTGCAGAGCTTGGGAACATTTTTCCTTTGTTTCTGTTTTTCTAGAAATATGGATAGACTTCTGCGACTTGGAGGAGGTATGCCTGGGCTGGGACAGGTTAGTACGTAGCTTGTCAGTATCTTCTCTTTAATGTTAATCAATTCTGGAATATTCCTTTTATTGTATTTAAAAACAGCATCAAAAAAACAGAGTTCATAGTCATAATCTTTGACTCTAGAGATGCTATGTAAGTGTATGCAAATCATTGTTACAGCCTGACTGGGGTTTTTTGTCAGTATGAACTCTTGTGTTGGCACTGAGTTTACAGAATGTTTATAAACCTTTCATTTGGTGTCTGAACTTTTTAAAGTTTGGATTGAAAAGCATTGGAAACACAGAATAAAATTTAAAAAATCAATTTCCAATAATACGGATTTTCAGAACATGAAGGTTGTTCTAAATGGCTGAGCATACCCACTTGCTCCTTCATAAATGATATATGGATCACATTGTGGTGGGCATTATAAGATACTGAAGCATATGTAAATTTCAGGAGGTAATTTGAGTTGAATTTATCACTTGCAAGTAGTTGTAGCCACCTATATGTGTGTTTTATTGTGTCTTCTCTTGTTCACTCTTGCCTTCACTTCTCTACTCTACTCAGAGCAAAAAGGCCTCCCTGGCAGCTGTCCTGTTCCAGTGGAAGACCTACACACATTGTATGGCTTCTCCTATCACTGAGCAAGTCCTAGTGCTTTTTTCCTTGGCCAACTGGTGTGGCCAGCAGTCTTCAAAAATAAAACCAAGCTGATCTTATTACATTTTGCTGACTACTGTGGATACAGGAAAAAAAAAAAAAAATTAGGAACTTCTTTGAGACTTGTAGGAAGAATTATTTCCTTAAGGAAAGGGCTCCAGTGTAATTTCCTTCGTAGTCTTGGCTGGCCACAGTGGCTGGCCACAGTAGCTGGCCTTTCTCTGCTTTCCTATCTGCCTCTGGGGCTCTGTTCTAAATCGAGAATCCACACTCTTGTTCTTCTGGAGGAATCAGTTCTGTTTGTCTTAGGCTTCATGATGTGTATGTGAGATTGCTTCTGGGATGATTGAAATTGCTCAGCCCACAGCTTCTTTTGGTTGTGTGCAGTGTGTGTGTCCAGTATAACTAGGAAAGGAGTGGTTTAATACTGAAGCATTTGGTGAAATATTCTAAGCTGATTTACAGCCTCTAGGTGTTTTGCCAAATAAGCTGTAACTTTTGGTACTTTTTTTTCCTTTTTATAGCTAAAATTCTATTCACGCTCTCTTAGTGAATCTTCAAGCAGCCTTCAGTTATTTTTAGTTTCACTTTCTTAAACAGTTATTTCTCTTGTTCCTCTGAGCTGCCAGCCTGCTTCATGACTCTTCATTTTTTTAACATCTGCGCAGTCTAATCACTCAAGCTTTCACTTCTTAGTCCTCTCTGAACTTGACGCATATCAAAGCTGTTTTTCAAATTTACAGTTAACTCTCTGCTGTTTTCTGAATTTCTCAGCTTTAACTTAAAGCTTGCTAGAAAATTGTGGCAGACAATAGAACATAACATTCAGAAGAAGCTCACTGAACTCCTCTGGCAGCTTTGCCCTGCAAAGCTGCTCTGTGCTTGTTTAAATATGGAAGTGTCTCTTAAATGAATTGATGAGTATGTGTTGGGTTAAAAAAAAAAAGTGGAAAACTGAATTGCTCTTTATGCAAGTTGCTGCTTGCACTGGCTATCTTGACTACTTTTGTAGTCTTTTAGTTTATTGAATCAGCAGGATGGCTTTTCAAAAAGAATAATTTTATGTCCTTAAAATAAGGTGTTTCAATGGACTTTCAAAGATCACTTCTGTTCTGAATATTGATTGATAATTGAGACTGAGAGATAATCCAGAGTGAATCAGATGGCTCTGAGGTGGAAGAGAGAAGTCAGGTATTTCTTGGACATACTTTGTACTGCTAGAAAGTAAACAGTTATTACCATTCGTTTGTGCTAGAGTGTTTTAAACAACTGTACAAAGCTTTTTGTTTTTGTTGCTGCTGTGTCACAGTTGTTCTGTCTTTGGAGGTTTTGCTTTTAAGGTTGAATATTAGTAACATAGTAAAAACATCTGTTGAGTGAATCATTCTTGCTAACATAAGAATCATCTGTGTTTATAGTCTCCTAGAAAAAGAGAAGCATTTTCTAGCATTTTCAAAGTAATTTTATAACACAATTTGGGGATTATTTTTTTTTTTCTTGTAGCTAGGGGTTTGCTTAGCAAGAGGACTGCATCACATAAGGTCTGCTAACAGTCTGTTTGATTTGCTTTGTAACTAATGTTCAAGTAACAGCAAATGCTTGGTCAGCACAGTTCCTATTTGATCTCTGCCGAGGAATTCTTTCTCATTGACTTGCCTTAGCTTCTTCAACAGCACTCACTCAGCTCTTTCCCCTTGGTAAAATGACCTCTTCTGATTATTATCTTGTTTGCGTTTTGTTTGTTTTCTTCATTTCCAAAGTCAAATATGTTTTCCCAACTGCTCTTTGGATTCATGTTTTTACAACTTTCTTTTTAAGTCTTTTGATGTCTTGTAGTCCACTTGAAAACTGCTTTCAGTGAATTAATGGTTCTTCTCTTTTCTTATACTTGCTCCTTCAGCATGCTGTTGAGTGGCTGATTGACCTTCAATGTTGAATTGTCCAGAGGTGGTCGGTGCTAAATTCCATTGACCCCAAGCCTGTCTTCATACGGCTAATAAACAAATCTTGAAGGAAGTGATCTTAAAGTGATATTTCAACAATCAACTTTCCCTCCAGTGACTTGTGGCTTAGAAATTTAGAGCCATTTCCTCTCTTTTAGTCTTATATGGACAAAGGACTGTCTTCGTGGGGCAGCAGGTGGACAAGAGAGGAGGGAAGAGAATCTGTTAGCTTTTGGCATCACATAAGCCATCCACAGTATTTTCTGGCAGTGAACTTGGTCATTAACTTTGTGTTCTTTGTATGGGAAGGTACCTGTGTTTAGTTTTGAACTTGATACCATACATAAGACCTTCTTTGCAAAACTGCTTCATGCAGAAATTGTTTGTCTCTTACATGCCTGGTATTGTAGGCATTTGAATTTGTGCTGTTATGATATACGCATATGTTGTGGTTTAACCCCAGCCAGCAACTAAGCACCGCACAGCCGCTCCGCCCTCCCAGTGGGATGGGGAGGAGGATCAGGGAAAAAAAAAAGTAGAACTCGTGGGTTGAGATAAGAACAGTTCAATAACTAAAGTAAAATAAAATACACTACTAACTAAGAATAATAGAAATACAATAATAATAATGAAAAGGAATATATAAAAAAAAAGAAGTAAAACCCAAGACAAGTGATGCACAATGCAATTGCTCACCGATGCCCAAGCAGCGATCCCCCCTCCTGGCCCACTCCCTCCATTTTATATACTGAGCATGACGTTCTATGGTATGGAATATCCCTTTGGCTAGTTCGGGTCAGCTGCCCCGGCTCTGCTCCCTCCCAGCTTCTTGCACACCTGCTTGCTGGCAGAGCATGGGAAACTGAAAAATCGTTAACTTAGGATAAGCGCTACTTAGCAACAACTAAAACATCAGTGTGTTATCAACAGTATTCTTACACTAAATCCAAAACACACTGCACCAGCTACTAAGAAGAAAATTAACTATCCCAGCTGAAACCAGGACAGCATAAGAAGAATGAGTGATTGAAGCTTTTTAAAAAAGATGTGGGGGAATGGTTAAAGTCTGAAAGTGTTGTGATGTCCCAGACAAAATGCTTATTACTTTACTTTCCTTTCTGTAGTTCATGGGAGTTCAGATTTTGGCAATGTCCTTGTTTTCCTTCTCCTGTATGGTCTCTTCTCTTCCTCCTCCTGCCCCTTGTCATGTTGGGTTTTTTAGTTATCTTCCCTTTCCTGGTTCATTCTTTTCTGTCTCTCTCTGTTCATCCCCCTGGAATGCTGTGTACCACAGAATTTCACTAGTGATTTAATACTTCGCTTTGCATTGTACTCTTGCTGCAGACAAATTAACAGGCTTTGTGGGGTATGTAAAAGCATTCTACTTATGTAGCAGGCAGGAAACACTCCTCTTCATTTTGTACACTGAACTATTGTTTGCTAGTAAAATCAGTTCCACATATGCCCCTTCTAGGCAATCCTACTGGATACTGTTTAAGAGTGTGAGCAAATTAAGTGCATTTTTAGCAGAGCTCTCCCCCCACCACTTTCAGAACAGTAATCCAAGCTATGCAAGTTCTTGTCCATGCTAACACATCCTGTCTCTTTTCCTGAATCCAGATGTGATAGGAAGCAGTGAAATAGTTAATGACACTTTTTAAAAATGCTGTTGAAATAATTTTTCATTACTTGATGGATTTTTGAAAATATTCATTTACATTGCTCTGTTGGAGCTGACAACTGTTCTAGTGCAATAAATGGAAAATAAAACTGATTCTGTATTTCTGAATTAACATATTTGATGGCAGAGGGGAGGGAAAAAATCCAAATGGGAAGGGAGGGAGAGACAGAAGTGACCTGTGTCTTATAAGGAGTGTTTACACCTTGACTTGGAATATAGAAAATAGAAGTGCAGATAGCTATTTTATTTGAATAATGGACTTGCCAATTAGCCATCAAGTGCTTCCATCTGTGAAATAGTTGATCAGATGGGTTAGCTGGGATGTTTCCAGATTAGGGCATTGTAAATGGCACTTGAAAACTGTCACTTTGATTATGAGGTTTCAAGCATTGCACTGCTTGATGCTGTGGAACCTTTTTCCCTCGTATTATCATGGGTTTTTAGAACATGCTGATCCCATTTAGTAAATCTATGGCACCGTGGGAACTTGGGAGACCTGCCACTGATCTAAAGTTCTGTTTCATCTGCTGATCTAGCCAGGATGGTTATTAGAAAAGAGCACTACTGGCTCAGTATTCTCCGCGGCTTCAGAATAAGAGTTGGTGATCTGGCAGGCAAAGGAGGGTCAGGCTCAGTGTAGATCATTCCCAATTAACAATTAAATATAAGTTTCCCTGAGTTACTTCATTAAGCTGATTTATCTCTTGAAGTAAATGACATGTTCTCACTGGCTAATCTGCATCCTAAGATTCCCTATGTAAAAAAAACCACAAAAACCAAAAACCCCCCACCAAACCAAAAAGCCTCCCAACAACAAAAAACCTCAAAACCAAAACAAACCTAAACACACACCTCTGTCTCCACTCCCTTCCCCCCCCCCCCCCCCCCCAAACCCCAACCAGAAAAAAACACAACACCTTAACATGTTATTGAAAATTGTTTTGGTTAATTGTTTCTTGAAACAGGTTGGGTTTTACTTTGAAGGGTGCAAATGTGTTGTCTTTAATGTAATGAAGTGCTTTTTCCTTTGGAAAGCTGTAGAGTGTTTTGGTATCTCAGTATCTCTTGCACTTGCATGACTCTTTCCTTCCTGTGTCTGCTGGGTGTATATGCTTTATGTGGTTTGAATTGTGGTGATACACTATTGTCTACTTCTCACATGTATTTGAAGCTTCAGATACTCCTTTTGAGAATACTCTGCCAGGGCAATAAATCTGAATTACAGCTCTTAAAATTGTGCATCATTTCTGTGCCATTGCTTCTGAGACATTTTCCAGCAAAGTTCTCAAGTACTAAGAATGTTAGTATTTCTAGAATTCCAGTATACCTCCCAGTAGATGCAATGGTGTACAATTTGGGTGGGTTGTTCCAATTCTACTTTTTTTCCCCAGAAGCTATCAAGCCATTTAAAGCGTAGAAAAATTTTCTCAGTGACAAACATTTTTCATCCATTAAAAACATCCAACATCAACTCCCATAAAAAGTTCAAAAGACTTAATCGATTGCCTATGTTATCTCCTGTAGAAAGTCTCAGCGTCAGCTTATATATCCAAAATATATGATTTTGTTTTAAGGATTAAAAAACACCTTAGATATAGTAAACTGTGCTGTTTTGCTTTCATTGACTGGGATGAGTATTTTACTGCATTGGTTAGTGTTTTAATACAGGGCTGTTCAACTGAAAGCTTCGTATCAAGTTTAGGGTACCGGTGTGGCCTGAGTCTGCTTACACTGGAGATGATAGCTCCATGGGTAGTGTAGGCTTATTTGAAAGTTGTTGGGGTTACTAAAGGCTGGGTATAGTTTTCCTACATTTGAAACACGGTTGAGTGATTGTAACGTGATTTATATCCAAAAGTGCTAATGGGAGAGGGAGAGAGAAACATGCTGGAATTGGTTTAGGAACAGTCATGTGATTGTACTTACAACGCAGTGTGTACTTTGTGTTATAAAAGCTTCTTTAAAGTATGACGGGCTGCACTACAGTCGTACCTTACATATTAATCACAAACAAACATAAAACTAAAAATAACAAAGCTAGTGGGTTGTGCCTGAGCATTATCAGTTTCCTCTGATCTATTATTTTCCTGTAAACTCTGGACACCATTTTTAGCTGCCTCCTCTTGGCCTCAGATCTTAAACTTCCTTATTAATAATAATTAGGCAATTAGCTTCTCTCTCCTCAATTTAATTGCCAGTGTAGTCCAGCCGACTTTCCCCAGAAGAGACGAAGGAGCTTGGACAAGGAAATGAGCGTAGCCATAATGGGGAAAAAAGACTAAACAAGAGCATACATCTTTGTGTCTTGCATTACATCTGTTCGCTTGTAATGTTCCTTTCTGTAAGCAGGTAACAGCCCCCTTACAGTGATAGATTTAATTTATTTCTCTTAGCAATTGTTTCTCCTTTCTGAAATCCCATGCTATTGAATATTAAGTTGCAATGCTACTATGCAGCACCTTTGAACACGGGCTTCTGTTTTCTTCCTGCAGTGTAGAAGAGTCCTCTTCAGGTTTTTCCTGGAAGTTTGAAGTGTTCTTCTTGTATTAATAGTGGTGTGTGTTTTGTTTTGTTTTTTAAAAAGTGTTACAACTAACCTTCCTACATATTGCTACTGAATCTCCCAGTTCACCTGCTTATGTCCAGAGGACCAGCTCTTCAGAACAGAGAGCCTGTAGGTGTATAGAACCCAGTGCCTTCTTCTACGTATTGAGTAAATCCGTTTTAACTACTCTGCTGCACAAAGTGTGCTTTAGGGTGACCTCAAAGAGTGCTTGCTGAGGGCTACCTGCCTTCTTGGCAGAATTGTGTCTAGAATAAGGTAACTAAAAAAATCTACATTAGAGCAGGACTTCTGGAGGCAGACAAAATCTACAAATGCTGACTCGTTATCTGCCTTGAGAGTCTCATTTCTAAATGCCAATGCCTTATGTAATGGTGATAGGAATAGATAACAGGTTAGTCTTGCTTTTATTTTGGAGTGAAACTGACCTTTGTATTTTCTGGATTTTCTCTTTTCCCAGTAGCTTGAGGTTGTGAAAAATAGTAGTTCTTTTCAAAAACATGTACAACGTTACTAAGGATTTGTTTTGTGTCCCTGATCTTATGGCTTTTTGCTAACCATAATGTTGTCTTAGAATCATAGAATGGTTTGGGTTGGAAAGAAAGGGAAGATGACCTTTAAAGGTCATCTAGTCCAAATTGTCCATATGCTTGATATTAAGGAATATTAACTGCAGTGATGCGGCATACCTTCCCTTGCTTTTTTGCATGTCTCAATGAATTTGTAGATTGTATGGGGTAAAGAGAGGGGAAATACTAGAGCCAGGAAAGATTACATTTAAGCAGCCATTTCATGCAACAGTTGTGTTGGGAACATTGCAGGAAGTCTGACTTGCAAATTGCATCAAGGTGATGCATGTAAATGACTTTATAGCATGAATACATGTTAATATTGGGTAATAAATACTTATTTCTAATAAAAATTAGACTAAGTAGAATGACTTTCTGTAAAGTACATTGTAGTAAAATTAAGGTTATCTGACCTCAAAATAAATTCAACTAGCATCCTTTGGTGCCAAATCCTGGTAAATATAATTTTTTTTTTCTTAGTAAGCTTTAAGCCTCAGTCTTTGAGAATATTTTCAATGGTAGTATCGGAAAACAGGAGTGCTCTTCTTTGTAAAAGACCTTTTAAAATTTTTACCATTTTGGGCAATTAGATGAGCAAAACACATTAAATTCTACAGGTGTATGGGAAATCCTGCATGTGCCCATGTTGATGGATTACTATACCTCTTCCATGAAACTGTTAGTAGTGCAAGAGAGATTACCGATAAATGTATAGGATAGAAACGTAAGCTAAACTTTGGTGGCTTCCTTTCTTTCTTTTTTTCTTTCTTTAACTAAAATTCTGGCCAGGTTCTCTGTGGAGTGTCCCGGCGAACTAGAGATTATTTTTGTTTGAAGTTCTGCTTAATTTAAAAAAACAAAAACCACACAAAAAAAACCCTAAACAAAGAGAAAAGGTAAGTAGTAAAGTTTTGGCTCTGCACTGAAGAGGTGTTTGCAAACTGGTGATCCCAACCCATTTAACCTACTGCTCAAAGCTATACAAAGTTCTGTGTTCTGTAACTTTGGTTTTTGAAGAGGAGGGGAGATGGGAAACTTTATATGTTTCAAGTCCATCTATATTGCTGTTTATGGAGTTCTGTTGTAAATGTGAACCTGGATAAACTTTTTTTAGGAGACGGGATTTTGTAAGACATACTGAGGCAGGTTTTTTTTTATCTAGCCTGTTAAGTTTTTTTTGCAGATATTTTTAATTTAAAGTAGCAGTTGATGCCAGTATATTTTCCTAGTATCCCTACTCCATTTTGGAGTCTATGAGACTGTCTATGAGACTAAACATATTACTACAATTTTTATTTCATCTGACATATGGTGTAACAAGACAATGTGATCCTTTCAGAAATCTAGGCTGTTTGTTGAGACTTATGGTATTTTGTGGTCTGTTATGTATGCTTGATTATAATTGGTATAAAAATGGGCCTAAACATACAAACTGTTTAGACATAATGCTAGCTTCAAAATATAATCCTGTTGATGTGGAACTAACTGTAAAATTGTGTGTGTACTAGCTTGAAAACTGCAATAAAATTTCAAATTGCTACTAATTAGTGTGTGATTCACAGTGCAAAGTAATATATTTTTCCCTTTTTATGAACTCTATGATTTTTTCAATTTTTTTATGAACTGGATCATTTTATCTGTCATGACTGATCATGTTAACTTCCTGTACTGTGGAAAATGCAATACATGGCTTCTGGTGCTTGTCATGACAACGTTGCTAGCACCATTGACATCTGGGAATATGGCTTACTCCCTTTGCCACTTCCACTGATGGAATACACGTTGGTATTTTCTGTGAGTGTATTGTCTCAGTACAGGAAAAATTGCTCCACAATCACAATTTTGTTTAGATTTTTAGGCTTAGCAATCTGTAAAAAGCACTATGCTGATCTAAGAAATCTTTTATTCTTTACGTCAATATATCATCAGGTTATACCACTTACTGACAAAGCGTAAGTAGAGAAGAGCAGTGGTACTGTGGTGAACTTTTAGGGCCTTTTTATTATCACTAATACTTCTGCCTCCTCTGCACGCCTGTTCGAGTTTGTGTCCTCTCTGCAGGTAGTGTTCTGTAATGTTTTTTTTCCCCTCGTACCGAGCTATATGCCCACCATTGGATTTACCTCCACAAAACAGTAGTGTTCAGATCACTTTAAGTGCCTGATCTTTCCACGCATCCTTTAATATGATAAATTATTAGTTTACAGTGATTGCCATTGCATTTATGCCCCAGTTGCCCTTCTCCCCCCCCACTTACATAATAAATGTCATGATTATCTGAAACACTTGTTTTGGAGGAGGTAGGGAAGGGAAGAAAAAGTGGGGGGTGAATACTTTTTAAATTCAAAAGTAATGCAGGTTTTTTGTCTTGGTTTTTTTTTTTTTTAGTTAATCTTTCTCAATTGTCTTTAAATATAACAGCTGAAAATATGTACTGAAACGGTTAAGTCGGCATGAAAGAATTCATTTCCACTTTAATGACCTAGCCTTGCTGGGTTAGGACGATGGGGAACATGCTTCTGACTTGTAGTCCTATTGCCAATTAACACCTCCTATAACAGGTTGCCTCAGCTAGTCATTGAAGCAGAGGCAGTAGAAATAGTTTACATGCAGCTTGTTTTTCACACTAGTTGTTTAATACTCACAAAATTAAACTATTAAAAGGTTCTTTCTTACCTTACTGGGAAAGAAATAAATACTATAGCGGTCAGTGTTCGCTTGTGTGTTCTATATTCACAATTAAATTGTTCCAATTGCAAAAATAAAAAAAAAGTAGTAATGATTGTAGCAGTTGTTATATTTTACACAGAAATATGTTGTTTGGTGCAATAAAGCTAACATTTGCTCTACAGCACTTTAGTTCACTGCTTTTTTTTATTAGTTGCCCCTGCAAAACAGGGTTTTTTTTGTTGAAACAGCTATGATGTATTTCAAAATCATCTTTTGTGCTATTAGTGTGATACCAGAGCAGTGTTTAAAATCCATTTAAACAATAGGAAGTGTCTCCATTTGTGGAATATTTCTCAGTTGCTCGTGTAATTAATCGAGTCCACTTTCTGTACCTATTTGAATAAATGTAAAATAGTACAAATAAAGAGCAGTGCTCTAAAATGACACTTCAGTTCACATTCAATCAGCAGGTATTTTAATAACATAATAAAATTGGCTAAATAATTGATACCAGTTCACACTAAGAGAAAGGTGGAGTAATATACCTAAAAGTGTTAACAAATTTGCTAAAAGGCCTGAGTAGATAACACTTCAAGGCATTAATTTTTATCCTGTTAGAATGGCAAATGCCTTTAACACTTCGTCAACAAGGCCTGCCCAAGTAAAGGGCTACTTTTTGTATTGGATGATCTCTTTAACTATTTGAAACAAAAATAGTATCATGCATATTTTGATATTACAATGTAATCTTCTGTTCATAACTTGAACGTGATTCTTTTTCCATTCCAAGTCTTAATGAAAAAAATTAAGCAAAAATAAAATGTATTTTAACAGTGGTAACTTAATTTTATCAATTATTATTGAAATTGGGATTCTGCCATTCTGAACAAAACCAGAGTTTGGTTGGGTTTTACGAGATGGCTAGCCGTCAGGCAGCTCATTTCACTAACTGTGACAGCGTGTATAGTTGATTCAGAAGAAACATCCATTTTCAGTAAGTAGCACAATAACAGGATTTTTTTAGAACGGTTTTTGAATTTTAATAATTACTGTATCCAGCTTATACAGGAATGCTTGGGAAAAAGAATGTTCAATATTCCTTGCAGTTTCCAAAACCTGTTTTTCTCCAGTTCCCCAAGAAATTATCCAATAAAGCTGTGGGCAGGCAGAATGAAGGCAGTATTCACTGTTTTGCAGTGAGATGGACAGTCTTGCAAAACTGTATGTATTGGGAGAACTGTCTGACCTTCTTTGAATGCCGTAATGTAACCAAAAATACCAGCGGATCTTTTGCATTGCAGATACAACTGCTTTCTTGTTTGGGTTTCTGACACCAGTTAATTTAATTTGGTACTCTGCTTCATAAGGATGGTGCTCCTTTGTTAAAGTTGGCAGGCAGTGAAGTTTATGAACAGTGATAATAGCACATGCTGTGGAGGGTCAGTGTAAAATACTTTCCCTCCATGTAGAGATTAGCTAATAAAGTCTTTCTTCCTCTTTGCTTCATGAAAGAAATGCATAAACTTCTATGGAAGGCTAGCAGAAACAGGCCAAAGAAATCTCAAAACATGTAACCTGTAGCTAGCTCCCACATACTGTGTTACTAGCACGTAGAAGCTGCGGCTGTCGCTCCAAGGCTGTGTTAGATTGTCAGCCACTTATGGAAAAGGAAATGGTCAGAGAGGGAAGTAAATTGGTTCCAGTTTCCAAATGTCTGTTTTTTCAGATGGCATCATCTAAAGCCAAGTAAACTACTTGGAAGACCTGAGATCTATTCTGTTGGTTTTATCTGTTAAATCTTTAAAAGTTTTAGGTTAAGAATTTGATGAACTTTGGGTTTATAATTTTCTGTAGAAGGACGAATGTGTGCCTATAGTATTTTATGTGCCAGTTTATCTTTGGTGGAAAAATAATGTGAAACTAAACCTGTTGTGAAGGTAGATTCTGGACAGGTTTTGACCTATGGATCCTTTCCTCAAAAGTCCTGAATTGGTACATCAGAATAATTTCAGAACTTTTTTGAGGAGTTCATTCTAATCTATATGCAAAACAAAGGAAGGAATATTAACGTGAAAATTAATACACATAATTGGTACAGTGCAATGAGTTGTTTCCTTTTCTCATAATTTAGCTAGTAATTATAATCTATAAGGAGAACAGAGCAGACTGAAAGGAGATAGTGAGGTCTTCACAAAAGAAGCGTCTGTGACCAAGGAAATACTTGGTATGTGCTGTATTTTATAAGACGACTGAGAATTAATAAACCTAAATTATATTTGCATTGTGTACTACCATTAGCTAATTTTTAAGAGTTCAGGTGAATTGGTTGATCTGCGTGATAAGAATGGAAGCTAATCTTTAATATTTTTGCTATCTCAGGCATATGCTTGAAGTGAAACAGTGAAGTTTGCAGTTAATATCTCCTAACACTTAGTGTAGTCATTTTTATATATATATTTAAGCTCACATTTAGTGTGCAAAATCATTCACAGTGAATACTATGGCTTTAAAAAAAAAAGAAAAAAGATGTTAAGCAAGTTGATTTACACCAGTGAAGCATTCCTTTATGAATTAGCAGCATTTCCTATGCTAAAGATGAATTGTTGGGTATGGGTGCTGGCAGCTGGCAGGAGAATTTTAACATAAGTTTTAAAAACAGAAACTACTTTATCTCATAGAATGCCTAAAGGATCGCTAAAGTGTAATATTAAATATCGCCTCTTCTGGACCATCATCAAGGTAAACAAGCATTTGAAAGCTCCAAGGAGTGTAGAAATAATAAAAGAAGGGAAGATTAGGAATGAGTACAGTAGGGTGACACCCTGGTTTAGTTCCTACCTTTGCTTAAACTAGAGGTAATTTAGTTGCCTTTTTACAGAAAAAAAAAGTAATAATGTTTCTTTGTCTCCTCCCTGTACGTGTTGAATCTACTGACTGATTTTAAATAGATTTTAAAATGGGAAAAGTTATGAAGAATAATTAAACTCTTACAAGTTGTGAACACAGGTGTGTACATAGGGGACAGATGTGATTCATGCCTCGGCTGCAGGAAGGGTGTCAGTGTGATCTGCCATCTTAACAGACATTAGAGATTCCCTATAGGAGAGCCTATTTAAGAGCCATAGTCTGTGAAATAAACTTCAGTTCAAGGTCCTGATTTTTGAGAAGCTAGTCGCAATCAAACATCAACAGAAATCACAGAACTACTTATGCTAGTTTGGGGGAGATTTTTTTTATGCTATTCTTTATTTTAAAAAATACTGAATGGTGTAATGGGATGCTTGCTTATAGTAAAATGTTAAACAAAATCTGGGACAAGTGTAGGATATGTATGATGATTACAGCATGGATGTTATGGTTTTTCCTAAAGCAGAAGGTTACTGTATTTGTACTTGTACCCTCGCTTCAGACCCTCTCTCGTCTAGAACTGGTAGAAAATCGGGAGAGAGCTTTATGTGTGAAGGAAGGGGTTGTTATCAAGCTAGTAAGTTTTTTTTAATTAAAACCCAATTCATCTGTGCTTTATCTTAGCAGTGATTAAGTGAAAATATGAGTCTTTGTGCTTTCCAAAGTATTCAGACTTCTAAGTGAAAAGAAGATCGTTTAGAATAGATTTAAAGCAGGAGAGATACAGTTAAGAAAGCAAACTTACCTGTTTATGAAGGAAAAAAACATAGTAACATTATCAGAAAATGATTGGGCATTTGAAACTTTGTTAGTCAAACAATTTAGTTGTAGTAAATTTGGAATAAGTGATTCAGGTGCTCTGTGCATCTGGTTCTGTGAAATGTTGTGAAGAACTGCTCATAGAGTTTTTCATGGTAAGTGTTAGAGGAACACTGGAGCATCTCACTGTTGGGCTATGGCTAGTCAGGGAAATACTTGATGAAGAGGTGGAATGGATTAAGAATGGACCTTTGGTGAGAATATTATAGAAGGTGAAAAGTTAATCATGCTGGAAGATTGCTGATGGAAAGGCCAAAGTGACAGAAGAATTAGCAATGAGTAGTAAGAAGCGAGGGAGAGCAAATACCAAGAGGTGATGGTCAGCAGTATCAGAGTTCGAAATAAGAGTTCGAAATAAAAGTTCGAAGGTGTTAGGAAGCAGTTGTGGTTGACACAGATCCATGCATGTATGTGAGTTTCAAAATATAGAGGTTGGATTCAAAATATAAAGATTGGATCTGGAGCTAATAGAGAAGGAATTCACTGACATTGGGGGGGAAAAAACCCAACTGAATTTTCTTACTGTCTTTCAAGTGCTCTGAAGACTAGATGATGTTTTTCTGTGTGTGTAAAAGTGAAAGTATGCAGAAAGGACAATTACTATACAAATTTAATATGCTGATTACTTAAGTTCCTGGTTTTATCTTCAGGAGGTGATGGCTTGTGTCAATCGCTATGTCTTCTGTTTGATGTCATGTGGACACATGTTGTACTGAATTTTTCCACTTTAAGTGAAAAATCAAGAATTTACTCGAAATTTTTCTTTTTGCCCAATTTTGCTTATAACTGTGGAATCAAAGTTCTAAATCTACAAAATGTTTGTGTAAAGGCACCATTTTTTTCCTCCTTTAACTTGATGCGGAGTATCTTTCTTTTTTTTACCGTACTCCATAGTTGCTTTGTTGCCCTTCTAAGTTTACATCACTCAATGCAGAAGTAACCTTTTGTCTTTTCAGTGGAAATTTGTTGTGCCCAATCTGGTAATAAAGTAATGAATGTACTGTTAATTGGCTGTAATGAGGTACACTGATATGGAATTGTGTGTATAAGAGCAATAAGTCTCTTGCTCCTTGAGAAAGGGACATTTAAACTGCTGCCTCCTGTGTTTTTCATTTTCAACAGTACACAGAACCTGTTTCAACCAATCATTCACACCTGGGACAGTTGTGCTAATTTTTTGAATAACTACTCATAAGGCAAAGAGCAAAGTATTTTGTTCACAGCTTTTCCACCTAGGGATCGGAGGTCCGTTTTGTCTCTCACTGTACCGGTGTATCTGCAAAGTACTCCCATAGCCTTTATCTGCAAGTCCTCTTTTGCTGAAAGCTGATGAAGCAAAGGGAAATTGCTGTTTGTGTTGGTGCCAGTTAATCATGCTAGCCCAGCAGCATTTACATTCACACCACTGTAAGAAACACATAGTTAATTGGAGAACTGGCCGTATTTTACAGCTGACGAAGGTTAGCATTGCAGCAAGGCTGACTAATGGAAACTTATCTGACTCTTAGCCTGTATGTCTTGTAACAGGTTTGTACCCAGTGCAATACTTGCCAGTTTTTTATTTGACTGATTCTGATAAGATTGCTCTTTAGATTGATATTGTTTTGGGGTGGGGGGAGACAGGGGATGATGGCTAGGAGACTTTTATTACAAAATAGGTTAGTGAAGGAAGGTTCTGTAAAGAAGTGGTTTGGGTTTGGGTGTGCTTTTTTTTGGTTTTGTTTGTAAGAGCTGCATCTAATGCACAAAGTCACAATTATATATGCATTTTTCTGTAAGTTTTGTAATATGGAAAACAAAATGTTTAGAAACTGCAGAATAACAATGGTGGAGAAAATAATTATTTATTCTTTTCATAGGGGCCACCAACAGATGCTCCTGCGGTCGATACAGCGGAACAGGTTTATATCTCTTCCCTTGCTCTGCTGAAAGTAAGTGTTCTGTGTGTACTGCATCTGTGTATAGTGCTGGAGATAGAGCACCTGGCACCTATCCAGAGTTTATGGACTTGTGCTCCTTAGGTGCTGGTCAGACCAATTTTTAAAATAAATTAATACTGTTTGGAACACTCAGAGTAAGAAACTTATTTTAATTACTTCTATTTTGTTGGCTTCATTTTTACTATTTTATAGTTCCTTACGGTTTCCAAAAAGTGCTACAAGTTGCAAATTATCTGTAGATTAACAAAGGCTGAAAGAACTATCCCAAGTCAAACTTGAACCTCCTGTTAAACATAGTGTCATTTGGTCTTAATTCCAGATGTTGAAGCATGGTCGTGCTGGTGTCCCTATGGAAGTTATGGGTCTGATGCTCGGGGAATTTGTTGATGATTACACTGTGAGAGTGATTGATGTTTTTGCAATGCCACAGTCAGGAACGGTGAGTTCTCTGCAGCTAGACCTTGATAATGTTGTTTGCTGGTTTGTTTTTTCCTTATGGTAAATATTTTTTAAAAACTTTTCCTACTTTACCTCCTTTATGCAATCTTGAAGTATAACCTACTAGGTATAATTTGAACATGTCTAATGGATTTAAGGGTTTCAGCAAAAAAAATTAGTTAAAAGATTTATTTATTTTTTTTTTAGCAAAGACTAGTATGTAAGTGTGTATATCAATATATGGAGACGTTATGTCTTTACGTGTGTATAAATATATTGGTATAACATCATTTATAAGATTTATAAATTGGTAACTTTAAGAACTCATATACTATGAGCCAGGGGAAGGATTCAAAATGTAAAAGGTTTGATTAAAAGTGTATCATGCCCTTAATTGTGATGGTGCTATAGATATACTTCAAACTTGCTCTCTTTGACAGATCTTACAGTGGCATGTCTCTTAAATGATATTTTTGTGATGTGGAAAAAAAAGTATTTTAATTTTGAGTAAGAATATTCATGTTATGAAGAGATATTTTAAAGAGATGATGAGCCAATGGGTATAATTGGAATTTGTGATGCTTTTTTTGTGTAACTTGAATGAAATCTTGTTCTTAAAAGAAGCACAGATCCCTTTGTAATTCAGAGCTGCACATCAATGAAATTTTTGAATTCTTTTGTCCTGAGTTTATTCTATGCACGTTCATAGTATAAGTATAATCTGCAAAAAGCCAGTATGTGGTATTTAGCTTGAATAAAACCTGTAGAGTTGAACTTGTGAGAAACAACAGGCCAGAGTTTGCAGAACAAAAAGAGGAGGAAAAGATGAATTCCTATGCCTATTTAATCATGTTTACTCATAGTAGAGATGACTTAAATAGCAATTCAGAATCTTCTTTCAGCATTTTAAAAATCACATTGAAATACATTTATAAAAATTGTACTTTACATTTAAGGGTGTTTTATCAAGTAGTTCTAAAGTAGTTGGGTTGCCCTTTTAAACAGATGCTTATGAATGGTGTTTAAATTTTTGTTTGTGGAAAGTAACACGTTAAAAGATAATATTGCTTTATGTACAACTACTATGATTTTTCTCTGTCTTCTACATCAGGGTGTCAGTGTCGAGGCAGTTGATCCTGTATTTCAAGCAAAAATGTTGGATATGCTGAAACAGACGGGAAGGTAAGTCACCCTAAAGAGGGCTGACAGTTACAAGTACTCCCTGCATGTTGTTTAGAAGAAACAGCTGGCTTTCCGCAAAACTAGTGATCTAGGGGCTATTAATAATGTTTAAAAAGAAATAATTGGCCCAGAAATCAGGTGAGTAGCATGGCATGTAGTTCAGTCCACCTCGTGCATTTCAGTGGTCAGGAGATTGTCACTCATGTTAAAGCTACAGCTTTGATTATTGCACAGAAAGGTTAGAATGCTGCTCAATTTAGTATAGGCAGTTACTGGACAGTACCTGTTTAAAAGATTGATTTTTTTTTTTTATTTCTTTTAATTAAGATAAAAAATTACAAAGTTGTAGCTTATTTATGAGCAATTTTAATGAAAAGAAAGGGAAAATAATTTTGTAAAAGATCCTAGTATTTAAACAAATTTTTATTTCGCTCCTACCTCTCAACAGTTGTCGTCTGCTTGCTCAAATTCTTTTACTGTGGGAAAAACTTCAAAATTAATGTTAGCAAAAGGCTCAGCAGCTGAACAGAACAGTGCAAATTGCTTTTTGACTGAGTTCCTAGTTCTACTGCTGGTTTAATTGATATTTAATCCTTTCCCACCGTTGGTTCCCGTTGTCCATGTCTGAAATGGACTTTCTGCCGTGAAAATTCAACCCTTGACGCCAAGGAGTTAAAGAGTAGATATTTACTCAAGTGCTGAAAGGGTAAAAACTGGTTCAGGGAAGGTGTGGTAACAGGGTGAAAAACTGAAAGCATGATCTACCACTGCTAATGTGCATCCCTTAATGATAGCCCTCTTTTGTCGCATTTATTCATGTCCATGTTTTCACCATACTATGGTGAGTAATTTAAATATTTCTAATGGTGTTTTTTTCACAGCTCATCCTAATTTATGCCCTGATACAGTACTATTTCTTCTTGTGTTACGTGTTTTTATTTTTAAGAATCTCAATGTCCTCTTTGTTTCAGACCTGAGATGGTAGTTGGTTGGTATCATAGTCACCCTGGCTTTGGCTGTTGGTTGTCTGGTGTAGATATCAATACTCAGCAGAGCTTTGAAGCCTTATCAGAAAGAGCTGTTGCTGTGGTGGTGGATCCCATTCAGAGTGTAAAAGGAAAGGTATAGTAGGCTTGCTTTTTTTTTTTTTTTTTTTAAAGGTACTTCGGTAAGATTTTACTATGGAAGCACTGTAAATATGTGTAAGTTCTTGATTTTTTGGAGGCCAGTTCTGCATTAAAAAATAAAAATAAAAAAAATTCTCATTGTAAATGAAAAGATCATTTTTAGTTAGTTCTGCATCTTACATCTGTAGCCCTTAAACAGGCTGGAAGTCTTTGATTTTTGTCAGTACACGTAACCAATCATAATCCTCCCTTAATATTTTGCTATTCAGGTGTCACTCAACGTTTGCAACTAATAATCCAAGTATACATTGTTTCAGATATTACATTTTAGCCACAAAATATAAGATCAATTACTAACAGTTTGGAATAGGTTCAGCCCCTTAAGATGGGTACTAACTAAGAAGGCATTGATTTATAGGCGTTGCATATGATGGCTTTTAGTATCATTTCTATTCCAAATGTTTTGGGCAATAAAACTTTGCAGAAGACTTGGTATCAAGCATTTGAGTTTGAGAAGTGTGCAGATAAATGATTAAGTATGTTAAATGATTATGAAAAGAGATTAACTTGCAAAGCATATTGGGTTATAGTTGTCCTTTGTTGAAATCTCTTTTGTTCTTGTTTAGTTCTCTTTTTATTTCTTTCTAGCCCCATATGCCATTTTCCTATTTCCTGCCTCATGACAGCAGGGAGCAGCTCTATTATCACCTTCACAGAGCTGTCTGCAAATGTGAGAGGCAATTCGATTTTGCTCAACCACAGGGAGAGTGGATTAGAAAAACTATAGAACGTAGAGAAATTGGCTAGGTGGTTTACTGCTTTAAAATACTGCTGAGGTGTTTTGTTTGAGCATGCACTCCCATTGTATTGTAGAATAATTATTGAAATGCGTCATGGTATATATGGATGATATTAATGTAAATTTATAAATATTTAAAAAGTAAGTGTTCATCTTCTGTAAAGCTGTAGTATCATATTTCCTGTGAGACAGATCATATTAAAGCTACCAAACAATTCCACTAAGGATTCCCTTAATTTCATAATAGAATATTCTGAAGCTACAGTTGCATTTTCAGTTGGTTTTTTTAATTCTGATTTTTATAGCAAGTTTGTTTATCTAACAGGCAATTGAAAAATTAATAGCTTCTGGTTGTTTGGAAGCTATTAGACATCTGAATCAGTTTTGCTCCCTTTTAAATCGCATAAAGAGTAGAAAAAAATTTACGTAGTTTTTGTGGAGGAAAAAAAAAATGCAGTAGAATGTTTAATTACTCCTGACTTATTTTTTCTAGAACTTTTTCCTTTTGCTTTTTCTTATTTTCCCACTCCAATAGAAATGTTGAAATAGATTTCTTTTTGTCAAAATATAATTTTTGCGACTATAGTAGTAATTAATTTAGACCTCACTAGCTATTAAATCTGTTAAGAAGAAAAGCCTCCCAGTAAGTCACACTACTGTTATACCACACTTGCTCACTAAGTGCTTTTTTTTTTTTTCCACATAATTTTTTGCCACTGTTGTTTGACACAGATGTCATCTTTGAAGGTCTTTGTTCTCTTCAAGAAAATAATCTTTGGCATATTTATTTTGAATGTGACTATATTTTTGTCCATCTCAACATTTCTGGAATTTTTGTCCATCTAAACATTTCTCAATTACAGCTTTTCCTATGGCATTGCTGCCAGTACTTGAGATCACTGGAAGTCTTGTAATGTTTGTTTTTCATACATGTCTAGCTGCTACAGTCAGATTAAATTACATTCTCAGGTTTCACATTAAAAAAAACTTTACATCTGTCATGTTTCTGGCAAGCGCATCCTTAAAAGCTTAGAAATAGAAAGAATCCCCCAAATTATGAATACCACTTCTAATTGATTTCTTGATTTTGGGGGTGAGATTGGGCTATGGAGTGCGTATGACTTCTATGATCCTGGTTGGCAAGATCACTTATATTAAAATGTATTTTGATTTCAGATGAACTGAGAGAAGAACAGATATATTAGAGCTCAAGGGGATTTCTTAGGTCAGGTTTGACTGCTTCATGTGCATGGCTGCCTTAGTATGGCATCCAGTGCCTCTTCGTATATCAGACAACTCGAGCTAAGCCTATTTCAGGGAAGTACCTGCTTTTTCTCAGCGCCAGCAAAAGAAGAACTGCTTGCAGAGGTAATTTTGCTGGTGTAGTAGCCACTATACTGGTGGGCTTTTGCTCGTGTATGTAGCTATGTGAATCCAAGATCATTACTCATTATACCTTTTACTAGCATCACTGTCTGGCAAAAAATTATAGTGAACATGTGGCATAGAAGATTTTGATATGGTGTGTTTTGACTGAGATTAGATGTATTTAAAAACAAAGTCCAAAATAACACATTAGCTAATTTTAAACCTGCCTCAGGGCAGGTCCATGCCCATATAAATTGCTATAGCTTATAGTCAGTGAAGCAGTCATGGTTGTGCTAGTGAAGAATAACCAGGGCAGAGGTTATTTTCATGTGTCAGGAAGTTGAAATGAATTCTGATGAGGAGCCTCAGGTTCACCTTGACTAGCTAAAGCATTAAAAAGCAGTTTGCCCTGTCACTGGTAGAAAGCAAAAACTTGTTAACTTCTTTGTTAGCTGTCCTTGTCTGGGTACATGTGTTCCAAACACCTAGTAGGACGGGGTGTATGATTGCAATTTAAAGATAAGAATACATATAATTCTCATCAGTTTAAAAAAAAAAAAAAGTAATTTTATGTCGTCTTAAAGCCAATGAGCAAAAATAAAAAGTCATATAAAATCCTTATATAAAAATAAAACCCTCATATAGATCTATGGATTAAATGCCAAATACTTCAATGACCATTTTAGGACTGGGATATTATTACATCAATATAGTAGGATACATGAAGGACAAGTAATTCTAAATACTGATCTTATTACTTTACATACATATTCTTGCACATGCAGTATGCTTTTCCATGACTGTGTACCATATATTGCAATTTTTAGGCTAGTAATGTTCTAGTTGTCTGTAAAATAAACTCACAACAGATCAGTGAATTTTAACTGAAGGTCAATGTTATCAGAACCCAGAAAGAAAAAGCTTTGTTTTGGCTCTTTTTTTTTTTTTTTTTTTTTTAAATTGATTTCTGTGAATGAAGTCAAAGTAAACATGCTGAAATATGGCCAGTGGGGCAACCTGGCTAGCTGTTGCTTTATCTTGTACTTACTAATAAACCTTTCTTTTACCCCCTCCAGTTTTCCAGTCTGTGCAATGGAAGTTGTAATATATATTTAGAATATTCCACAGAAGCAGTAATTTCATTAAAGATCTGGAATAAAGCTAAATATTGACATTCCATATTTATTTCCAACATACATTTTGAAATGTCTGTACAGAGAACTATATACCTTTGCCAAATGTTAAAAATAATTTTTTTGGGGGGACCTTAACTTAGCAGCTGTTCCTCACCTCTTAAGGAAAATATAACTACACTAAACCCACTGTAACATAGTATCTTTAACTCCACAAGCATTAACTTACTGTGTTGCACTCATATGTTAAATTAAGAAAGAAGTGGTATTTTCTTTTTTGAACTGTTTTAAACTTTAAATCTTTATTCTAAAAAAGTCACCATTTAAAATGATTTGTTTTTCTGAGGCAGTTCGTTGGTTTCCCTGGGTTAATAATTGCTAGCATAAGGATCGGTAAAATGTCCAAAATTGTCAGAAGTCCCTTTTGTACATCCAAGAAGTTTGTTGGTTCTTGTGGTGTTTAGTAGGATACGTAGCAAAATCTCTTATTCATGCAGCAAAATTTCATGTCCGTTATACCATAATTTTTCCTAGCAAGGTGCTGTCAGAAGTATTTGTAGGAAGATCTGTTGGTTTATGGAAAAAATTTTTTTTTAATTGTTTGCTGAGGAAAAGACTTGTCTTTGCAATAACTTTTTATAAATTCTACTTTGCATGTTCATCACCTCCTGACAGATAAAAACCAATATGTTATGCATCTTAATCTTGTGCTTAAACCATATCCTGCCACTTTCATAAAAGAGGTTTTTGCTATGGTATTTTATCCTTATCTTAAAAACATGTACATTTGGGTAGCCAGATAAATCAAAATGTTTCCAATTGTAAATGATCTCAGGATATCATCTAGTCCAACTTCGTGCAGAGCAGTGTCAACCTTGAGTTCAGAACAGCTCGCTTAGGGTTTTGTCCACCTGAGTCTTGAGATGCAACAGCCTCATGGGAATACCTGTTCCAATACTTTATTATTCTTGCAGTTATTTTTTTTTTCCCTTGTGTACAGTCAGCAGCTCCCCATTTCAGTTTATTACTACTGTCTCCTGCCACGTACATCATTGAAGAACCTTGTTCTGTGGTCTGAGTAACCTCTTCTGGAATTGGAAGGTTTGATGCTTCAAAGAGCAGCCAGAATGTGGGCTGTAGTCTAAAACCATTTTGTTTAAGCAGTTTCTTTTCAGTGGAAGTCGTAAATTGCTTTCTTTTGTTCAATTTATGAGATCTTTAGAATTTTACTCTAAAAGGAGTAACAAATGTGATGAACTTTATAATTTGTTCTTTTACTCATTTTTAAAGTGTGAAAAAAATTATTCTTATCATGCTCGTAGAAGTCCCGAAGAAGGACAGTTATACTGTATGGTGGTTTTGGTTTTTGTTGGTTTTTTTTTTAAAGGTATTTTTTCTCCTAAAATAGCTATTATTGGGGGGGTGGGGGGATATGCTGGTTTTGTTCTCCTTGTACAAATGAAGAGCTGAGGAGAAGACAGCTTAGCTGAGTTACTGCTGGAGGTCCATAGCAAAGTTATGTCTGTCCAAAGCCAAGGTCATCTTGAGCAACGTGAAGGTCTCAAAGTTCTTTTGAGCTGTTAACAAAGAAAAATATCTTTAAATATTCAAATTTCTATTCAGAATGATAAAACATTCTACGCCTATTGTAAAAGTGTGGTGGCTCAAATACTATACTTTGAAATTTTGTAGTATTCCAGCATGTTTTTAATTCTTATTGTGCTAATGGGATTTTGTCCATTTTTCAAAATGGACAAGATTTATGTAGCCATAGGATAAAATGCCACCGTGAAACCAGTAGATCATATGGTTGAACAGAGTTTTGTTTTTCATTTGCTGAATGGCCTGTTCTGGCAACCTCTTCCATAAAACACTCCTCTTCCTCTTTTTTTTTTGCCAATTGGTACTTCTAAATCTAGGTGACAGCCTGTGTGGAATTAGTTACGTATATGAGCGATATGATTTTGTTAATACCTGATTTCAGTTTTTAACTCTTCAGAGTAATAGATGGTAATTTTGTTGAGTGCTGACCATAAGAATAGCGATTTGCAAATAGTTTTCATCTCTTCTGCTACTTTTACATTCCAGTTTAGATTAAATTTTCTATACACGACACTATCTCAGCTTGGTGACATATGTGGGGAAAGACAGCTGAACTCCTTTTCTGAGACAGTTTTTGTGTTGCAAATCCTCCCAACTTATCAAGACAAATATGTATGTGAATGGTTTTATAACTCGGTAATTACTTGATAGTCTAAAAGTGAAACCAAAAGCAGACAGATTTAACAATTACTCTTCTGAATGTTGGAATTACCATCTAGCTTCAAGAATTTTCTTCAGCTGAACATAAGTCTTACACTAGTTTTCTGAAAGACTGCGTGTTTTCAGACCTCCACTCTTTTATCAGAGTGCTATTATTTTTAATTTGAACCTGTCCTTTTCCCTTGTTTGTTTGAATTAACCACAGGATTGGAGAAGATGGTGACTTTTTTAAGAAGGCAGAAAAAAGCAATCCTTAAAATGAAATGTATGGAGACAGCAGTGTAATGCCTGAAATTTGAAATTTAAAATAGCCCGTTAAGAATTAAGTTTGTGAGAACTTCAAGTACATTGGAGCCACCTAACAAGATTTTCTTTCTATACCCAACTCCCCCTCCCCACTTCATGCATTTGTCTTAATAACCTTTACCTTAATAAATCTTCCCTAGACACAACTGAATTCAACAGTCATTAGGGTACAGCTTGAAAGTATTCATTAAAAACAGCTAAACAAAACAGTAAATTGACTATATTGTCACTACTGCTTTGGAGACATAGCTGTTTATTGTGAATTATTGTGCAGATAATATTTTACAAGAAAATATATTTTAAAACATGTGATACCTACAATTTTATGTCAGAATCTTTTATACCTGGAACAACTTTCAATATTAGAACTGGACTTGCTAACACTTTTCTGTTGTAAAGGGAAAAATTCTAAAATAGAGAAGGTAACTTTACAACGTGTAATTTTGGTTGAAATTTCAAGGGTACGCTTCTGTATATTTTGTACAACATCTAGTACATTTAGATACTCTTACAGTACTGTGGTATTTCTTAACGTTGACTGAACAGAGCATTTGGTGCAGTAACCTGCATATCAGAGACGGAAACCTCGTAATTTGATCTAGGCAAGAACCGAGTTTCGATAGGAGCCCGATTTGGAGAATAAGGAAGTAGATCTGTTTGTGCTGGGTTTGATTACTTTTGATTCAGTAAAGATTGATGCTCTTTTTCCTGAAGAATCACATTTGTAAGAGATGAATTGCGTCTGCACTACAGTGTAGGCCACTCAGTGTTTTCAGTTCAAGATGTGTTTTCTAAACCTAGGCATAAACTACAAAGCATTGAACTGTTCTATTACTGCCAGTATACCACTGTTTTGTTACTGTTTTGTTTGCAAACCAGCATTTTTTATAGTAGTTGCACGTATTCAGAATAACATGTTTTGCATATTTTACTTCCTAATTTTTTTAATGGAATGCAAAAACTGTTAATATCAATGCTGGTGTTCTAAAATTTGTTATGCAACGTCCTTTGGACTTGCTGTGATTTAATTAAACGATGTATGTTTACCTACTAAACCATTTACATAGGTTACTTCAGTTCATGCCCTTCCTTAAAACAAAAAAAGTTCCAAGAAGACTTTTTGTTGGAAAGTATTAAATGTTTAATTTCCTTTTGCCATGGTGGATGTAGAATAGTCCATTTATCCTCATTAAGGCATATAGCTTTAAAACTTGTGGCTTTGCTACTTGGGAGTTATGGATGCATGCCCTCACTTGTCAAGATAAATGTATTATACTGTAGTTCTCTCCCCTCCCAGTATGGATATTCGAGCTGTACTGCGGATTTGACCACAAGTAAGCAATTCTCTAAGGATAGAGCAGGAAAATGCACATACTCCTAGGAATAAATTTTCCAGAGCTAAAATTGACATTTTATAAATAATTTCCATGTTGCAAACTTCAAACTCACAATCACAGCAATTCAGTGATATGCGTTTGGCATGAGTCAGTTTCAGTTCTTAGTGCTTTTCATTGGAAATGGCATAAAAAGTAAGATTTCTTTGAATTTTTTATGTTGTGGGCTTACAGGCGACAGAAGATGTTCTTCACTTGTAGTTGTCTAACAGTGCATGGCAGCATAAATAACGAAATGGTCATAAACCTGAGCTGCACTTCTCAGGTCACATGTTCCATTTCATTTTTAAAGAATCTAGAAACAAACTAAGCAGTTGATAACAGGTCAGTTGCAGGTGATAAAAGAGATTTTAGATGGGACATTACTTCTTTTTCCACACCTGGCATAACCACATTATATCCTTTGCAGAGTTATCTTTAAGCACTGATGTTTGTTCATAAACATATGGCATAAACAATACATCTCTATTTGAATTGCAAGGACACAATACATTTTTAAAGATAGTTACCGTATATCATAGATTCTTCACTGGAAAAAATATTGATGTTAGAATTTTTTTTAATTTAAACGAAAAAGGCTGACTTATTTCTAACTGAAGTTCACCGTTAAAATATAGTGGGTCTTGCAAAACAGGACTGTTTGTTTCAATATTGTTTGTAGGTTTGATATTGGACGGATTTAAGAATCAAGTGTGTAAAGTACTCTTGAAATTCTTTTTTTTTTTTTTTTTTTTTTTGGTAAAAAAATACCCCACAAAGTTATGAAGACTGTTTTAGAAAAAATGGTAATATATATATGGCATTCACACTCTCAGAAGAAGCTAAAATAAGTCTGGCTACTAAGCATCCTAAATTTTAATCAAGCTATTATTTTTAATAACTATGTGCAGACTATAAAAGGCCAGATTTTTATCTAGTTAGCAATTGAGGAGTCCAGTGCTTGTCTTAGATTGTGAGTAACTATGAATCATATTAATTATAGCTATCCTTAAATTTATTAAGTACACTGAAGATAATTGTAAATTTTGTTTCTAAAAATACATTTTGCGGGCTCTACTGTGTGTTGTTGACCTTGGGGAAATGCTTTAAAAAAAGCCGTATAGTTATTGTTTTTTAGATTATTATGCTTTTTGAAGCTAAGACAGATGTACAAAAAGATGCAGTTTTTATTTTGTATTGGCAGCTTCCAAATATTTAGTATCTATTTCCAAGAGCTGCAATTAGTAAAGCATCCATGGTACTGAAATCCACACATCCCACAAGCTAATTATATTTGCAAGGTCAGATTGAATACATATTTTCAGAAAAATAAAGGGTTATATAAATGTGTCTTCTACTTGGCTGTTATATCACAGTTTGTTGATCTGGAGTATAATGTGTACAATTCACAAATTTGTCTGATAACAGAAAGTGGTGTGTGATTGTGTTTATTTTACTAACCAGTATATTCACAGCAATCACTTCCAAATATCTCTCCAGTAAAGATGTGTTAATTACAAAACAGACAAGGTCTTCTATTATATTAAAGCTACTAACAAGAAGACAGCAGGAATCACACATGTAAATAGCATCATCAACCCCTATTTTAGTCCTCTGTTTTGATCTGTGAGTTGCGCATAGACCAAAGGTGCTATTAAAGACTCAGTATATGAAATAGGCAGCATTATATGAACAAAATTTATTCAACAAGAAAACAGACCTTTAACATGAATTTAACAAGCCTGAGAAATTATAAACTCTCATATGCTGCAGATTCATGCAGTGATAATAAACAAAAAAGGAAAGTAAGAGGTTTCCTTAAGCTAGCCAAACTGCTAATGGTTTTGTTATAAGCTGTCTGCTGTTGAAATGACCTCTGAAAAGTCTGAAGACACTTATACTAAGAAAAATTAAATGGTCAGAGTGGTGAAAGAGTTGCACTATGGAAGTGCATTTAAAAAAAAAAATTCTACCTTCATATTTCTGGAAAATATCCCAATGGCATGCACTTTTTTTAACTTTTTATGTCTTTACAGAAAGGGAATTTAGCATGAAGCTTGGAAACTGTAGTTTTTACTAAAACAGTGCACACTGCATTAGGTAACTTAAGTACAATGAAAGCTTAAAATTTTCGGATGGGAAATACTGACTTCTTACAACAAAAATCTAAGTAACTGAGTGGGTTTTTGTGCTGCTTTTAATTAATCCTTAGAGGTTCTTTGTTCAAAATACTGTGTCTAAAGTTTCCATTGTAGAATACGGGGTGACCATATTGCTGTCATCTGATTGCATCATGCTGTACTTCAAAATACACAAATGTAGAGAGGAGACTTCAGCTTGTACACACCTCCAAGTGCTCACCGGGGCTTTTTTCTTGAATCTTACTGTGGCATAATTAACACCTACTTCACCCATTGCTCATTAGTACACTGGACATTAATGAGTCTATTTATTTTGATATAATCCTCTAAAGGAGGGACTGACTTGTGCTCACTGTGAAAAAAGCAATTACATTTCATAGAAATGAATATGTAGGATTTATTGTTGTATTTGTTTTTTATTGCGTATTAGGTCTAAATTTAGCCTCCAGGTTGTTGAGCATGTTAGTTTAAGATGGTTGCTATAGTGATAGCAGCAAATTCCTTTAATCTTAGTGTAGTTAAAGTATTTAGTTACCATTGGTCGTCACAGTGCAACTGAGACGAGAAATATCATTCACACATGTACTTTTTGTACCCCTCTGTAGAAATTGCAATTTTATCCCTTTTTAAAGCCTAATATTTGTGATTTTAATACTTCATACCACTTTCTGTTAGATTGATATTTGTTCTACTTAGGAAATACTTGCATTTCATTCCTTCAGGAGGACAGATAGAGCGGGCAGTCCTTTCCCATGCAGGTAGTACCTGAAACATAATGAAAATTACTTCTGGTCAGAATTAAGATGCTAGAGTAATATTCAGTATCACTTAGAAGTATTTTAGCAGCTAGTTCTCATATTTTAATGTGAAATTTATCCAAACATAACCTTGAGAACACCAACTGAAATGTTGAATTTATTATCAGAACGAAGTTTAATCAGATTTTTATTTTGGGTTTTCTTTTTATTTTACATGACTCAAGTCCCAAAACAAATCCATGCTGAACAATGCCATTTGTTCTTGGATAAGCTCAACATTGTCTAGTGAAGTTCTCAGTTAAACTCAAATCTAGAAGCATGGCCCTTAGTAAGTTATAAAGCTCCTTGTGATTATAGTATACTGCCAAGTTCATGTTTCTTGCTCCTCAGGGTAAATTTCTACTTGCTTTGGTTTTTATCCCCTTATCTAGCTAGTCTCTGGAGAACATGTGGTGTGGAATTTTTTTTGCTTTGCTTGACTTTTTAATTTATACTGCTTGTTTGTTATGGTTGGGCATTTCCAGGTGTTCATAAATTAGAGCATCTGGTTAAAATGGAACACAGCGTTATATACAAAAGCTTGTCACAGCTGTTTTGAGATAGAGAAAAATCTGATAGTGATAAAAAAGGAAAAAATACAATTATTTTGTATGTTACCACAAAGAATGTATAGGTATATAGAAACTTTCAGATCTTTTTGAGAATTAAGTTTTTAAAATGTAATTCCTTTTTTGTAGCATTAGTATCAGATGACATGCTTCTGCTGCATATTAAATCTGAATTGTGTTTTGTTTTTATTATTCTTCAGAAAAAAATCTCACTTAAGTCACTTTAATTGGGTCACAACCTAACATTTTTAATGAAGAAGATTTTTTGGTATGTTTTCTGCATGCAGTTTTAAGACATGACATATGCAGATGAATCTGGCCAGTCAGCTGAGAGTCCAGGCAATAGCCCTTAGTGGCACCGAGTCACTCAACACGACTGAAATAGTTGGGTCTCAAAAGTAAATACAACAGGTGATAAGTTGTTAGGCTTTTTCAGTTTACACTTTGATAATTTTTTTTGTTATAAATACTTGCCAATTAATTTTATTTCCAGATGAATGACCTCAATATTTATATTGTACTCCTAATAAATTGCATATGTATTTAGTTATTAATATTTGTGTAAATGGAGAGGAAAATGCTAGAACAAGGTGGGAGACTCGATGTTGCTTTCTCTGCAGACTTTCAGTGACAGTGGTTGATTTCTTGTTTGTTCAACATAAAAGATTTGGTTCAGGTCTAATTCCTCAGAATATCAAACCATCCATATAAATGCATCTGTTGTTGTCCAACCCATAGTATGGAGAGGAAGAGAATAAAAATTGTAGAAAAGCTGTTAAAAGGAGATTTAAACTATTTCGTTTAATGAACTAGAATAACTCTTCAAACATATGCAGACAAGATGTCTGCAAAGCATGCCTGGTACTATTTCTATGGATGTACAAGGCTGTACGTGCTTGGGTCCAGTTAAAAGACTGGGGCCTAAACGAGAAATCTTATCTTGCGATTACGGATCTGTAATGGCGAGTACCCAGTAAGAGTGGGTTTGAGTGTATTGTTGGTATGTTCTCAGTTCTGTTTCACCTCACATAGGTGTTGGATAGGGGTGTGAGTTGTATTGTATTGGGGCCATGAAATCCTATTTCCAAAGATTTTCATAGACAAATTCAGCACAGGACAGAATAAAAATCAGTGATGGTTTTACTTTATTTGCAATGAAATAGCACTGAATACTACCTACTATGTACCGTTAAATCATAAATGACCTTGGTTTTCTTTTACTCTATTTTTTACTCCTGAGCATGACACTGACAAGGACTTTTTAATCCATCAGACAGTTTATAGACCCTTTCGTAGTCACAAGAAGCAAAAAGCATCTGACTAGAAGGGAATACATGGGGCAAGTTCCTTGCTGGCTATAATTTTGTTGTCATTTCAAGTATTGTGGTAGTATAATTGATGTGACAGGACTGGGCTTTAGACTCGGTCCCTTAGCTTGTGCTCACTTTCAGTTTTAGTCTCTCTCTGTCATTCATTTTGATTGGATAAGATTTAGGTGACAAACATATGCATACCTTTGAAGCTTAGAGTAAACATACATAAAAATTCAATGTTATATGATGATATCATGTATATAAAACTTACAGCTCCATGGAAAAGGTAGTAATTGGTGTCACCTTACAGTACAAGGTAGTGTAGTGTGCTGATAGCATAGCCAGCAGGAGGCTCTTTTTTATTAATATTATAATTAAATGATTTTCTGGATAAAGGCCAAAAACAGATGAGAGTTGATTGTGCCTTGTCCACTGTTGCTTGGCGCTATTAGTTGCATTTTCTAAAAAGAATTGACTTGACATCTTGTTTTTACAGGTTGTTATTGATGCCTTCAGATTGATCAATGCTAATATGATGGTCTTGGGACATGAACCAAGACAAACAACTTCAAATCTGGGTCACTTAAACAAGCCATCTATCCAGGTAAACCCAGTGTTGGTAGTCCTGTAAATTGCAAGATTTATTCAGCAATTTTGGGGAAAGGTACCTAAAAACAGTAAGCTACAAATTGTTTATTGTTCTCTCTATAGCGTTTTTCTGCATGCATTTATAATTGATGTGATTCATCAATGGAGTTATATGTGAAGGGTTTAAAATTGAGCCCTAAAGTAGCTACCCAAGTGTGAATGCAAGTATAAGTATATACTGCAAAGGTTAAAGTACAGATTTATGGAAATGCAAACTTTTAAAAGTGACAATTGATGTCATACCATGTGATGCAAGATAGGTACTGTTTTCAGTACTGCAATTTAAAAACTGCTGCTTATTAACATCTCACCTTTCCTAAAGATAAATTATTCTGAAGCAAATTATGGAAAAAGTTCCCTCTTCATTAATAATCTTGTCTTTCTACTGTATGCTTATATAGGTTCTTTCTTAATATGTAATCTAGATTTAACAGTGTATTGTGTCTTAAATAATTAATCCCTGATTTTTATGTAATGCAGTAATTTGCTGTAAAAATGGTGGAGTAAGAGATTCAATGGATAAATAGGATGTTTGATCAGCTTCAACTGTAATGTTTCTTTTGAGTATGTTGTCTTATATTTCTTTGCAAGCATTTGTGAAACTTAAATATTCAAATTTTGATTTTTGAAGTTGACTTTCACTAGTAAGACAAAAATGTTGGTCTTCAACGAAGCAAACCTTTATTTTGAGAAATAGCTTCTGTCCTGAAACAAGTATCCTCTGGAGTGATTAATGCTTTTATCTGTGTCATTCTTGTGCTTCAATGTTTTTTTCCTTTTTTCTTTCTGGAAAACTTTTTTCCCCTTGCTATGCATTCTAAAAGGCATGTATGCTTGCAACCATGAAGCCTAATTCCTGCTCTTTTGATCCGTTACTTGAGCAATAAAAGTAATATTTGCTAGATAAACATCCTAGAAAAAGACCGTACACTAGTCATAGTAGAACTGAAATAAGGGCTAAAATTCTGCTGTAAGAGAGCTGTCCTTTGGGAGTTACTAGATCACCATACTCCTATCTTTCAAAAGATCAGGGGTTTTTTTATTACTAATACATTGAAACCCTTTACTATTTATAAAAATGCTAACCAAAAAAATCAGACAATTAAAGAGTGTCTGCTTCAGGAGGTTGTTGTGTTTTACTTTTGATTTTTGAATTGGTAAAAACTGCGAACTATAATGAGTATGAAATAAGCAGCTAATACTCTTGATTGGATATAGGCAAGTCCATGCTTGCATGTTTCAGGGCTTTTCTAACTGGGCTTTTCTGGACCGTGTGTAATGACCTCCCTTGTAAACCCCTATAGTATTGTTCAACTTCATTATTTTAAGATCACTGTCACTACAGTATGGCATATTTTGGCCATGGGAGTTTTGGGTTTCTGTTGTTAGAGTGGATGTTTTTTGTTTGTGTTGGTTTTTTGCAAGTTGGCAGTGAGCTTTTGCAAATGTCACTGTTAAGCTAAGAATCATAGTTTAAAATGATGCTCTGTTCTTAAAACTGCAAGGGCTCTTGCAGTGTTGTTTTGCTTTTATTCTAAGGTTGAGAATAAAATTCTGATCCAGATGAGGTCAGCAGCAAACTTAATATTGATTTCAGCTGGGCTAGAAGCAGGGATTTTAAGACATTTCTTAAAATCTCAGGAATAAGAATAGTACGTGGCTTGACTTCATTTTTTTGTGGTTTTTCTTGTGTTTCCTTATCAACAGCTTTTTTACTTGCTCTTTGTGCATCTAGTTTTGTAAGGCTTGTTGGAATGATGGTTTCCATTTGAAACAAAACACACAAAGAACAAGCTTTGCTTTAAAGTGTTTTATGGGTTTTAATTTAACCTGTTACAGTGGCTAAACTACAACTACTGTTCAGGTTTGAAGTGGAACAGTTGTTTACCTTTTACATTTGTCCACTCTTTTAAAGAGTGGTTTCGGAAGGGGAGAGGAAAGAGAGAAGATAATGGGGGAAGGCAAAGATGTTTGTCAAATTTTAGGAGCTTTAGAAAACTCCCTAAATATCTACAACTGAGTTTAAACACAAACCCCAAAACCTCATATGCAATCATTTTGAGTGGGGTAAGAAAATGGCAGTGGAAACTACTTATTGCTAATAGTTTCAACCATAAATTACTTTATTGATGATAAAACCTGTATTTTACAATCCTAATTATAGTCAGTGGCACACGTAATGGTTATCTGTAACTGCTGGTTCTCGTAAATGTAACCATTCAAGTAGTTTTGTGTCTTTGTGTATGTGTTTGCAAAAGAAATCTGTTTAAAATGTATGTATAAGAACATTTTCAGCTTTCATACAGATAATTTTGGAATGCTGAAATATTAAGTTGCGTAAGATGCAAATACACATTCATTCTGTATAGCACTAAAGAATATATTTAAACATAAATAGGTGGAATGATTGAAACATAAGAAATATTTACCACTAATTCTGCATATTTTATGTATGATTTATCATATCTCATTTCTAAATGTATACTTCATATGTAAAATTTTATTTGAAAAATAGACAATCTTAGTTGTGATGAGGATTTATCATAGAATTTTCTTAACCCCCTATGCCCCCCAAATACCAATCCAACTCACCCTTAAGTCATAAATGCCAAAAAAATTTATGTAATGCACATGAGCAAAATAGAAGATACATGCATATAGGTGTCACTTAACCTAATCTCAGTCAATCAGATTGTGACATACAAGTTTAAGGACAAATTTGCAAAGGGCATAATTATAATGAGAAAGGCTTTTTTTTTTTTTTCATTTAAAGTTAAAAAAGAAAATTAGCTTTAATATCCACGGTTAATTTGATGCACGTAGTCTAACTGATACCCAACGTGTTTAATCACTACTTCAGCTACTGTCTTTGTATTGTACCTTAGAGAATTAACTTGGGAATGTTGGCAGTGGTTGTAAATAAATAGATAGCCACATTCTTTTGTTTGTAACAGAAAGAGCCTTGTATTTTAATAGAAGTGATAACTGAATTTGAGAGAGGAAGGATTTGAGAGAAATATGTTTGTGCATATGTATCGGTCAAATGTTTGCAGGCAGTTACCACTTTTTCCTATGATAGTTGTTACTGTGTGAAAAAATCCATGGTTTAGAAATAGAAAGTATAACTGTCAGTTAACGAACACTGAAAGAGAAATAGGAACAGGTACATTTACTTGATACCTACTTATAGTCTCTGTGTATTTGTTTCTTTGTGGTTTTTCTTTTATTTAAGTGATATTTGAAGACGGCTGTATTTAAATGAATTCTTCCTTTCTAATATTGCTTCATTTCAATGGTGGGTAATTTTTATGCAAACTTCTCCCTAAATTTTACAGGCACTAATTCATGGACTAAACAGACATTACTATTCCATCACCATCAACTACAGGAAGAATGAACTAGAACAGAAGGTAATTGTTTTAGCTTTTATTCAGAGGACAAAGAACACTATACAAACTGTTCAAGATTTGTGGCAATATTCTGATTTCAACTGCTGATACTTTCCAGTAGTTGTTTTAATTCTCCTGGAGTAGATGGCTTCTCTTCCAGAAAGCACTTAGATGTGTAATCATGATGATGAAACCTTCCAAAACCACATTCTAATATTCATATAAATCGTTTGACAACATTTTTGTCCACATGTTTTATGGAAAGTCCTCATGCTGTTCTCTGCACTTAACAGGTTTGTGCAAAGTTTCAATTTTTCAGTGGTGAAGCTGAAAGACATACTAGCTGCCTTAGTTTTCACAGGCTGGAATTCCTGAAGCTAGAAGACCGTATTTTCCAAAATGGAATTGTATAACCAAGGAATCTCAGGGTTTTATTGGCTGTAATCACTTTGACAGAAGGTGCTTCCAGTTGGTATGAATGGAGCTCCCCAAGACTTCACTGAATATCAGGAAGTAGTGATGTCCTGCATTTACAGAAAATATATTTTTCAGTTACTGACAACAAATATTGTCAGTTTCTTTTGTATCAAACTTCCTCAGTTACAAGTAAAATCTAGCTTGACAGTCTCAACCAGGAAAACAAACAGAAAAAAGAAAAAAGCTTATTTATCATCTACAGAAGTTAATTCTTGAAAAGCTATATTCTGTCCTCAGTTATGCCTTTGTATGTTCATGGCCTTGTTAGGGTTATAAATTGATCTCAGAGTTGGAGTTTATGATGAAATGGTCACAATAGTTTTCTCACTTAATTTTTACTTTTAGAGGGCTAGAAGTAATAAAAAAACCCAGTTTTGAATAATGGAAGAATATGCATGCAAATCAGGGAGTTGAAAAGAATTTGTGAAATGCATAGCCCTTTTTAGGACGGTGTCAGACTTTCAAGACCTTACTGTTACTGAAAAGAGTAACTGATTCAACAAAACCAGCTCTCTTGGGAAATGTTGGTGAAGCTTCCGGAGGTTATTATTTCCGTTCGAATACAACAGTGTGGACAATCCAGTCTTTTCTGAAGTTCCAAGTGTGTATTTTCTTTAATGGCTTTACATATGTAAGTTACTACCCTTGCAAGTAGGAGAATAATCTTGACTGAGTTAGGGGAACTTTAATCCGTGAGGTAGCAACTATCTCCACACATCTTTCATAAGGCAGGTTCATACATATCTCAAACCCCCCTCGTGGTGGTGGTGGTGATCTCTTATCTCCATCTGTAGTAAGAAGAGTACATGCTTCATGTATTAAATGAGGAGCCCGTCGCACCAAACCATAATTTTAAAATCCAGATAGCCTAGCTAAACTGTCCATATGCAGTTTGCCTACAACTCCTTCTGTCAGTAACTAAGATCTTGCTCATACAAATTATGACACAAACCTTCAACTCAGTTCATATGTTCCAAAGCCAGGTTTCTCTGGAAGCTGTACATAGGATGAAACAGGCACTTTTATTCAGGTGATAGCAATTACAGGGCTTATGGCTTCTCAAAGATGGCTGTAGTAAATGTTCGCAAATTGAAGGCAAGCTGAAGCTGTTTGCTGAAAGGGTCCTCCATACAGTCCTCAAGTGTGCAGAAGATCCACAAAATACACTTTCTTTACTCATGAAAATCAGGAAATTGCCTTTGTAGCTATTCCTTCACTCTTTTAAGAATGACATCAGAGCGTCAAGTAAAACATTTCAGATATTTCTAATAGTCCCTGTGTTTATCACCACCAAAACTCTGCATCACATTATCATGTTTTTAGGGCTGTTTACTTTGTACGAGGACAAATACACACAAGTCATCCTTTGGTTGCTTTTGAAGTTCACTTCATCACAACTGTGGCAGCTGCTTGCATACAGTTCAGGATAATCAGTGAAGTCTAAATAACTACTTCATACATTTACTCTAAGCATTAAAATATTTTTCAACTTCATCAGAGGCCAGAAGCTTCAACCATTCCTTATTTGGCAGCTAAAACAGTCACCTTTCTGTTAGTTCTCCTGCAATGCAATTGTGCATTCTCAACCTACAGCAAAACCAAAAAATTACAAAAGAAAAACCAAAGTATTCCTGTCAAAGTAAATGTGACCCTGGTTTCAATGCCTCATTTTCATATTTAGGGTTCAAGAAGTTTGATCTTTAAAAACGTATGCAAAATCTATCGTCTGCTCTAGCAGAATTGAAGTACAGGAAATACAATAATCAACTTTGTAAGATCAATATTTTTTTATTACATTCTTACTATTATAAATTGTTTTTCTGTCCAAGAGATCTTCATAGTATTATGAATGTATTTCACAATGAATGCTCTAAAGAGGTTTTGTTTTGCAGATGCTGCTAAATTTGCATAAGAAGAGTTGGATGGAAGGTTTGACGCTTCAGGACTACAGTGAACATTGCAAACTCAATGAAACAGTAGTGAAGGAGATGTTAGAATTAGCTAAGAATTATAACAAGGTATTCATATCCCATAATGATAGTATAACTGTAGCTGTGTTTATGAAGTGAAGAAATTTATTACTTAATTTCAGAAGTAAGAAGTTGATTATCACAAGCTTTATTCAAAATGACTTGTAAAGGACTAGACTATAAGAACAAAACAATTGTTGCAGGAACTCTTTTGGACCTTGGTGGTTATTTGATTTGTATAATCTGTTTTCAGCAAACTGTTTCTTGGGATTTGGTTAAATTAGGCACAAGTGTGGCTTTAATGGCCTTGTGGAGACTGTGTTTCTTTTTAATCAACTATGTGTCATTTCTATGTGAAGTTGCCTATTAGCTCTTCAGGCTTTGCCACATGACTTTTTGCCCTAAACTAGCAAAGCATTTAATTACATGTTTTGCTTTGAAATGCGAGTAATCACATCAATTTTGTATTTTCACTTAGTAAAGAGAATATAAGATTCCTGTAGATCAAAATAAGCAGTTAACTGTATTCTTCATTCCTTCAGTCAAGGACTACTTGACCAGTATAGCAGAATAAAGGTTATTTATCTGTATCGTTCCAAAGATAGATAGTAAGTATTTAGAACACATTCTAGAGCCCAATTCAATGTTCTTTTTAGATAAAGAAATTATTGTTGGTGTTGTAAGAAAGAGGAATCACAGTTATTTGTACTGTTTTAATACTGGCACTTACACTTAGAAATATTTTTTATAAATACTAGATCTCAACAAGCACTCTATGAGTAGTAAGCATGTCAGTCATTCTTGACGAGTGCTATTTTTTTAACTACTTAAAGTCCTTAAAAACAAAATTCAATATTCCATTCACTAGTTAAGTTAGTGGACTTACTTTATAAAGACACTGCGTTTGAAGGGAACAGAACATTATAAAAATGTATTAAAATAAGTGACTTTAAACAGGATAAAAATTTATTGAGATCAAACCTCCAGTAGTTGAAACAATGTAGGTAACGTTATTTTTGGTTCTGCTTTACTAGTTTAACTGTCTTCAACTATCTTTAACTATTGATACTGCACATTTAAGATTTTTGCTTAAAAACAGTTTTGTGAATATCTGACAATAAAACCATTCATGAGTATTTGCCTTGATCTTTTGCACTAACACTTAGTAATTAAAACCACGTCTGCTGAAAAGCTGAAGTACCTTTCCTTTTGACTTTCTGAAATGTGTTGCCGTTTGATTTTTTTTTTTTTTTTTTTTTTTTTTTTGAGAAAGAGAATTATATTTTGAGAATCCTGTGGCTTGGGGAAAAAGTAAATGAAATCTGAAACACTGACCTTTTCTGTGTTTCTTTCACAGGCTGTTGAAGAAGAAGATAAGATGACACCTGAACAGCTGGCAATAAAAAATGTTGGCAAGCAGGTGAGGTGTGATGAATTAGAGTAAGGTGGAATGATATGCTTCGTTCATTCTAAATATTAATTTTTTTACATGTGCGTAGGTGATTTTAGTTCTACGTGCAAGATACTCTCAATGCTCCAAATAATGAATTTATTTTTGGTGAAGATTGTTGTGTAAGGGACAAGGCTTTTGACTATAGGTAATCGGCAGAATATCTGCAAGTCGTGTTCTACACGCGTTTGTATTACATGCTGAGGAGCAGTGTTGAGATTTGGTAGGTTTTTTCTTTTTTTCTTTCTTTTTTCTTTTTTTTTTTTAACTTCTTTCCAAGAAGAGGCATAAAGATATCCAAGTCTGTGTCAGAGAGGCCAAAACTGTGGAGACTTTTAAAAAAAAAAGTAATAATTGAAAAAAGGTGGGAGCGTTGTTTATACATTATCATGGCTACAGAGCCAGCTCACCCCTATCCTCCGTTCATGAACACACTGTCAATGCTTAGCTCCAATACACACGTATGCAAGTAAGCTACGTTGCTTTGTATTGCTGTTGAAGGAAAACAGTTTAGGACCACAGCTGGAACTGCAAACACCCACTCAATTCATTCTGTCCCTTTGCAATGTCAGGATATAATGCCTAACATTATATCTACATGCCTAACTATTTCTACATTTGATTTCAACATAAAGGTTGAGGAAATGTGCTTTGGTGAGGGAGAGGAGAGCAAAACAAGTTTGTAAGAGGTTGTCTTCAAATTCAAGAAGGGCAATGGAAACAAGAAATAGCTTTAAAAATATCCAGCGTGTCCTTAAAGAACGAGTATTTATTGTATTGCTAGTAGCAGTAGAAGAATTTAAAGGATTTGGATTGCTCTTATGTGTCAGCTTCTAGCAGCTATGTCATAACACATGTGCACTATTGTTAAGTCACTCGTGTATTTCAGTAGCATTCAGAACAACGGAGTTTATGCATACCTACACATACATAAATATATATATATAAAATAAAACACATAAGAAGGGCTGTATTTTAAGGGTTATGATGTCATCTCAAACAGAACTTGAGCTTCACTAGTTGTTTAAATCATTACGCAGACGTGAAAAAAAAATTATTTTGATACAGTTCTTTAAAAAGAAAATAATTTTTTTCCTCATAAAATTATTAAGTTTTCTTTAAATTACAAAATGGTTCAGTTAAGTAATTTCCATGTGGGTTTTTTATGAAACTTAGATAAAAAGCTTTGTAAACAAACAGCTGCTCACAATGGGGATATTATGTTATTAGGTTGCATAATTTGCTAGGAGCAAAGAGAATATTGGAGAACTGTATGATCTTTGACAATGAGTTATTTAAGGACAGCTTAGATGGATTTTTCTAGTACACTTTTATGTAAACTTAGATGCGTTCATTAGATTTTGACAATAATTCTTTTTTAAAAAAGTTAAAATTCCCACGATTGTCTTCCATATTTTAATTTCTTTACACACAAGAATGCTACAATAATACTACAATAAAGTTTAGAGATGTTTTTTAAATGTACCTGATAATTTTGCAGTATTTGGTGATTAATTACTTAATCTCAATTCTGAAACTGAAGAAGTGCATGAGTGTGGTTTTTAACCAGAAATAATCTTATTGTTCTATGCAGATGCCCACAAATGCCCACATCAGTCGAGTAGTAGTGTGTGTGTGTATGTGTATTTTCAGGCTTAACATTCGATTTTTTTCAGAACATTTGAACATAGCATTGTGCATTTTTTCATTTTTTTATGGGTATAAATATGCTAATTTTCTTGCAGTCAACACAACTATTCAAAGACCGTGTTAGACCATGCTTGAGTCTGTACAGGATTAGAACACACATTTGTACAAAGATCTGAAAACAAATTGCAATGTACCAGAACTAAGATTAAAATATTGGCCTTAGTGAGATGTATAGTAAATTCCTCATATTGTGTGTTGTCCTTAAAACTCACAGCTGTCATGGTTAGTTTTCAGATGCTGGATAGAAGTTTACTTCCTAAACCTATCCTCAACTTATCTGAGTGATAGGATGGACTAATAAAATCTTATTTGTGGAAATTCAGTCATTTGCTAGGTCTTGTTAGAATGGAAAATGTAGGAACATTACTGGCCTGTGTTGCTTAACTCATAATCATCTTAAATAGACTTGAAGTAAATGAAATCCTTCAATGATGTGTTTCAGTCATTTCTTTCATGGCATCCTTTGTATTTCAGGACCCCAAACGTCATTTAGAAGAGCATGTGGATGTGCTGATGACCTCAAACATTGTCCAGTGTTTAGCTGCTATGTTGGATACAGTTGTATTTAAATAATCAATTTACTGTTTGTGATGCTTTCTGTGTATATTTGTTTATTGTTTCTAATACTCACAAAACAGAGACTGTTGAGGCTATATTTGATTAAACAGAGACATTTGACTTCATTTGCAATGTAAGCGCAGCACTATAACACCTTTCAGTCTCTAATTGTGCAGTTGCTTCAGTTTCTTTATGTCAGGGTCTTTACAGATTCCAAAGCATTCAAGAACACAATGTGGGCAAAAATGTATTACACTTTCATTTAATATTTGGGGGAAAAATCAGTAGTACATATATATTTTGATTGTTGCAACACAATAAAAATACATTTACAAACCTGTCAAGTTCTGGAAGGCCTTTTTTGAGAAGGGACGGTGGGAATTAACAGTGTAGGAAAAGTGTTGGTAAAGGTTTATTTCTACCCACTGTAAAACTACTGAGATATTAATTGCTCGGACAGCAAAAATTCTCTAATGAAATTTGGCTTCCGTTGATTACCAGATACTCTCATTGAGATTAAAAAAAAAATTAAAAAAAAACTTTGTAGTAGCTCTGAATTCTGAGGATGTACAAAAAACCAAAATGCTGAAAATTCCCCTGCCAGTTCCCTTTCAATATTATTCAAACCCTAATATCCACAGAAGACAATTGACCTTAAGAAAATGAATTCAGTTATGCTGATAACTGAATCACACAACTCTCACAAGCAGTGTCATAAATAGCAGTATTCTGAGAATAAACATTAAAGTGAGAGAGGCTGTTCTAGGTTATGTGAACCCTCCCTCCTGCAAAAGAGAACGTACACGAGAAGTCCATATATAAAAATATATGGAAAGGGTCCCAACTGGAATATGACATTTAAAACAGTTTCCACTGACTAGAGAGGGAAACACTCGCAGGAAGGCAGGTGGGTTGGCTGCTTGGGTTTTAAGCAGGCAAAGCCAAATAACTGGGTTTGGGGAGTGACTTTCGGTTTGGGGCAGGGGTCTGGTTGGGGGTTTTTGTTTGTTTGTTAAGTATTGGATGGAACTTAGGCTGATTTGATTCTTTTGTCTGGGCAGAAGTGTTCTCTTTCTGTGTCACTCACAATGTGTTGTTTACTGGGTTTTTTAAAAAAATAAACAGCAACAATTGTGGCAGGCAAATATTTTAAAACTAGATTAATCTTTTCGTGTTGAAGATTTTTTTTTTTAATTTAACTTCTTACTTGCATAGTAAAGAAATAACCCATAAAATTGTCTTATTTTCCACTTTGTGCCCAGTAATTTTCTGTTTACTTATTACCATTCAAAGGTTTTTCTTTTGTTTGGAATTTCTTATTTAGGCCTTTTAATTTACTATTTTAGAATAACTCTCTCTCACAGTATATTTAGCATGCACTTACTTCAGAGGGAAACATGCAGATTTTTGCAGCTGCCCTCCTTATGGCCTTCCCTCTGCCCCCACAGTAGGCAGCAGAATATCAGACTGGGAAAATGAAGACATACCAAACCACATTTGCCTGCATATAGTTAAATGGAAGTGCTTTCTGGCGATTTGCACTAAAAACCTGCGTATCATCGAGGAAGGCTGTATTTGGGCCTTGCCGTTGTCCGATGCATGCAGCCCAGGGTGAGCTGATGGGGGGACCTGCCCTGGGGCTTGTCTGCCAGCGGGGCTCTGCATCCCTGCCGCTATCTACTCCCACGCGCACGTGTAACACCACGAGGGAGACATAGTTTGGCAGGTCGTGGGTAACATGGCACTGCAGAACAGGAGAGAAGCTATTGCAGTGCTGCAGTGTATACATGCGTGAAAGGCCGGCGTAAGCAGGGAGACAAACCAGTGAGTCTTGCATATTCTAAATTAATTTTGACAAACGTACATCTTGCAGAGGGTAGCTGAAGGGAGTCTGTTGGAGATGCAGATCTCTTGTAGTACGAGCTTGTGCTGTGGTACCCTGCTTTCTATCCACTCCTCAGTTTGACTTGGAGGCACAATTTTCCATTTACTAAGATGTTTCATGAATAATCAAAAGGCTGTTTTTCGGGGCATCTTTCCTCATTTTTGTCCAGTGCTTTAGGAGCTGCACAGAGGATTTGGAAGAATGTGTGCATGCAGTAACCTGAAAAGCAGCAGCCCATATACCATCTTGGAGGAAGAAAGAGGTTTTCAAGCAGCCACCTTCTGAGCCTCCAGCCGCAATGGAGCAGACCTTCATTAGCAGCTTGACCCCTCATCTCCTGTCAGCACGAAGGACGGGCATATTGTATTAGCAAACCTCTCTCCTTCTTTCTATGACGATTCTGTAACACCACCTGCCATTGCATATCCCCCTATTACACCAGTTTAGGAGTTGTGCACTGAAGATTTTTTGGCATATATTAGCACTTCCATGTGATTGGCAGTATACCACTGAATTCATTGCAGCTCTGCATCTATATGGGTGTAGCTCCGTAATTCAGGGCAGCGTTTCCCAGGGTTTATCTGTGTTTCAACCCATCTCCTGCCTATATGAGTCCATTACCTTTCTGTTGGTTTCAAGCAGGGAAAGGGAAGGGTGAGCACACTGGTGAAACGTGTCGGAAACAGTAGTTAGAACTGATACTAATAAAACTATTTTCGTAGCACTGAAAGGAGAAGGTGTAGTATGGAAAGTTGCATGCGCTGTACCACCCGACAGCGAGTAAAAGAGTGAACTGCTTGCTTTTTGCTTCATAAATTATTTTATTAGAATAATTTCCTTGCAGAGAGTGTGTGTATGCCAGCTTCTATGAAACACCAAATAACTGAACTAGCTCACAGTTAAGCAACAGAAAAATAAATGGCCATGGAATCTGAGAGTGTTGAAATACGCATTCTGACACATCATCCTGGTTCTAGTCGTCTCTGGATTTGAGTTTGCAAAGTTTCAGCCTGGCTTCAGATGATTATACACTGGTCTTGGTTTTATTCTCTGATGGTCCAGGCTGCGTTAACTATCAGTGGAATTTGAAGCTGGCTGCTGATGTCACCTGGAAAGAGACATGGTCTGTGAAATACTTGAAGTCCAAACCGCAAAGGGGAAAATACCAAGAAAAATGGAACAGGAGAGCTCCTCCCTGGGCAAAAAAACAGTGCTTTTAAAAACTCACAAGCTTGCCTAGGAAGGGAAATTGAGATTGATGCTTGGCCGAGGCGGGGTGGCAAGCGAGTCCCCTGAACTCTTCAGGCGCATCTTCACGCCTGGGAGGGTCCCGCTTTCACTTAGCCCGAGGCTGAAACGGACACGCTGCGGGACCCGCCGGCCGGTCCCTCCCGCTAACGGGGGGTCCCCGGCGGGGGGGGGGGGGGGGGGGGGGGCGGCCGCAGCCCCCTCCCCGAAGGTGCGCGGGCCTCGCCCCCGCCCCGCGGTGCCGCGCTCAGCCCCCGCGGGTGCGCACGCCGGGGCTGCCGGCCGCAGCTCTCCGCCAGGGATCGGGGCCGGGGCTCGGCTGGGCCCGCGGCTCTCGCGGAGACGCCCCCCCGGGCAGAGGGAGGGTGCCGGCGGCTCCTGCTGCGGCACCACCGGTCGTGGTTTGCTCTTCCCCGCCGCCGTCCTAAGGCTGCCGGGCGGGCGGCGGGCCGCGGCAGCGCGCTGCCCTCAGGCGAGGCAGCGGCTCGTGACCAACGTCTTACAAAAGACCTCTCCCCTCCGAGCGGTGCCGGTGGGACTGAGTCACCGAGGGAACGCAGGCATCGAGTGGAAAGGAATCCGGAGCCGGATGGGTAGATGGATGCCTTCCACGCTGTTTTGCTGATAATCTCCGGCATTACGGCTCCCAGATAAAATATTTATTTACTAAAGAACCCGTAAACATCGCGGCCAATACATCAGGGCACTTCGGCTGCGGGGCTGACGATTATTTCAGAACTTAAAAGAGATGACACGCGGCCGCTGTCAGCGGGGACGGAGGGTGTATTTTTCCCCCGCGAAGCAGGCACGGGTGGGAAGGGGTGGGGGCGTTGCGCCGGGGGGGGGGGGTCGCTCACAGGAGCCGGGGGAGGGGGGCTGCGCGCTCCCGAAGGGGAGGCGAATTGGGGAGGTGAGCCGAGGGCAGCGGCCGCCCAGCCCGGCGCTCCCCTCGCAGCCGGTCCCCGAAGCCCCCAGCACCCGATCTCCTCCCTGACACACAAAGGCGGGGGACACGCGCGCAATATTTGGGGAACCGCAGGGTATTTGATTTATTTTCCAGCCGTAGTCAAAAAAAAAAAAATGCTGGAAAGGTCACATAATAATGAGCTCTTACAGCAAACACACTCTTCCCTTCCCCCTTCCCCTTCCTTCTATCTCACAATAAAATCATCTCCTTCAATTTGCCATGATCGTCGCGACCAGGAGCCAGGTGATTATCCTAATTAATGTCTATCTAATTAAATTACTGTCAGCGGTTAACCAATGGCAGAAGCCGTTTCATCCTCTCCACAAGCAGCAAGATCAAAAGTGAGTCTTTCCTGATTGCTGCATAGTGTCAATTGGCCAATCTCTTCTCCCAGGGAAGGGGGGGAAAAAAAAAAAAAAAAAAAGTAAATCAAACGTTTGGGAAGCATTTGGTGGATGAAGTGCTTTCTGCCTAGTGAGGGTCCCAGGATGTCTAGCTTCTGATGCTAAGGAGCCCTTTCAGATCCAGGGACTGAAGGGTTATTACTGTGGTGCTAGAGCTATGCAGCTGGAGCATTGTCTTTCTCCCTCTATCATGCTCTCCAAGAAATTTCTCAATGTGAGCAGCAGTTACCCACATGCAGGCGGATCTGAGCTTGCCTTGCATGATCATCCCATTATCTCGACCACTGACAACCTGGAGAGAAGTTCACCTTTGAAAAAAATTACCAGGGGGATGACGAATCAGTCAGATACAGACAATTTTCCTGACTCCAAGGACACACCAGGGGACGTCCAGAGAAATAAACTCTCTCCCGTCTTGGACGGGGTCTCTGAGCTTCGTCACAGTTTCGATGGATCTGCTGCAGATCGCTATCTGCTCTCTCAGTCCAGCCAGCCCCAGTCTGCTGCCTCTGCTCCTAGTACCATGTTCCCTTACCCCAGCCAGCATGGACCTGCTCACCCAGCCTTCTCCATCGCCAGCCCCAGCCGCTACATGGCTCACCATCCTGTGATCACCAACGGAGCTTATAACAGCCTCCTGTCCAACTCTTCTCCACAAGGCTACCCCACGGCGGGCTACCCTTACCCCCAGCAGTATGGCCATTCCTACCAAGGGGCACCTTTCTACCAGTTCTCCTCCACCCAGCCGGGGCTAGTTCCCGGCAAGGCTCAGGTCTACCTGTGCAACAGGCCACTCTGGCTGAAATTCCACCGGCACCAGACGGAGATGATCATCACGAAGCAGGGGAGGTAAGCCACCGCGCGGACCCTCGCCGGGTGTCGGGGCTGAGCCGCCGGGCTCCGCCGGGGGAGCCGCCCGGAGCCTCCGCCGCCCCGGGGGAGCCGCCCGCCCGCCGGCCGCCGGGCCCCCTGCGCTGGGCGCCGGGAGCGCCGGTGCCGGTCCCCGCCGGGGCAGCCCCCCCTGCCCCCCCGGAGGCTCCCGCGCCCGCTGCCCTCATCCCTTCCCCGCGGAAAGCTCGACGCTTCGGGGAGGGAGTTTCTTTTGATTTTTATTTCCTGGTCGCTACCGGGAGCCGCGAGGATAAAGCACAACGGGCTGGCTCCTCCGCGTGTGCCTGTCGCTGCCGGTGGCTTGCTTTCCTTCTTGCCTTTCTTTTTTTTTTTTTCTCCTTTCCTTTTTTATAGGCGCATGTTCCCTTTCCTAAGTTTTAATATTTCTGGTCTCGACCCCACGGCTCACTACAATATTTTTGTGGATGTAATTTTGGCGGATCCCAATCACTGGAGATTTCAGGGAGGCAAATGGGTTCCTTGCGGCAAGGCGGACACCAATGTACAAGGCAAGTTCCTCCAATTAACACTTTTCCCGACACATATGTAGGTGAGAATGATTAATTAAAGCCTTTGTGGACCGGCTCTGGCGACTTCTTAAACGAGAATGGGCCAATGAAGCTTTTAAAAAAAAGGAGGGTGGAGGAGACAGTAAAAGGTGTTCGGAAAACGCTGGTTTGATCCTTCTCGGTTAAAATGAAGGGAGTTTCAGCAGTAGAATACTGCTAACTTTAACGGGGTCCTTCGACCTCGTGTGCTGCTGCAGTGGCAGAACCGGGGTATACGCGAGAACTGTGATGTGGCTGTGTTTTCTGTTGTTTTGCTTAGGAAACCGGGTGTACATGCACCCCGACTCCCCCAACACGGGAGCCCACTGGATGCGCCAGGAAATCTCCTTTGGGAAACTAAAACTTACAAACAATAAAGGAGCATCAAACAACAACGGGCAGGTCAGTGGGGGGAAACGCAGACGCTCTGCCAGACTTATTTTTATTGCTTCAGGCAAAATCCTGCCGTTTCCGAAAGGACGTGTATTTTTTTTTTAGACCGTGTCGTTAGGTGACAATAAAAGGGTGGTGGTGGTGGGGGGGAAGCTCTCCCGTTTATTTTGCCACGGGCCTCGTCGACCCCGAGCGCGTTGCCTAGGCTGGCACCGCTGCCCGGTGTGGCCGGGTGAGCACGCAGCCGTCCCGGGGAGGCGGCGGCGGGGTCCCGCCGCCCGCGGGCATCGCTCTCCCCGTCCTTCTCGCTCTAATTTCCTCCTCTTCCCGCGGCCCCCTCCCTCCTTTTCCTCTGCCTGACAGATGGTGGTTTTGCAGTCCCTCCACAAGTACCAGCCCCGCTTGCATGTGGTGGAGGTGAACGAAGACGGGACGGAGGATACCAACCAGCCGGGCAGAGTGCAGACCTTCACCTTCCCCGAGACCCAGTTCATAGCAGTCACCGCCTACCAAAACACCGATGTAAAGAGCTCCCCGGTCTATCCCGCTTGCGGTTTCCCCGCTCCCTGCAGGGCACCCCGCCGAGGCCGGCCCGGCCCGGCCGCTGTGCTCCCTCCCCCGGGTCTCCGGCGCCGGGAGATGGGGCTCCCTATCTCCCCCTTTGTGCCACGCTGCCCTGGCCGAGGCTGGCGAGCCCCGAGCGCGGCCGGAGCCGCCCGCGCCGCTCCGCGTTTGCCCCGGGAGCCCCGCACCGGCCGCCCGCCCGCAGCGGCGCTGCCCTCCCCGCCAGGCCGGGCAGAAAGCCCGCCGGCGGCGGTGCCGCTCCGCCTGGAGCTGGGCGTTTATCCGCCGCTTTCATCTTCCAGGCGGGAACAGCTCAGTTAGCTGTTAAGCTGTTAGCTTAAGCTTTAGGTCTGCAAAGATCAATTAACAACCTCATTGATTGCGCCGGGGGTGACGGAGCAACTTCCTCAAATTAAAAGCTCGTTAATGCCTGGCTACGTTTCGGAGTGGTCTGGCTTTGCTACAGACTGGTGCCCCCCTTTTTCAAATGACATATGTTCGGTCCACATTCTTGCTTTAGTTATTTTGCTCGATGCAGATGTAAACGCTTAGCTACCGTTCTGCGGTACGTTTTGCCTAATTTCTGGATTTAAATATATTCATACCCATGCAGTAGGAATACTGACACGTCTCAAAACCTGGGGTTAAATATTACATTTTATCGTACTTTTTACAATAAAGTAAATACTAAAATTAGACCGTGATATCTATAAGCATGCCAAAGCTTTATTTTTCACGGTTTAAAGGCAATTTGATCACTAGAGTAAAGCTTGATCTTTCTAAAAATGTGTTGGCCGCAGCAGAGCATATTTTTCAGGCTTTCACAACGTGCGCTCTGATCCTCTCTTTCCCTAGATCACACAGCTGAAAATAGACCACAACCCTTTCGCAAAAGGCTTCCGAGACAATTATGACACGTAAGTAAACCCGATTTTTATTACCCTTCTGCCGACAGCACACACATGTCAAAGGGGGAAGCTTTAGGATGTGGGCTGGCTTCATTTCACACCGAAATGCGTAATGTCAGGCTTTTCCAGAGCCCTCCGGGAGGGAGGCAGCCGCAAGCTCCCCCGGCGGGGCCGCGGCCGCGGAGGGGTTATCCCCGCGGCTGGGCTCCGCGCAGCCCTGCGCAGCCTGCGGCCACCTCCGCGCCCGGGGGCCGCGCTGCCCGCACCTGAGCCCGCATCTCGCTTTGGCACTAGCGGCGGTTTTGTTGTTGGTTTTCCCTGGCACGCATCTTTGCGCCCCTTTCCAAGTTCTCGTTTCACTTGTGCTTCTTTCGGAGCCCTTGCGCGCCCCAGCAACCCGCCGGGTTTGCATAATCCCGGGGTCCGCAGAGCCGCTGTCCGGAGGAAAATGTCTTCGCCTCGTTTTGTTCTTTTCTGGTGTTGGATTTTTTTTTTTTTTTTCCTTCTGGGTGGAGCTAAAGCCTCCGAAGTTTTAATCGCGGTTTGCCTGCGTGCTGCCTCTGCCCGTCCGCCTCGGGTCCGCCTGTACCCAGGCACAGCCGTCTGACCCAGCCGGCCGTGTTCCCCCCGCGGGTGCTGCGGCTGGTGCCGCGCCGAGTGCGGATCCGGGGACGGGCACCAGCCCCCCCCCCCCCCCCCCCGCCCCGGCCCTCGGGAGCCGAATGGAGACATCCCGGCCCGGCAGGCGCTGACGGCTGCGGCTTCCCCCGGCCCGGGGTACGGCCCGCCCGGCGCCCTCCTGCCCAGCCCGGGCCGGGCCAGTGGGAGGTGGCGGGCACAGGGCGGCCCACACGCCCGGGGGGGGGGGGGCGGGCCGCTTTGGAGCTCACCTGCCCCGCTGCAAGCTCCGGGTCTGCGGGACGAGACTCTGGCTTTGAGAGGGGAAACCTCCTTCCTCTCTAAACTGCGGCGGGGAGCGGCCTCCCTTGGAGCGCCTAAGCCTGCGCGTATCTTCAGCGCCTGCTTAAGCCTCCCTCAGCTCTGACAGCGGCCCAGCATCACCCAGCAGCGGGATTTCAGTCCACGGGTGGAAACGACGCCGAGGCCTGAACTAGTGCGAGAGGGGCCGGGGCCGAGCACCGGCTCTCCTCGGGGAGCGGCTTGTGGTGCGGCCGCTCTCCCCCACGGGCGGGGGTCGCGGCGGCTGTGGCGGGGGAGCAGGGCCGCCGCCGGGAGGGGAACGACGGTCCCTGGTGCCACAGAGGGCGGCAGCCGTGCCTGCCCGCTCTTCTGGGAGCTCTGCGAGGAAGATGCGCGGCCTTTAGAGAGGCTGCGTGGCCTTCGCCCCCAGCCGCAAGTGCTTTTCTCTTTTTAATAGGAAAAAAACTTTATAGGGCGTCACTTGAAAGGAGACGGGGGGAGGGGGAAGCTTCAATGTTGTCTAGCACGTTGAATTTGTTTAAGGGCCAAGTTTATTTTGGATAAGAAATTCCAGGAGGCGTGGAGGGTTAATTAAAGCACAGTTTTAGCCTGAATTAAATACAGATAGTAGTTATTCATCCATTAAAGTTTTTATAATCGCAAATTGCAGCCCAGCATGGGAGAATTATATATAGGCCACGCAGGGAACACTGGATGTGTTTGGTTTTACATTTCCTACAGTAGGTGTTTAAAGATTAGCTTAATTTAAACTCGGTAAAATGTTGATGGTTCGTCTGTGACTCCCAATAATAAGTGTTAAACAGCCGATATAATTCCGTAGTCTGCCATTCATGCTGTTCGCGGCAAATGACCGGGTTGCCTGTTGCGCATATGGCGGGACCGGCCAACGTGTCACCGCCCGGGATTTCACGCCGTTGGGATGCCGGGCTCGGACCGGAGCAAGAGATCTCAGCCCCGTCAATGAATGGCCAACCGGTTCCGAAAGATTTGCTCTCCGTGCCTCCCCCCATCCTCCCCTCCTCCGTTAAGGCCTCGGCGCTCTTGGCGCCGGAGGCCGAGCCCGCAGAGGAGCGCAGACCCCCGGGCAGGGCAGGGCAGGGCAGGAGCGCGCTGAGGCGGCCGCCGTCCCGTCCCGTCCTTCCCCCGAGGGCTGCGGCCGGCCGGGTGCCGCGCCGAGGAGGGCGCCGGGCTGCGGCGGACACCCAGCTCTCTCCCCTTCTCTTGGGCAGGATCTACACGGGCTGCGACATGGACCGGCTGACGCCTTCCCCCAACGACTCGCCCCGCTCGCAGATCGTGCCCGGGGCCCGCTACGCCATGGCCGGCTCCTTCCTCCAGGACCAGTTCGTGAGTAACTACGCCAAGTCCCGCTTCCACCCCGGGGCAGGAGCCGGCCCGGGGCCCGGCGCCGACCGCAGCGTGCCCCACACCAACGGGCTGCTCTCCCCACAGCAAGCCGAGGACCCGGGGGCCCCCTCGCCGCAGCGCTGGTTCGTCGCCCCCGCCAACAACCGCCTCGACTTCGCCGCCTCCGCCTACGACACGGCCACCGACTTCGCCGGCAACGCGGCCACGCTGCTTTCCTACGCGGCCGCCGGCGTCAAGGCGCTGCCGCTGCAGGCGGCCGGCTGCGCCGGGCGGCCGTTGGGCTACTACGCCGACCCCTCGGGCTGGGGGGCCCGCAGCCCCCCGCAGTACTGCAGCAAGTCGGGCTCCGTGCTCTCCTGCTGGCCCAACAGCGCGGCGGCGGCGCGCATGGCCGCCGGCAACCCCTACCTGGGCGAGGAGGCGGAGAGCCTGGCCCCCGAGCGGTCCCCCTTGCCGGGCGCCGAGGACTCCAAGCCCAAAGATTTGTCCGACTCCAGCTGGATCGAGACGCCGTCGTCCATTAAGTCCATCGACTCCACCGATTCTGGGATTTACGAGCAGGCCAAAAGGAGGCGGATCTCCCCCTCGGACACCCCGGTGTCTGAGAGCTCCTCGCCCCTGAAGAGCGAGGTGCTCACCCAGCGGGACTGCGAAAAGACCTGCGCCAAGGACATCGGCTACTACGGCTTCTACTCGCACAGCTAGGCGCGGCCCGCCCGGCCCCGCCGTCCTTTTGCACAATAACTCCTCCGCGTTAGCGCACTGACCCCCGCCCCTAGTTGCCCCATCCGTACCCCCGGTCCCGGCCCGGCAGGCAGGGAGGCGGGGAGGGAGGGAGGGAGGCAGAGCCGCGGCGGCCGCCGCCGCCCCCCCGCCCCGCTCTCCGCCCGGCCCGGCCCGGCGGCGCCCCGGGGCACGGGGGGCACCGCCGCTCCGAAACCCACTGATAAGTAGGATGCTTAGACTCTCTCAAACCGTACAGCGCTTCCTTCCTTTTACCACGGATGGATACTAGGGGATAACAGTAATAGTGGGGAAAAAGAGCCTGTGAAATGCCTGTACATAGTATTTAATTTATTGTAACCGATTACTTTTCTTTGGTTCTGTTTCTTATTTGTTTGGAATTTTTTTTTGTTTTCATTGTTAAGTCACAAAACTTAGATCCTGTTTAAATTTCTTTACCCTCCCCCCTCTTGCTCCCTCTTCCCCCTGTCCCTCCCCAGGTAAACACTCTTTCTAAATGCCTCTGGAAAAGTAGAGTGGTCCATAGCTGTAGCAGCGAGTAATGGGTTTCTCACTTTCTCTGCAATTCCTCGCATGAAATAATTACGCTGTGCCCTGGGCTAACACAGCTAAGGAATAGCTCAGCTTTCCCTTCAAAAGAAGAGAAATATGTCTCATAGGAAAGTCGATTAAAGTAGCATGACGCCTTCCAAAAGCAAAATTAACTGCCTCTCTATTTTTCTTTAAAAAGAATAGCTCGACATCAGCAATATTATTATTTTTGTGGTATTTCTTCCCCCCCCCCCCCCCTCCCGCCCCCAAGTGCCAAATCCATTACTGGTCCCTGCAGGTGCCAAATATGCTGACAAACTCTTTTCAAATTTCTTTGCAGTTTCCCCCTCTTTCTTTATATTGCTGTAAATCTTTGTAATGAATAATCTAAAAAAAAAAAAAGATATAGACGACTGAATTGTTGGTAACCATAGTGTAGTCCAGTGAAGATGAATTGTGAGTTGTATATTTTACTGCATTTAGTTTTGGAATTGACTTTTTCATAAAGTAGCTAACCGAGATCTGACTTCCTGGGGAATCAAATGCACATTGAAAGTAAGAGCGATCTTTCCTGTAAACCTCTTATTATATTAATGAAGGAGAACTAATATCCCTCCAGGTCTCCCCCCGGCGAAGCAGAATAGTAAGTCTTCGAATTTTGAGTAGCAAATCTACACAATTAACGCATTTTTATATGGAAAAAAAAAATTACAAACTGAAATATGCATCAGGCTAAATATTCAGTCTAGATTACACTCGACGGGGAAATTTCCTAATAGAAATTCAGGGTCATAAACGTGTGTATATTTTTGACTCTTCTGTAAATCGAATGTTGTGATTTTTATATTTGTTCTGTTACGTCTGTGGAACTGAATAATTTATACCAGTACATGCTCCATTGAGAAATGTTTCGGTTTTTGCCCGTTTGTATCGTCTGTGTATAACAAGTAAAATAAACCTGGCAAAACGTTAACGTCGTGTTGGAAAGCACTTTGCCGTTTTGCAAGTACGGAGTTAGGTGAGGCCACGGGGAAGAGGCTGGCGGCAGCTCGCCCCGCTCCCGCCCCGCTGCCGGGCGAGGCTCTCGGGGCGGGCGTCCCGCCGCTTCCCCTCCCTGCCGGAGCTGGCCCTCTCGCCCAGCGTTTGTCTTTTTGGGGGGGTGAGCGTAGGGGAGAGCGCGTACACCGCGTGGCCAAGCGTGGAGGTTTGCAGTCGGAGAAAGAGGGAGATGAAACCCCGTCGGGTTTGAGAGGTTTATAATTATCCCTGTCTTTGACGCTTAAAAACCCTGACAGCATTTTGCAGGCGGGAGAGGTGCCTGGCGGGGTGGGGGGGGAGGTGGGGTGAGGGGGGGGGAAGGCCGCCTTTGCTCGCGGAGCAGAGGCGAGGGGCGCAGCACTGCCCGCCCGCAGCCTCGCCTCGCCTCGCCTCGCCTCCCCGGGGCGGGGGCTGCGCTGGCGGAGCCCCCGCGGTGTTGAGCAAGGTGCTCGGCCGGGCCTCCCGGGGCGGGTGCCCTTTCGGAGGAGCAGCCTTCCCTGCTGCGCGGGCTGCCGCGGGAGCCGAGAAGCGGCGGAGGAGCCTCCGCTCCCACGGCACCACCTCTGCCGACCTTCTAGGGGTGCTGCCCCCCCCTTTAAAAAATACCTATCTGTAGGCTTCAGGAAAGGCGCCATTCCCCCGCACCTGCGTGGGTCGGGGTGCACAGGTGCTTGGGGTAACAGGCCAGTTTTATTCTTGATTCCTCAGCGGGGTAAGCGCGGGTGCGGAGCCGCTGCGGAGATTTTGTCCTGTCGCGGTGTTGATGGAGGGGACCTGAGCAGCCCAATTGCGTTTCCCCCTCTCTTCTCCCCCCTCCGCAAGGTGCGGGGCTCCACCTGAGCAGGGTCCCTGCGCCCCCAACGCCTCCGCCGGCTGCGCGGAGGGGAGCGCGGGCCGCGCGCCTGTGGTGGTGGCGGCGGCGGCCTCGGAGGGCAGCGGGAAGCAGCGCCCGCCCCGCGGCTCCCGTCGGGCTCACGGTGCTGCCCCCGGGGCGGTGGTGGAGGCTGCGCGGCCGCAGGGCGCCCTCGGGCGTCGTGCGACGGGACCTCCCCGCCGGGCGAGGGGCCGTGGGGGCAGTGTCCCCCGGGAGGGGCGGGCGGCCTGGGCCGGGAGGCGGGAGAGGGCCCCTAACAGAAGCGCGGGCAGCCGGGGCGGCGGGGGGGTGCGCGCCCTTCCGCGGCCGCCTCGCACCGAGCGGCGGAGGCCGTGGCGCCGCCCGCGTCCCCCCGCGCCTCGCCCGCACCTCTCCGCCTCCCGCGGGCCCCCGGCTGCCCCCTCAGCGGCGCGGCGAGGGGCTGTCCCGGCGCCCTCCCCGGGGCTTCCCGTACCCGGGGGAGCAAGGCTCTGAAAAACGAAATGTTGTCGGCCCTCCTTCCCCGCTCTCGGCCAGCAAAAGCCGCCCCTCCTGCCGCTGCCTGTCCCGCTGTGTTGCCCCCCCGAGAGGGCAAAGGGGCCGGAGCGAGACACAGCGGCGTTCCCAGGCGGGGAGCCCCGCAGGCAGCGCCGAGGGGAGCCCGCTGCCGCCCGCCTGCCTGCTGCAGCGGCGGGGTGCGGGGGACTCCTGCCGGAACGCCAGCCGGACAGTCACCTCAGGCAGACAGCTTGTCAGGAATGATTCTGCTGGGTTTTATTTAGTGGGGGTTATCCAGCGGGTCTGGAATAAATACGTAACGTGTGACAGGTCTGAACAAAATCCTTTCCTGTGCGTGAGTGGTTAATGTTATTCCATAACTATTTCGACAGGATAATTCCATAACTATTTCTGCGAGAGACTGGAAGAGATAAGGGCTGCAGAAGTAAAAAAGGCTATTTCCTGTCGGTAGGTCACTTTATTACTATTACAATTTTTTACATTATGTATTATTAGAGGTGCACCTGTGTATCTGCTAAACATATGTTTACTGACACATTAAAATGTTTTGCGTTCACATAGGATCGAACATGCAGGTTTTGACCCGGTGTATGTAAATGATAATATACTTGCAGTGCGCTCAGTTTAGTCGAAGCAAAACTCCATGTATGAATTTGTTAGACCAGCAACTAATTGCATGAATTTTATATGAAGTATAATTTGTAGTCTAGGCATGCTGAAAGGGCTTTTAATTGAATTATTGTGTAAAATAATCTATTCAATTGCCCTTTCTTTGCTTTATTTGATATAACACAAAATCAAGCTCCAATCCGTAGAAAGTAATTCAAAGTTCTTATTGATAATACTTTCTACGATGTTTCACATTAATACTATAGCAAATGTAATACAGTGATTTACGCTTTGCAGATTTTGCACGAGTACGCTATGCATATTTGATGACACATTGCATATTTTAACAAGGTTTTTAATGACTGATTGAAATGTTTGCTAAGATATTTTTTAAGAGCTGGAGGAGAAATGGTTGTGGAAAATGTGTGTAATAGAATAGTGATAAGGATGGGAGGGTTTTGATTGACAGTATGAGGAAGCAGATGGATGACTAGGTAGGTCAGAGGTAAAGATGCCTTTGACAGCTTTTTAAGTTCCTTTGGCCATTTTGGTCCAATGAATCATGCAAAACATGTGTACATTACCAAACTGATGTCTCTGCATCGTTTACTGTTGGAATCCTCATCTTTTCAAACCCACCCTAACCTTCTTTCATCACCACTTGACGTGCTATGTCTAAACTAGATTGCAAGATCCTAAGAAGGCAAGAATCTGTCTTGTATTACTTGTCAGCAAAAAAAAAAAAAAAAAAAAGGAAAAAAAATCATGTAAACCTATGGAGCTAGAAGAACAACCGCGACAGATTGGCAGAATAGGCGTAAGGTGGAACACGTTCTTCTTAATTTTCGCTGTCTGGTCATCACTCCCCTCCCCTAGGTAGTGCTCAAGGGAGATGTGGTGAACAATGATTTCCGCCCCCCCCCCCCCCCCCCCAACTGGCATAAATCTGAATTTTCATAAGTCTGATAAGGGACCTAATTGCATAATTTTCCTTTTAACATTATGCAGTGAGTGCTGTTGCTATAGTTAAAATGGTTTTCTTTGCAGTCTGTGTTTTCAGGTGCTTTGTACGTCCCTCGCAAATAACTTTGTCAACTGGAAATGCTCTGATTTATCCCTGTAAAAGGTTACTGGTTTTGGAAATCTCATTTAAATTACATAGGACAATTTTAAAATCTCTGTGATACCAAAAAAGAATGTGTGTGTATTGGGAAAAGCAGAAAAAAGGAGTCTGCATGAAAGTATGCTTTCCAGGTACTGTTTCTGTGCAGAATGGACACAGGTTTTCATTTTATGTATTAAAACTTGTCATGAATGTGGTCTCCAGTGGGAAATGTGTCACTTGCTAAGATATGGGGGCAAAGTTAAAGAAAAAAAATTGAAATAGCGGAGTGACAAGTAGACGGAAGGCAGGAGACTGTTTGCATTCAGTACCCCGTTCTTTCCAGCTAAATAGATGCAATATATTTGTGGTAGGTCTAGAGAGCCGCACAGCTTAGTGATAACATTTCATGCATTTATCAGAATGCATATTAATCTGGGAATGCACAAACAAAAGCACCGCTTATTTCAGAGCATGATCACTTGAAAGCTGTCCATTTGTTCAAGTATGTGTATCTGAAAAAAAAATATATTGGTTGAAAAATATATATATAACACTATTGAATTTTTGAACATACGTAATATTTTCCTTCTTACAGATGTAGAATAATCATTAATTCATAAACATCCAAGGCTGCTGTTGCTGATTAGATGTAACTTTTGGCCTTATAAAATATATTACACAATAAAATCTGATGTTTTATTTATGCTATCACTGCAATTTCTCATAGTTGCAGTGTTTCTAACACTAAGGGGCTGATATGAGTACAAATGATCTTGTTGGTCCTAAGTTGACTTTTTAGGTCAATTTTAATTTTTTTTTTAGACTGAAGGCAGAATGGATGAAAACTTCAGGTACCTTACTTCTGTGTAAAACTATCTATACTATTACATTGATATTAAGCATTTATTGCTAAAGCTGTAAATAAGAAACAGCTGGTAATGACTTTGAATCTGTTTTAAGAGACATTTTAGGTAAAATGTTGATAGCTTGTAAATGTGTATTCCTGCCTTAGTCTCTGATCGTGCCTGCAAGTTCATATGTGTGAACAACGTAAAGTAAGAGGTCAGTCCTACAAAGACTATTCACTTGTCTAAAAATTCACAGATATAAATGTTTTCAGGATCAAGGCCTTTTTCAATAATTGTGATAGTCATGTACCTTGAAGTGACTGACTGATTTAGAATACACTTAATAATTTGATTTTTTTAATATAGTAGAAACACTGCATTGATGAGTTACCAAAGCGCATCATACAAGCTCCCACTTCAATCATTTGTAATATATTTTTTTGGCTTGTTTGGGTAATTTCTTTTTTTTTTTTTTTTTTTAGTGATGGTACTGACACATAATTTAAACTTTCTAAAAGTCACATCTTAATTTCTATGGGCCGTGCTATGGAATTCATTTTTGTAAGTAGGCTTCTTCCTTGAATTATATTTAGTTACACATTGACTGCTTTTGTTTATCCAAGAAGCAGATAATATTAGTCTGGGACTGAAGGGTGACAGAGCAACACCAATATTTTGAGTTGGGAGAAATTTTAGGTTGCTGAAAGGTGTCCTAGTTTAGTTGGAGACACCCACCCACCGAGAATTAAACTGAAATCATAAATGTAAGCTAACAAATGCTTTTGGTGATTGATCAACACCCTGGTTACAGCTTATTTACCTTTGTGGAAATGTTTGCTGAAGGAGAGGCATTATTTATCGGGAGTTGACTACAACTAGGCTGTCACGTCTCCGTCTTCCATAGACCTCCTGCTGGAGACACTGAGGAAATATGGTGGTTGCTCTCTGGCCCTGGGGAAGGTCAGGGCTCACCCCGTATCGTCTGGGAATCCCACCCGAGGGCCTGGCAGCAGCACCTCCCATCTTGCATGTTGCTCTGTGATCGGTGCCTACGTTCTACTAAATTAGATCGGTGGTGCAATAACTGCTCCCCACGCTACATCTCCTTTCAGCAAACCCTTAAAGCATCTCCCCCCTCCCCACGTTGCCACCGCTTTACCACTATACTTCTAAAGCACGATGGTTTTGTACATAGGTATTACTTCAAGCTTGGTGTAAGCTCTCTTCTGGTAGCTCAGTTTACTCTTGCATTAGGAGAGGGGAGCATTTCACTTGAATTAGATGCAAGGGATTGAATAAGAGGTAAAAGGTTTTGCTTTCTATTGACAGTTCCTGAATTTCCTATGGAAACCACTGTGCATAAGTGATGAGGGGTAGGGGCATTTTTCAGAAGTCTCTGAGTGGTTTAGTAGCTTGTGTTTAGAAATGATGAAAATCTCACTGAAAAATGTCCAGTGCTTGTGATTCTAAATGATTTCCACACTTTTTACAATTTTATTCTTGGGCGCATTATCGAGCAGTTATTTCAGATACTCATTGAGAACTGGTATTTGTTGCAGAGTTGGGGTCAGAATAGTGTGGATTAAATCCTCAGCTGGTGTACAATTATGTAATTTCATTGGCTTCAGTGGTTCAATACTGATTTGTATCATCTGATTGTTTCCTCTTGTGGTTTAGATACTATCCAAAGCAGGTACTGTTTGATGGAATGAGTAGGGCCAAGTATTAATTTGATATACATATTTGTTTCTCCTGTGTTAAAATAATTATAAAAACATCAACTGATATCTTACTGTACTTACATTTTTATTTCTTTCTGTTTAGATTATAAGAATTGAAGCTTTGTTTCTGCTTATTGTCAAGGTTGATTTTGATGCTTTAATTGCCTTCATAATTGAATCAAAACCAGTTTACTTGGTGTGTGTTATACAAGAATTTGTCCCTTTTTAGGGGCAATATTTAGGCCAACTGTATTCTTTTAATATAAAAGAAATGTTCAGAAGTTGAATAGAAGGAAATTAATCAGATATTTTCAGTCCTTCTTATATGTATGGGATTTTGTAATGCCCAAATCTTTTTCACATTCTTTGCAGTCTTATCTAGTGTAGCTCTTTTTTTTCCTTTGTGTTAAATACTGTAAAACCCCTCTGATGTTGACATTCAGTATTGTGTTTTTAAACATTTCAGTGTTTCAGTTGTTGTGTTTCCATATATTGTTCACTTATAACTTCTCTCTGATCATTGATATAAATGAAAATTATTTAAAAATTGTTTTTTTAATCGCAAACTGATTCATTTGTATAAGTAGATGTAAACTAAAGTAACGTGAAGTGTAACGACAGAAATGAAAAATGGGCCTTTAAAAATTAACGTAAAAATTTACTGTAACAACATGTGGATGTAAGATTGCTTCAGGAATGTATTTCCCTGTACGCCATTTAGACAGATGTAACCTAAAAGGCCAAACCCCACGGCAGTCCATTAGCAGTATATGCTTATTTTCCAAATATGTTATAACTGGAGAAACAACACAAATAATTGTCCTGTGACAGTGAAAGTTTAGCATATACGTCCACCTAAGTCTTTGCAGGATCAGGGCCTAAGTCTGTTTTGCTTTAGGAGTGTTATCTGTTGTGGGGTTTGGGGTGTTTTTTTCCCCTTGGTAATTAAAACGCAGTTCTGTCACTGCGGTCACATTTCCCAGCTATAGAGGGACAAGGGTAATGCCTGTGCTAAATACACACTGTGCTAAACAGTGATTATATTTAATCTTGACTTTATTTTGATATCTACAGCTGCCTCAGGATAAGGATCTAGGAGATTTTAAGTGTAGTTCTTTCACCTTTTCACGAGGGTTGGTTTGCTGTCAGTTCAGCTTGCTGAAGTCACTTGGATGGTGATGGTGCTGTTGCATGGGAAAGGCTGCCAGGCTGGTGGGTGCAAGGGCAGGACAGCAGGAAGCTGGTGATCCCTTTCACAGGCAGGTGGGTGTGAGATGGGCTTATCTATAACCCAAAACCTGGCCTCAGAGAGTTGTTTAGGATAATGCATGCATTGCTGTATTCCTGCGTGATGTAGCAGCGGAGCTCCAAGCTGATGCAAATACACCAGTAGTCCCCAAGTGGCCTCTGGTCTCTTCCCCTGGTGTATCTCCAAAGCTTCCCGTGAGCTCCAGCCTCTGCCTTGCTCTCCTCCATCCTTTTCCTTACTGGGGGGGCACTTCACTGGCTCCTCATGGCTTGTTCTGTTTAGAGCTTGAGCATGTAGATGAGTGCTCTCTCCTTTAACTCCTTCTGTGGAGGATACTTAAACAAGGAAAGCCTTGCTCAGGATTAGTGAAGAGGACAAGATCCATGGAAGGCTGCTCTCTTTTGTACCCAAACTTTTAAATTTACGTTTACATACAGTTTCTTGTGATTGTAAAGGGTTTAATTCATATAAAACATTTAACATGACACAGTTTATAAGAATCTACAATGTAAATATTTTTAGCATTTGTAGTTGCGTAACCAGGGTGTCTGTTTCTGAGTTTTTTCTTAAGTAGCATGTAACAGGTGAACTCCTAGTTTTATGGGTGTTGCATAATAATTTATGGGGCCTCTGCTGAGGTAAGCTTGATTCTTTATAGCTTTTTTTAAATCTTTTTTTTTTTTTTTTTTTTTTTTTACAATTTTAACACCATTTTCCAAAAGACTACTGGCCAGAGGATATCTTAAAATAACCTGCTTAAAAATTTATTCTTTTATAAAAATATTTAAACTTGTAACAAATTCTAGTCTATTCTGTAGTTGCAAGAATAATTGTCCTGTCTAGCCACTATAGATTTAATCTATAGGATTAAATGTTGTCTCCAAGTAATGTTATTTCTGAATAATAGGAGAACATTCTGGAACCGATATGTATTTTTTCGGAGAAATCCTGAGTTTTATGCATTTTATTTTTTTTTAGTTTTGTTTTTCACGGAAAAGTAGCCAGTATAATGCAGCTTTAGTCCATCTTCTGTGTTTTTCCACATTTTGGTGTCCTCCTATTTTTCGTCAGAGATTTAGGAGCAACTCAGCTAGTGCTTTTATTCTATGCCATCACATTTTTCCTCCATTTTTTTGTGTAAGATTAGATTATTATTATATTTGCAATATCCTTTGCAAAGTTTCATCTTGTATTACAGTGACTGCAATGACAAACCACAGCTCGTCTGAGACTGGGAAGATTTTTCTTGAGCGTCTCCACCATCAGACTATGATGTGTGTATGTCAGTTTTACCGAAAGCTTGGATAGGGTATCAGCTGTCATTGAATCTTGTCTAGATTTATATTCTAGCTGTAAACCACACAACTGTGTGAAGACTAGCCTCTGCAATCTAGGAGATGCATCTTCTAAATTCTTCCTCACGGCTGTTACTAGTGGCTTTGTTTCTGACAGTTTCTAATTTTCTGTACATAATAAAATCAATTATTTTGCACGTATATGCTAAAGCTAGAGGCTGTTTTTTGACTGTGCATGCTACAATTAGTTATGTAAATAGCAGCATATGCTACAAGTTTCCAGTGCTCACCCTGCTTTTATAGAAGTGTTGGCTCAGGCTCTGCTTCGAAGTTAGTTGGCAGAGGTGTTTGGTGCTCTGTGGCTCAGGCTCTGAAGACAATGCTTTCTTCGTCAGTTCCCTCTCGTGTTTAGTGTTTTAGTCTATAGTACATGTTTGTACACCAAAGCCAATACATGACTTGAATGCATGAGAGATTTTGGTAGTCAGACTTTTAAGCTTCCCCACGGTTTTTTTGATTCATATATAGAGGTATACTGGTAATTGTAGGTGTGCTATTGGACACCTCCTGTCTGCATACATCAGTCAATCTTCCCCCTATCCCACTTAGGTTATTTCTTTACGTTTGAACTTCTGTTTCTGCCTAATGATTTCTAAACCAGCCCTTGCCAGAGATTTCGGGGGTATGTAATTAAGTTACGTTATTATTTATTCCCATATGAAAATCTTATTATTGCAATCTCTTCAGTATCATCAAATATTTCTGTGTCTTTTTGCAAAATACTTCAGCTGCAGAGTGTAATCCAAAAGGTAGGTTGGTAAAGCAGCAAATTCCAAGTGGTGTTTTAAAAGTGCTCACATGCAAATTGGTTTGTTTTTCATCTTTTCCTAGAAGATCCTGCTGCAGCCCTGATCAAGCATCCAGTGTGGAGCAGCTTTTGGCGCTTTGTTTTTCAGCAGGACTTTTGAATCTTAAATCACAAGCTTCCATAGTCTGAGTCAGAGAAACCAGACAGGTTTGTTAAAGCTTATTGTCTATTATTTTTGTGCTAGCTCCCTGTATAGGGGGGACATTCTTTAAAGATAATTTTGATTAGGAGTTTTTTGTGTTGTGGCACCTACTAATACAGGATATTTTGTTGGATATGCAAGTTCCTCCAGAATTCACTAATAAAGTTAAGTTATCTCTTAAGTTATCTCTTAAGTTATCTCTGTGCTGTTACTTTTGAGAATCATGTATTATTTGTGTTTATGTGATAACACCTTACTGCCGAGGGCATGTGATAGTAAAGCTGCAATGTAATAGTAAACAGGAGCTTAATGGCTGGCATGAGATTGAATTTAGATGCTGTGAAAAGCCTCTGAAAAAATATAATGCAGACAAAACTCAGGTGAGAATCCAAGACCTTATTGTGGATTGACCAAAAAAGTCCTCGGATATTTTGAAGACTAGTTGATACGCTCATTTCTAAGGAGTAATTAGTTCAGAGTCTGCTGGGTGCATAAGACTAAAAATAAAACATGCTGAGTGAATATATGTCCTCATAGATGAGCAAAGTTCCTAAATCTAAGACAGCAGAATAATGAAGTTCTTTTTTAAAAAAAGGAGCTGGCATAGTCTGAAAAGCGGGAAAGAAAATCCTATAGCACAGTGTAATTGATGTGCTGGGTTGGTAGAAACAACTGCAAAAGGAGACACCAATCATAGGTAGTACAAGCAACAGTCTTCCATCAAAATCCTTCATCTGTTGTCTTCTACCAGGATCATTAACAAGTGATTACATGTATGGGACCTTTTATTTTAGAGAAGGACAAGGGTTACTCTTTGAGCTGGAAGATTTTAATTCCTGCATATTGCTGAACAGTGCATGCATTAGGCTCTTCTTTGGATACAGGGGTTTGTTAGCACACACCTTCTGTTTCGTCATATATAAAGTATTCATGTCTTCATATTTCTGAACGTGTATGGTGGCTCATGAAAGAGTAAATTCCAGTGGCAAAGTGAGCTGTTGGTCTAATAGCTACTTTAATGAAGATGTTGGTAACTATGCTTCTTAAACTTACTTTTTTAGCACTTTGTTCAACTTAAATTTATCTTTTAAAACCCATTCCATTAAACATGCGTAATGTCAATGCATAGGCAAATACTTAGAAACCAACTATAATTATGCTAATCGTATTATTGATAAGGTAAATGATAAATGTAGAAGCAAGTAGGTTAATTTGGCCTGAGCAATGGCTTAAAATGATGCTTTTGTAAGTAATTTTTTTTCTTTGAAAGTAAATCTATTCTCCAAATGTATTTAAAATGTTAATAAACTATTAAATGAACAAGTAACACTATATTCAACATTTTTACACCATTTCTACAGTGGGTAAAATTGTAGTATAAAGTTGGTGTATACTCGATAACAATTTACATGTTTATTTTACCATCTGGTAAATGTGTAAACGATATTTTGAGAAGCACATTTCAAATTCACTTTAACAACTTATCCCCGACAATATGTATCCTATCTCATGTACTGACTGGAAGGATTTTGAAAACCTCTCAGAGAGAAATGCAGTAACAAAACATATTATTTTTTTAGTGATGCTTAAGATCAAGCTTAGCATCAAGTTGGAGATCTTTCACTATTTGGGAAGGATTTTGGTACGTTAGTGGTGTCAAAAAGAGATTTCAGACTATTTTACACACCACAGTATAAAGATATCATATCTTCCCTAAAGAAACCAGAGGGTGCATAGGTAGTAATAACAAAACAAATACAGTTTGCTATGTTGTTGTATAACTGTATTGTATCCTTTCCAGGGGGTTTGAATTTGCTATCTCTTGTGTCTAAATATGGGAAGCTCATTATTAGAAGTGTTACAATGAACCCCAAGTGGATTGCTTTTCTCATGTACTTTAACAGCACTTTGACACTGCAGCCTTCTGCCTTTTTATTTTAGTCTTCTGTTTATTGGTCTCTCTGGATTAAATTGCAAGCACTTTCTTAAATATAACAAACTAGAGAATATTCTGTTGTAGCTCAGCTTTTATTCACCCTTTCCTAGCTGTTACTGATTTTAACTGGGGGGGGGGGGGGGGAGACGAGACTTCCTTTTCTCCTCCCCCAACTCCAATAAAATTAAAAAAACTCTGCCCTGAAAGCGAGTCTGCCTGGAGAACACCTCCACACTAATTACCATCTGGCCAATCTGCAAATGAGGTTTGAGAGCAGATTTCAAATGTAGGCTCCAGCTAGTCTGTGCCTTGTATTAGTCCATCAGTATTTATTAAGAGATTTGAAAGCATTTAGGCAACTAGAGAGCAGGCAGGTACCTTAAATTTGGAAATCCAATCAGGCATCTGTTTGTTCCTTCCAGGGTCTAAATGCCTTCGACCTGGTACCTGATCAACAATGCTCCTTTAGAGTTTGTGGCAGCCAGTTTTGTTTGAGTATATACTTTATAATGGGCAATGGTCTTAAAACACCTCTTAAAATGCATTGGTGAAAAAAACTGTATAAAGTTATTTGTACAAATTCTAGTTAACTCCTGTATCAAAGTTAATGAGTTACAACATTAATTTATTTTTATTTATGTGCTATTTCAGCATGTGAGGAGAAAACCTTGCTTAGTACAGAGTCAAATCCAGTACTGATCTTAAGTAATCGGAGAAACCTGTGAGCTGCTCTGATTTTATGTGTGCATCTAAAACCAGATTTTAGCCCAGTAATAATAATAAAACCAAGTTGTCATTAAACAGCAACTTTAAACTTAAAAAAAAATTTGTATTTTTGCAGGTTAATAAAGCACACTGCATTTAACATTACTGTTTTGTTTCATTGAGATATTAAATGCATTTCACTAATGAATTTCAGGTGTAGCAGCTATTTTCTCTTCCTCTTCCCTTACAGAGATAAGACAGGACCTTTCCTGTTTGTAAATCAGCACAATCAAAGATGATATAATTCTTAGCAGACTTAAAGAAATAATTTTGCTTTTCACCTGTCTTCCCTTTGCTGGCTTCTTGTTTTGTCTCAGCTCTGTGAAAAGTGCTGTCAACCTTATGTAAACAATAATTTATTATTTTGTTATTAATAATAAACCAACCCAGAAAACCTTTCAGCAAAAGAGCAGTAGTTGTTTAGGTCACCTGCTGTTATAGAAGATCTTCCTACTTCATAGGTAAAGTCCCAATTGAGAGCACCTGGGAACAAGCAGAACTGAACCTGAGTTTTGTAGCACCAATAGCAGTTTTTAATATGTACTGAAAATGTCTTTCTCTTTAGATTGGCTGCTGGTACCCATCTTGCAGAAGCAGATTCAAGAAATTACTCAGAGGCTTAAAATGGTTTTTAATTGGAATCACCTGGAAAAAATTGGCAACACTTGGAAAAACTACTTGATAGAGATCTGGGGAGGCTTCCTGAAATGATACGGGTTTGAAGGTAGGTAGTAAATAGACTAAGCCTTGAATACTGGTTAGTGTTGCTTTTATTGTTTTGTATTAGAATTTTAATATAGCAATTTTTTGATGGAAAGTAGTTATGTTCTGTCGCTATTTACTGTTAAACGTAGTGCTTGCAATCAGGAGTGCCAACACCAGCAAGAGATCTGCCCATTAGCCCGTGGTCACACTTATCATGGTGGATTCCAAGAATAAAGTCTCTTGACTTGCAAAATGTAAGCTGTTTCCCTTTAAGTGAAAAATATCCAAGCCCATTTAAGAAAGATTAATGAAAAATGACCTTTCAAAAAAGTGAGTTAAAATGATATACTTAGTTCTCGTATTGTTAATAACCGGTGCTCATTGGCCTCGGAAGCTTCCCCCTACCCCATGCTTTTCTGTGTGTCTGCTTATTTCCAAAAATTGTAGATATCAAACTAAGTATTCAGTGTTCTAACTTTTTAAATACAATTTTAAAATTAAATGTGACATTTTTATAGATTTTGATAGTGACTAAAATGGACCTTTTAAAGTGACATAAATACATAAATGGAGATTGATAAATTTATTTCAGACTACCATATGGGAAGGCTGATTACAAGGGCATGTGGAGCACAAAGCCAATTAGAGATATTCTTACTTCTTACTGTGGACCATTGCCGCCTTCCCCATATTCCCTGGAAGCTAAACTGAATAGCATTTACGAAAAATATTAAGCTAAGGGTATCATCATAAATTCTCTCTTTATGTAGTCCTGTTCTCTATTGACAGTCAGATTTGCATCAAAGAACATGACACCAGTGACTTGCTGGCAGCTTAAGTAATTGGGGAAAAAAGTGGTTATTCATACGGAAACAGGAGTTGGCTCATTACAGCCAATCACCTGAATAGCAAATGGTATGGCTGCCAATAGATGGAGAAAAAGGCAAGTCTAGTGGAAAATAGGAGCGTTTAAAGGCCAGGAAAAGACATATGGTCTGTCTATGCTTGCCTTATACGCCTGGAAATTATAAATTAAGCTACAATATAGCCCACCACCTTAATGTGAAAATTCTCCATTTTTTCCTATCTTAATCTTGAGAAATTTAACAGATTTGACTAGTAGTATTGACTTCGGCGTCAGCATTTAAGTTCTATATAAAAATAATGGCTGAATTGATTGTTGTCTAATATTTGATTCTGTTACGGCCATAAAGGATGTACTTTTGAAATAAACTCTCTTTCATAGCAATTGTAAATGTGGATCTGTTCTGTCCTTTACAGATGTCCGTATTTTCATGAGGGTAGGCAAGAGAAGAAAGTGAATTGTTCTTGGCAGCTACTTTTTATAAGGTAATCCTGTGATGATGATATGAAATGATTTGTGTCTTCAACAACAGTAAATACTTTAATGGATATCTCTCTCATTTACTGTTAGTTGTAGTCATAATTTTAATTTATTGTGCTAATGCTTTCCTTTACTCTTTAAGGTATATTGTATTATTCCTGTAATGAAATAAGTTTCAAAAACGTTGGGCTTATTGAGGTGGCTACCTGACCACTTTTCTGGTAAAGCATTAGTAAAAGTTGAGAATATAAAGTCTTTTAAAATGTGCTTGTATAGACACATTTCGCTTGAGAGACCAAGTTCTTCAACATCTGAGGGCAGTTTGAGTTTTAAAAAGATTTTAAGTGGCCTCAAGACTGTGAAGGCTTATAGCCCTTTTCTTCATGTGCTTTTTTTGTTGTGTTGGGTTTTTTTAATAGATTCCTTATTCTAAACCATCCCATGATATGTAGTCATGTGGAGAACAGATGCTGAATTCTGCCCTTTTTTTTAATGCCATGCTCTGAAACTCTGATGGTTTCTCCTTTTCAGTTAGAAATAGTGATAAAATAATAACATGGGACCCTGATGTGAGCTTCCTGGCCCTTTCTTCTCTATTTCATGTATCTGAAAGAGTTACTAAAGCTATTATTTCTGGTTTGCATTCATGGGCTCTGAAAATACAGCATATTTTACATATTCCAAAATTTCTCTGATTGCAGCTGAAAAAAATACAAATCTCTTTTTAGTCTGTAAATAATTTCTGACTTCATTGTAGTGCTATAGGAACAATGAACCTTAAAATTTTGTTTTGAAGCAAACTTCGGATTTAATGGAGGAACAATAGATAGCAAAATGGTGTATTATAACTAACATGCATTTAAAATTTGACATGTGATAGATGTTGTGAAAACCACGGAATTTGGAGCTGCATAAAAATGTATATATGCTTATCTGAAGTAATTGCATCTATAGAGTTTCTAATTGGGTCCAGTGACATAGTACACTTGCAGTTCTTCCCCTACCCTCGCCAACGTTAGGTCCTTTCACAAGTACTTCTGTTCTCCTCTTTCCTACTGTTTCTTTGAGGGTGAGTGACCTGCTGGCTTCATTTCCCTGTCTCATTGCGGCACAGGCACAATCAAATCATCCCAACTGGTGACCCTTCTGACAAGGAGCTGCAGAAATGAAGCTACTTTATCCACTTTGAATCTGACGCATGTCCCACAGGGTTATTTTGGGATTTAGAGGTTGTCGTGGTTTAACCTCAGCCAGCAACCAGGCACCACACAGCCACTCCTCACTCCCTCCTGGTGGGATGGGGGAGAGAATCGGAAGGGTAGAAGTGAGAAAACTTGTGGGTTGAGATAAAGACAGTTTAATAGGTAAAGCAAAAGCCACGCACACAAGCAAAGCAAAACAAGGCATTCATTCACCACTTCCCATGGGCAGGCAGCTGTTCAGCCATCTCCAGGAAAGCAGGGCTCCATCATGTGTAACGGTTACTTGGGAAGACAAACGCCATCAGTCTGAACGTCCCCCCCTTCCTTCTTCTTCCAGCTTTACATGCTGAGCATGACATCATATGGTGTGGAATATCCATTTGGTCAGTTGGGGTCAGCTGTCCCGGCTGTGTTCCCTCCCAACTTGTGCATCCGCAGCCCACTCACTGGTGGGGTGGTGTGAGAAGCAGAAAAGGTCTTGAGTCCATGTAGGCACTGCTCAGCAATACCGAAAACATCCCTGTATTATCAACACTGTTTTCAGCACAAATCCAAAACATAGCCCCATAGTGGCTACTGTGAAGAAAATTAACTCTACCCAGCCAAAACCAGCACAGAGGTGCAGGGCAGAGAGAAGATGATGTTTGCACAATTCTGAAAAAATGCTGCTAAGAAAAGTTCATATGAAAATATTGCTTTATTCTGGGATCATCCTGCATTTAAAGTAGTATGAACTTTTATTTCAAGAAGTTCCGTCTTGGTGACCTTTTTCATTCGGATCCAAAAATCACCCCATAACTCTTCAATAAACCCTTACCAGGTAAGACCAGTCTAGGTAACGAGAGCCTTTCCCCACCAGTATACACTGGCATCACTCATTTACTGTAGCTCCAAGTAATGGTAGTAGAAGTTACACTTGTAAATTCCCCCACGCGTTAATGAGCGAATAGACCCCCTCTGTTTAGTTAACCATCTTCCAGTTACCTGGCATTTTCCCCATCCCTTGTGAGATCTCAAATATTTAATTAAAGCCTTTCCTTTTTTTTTTCTTTTTCTTTTTTTTTCCTCCCCCCACTCCATTCAGTTTGTTGAGTTGTAATTCTTGTTGGCCTGATGCCTTGGCAACATTCAGCACTTCTAATTGCCTGTATAGTCTGGCCTAGTCATGGAGCCTTTTAACTTTCATTCAGGCTTCCAGCAATATCAGCCTCACTGGTCACAAGCTTCCCACTCAGGTTCCGTTCACAGCCCTTTAGCTGATTACTTGTTATGTATTTAAAGAGCTCCATACTGTTTATTTCATTTCCTATTTGAGATAGTCTGTTTGCTTAATTTTTTTCTATGCTAATTTAATTTTAAACATATAGGGCTGTCTTCCTGGTCAAACAAGCCAGAATTTTGCATCCATATGTTACATTAAATAATAATAATACAACAAATAATAGTCAATGCTTTCTACTTCTATAATGTCTACCATTCAACGATCTCAAAGCATTCTTATTTTACAAGTGGTAAAATGGTGTCAAGAGACATGAACTACTTGTTAAACATTATGTATGACATCTGTTACAGAGCCAGACATAGGATTGAGTAGTTTGGTTTTCACTAATAGCAGTTAGTCTAATAATTGCAATATGCTATAGGAATTATTAGGTTAAAATATGCTTCGACTGAATGGGCTGTACCCTTGTAGAGATATGTATTGTAGAGACTTTTGTTCTCAGAATATCACCTTTATTGTTATATAAGACACAAAACAGACAGTGGAATCCAATGGATATTCATGTGGACTCTGTAAAGGTTAGTAACCCCTGTAATTATAATTCATGTTGGTTTTAGAGTCATTATTATTAATCACAAATAGCCTGGTGCATTTTTGTCTCATTTTGTTTTCTGTGTGAAGACCTAGCATTCCCACTTCCCTATATTTCAGCAAACCTCTGGCTTACTATGGCTACAATAACTCATTTATGTCTCTGCAGAGATAATATGCTAATGTTATGACCGGTGCTAATACAATCTGAATGTATCTTCTTTCAGCGTCAAACAGCGTACAGAGGTCAATTGAAAATGGTCACTACAATTTTTGTTTTTTAAGGTTGCCCATGCCCAGCAGCTAATCTGCTGTGAGGGCTACCAGGACCTCATCCGTGACCAAGGTCACATTCCTTTGTATGATCACTCTGCAGGAGTCAACAGCTGATCTTCAGTGCCTGCACTTGGCTTTTAAGATGTGAATGCTTATATTCATTGTTATTACATACTTAAAGGAAAATATTACATACGTGTGTTCTTCTTCCCAAGGTCAGACAGCAGAACGCAAGGGCAAAGAAGAACCAATGCGATTGTCTCGGTAGCATATGTGAGCGGAGGCCAGGCAAGTAAAAAGAAGGAGACTTCACTGCTGGCTGGGGAAGGTTCCCTAACATGGTGGTAAGCATGGTGAAATGGTCTTTTATAGTTTTCAGGAGTGAAATTAGCTTAATCCCTGTGGTGATACAAGGATTACTAGGGACTGCGTAGGAATAACAAGGTGGACTGGAAAGCTAACAGCTGAGGTATGTGGAAGTACAAGGTTATACAATATCCTTGAAAGAAAAATCTTAAAATGGAATCTGGTTGTTCTCTTAAAACAAGAGCAACTCAAACTGTGATTGTGTCTGAAAAGCAACAATATAAAAAACAGTTTGCTACAAATACAGGGTTTCATTTGTAAAATAAATGTATGTCCAATTATTTTTATATTTTTCCTTGTTTGACCAGTGTGTATTCTGAGCTCAGTGCGATGCATAACTTGGTGCCCATGGATGTGTTTGGGCTTCTTTTGGATAAGGACTGTGGGGGCTTTTGAACAATAGTCTGCCAAGCAACGTATCATGAATCCTAATTGTTTTAGAAAACAGTTGTTCTTTTTCTTCAGCAAATACTGTTGTATCCACATTATTAACATAGATATGTATAGTCATTTTGAAAATCGTTCTCGGTTTGAAGAATTCTAATGCTTCATACAGTGATTATGCAAAAGTCTCATGTATAAGCAATACCGATGTTACTGGAAGCGCCTCATACAGAGTCCAAATATAGCAGATCAAATCAAAACTGTGCTACATCTTAAGCAACTGTTGACCCATTTCCATATCAAATTGGTTTCTGTCATAGAAGACTTTGCTTTTTCTTTTAGAGATATTTACTTGTGCTGTGCTAGGTTAAGTACAGTAACAGCGCATTTTATTCGAAGGTCATTTAATAATTGGTCAATTGGTTTTTAACTTTGTTTATTAACAACTTTCTATTTAAGAGACTGTCATAATGAAAGATTTGTTCCTGCTCTGTAATGTGTGAACCTACCACTGGCTCCTGTAAAATCAGTTGCCGTGATTCAGCACACGCAGAGAGCTGGTGCTAGGTGCTATGCCATGTGCAGGATGCCTACCAGTTGGCTTGATAAGCTCAGTCCTAAATATCTAACTTAAATAACCTGTGGGGAGGAAATTCTATTTTAAAGATTTCACTTTGTCCCTTGTTTATCCTACTTTTTTTTTTGGGGGGGGGGAACAGCAGAGTTAATAGATTGTGGTATATCAGTAAAATTTCAGAGATTGCTATAAATACCTAGAGTAGGAAGAAGGTGAGTTGTTAGCGGTGTAACTTGTTTGTGTCACTTCGTTAGAACATTAGCGGTATCTTAATATAGATTTCTTTTTCGGCTTCTAATGATGCATTCGTTTCGCCGGGGAGGGGGTGGGGAAAGCGTGCTGCCGCCGCCGTTGTGGCACGACCTGCCGTTCCCGGCGGCGGCGGCCGGAGCCCGCCCGGGCGGCGGCGCGCCCTCCAGCGGGGCTTGCGCCGGGCCCCCTCCGGCTGCGGCCCTGCTGGGCGGGCCTGCGCCACGGCCTCTGAACGGCCGTGTAGGCGACGCTGCCGAATAGCACATCTCAGGCCCATGTAACGTTTTAACGCAGGATTTCTTTCTCGTGCAGAAAGTGTATAGCCCAGGCTGCAGGCAGCAGGTCAGCTGGGACTGCAGCGGGCCTGCCAGTGCCTGTGCTCTAAATAATCTGTTATGTTGTATACGATGAAGCCACGCCTACAGAATTAATTACATAATATCAAGAATATTTGGACGTTCTGACTTCAAAATTTCAAATAAATTTGCTTTTTTCCAATGGTTGGTATTTGTTTTGCTTTTTATGTGTGCAGTTGTTTAAAATACAAGCATCATTCACGGTATAAATGTTACAGGAAATAATATTATTTGAAGAATAAATGTAATGGATTGTTTAGGTGATTTTGATACCTTGACAGCAGTTCTGTGCTGAGGTCATATATTTTTTGTCATCACTGACTATACAGATGATTCAAATGTACAAGAATATAATTTGTAAACTTAGTATATTTGTACTTTTGCAGTCTTCCCTTTGAAAAGTGGGTTCTAGTCACTTGGGAAAGCACTGCTGTTAACATCAGAGTTTTCCCTAAAAGCTAAACTTCTTTTCTGAGAGCATGGTTTTACATGTCACCTCCCAAAAGACGTTTCTGATCTCTGTTAGCAGAAGCTAGTGTTTCCTCCCCAAGCTCAAGATCGGTGTGTCAAATATAGAAACAACAAACGTGTGGTTTTACGTCTCATGTCAAAGATGATGCTTTCAGAAAGCACAGCAGTTTCCATTATGGTGCTAGGGCAGGGTACAATATTAGCTGACAGGCATGGGATCTTGTATTTTACAGGATCTGTCCTGAGGGCAGAACTAGCCTAACTCACACCCTGCGAGCAGGCAGGTTACAGCCTGCTCTAGCCACCCTGGAACTCCTGGCCCTCAGTGGTGCTGAGCTCTGTGTCCTCCACCTCTGTGTGAAGAGGACCTCCAGGAGCATGGGGCTGTTCAGGGACTGGTGACCCATGAGACAAGCTGCCTGTCCTGACAATAATCTGTAATGGAACATTTTCATATCAGAGAATGCAGATTTTTTGAAAACAGCATTTTTAATGGAGATAGTTTCTTTGAAGAAGCAAGAAAAGTCAAGAAACTTAGCTGATTCCCAGAGGGTTCCTTGCCAGCCTGGAATTTCAGCTTCCACCTTTTTGGTAACCTGTGTATCAGGTTGATCTCACAACTGGACAGTTTCAGATCCTCCCTGTCTTACTGATAAGCCTCTTAAGGCTGAAGGACGCAAGTTTCTTGTTGCTTTGCTCGTGTTGGAAGTCCAAGAAGCCCGACGGGAACTCAAAAACTGTGAGGCTTTGAAGTTACTGTGCAAGCCAGGGCTTATCTCCTAGTTTTTCAGAGTAAGTGGCCTATTATAATTCCCTCCACCACTGATTATCAGGCCTGTTTTAACTATGAATGGCTGTGACTAATTAAATTACTGTAACTGTAGTTTTACAATGCCAGAGAAGCAAAACCTGCCTTTGTAATAGTGTTTTAGATTGTCCCTGGCTGCAGACTGTGAATGTGCTAGATGTATTTGAGAATTTTATGGCAAATACTGGCTAAGGGAAGCCTGAATCTAGGCTTTGTTATCCAGCCTTTCATGTCTGTGAATTTCAAATCCATCTGAAAGGAGAGAAAGCAAAACAAACCCTTTCTTAAATCTAAGTGGTATTCTCCAGCTGGAATCCTGTTACACGTCATCGGATACAAATACTGTTTTTAGTGAACTCAAATGGATGGCTTTTTTTTGACATGTTCCACTGCACTTGGCAAAATGAGGAAAAAAGCCATGTAATTGAAAATTTCTTTGGAATAAATAAAACGTAGCTGCTATTAGCATTTAGCTTTGTATATGATAAAACCTATTTGTGTTCAGGTTTGGTGATGATGCAACTTTGAGTCATTCTTAAATCAGAGACATGGGTCTGAATCACAGCTAAACAAGTCACTTTTTTTTTTTTCCCTTCAGGGATTTTCAGCCTGGCTTTGTTCATTGAAACTGAATATGCCACATTAGAGCACAAGCAGATGATTACCAACAATGTTTATTGATACTACCACTAAGAGAAAATGGCAGACTGATATAAAATAAAGACACTTAGCAGATGGGATATTGGCATTTGAATTGGTTAAAATAGATTACTGATTTTTACCCCAAACCTGGCCTTTTATGAACATTACAGTATTGTTGCCTGTTGAAGAACTGTAAATCATATTCGCCTTATAAATTATTTCCCGTTGCAGACCCAGACTATTTATTATTACATATGCAAAGGATATTTTATTATCAGGGAAATCTAAAGCAGTGGTTCCTTGTTAGAGCTCCTGTCAGCACTGACTTTAGACATAAGCTGCTAGCATAGAAAGTTAGATTAAAAGAAACATTTACTGTTTCTAGGCATCCCCTTAATATAAAACCAGCAAAAGCAGATCTGCAAACATAATTAGACACATGGCTCTAATTGAAATCAATGGGAATTAGAAAGCAATATCAAATAGCCTGCCTTTCACTAAACCCCTGTGACTGAGCAGTGCTGAGAACCACATGAGCCTGAAGAGGGATTCAGAAAGCCCAGCTAAGGGGTAGAGCTGTGACCTGCCTCGAGTCTGCTAAAAACAAAATGCAGATGCAGAATAGGCCTAGGATAGGTGTAAGAACTTAGTGGAGTTTAGGCTATCTGAATCTGGCTCTAGGTGCCTAAATAAGGCTGTAAGGTCTTGGTCATGGTAACTTGCACAGACTCCAGGCTAGCATGAGGAGGCATGCAATGATTAATTAGTTCTTTGGTTTTAACATTTAGCATTTTGTGCTGTGAGTATCCAGTGAGCTCTGCAGGGGCCATCTTCGTTATTGGCAACCCTTTATCATGGGTCAAGGGATGTTCTTTACATGTAGGTCATCAAAACAGTCCTGACACCAATATTTGCTCTGGTGGCTTTTTGCACTGGATACAGTTCTTGATGTATTTGAATTAACAGTGACCCTTAGTATCCAGGATGATTCATCACAATTGCCAATGCATATTTATAGCAGCAAAAATTCATTCAGTGCTAGTCAAGGAAATCATGTGTGAATTTAAGTCCAGTTGGCAAGGTAGTACAGTATCTGAAATGTTGGCTGTGCAGCAGCTGTCATTCTATGCCAATCTATTCTATCATACAGTAAGCAGGTGGCTCACACATATTGTTTTTACTACATATCATTTTAATTTTGCAATGTCTCACTGAAATAGGAAATGTGTGCTACTGATTTCAATAAGATTTTCTTTATTGAAGCCAGGAGAGCATGTTAATAGCATGCAGCAATTTACAGTGTAGTTGGAGTAATACAGCAGCTGGTGAACCTGTTTATTCCCTATGGCTGTAGTTGTAGATCAGTCTTAAGTGTAGCTAATTAACTTCTATTCATTAGGGATTTTACATAAATTCAAGCAGAAAAGAGAATACAAGCTCCAAACAGTTTGTGTTCCTTCAGCACCCTTTTGTGATGCCATACTGCAGCAACCCGTCTCCTCTGGTAGACATGCGTTGTCCTCAGTCCAGCCAAGGGGGACTCTCTGTGGTCTTCTGTATTTCTGAGATGACTGGTAATTTTTTAAGGGCTTAATCTGCTGAAGGAATTGTCTTTATTGCAATGTTGCATGCTAGTTGTTGTGTGTGATAATGATATCTTGATGTATTATAAATAATAGTTTTCACAATACAGCCCTTTGGTGTCTCTCCACTCATCAGAATTAGCGTTTGTGTAGGTCAGGTGAGGCTGGCAGGACAGGGAGTGACAGTGTCCAACTATGGACAGTCTTGGCATCCCCGTGCAAAATGTGGTCTCTGTTTCTTGTATTTGATGATATTCTTGGCTTGCTTGATTCTTAGTCTGTTTCTTAGCTTCATCTTATTCTGGTTGGGCAAATAATACTTTCTTTCACAATAAGCAGTATCTCCCACTCAATTTTTGTTTCCATTTACGGTTTTTAATTTTCTGACATTTATTGGCCTGGGAGGATATCTTGCTTGGTCTGATTGTAACTCCTATTCATATTATGGAAAGCTCTTGTAAGATGTTTCTCTTTGTGGGAATTACTGTCGATAGAACTGATAACTTATTATCTTTTTTATTTCCTCTGTGAGTTGTTTGTTTGCCTTTCACTTACAAAGGACGTTTATAGCAGAACCCTTATTTTGCCAAGTGTATTCTCTGAGGGGGTTTTTAGGTTAAAGCAAAAAAACTCCACTCAAAATTAACAAAAATAATTAATGGCAATTAAGAAGGAGAAAGAGGCAGAATAAAGGAATATAGTATATGGGATTGCTTCTCATCCCTTAGGCTGTAATGTCTCTGAATTCATGATTTGCATTTCGGTGAAGATGAGTTTTTTCCCAGGTGAGCCAAAAGAAGGGGTAGCCCACCTGACTTTTCCTAATAGCTTGTTTCATTGTCCCGTTCTCTTTGTGTTCACTTTGTCCTTCTCTCACTTGCACATATTTGCTGAACGTGTCTTCTTCCTCCCTCTTTGTCTCGTCTCCTGTGTCCTGCAAACTTCTTTCACTGTCCCTTCCTCTCTGCTGTTAATTTCTTTACTTCTTACAGCCGTGACAGTTTACCAGTTCATGCGTCGTTTCATGCTGAACGTTCAGTTCCTCTGAAAACCCCACTGTGACTTTTATGCTTTTCCAGGACAGAATTATTGAGGCTGAGGATGAGATCAAGTGAAGGATCAACATCATTCTCTCTTCTAAAATTCAGCTATTTTCTACAAAATAATAAAGTATCGTTCCACTGTGTATCACGCTACTGGATGTTCTGGTACAGCAGCTCCCTGTAGTTGTGTCATTTGAACACAGAGTGGCACTAAAGCCCATGTCACTGGCAACACAAGGTATTCCAAAATAGGGTCTTTAACTCAGGAGGATGCAAACGACTAGATAACATATGAGAGGGTTTTTGTGTGGCTGGGAAGAGAGGTTTTATAGATGCAACCTGTAACAGGCATTACATATCTTGGACATGTTGCCTCTCCAGTTATTTTTGAGGAGGAATTTATCTTAAGTTTTGTGAGGGATCGTTCTGAAACTGTTGAAGAATTCTTCTGACCATGATATTGACTTTTTTTTTTTTTTTACATTAGTTGACTTTAATTCTTAGCTTCAAGCAGGTTCACTATATAAAAAGCAAGCCATTCTTCTGGAAGTCCTACATCAACGTGAAATTAAAAAAAATTTCTCAGTTTGTTTAGCTCAGAGAAGGTGTGGAGAAATGTCCAGTGCTGTAAGTGCTATTGAACAACCTTGATGTAATTTCTAAAAATTATTTGCAGGCAGTAGTTCATATTTTGCTGTACCCCATTGTTGTGGTGAAATTTGGTACAATTTAGAGTTAGTTGAGACCCAGCTCCTACTTACTCAAAAAGTACAGTTTGATCAAAGGTTTTTAATCTTCCTCTGAAAAAAATAGCTCCTGCTTTTATTGTAGGAACGCTGTTTTTGTGCCTAGTTCGTGACATGAATGTTACATTCAGTTTTCTTAAGAGTTCAAGATCATCCATGCTTTGCTTGAACAAAACACCTGGGACTTGACCTTAGACAGCTGCACTTTGTGTTTGACAGTTTTTACTGGAGCTCAAGTCTGGGCCAGATTTGGCACATTGCCCTCGTTCATCGTGCTGAGGACAAGACCGTACTCCCAGCTCTGACCTGAAGTGCTGGAGGTGTAGCTGTAGTACGTGCTTAAAAGTGAAACTCTGGGGAGATTCACCAATTTCAGGCATAGTGTGGTGGTCCTGTTTCAAAGTGTGACTTAGATGCAGCAAACACATCAGGCAAATGAAGCTAACTATAAAAATCACTTCCATTCCTCTCCTTACTTATTTTCCATCTCTACCTATGACACTGCAGCCATTGAAACTTATTTAATCTCAGTGCACTGAATAAACTTCTGAGTTTCCCATAGAATTGGCTTTGGTTTTTAATCCTTTCTGGAGAGTGACAGGACATGTGGTAATATCAGCATCTTACTGTTTTTCTTACTTGATCAAATTTACTTCAATCCTTGAATTGTGTATACAAGTGGCATGCCCTATTTATTTAGTCACTAATCAGATTGTGCATTACTAATTGGAGTAGTACCTTATTTCTCTTCACAGCTGGCAGATGGTTGTTAGGTACAGAAGGATTTTAAGTGGGCGGGGGGGAGTTCAGTGGTACACATTACTTTTTGCCACCTTTCATCTGTGTACTGCGGCACTGCCTCGCTTCTTCACACCACTTTGAGGCAGGTAAGAACTTCTTCCAGTTAAGTGAAACTGAGCCAGCTGGACAAGGTCTGGCATCACCTGGAAAAGTTAACAGTTTCCATAATGATCTACCTACACTTAGAGGGGGAAAAACCTTAACTTCATGTCCAAGCACAGCTTAAGGTGGAATTGTAATTATAAAAGGCTACTGTGTCCTGAGCTGATTTTTATCAGAGAAGGGTAAATCAACTTTAATCTACCACAGGGTCTTTCAACTCTGTGGTTTCCATTAACTTTCTCACTGGCTCTGTATTTGAGATATGGGAAGGTAAGACTTCAGAATTTTGGTAAGACTTACGCTCGTTTCCCGTATCTGAACCTTGTTCAGCAGCATGGAAAGGACCTTCTGCAAGTTGACCGCCTCTTTTGCAGTGTCTGGCCACTAGCTAGCAGGTATCATAAGCACAACCAGTGACCAATATATTTTCTGTTGAAAACATCCCATAATAGTGCCATGGAAGAAGAACAGTTAATAACTTGATGCCTTGCATTCATACACCGCAAAGATTGTATATTTTTGTTGCATTTTGCTGGGATGAAAGAGAGAGAGATATATATAAAAATAAATAAATATAAAAAAACCCTTGGCTGTATGGTCCCTGTTAAACAGGGGGTCTGGATCTTAAAGGGATGCCAGACAAGGTTCCTATTTTAATGTTACTAGATAAAGTTTCAGGATCAGTTATATATGATGGAAAAACTCATTCATATGTTCTTATTGCATGACAGTTACCGAGTTCCTATTCAAAATGGGGAATATTTTTGATACTTGCTTCTTCTGCAGTGGCAGATGAGAGTTACTGGAAGGACCCCTATGTCAAGTGTTCTGATGAACTTGTCGGGCCTCCATCTGTGGTTACATGACTAACATATTCTTGTAGCTCTGCGTGTCATGCTTCAGATAATTCACCAGTGTATGAAGTTTCAGACAAATGTGGAATTACCTTTTCACATGATGCTAAGACTCTATGCTCTGAGGCCTGTGGCTTTGCACAGTTACCAAAAGCTGTGCAAAATATGTTTTGCAAATTTGGACAAGCTGTACTTGTGATGTAATCACGATTGCTTTAAATGATCGTAGATGGTGGCAGTATCCCTTTGTCTCAGAAGTTCTTCATGCTTTTTCTACAGATGAAATTTGGCTACTGAATTCTTTCTTTCCTGACAGCAAATTCTGCAAGTTCCTTAGTAGTTGGAGAATCTTCTTTACTTTCCTTCTGTTTAATATCCCCAGACAGGTATTTATTGTTCCACAGTGTGAACGGTTTTCTCATCTTTAAGGCAGCCTGGTGATACATTGTCATTCCTGAATAGTTCTGCCTGGAAAATGGGTAATTTATTACGGATGTTTCACAAGGAAGAGAAAAATGTCTTCCATTATATTTTTTTTTACTACCTCTAGGCATTAAATTATATTCTTTTCTGATTGATGGTAGCCTTGTGATTTGGACAAACAGCAGCAATCAGCTAAGGTGAAAATGTACTCCTCTAACCTGAGGATTTGTTCATGAGCTAAAAAGAAATGGACGAACTTGTGACAGTAGTACTCACAAGGGCATCTTGGGTTAGATTTCCCTTTGAGATACAGGCTTTTTCCATTTTCATTATAAGAAAATCTGTTTAAATTTTGTTATAAAAATTTAGTATTAAATATGATATTAATAATCACGTATCATCACATCCTTACAATTTTTCTCATCATGGGGAAATGGCAAAGTTTCTGTGCTGAATTTGTTAAACCCCCTTTTAGTAATTTTTGAACTTTTTGAAGATGACCTACAGAATCATATGGAAATGCATTGGTGTGATCTTAATTTTGTTTGCTCCTTTTGAATCACCTCAAAACATAAAGCATCCTGAAAGATCTTACAGGGAGATGCTCCTCAGTTATGCTCAGCATATCTTACATCTGTTAGGCTGTCAAAGTCATTATTACGCAAATATAAGTTAGACTTCCAATATTACCAGTTCCTCCAGAGGAGGACAGCTGTTAAACAGACTTGCAGGTTACTTGGTGCTACTGCAGTTCCACTGCCAGCATTACTATAGCTTAGTAATTGATATGGATCTGAGCTTAGCTCAGATATGAACATGTGTGCTGCAACAATAGAAATATAGTTATATTCTCTGAAATAACACCAAGAAATATAATGAAATATAAATTATCTCCAATCCTAGGAGCATTGACATGCAAAAAAGTGCTCTTTCCCCTAAACGGGTTAACCTCCTGCCAACCCTGAATACAATTCAAGTGACTTAACATATTCCAGTTGTGTAGTTGTAGCTTGGCCTGAGGATTTGAAAGAAACCAAAGTCTGTATGGAGAGGAAACACACCTCTCTTAGTGTGGTGGGAAAAAATGGATATACTTCTGAACTTGTAATCTTTTCACTAGATCTAGCAAGAGGCAGCAAAATTCAAGCAAAACGTAGGTTTTACAAAAGTGGTCCAGGTATGATGCCAGACATTTGAGATGTGAATTTCTTGTAGCTGAGACCTGTAGCATTATCCTGATGACCATCGGTTCTTGGGGTAGGGCAGAGCGATTTGTTCTCAAGAGAAGGCTCTGGCCTCTACGCACTTAACAGTCTTTTTGTTTTGAGTGCTTCCTGGGGTACCTGGGACAAGCCCTGCGCTCTTGGTGCCTGACTTGTCTCAGCTACAGCACACTATAGCTTCCCCATGTCATAGTTTCCTCTTTGTGGGAACCAGGGCACTGGGGGAGAAACGGTAGAATGGTCTTGTTTTGATATGGATATGTCAGAGTGGGAACCACAGGAGATGAGAAGCAGTCTTTGGTCCTTTAGGCAGTTTAGACATTAGTGTCCCATAGTCTAAGCTGTTCGAGATGTTGAGCACAGTTTATGACATAATTCTGGTCAAGGTTTTAATCAGTCCATCACTGTTTTCAAGACACACAACCTGATGCCAATGTCAAATTATGCAGCAGTGCCCCAAGGTACTTTTCAGCAGTGCAGTTCAGTCAGCGTGATATTTATGTTTGATGCTTCAGGTTATCCTGATAACCTCACACTTTCACTCTGATGTGTTTTCATGTATGCAGTGAGAGTATTAGAAGAATTCTGGAAGCTTTGGCAGCTTCTGGTCCTGCTGGTAGGTCGTAACATTTTACCTGGGTCTGTGTTTTTTAAGAACAGGCAATGATTCCTCAGTCTAGAGCACTAGTAGAGGCATTGCTGGGTGTAATGCAATGGCTAGGGAGTGGATTTGCATGTGTGTCCTTACACTTACAAATCTACAAATAATGTGGTATTTGCAGAAATGGCAAAGAGATTACATGTACTAAATGGCTGGTGTATCTTTTTTTTAATCTCTTAATGGGCTTAAAGACCCTATAAATAGATGAGATACAGCAACCCCACACTCACTGTCTTAGAGATCCACAGACATGCAGATAAGATTTTTCGAGAACTCTTACCAGAGTTCTCTACTGCTCTGGTAAGAGTTTGTACAAACCATTTTATCTATGTGTTCAATGTTACAAAAATGATTCCTGTAATAATGCGATACTAGTACTTCTCAGTTTTCTCTTTATACCTGGAATTTTAATCTTACATTGTTTCATCTCGAGGAGGAAAGCACAATTGTATTTGAGCTTAATTTTTGCTTCTTTTCCCAAGCAAAAGTTTGAGCTCATTTCTGTGGTTGGTGTGTTTAACTTTGGTCAAAATGGGATAAAAAGTGGAGTTCAGACTTTATGCTGATATTTACTGTGTAAATGATCTCTCTTTTTTCAGGTGTAATACAAGACACCTTGCAGGATTAATCTGACAGATGTGTCAAATGTGGCTATTGGTATCTGAGCAATTTGTGTGAAATCCTTTTGAAGTCATTGGAGAGGAACAGGTACTCCTAGATCATGATTCACCTTAAATGTTTACCTTAGGGTGAGATGAATTATAGCTGAGAAATGCCTTTTTCTCTCTATAAACTGTAAAATGAGTCTAGATTGCTCAGGGAAATATAGGCTGTCAATGCTGTAAGTACATAATTTGAACAGACTCCAGGTTGTTGATCTTCCTCTGTGTACTGGGGACCCAAAACCAGAGCCATGTTATTTCAGATGTGGCTTTGTGATTGCTGAGCAGAGGGGACTAATAACATCCCTGTACCTGCTGGCTGTGATCTTGCTAATTCAGCCCATAGAGTTGACCCATCCCAGGTACAGGACTCTGCACTTCTTGTTAAACTTCATGAGGTTTCTGTCAACCCACTCCTCCAGTTTGCTGAGATCTTCATGAATGGCTGCCTGGTCCTCCAGTGTCAACGGCTTGCCCCAGCTGGGTGCCTCTCCGTGGGTTTCAGGAGGGCTCATTCTGTCCCATCATGGGGGTCATCGATGTTAAACACTTGAGGCATTAGACAGGATCAGCCCCAAAATTGACTGACTGGAGATGGGAACCACTTGTAGCTGGCTGCAGTTAGATTTTGAACCATTGGCCACTAGCCTTTGGGCCAAAAGGCCCATCCAGCTTCTTGCTGACTTTGTGTGTATGAACTATCCAGTTCATACCTCCCCAGTTTCTCTGCAAGGATGCTGTGGGGGGACTGCATTGAAAGCCTTGCTAATGTCAAGGTAGATGACAGTGCTTGCCCTCCCCTTGCCCACAAATACAGCCATTTTGTTATGGAAGGCAATCAGGTTAGTTAGGCCCAACATGCTTCGTTTAGTTCTGAGCTTTAGGACAAATCCTTTGAAGTATGGTTGCAGCTTACAGAATGTATGTTACTAGCACTTGTGTATTGGGATCCCCAATATATTTTTATATTATTGTCACTATTATCAAACATAATGAAACAGGGCTGTACCACATACTGTGTAGTCTTCCTAAGGGAAATCTAATGTGATGAAATTCTTGGAAAACCAAGGAATTGTTATCATTGACTTCAGTGAGGCCAGTAATTCAGTAAAGATTTCACTTTCTGTGTCCTAGTTACCTGCCGATTGGGGAACATGGATGAATTTGTTCTCTTTGCAGAATTTAAAAGCTCAAATGAAAAGTATTTCTCTTTAAAGAGAATAGTTCCTACTTTGTAGTAACTATTGCACTATGTATGAAAGAAAGCAATTGCAGTTCAGTGGAAATTCTTTTCAAATCCCTGTTTTTGATTTGAGGTGGCTACTTCAGTAAGGAACGCACTTTCATCTCATAAAGCCCATTTGACTATATTGGAGCTGTGCCAGTTTATACCAGCTGCTGGTCTTGTGAAATTGCAAGCCAGTCAGGATCGTGGATTCTGGATTGCAGGTAATATATTTTTTCTGGAAATGTAGCATGTAGAAAGAGAAAAAGGACATCTATTTCTATTTCACTAGTAGGTCAGTATTAACACAGGAAATGTTTTTCCTGTATGTAGGAGTTAGAGCAGCAAAACTGACAAAGGTGGTATTTTGAAACATAGGAAGCACTTTTAAAGCCAATGCTGTCATCTTTGTCAGTAATGTGTTACATGTGGATATAGTTTTTGTGAAAAGGCAGTAGAGAGCTAGAAATTATGAAACTAGTAAAACATGATTACAATGAACACTTCTCATGTTATATGATTTCTAAAGTATTTGTTATAAAAATGTTGTGTATGGCAAGAAGGCTGCTCAGGCTGGAAGGAATGCGTGATTAGAAAATACAGTAAGAGGTAGTGTTCGTTCATTTTTATTTGGTATCTCAGAGTATGCTCCCAGAGGAGGAGAAAATAATTGCATCTGCTAAAATAATTCCATGATACTAGGGCCAGGTTCCTACCAAAGGAGAGGGTAAAGAGGGAGCTAGATGGCCAGCTCCATAAATTACCTGTAGCACTGGTTTGATTACTGAAGAACTTCAGTGTTACATACAATCTAGAGTGGATTTTTATTGGAATATTTGTAACTTTAGTAGCTTTGTTTTCAAAATTTTAATTAAGAAATTACTTTCTGTGTTTTTTTTCTCTCTCTTCAGATTTGACCTGTGTTAAATTAACTTTATATTCTGAAAACTTGAGGAGGAGGTGGGTGCTTTTTCTGCCAGGAGTAATTGATTTAGCCAAAGTGGTGTTGCAAACAAACCCCTGGGTTGCCTGCAAATCAAGACAAGGTTGAAAATCCCAGCAGTTGGGATAATGCTTCTTACCGAAGCTGTAATGACAAAAATGGATATAATATTTCCCCCCCTCTGGTGGGGGCTGTTCGGTATCTGACAAGGGGAATATATTGGAAAGTTACTTAATGATTTGGGGAAATACTGTATTAGTACATGAGGTTCTAAGCTCATCAGTGGCATACTCAGAAATAAAACACAAGTTTCCTGAGCTTCAGTCTAATCTTCTACACTTGGGTAAAAAGTACCTTCCTTAATAATTGACCAGGCTACAAAAGCTTCATGCCAGCAGCCCTTTGATTAAACGTGAGTTTAGTTGGTTCATCAACATTGCAAGGAAACAAAAAATAATTCAGGCTTTACTTGTTTTCTGTACCAAAGCACGTATCATACTGTATTTTCTAAAATGTAACAGGAAGAATGTAATCAGTACAAACTTAAAAAGATAAAAGTTTTGAGGTGAGATCTTACTGCCACAGAAGTTGATAGCTGAATTTGCATGAACTCCATAGAGTCAAGACTTCATCTTTTGTTTGGTATGGTTAGGCTTGTCTGGGTTTACCTCAACGTAAGTACACTTTACAGAAATATTTTCTTTCATTGTTTTGTTGTTCCTGAAGCTTGGAAATTAATTTGCGGTTTTCCTTGAAATACAAATACCAGTAAAAGGTTGCAAATAAACCATCTTTTAAAGGTTTCTCTTTATTAAAGGAATATTTTTTCTGATAAATTTGAACTAATCCTAGTCCTCTCATTGCCTGGTTTTGAATATTGTGTGAAATTGTTCACTCTGCTGCTAAAATCTGCTGGCAACCTTTTGAGTGCATTTTGTTTTTTGAATTATAAAGGTGGAGAGAGCATCAGAGACACATAAACAACTGAATTAGGTAGACTTCAAACATTTCTACTATGGGGACACTTTAAAATGTGTAGGCAGTTCTTTTATTCAGTTTTGTAACTAAGAAAGCTTAGCTCTGAATATCTGATGAATTTTTGAAAATTGGATCTCAACTGCAAGAGTTAATTTGGGTACCTTTTTTGCTGAAACTGTGTGGAAATCTGTTTACTCTTGTGTACAGAATCTATTAACTGTGCCTTTGGTGTGAGTCTCATTGTTAATTCCATGTTAATCTGATTTTGGAGCAAATAGTGGAGACCCTGGCCTGGGACCATGCTCAGTTAAAGGAAGCAAGTCATCCTAGGTGTATGTGTTAGGAAGGGTGAGAAGAGCCCATCCTTGAGACTCCGTGAAGGGGTGATGACTATGATGCCACATTAACTAAATATTATTCTGGTATTCTTTTCATATGCAATCTTAACTTTCTAGCTGGGTGAGACAAAGCCAAACATCTGTATAAATTCCCTGTCCAACTCTAACAGCTCAGACATGACGCCATGCAAACTCTGCACTGCTTCAAGGACCCACGTGGCTTGGGTGGAGATGAGTCTAGTTCTCATGCCTTAGTGCTTCTGTTTCTGGGATTAACACAGATAGCTTTGGTGTCTTAGATATATGTGCAAAATATTACTGTTCATAAATTGCACACATCTCAAGGCATAGTTCTTCTTATAGTTACATGAATACCTATGGAAAAGCTTCTGGCTGAAGTTTTGTGCCTTTTGCTCGATCACAGTAAGGCCACGTGATCAGCGTGGTGTGTTACAGAGGCTGATAGACCCCCTGCTGAAGTGCTTATAGTCTAAGGCAAGTGACAAAGGATATGATTAGGATTTAAAAGGTGAAAGTAGGTACATGCACTTCATAATATTTACTTTAGTATGTATTTGCAAATTTGAAATATTGCAAACAAATAAAACCACAGCCAGCCTCATCCGTCTTTCCCAATAACCATCATCTGACCCTGCAGATGCCCCGTTAGGAACTCTCCTTGTGGTGCAGTGCTTAAGGGAACGATCATGTTTCATGATGTGGAAAACAGGGGATGATCCAGAGGTCAAAGGCATATAGTCAGCTTCCAAATGCTACGTTGTTAAGTCAAGTTTTGGAATATTGTGGTGTTCCTGTGCAAATTGGAATAGGTCAGAGGAGCCATGACAATGGTGCGAAGTCTTCTCTTGCAGTAAGGTATTAGAAGCACTATAAAGGAAGAGAAGTATTAACACAGTACCTACCTATATAAAGAAAATGTTCCTGATGTTAGAGGACTTCTTGGCCTAGAAATAAGAGATGTAGCAAGATCCAACGACTTGAAGCTCAATCTAGACAAATGTTGTCTTACGTCTGTAAGATACATGTTTAGTTATAGTTCGCTGTTAGAATAACTAAGCAAGAAACAGTATATTATCCCTCCCTTGCAGGTTTTAAATTAAGATAGCTTAATCTTTCTGGAGGATTATTTAGGTCAGTGATTAATCAGAGCCTGATTCAACATAGTTTATTTAGAAAGTCGGATTAAATGGATGATATGTCTGAGGAATTTCTTTCACTTGAAAAATAAGCCTAGGAAGGGTAGCTATCTTAATAATTAGCAAGCTAATGTATTGATTCATTTTATGTATTACTTTATTAGGTAAAGTCTTTAACACCTCTTAATTTTATTTTAGATTTTAAAGTAGTATTCTCTAATATTAACTTAGCAAATGGCAAAAATCAAAGGCCCACTTAGAATCAGAATACCATAAAATTCATAACCTTTGGTAGATGATCCATTTTGGGGAAAATTAAGGAAGTAACAAATATTTGGTGCTCTTTACCAACACAGATTGTCTCACTGTGTTACAGGAGTTGTAGGATTGGGCTTGTGGACAGAGACATATTTCATTGGCATTACTTTTTTGGCTGAAGAATGTAAGAAGTTATATTAGTGAGACAATTATTAGAATACTTTTTTCCAGTTGTGATGCCAATAGAAAAAAAGAGACGATGTCGCAATTGCAGAACACATCCCAATCAGCACTGAACCTTTTTGGATCATATTTCAAATGAATTAACTTAGAGTCAAATAATTCCAGACAAAGTATATTAGCAAAAGAAAGAGCCGTTACTGCTTTCCAATGAAATGAGAAACATAACTGAGTACCACCTGTCACAAAGGCAGTACAACGATCCAGATGGTTATTTATTTTCAGATAGGGAGGAAGAATGGAGAGCGGGGAAACTGCTGCCAGAATTTATGGGTTTTTTTCCCTCCCCTTTGTTACCTTCTTGTCAGAATAGTTTCTCTAATTACAGGGAAAAAAAAATTCTTAGGAATAGGTTGTATTGATGGGATATTCCTTTTGCTATCTAAAGGTACTTCACTTTTTTTTATTAGCATGCAATGCCGTTTGAGAGGTCCACCCATTACTATTTCATCTTGTACGATCAATAAGGCAAAAATAGAATGAAAAGGATTTTGGCTGCTTGGTGGTGATTTCTTTTCCCCCTGAAGCTTAGAAATTAATTTGCAATTTTACTTGAAGTACCTGTAAGAAGCTGAAAGTAACCTGCAATTTTTAAAAAAGGTTTCCCTGCATTAAAGAAATACTTTAATGATAAATATGCACAATATGAGCATTTGAACTAATGTGTATTGTGCGTGCATTTTATTTACCAGTGTATTTGAGGCTCGAGCTTAGGCAGGAATCAAGAGAGGGCAAACTGATCTAACCCTAGTCCTTTCTGATTTTTAATATTTTGTGAAATTGTTCACTATGCTGCTAAAATCTCCGGGCAACCTTGTTAGGTTTGACAGAGTGCAGGTTCTTTTTGGAATTCCGAACATGGTGAGAGTATTGGACATAGATGGAAATGAGTGAATTAGGTTTCTACTATGGGGACATTTTAAAGTAAGTAGTTCCCATGTTCAGTTTTGTAACTAACAACTATGTGGAAATGAAGAGTTCACTCTTGTTTAGTAGCAATTCCCACCCCACCTCCATCCTGGTAGAGTGACATATTTTGTGGCTGACTGGGAGAAGAGCCAATACACCCAGGATGTCTTCCTAGAACAGGAATTGTATTCGGAGAAATGGTTTAAATAAAGCATTTCTTTTAAATTATAGCTATATTTTGATCACAAAATGAAAACTGACAGAAAGGTGTGACAGTAAAAATGTGAGTGGTACTGGGCCAATAAGTGATACTAGGCTTCTGTGACAGCTTTTATGTGTATATAAAAATATACATATACAAATAGCATCGCTTATTATATCAGAATACCTTCTTGGGACTTAGGTGGAGGAAGTACCTGTCACTCTTGATAATTAGGGAGTACTCTTTAGGTAGAAAACCAGAACTTTTATTACAAAGACATGATAAGAGAAGTATTGCAAGACCTCTCATGAGCTTGAACTCTGTGATTTGTAGGTCTTTGTTTTGGAGCTGCATCTTATCACACATCTATTTTTGTATATACAGAGCTATGTCAGTGATGTTCAAGCCAGTGGGAATTATTTACATACCTGACCATTTTTATGTCAAACCCAGATAGGTAGGTATATGCCACATGCCTCCAAAATATATGCTATATACCTCCAAAGTACTTTCAGAACGGGCTGAGCCCTCTGAATGTATTTCCCTTTATATATAAAACATACCCCTTGTGAACAGATTTTAAGGAATGAAACCTCTGTTCAGTGGAATTGAAAACATTGACCGTGATTCAGGAGAACATCTGAGTTACTGGCTTGCTGCAGGCCAAAGGGGTAAGCAGCAATTTCAGGGAGGAGAAGAACAAAAGTCAACTTTTGCTGTCTTTGTTTTCTTCTGAAAGATGACACCAGGCAGGGATCAGTTTCTGACGTGAATTCAGAACATCATTGAACAAGAATAATATTTCCCCTTTTTCCCATTGAAGTTTGCTTTAGGAGCTTTATCATTGTAAAACTAAATGTAGAAGCCCTTGCTATTTCATTTATGTAATGCACTATAAATATATATAAAGACAAAATTAGAATCTGACATAAATATGTCACAAAAGTATTTATTTCAATAGCATATCCTAGGTATTCTTAAAATCTTAAAACTTAAGTGTATCTGCATGTCGTGATTTCACAACACCTGCTCTTCTTGTGTTCAAGTTTCTCAAATTATTGATGACTTGAGAACCTCCTCTTACTTTTTTGATTGATGACTTGAGAACCTCCTCTTACTTTTTTCCTTAGCCTTCATGTACAAAAGCTTGAAAATAGTTGTGTACTAGAAGCTCAAACTTGATACTAAAGCCTGCTCTGTCTCATGATTTTAAAGCTAATTCTTTTGGGATGAGAAGTGGCATTACTACTGTAACAGAGTAATACTGCAAAAGAGAAAATTGCTGCACATGCCTGGGAGTATGGCTCACATCAGATGCAATAGTGAAAGAAGCCAACTTGAAGAAAGGGAAAACAGAATTCAAATTCAATTATAAAGCAATTAGAGAATAAACATTACTTTCTCTTTGTTCTCTCTTTGGTGTGATATACTGCTAGGATGTTACTAAAAACAAATTAGTGTCTTAGTTATGTTTGATTCAAAATAGAACTTTCAGCTCCGTCCTTTATGTTCTTCCGCTTTTGTATGTGGAAAGCCTTTGGCTCTGGAGCTTTTGGATTCAAGGTTTTGGATCTTTGTATTGAAGCATGTTTGTCGCAGCTGTTGGAAGAATGACTTGCACTTTAACTTTGGCTATTAATTTGTGGCTTTGTAGCTATGGAGGTCTGTGATATTTTTGTGTGAGTAGAGCAGGACAGTACAGAATGATTTGGGGAGGTTTGTTATTTAATAGAGTTTTTCAATATTTCATTTATTATTCAATAATGGCAAACTCCTGACTGTAAAGCACTCTGACAAAGAACCTTTGCAAAAATAATTACATGACTGATCTTAACTCTCTTTTGATGTCCCATTCAGTAACTCATTTTTAGCTCGTGAGAATGGTGCTTATGGTCTTGATCCTGTGTCTCACTGTGAAATGTTGGGGAATAGCCTCATGTACACAATAAGCTGATACTCTTCCTCATGGTCTTTGTAAAATCTGATTTGTTCTTGGGCTTTGCTTTTAGATGTGTATGTGTGAATGAGTGTGTTTTGGGGAAGTCTTTTGGGGAGTGAAAGATGTGTAAATGCCATTGAGCTTGATGTATTGCAGTACCTTATTAAAAAAATGCTCTTGGACAAGCTTGAGATATTTGGGCAGAGAAGACTGAGGATGCTTATACTAACGTTCATTGAAATAGCTGCCTATAGACTGAAGGTTTTTGGTCTTCCTGATTTCACAAGTGGTATATTTACTGTAAATCTTTTTTTCTTTAAAGAAGGAAAATCACTTCTAAACACATTCCTTTCCCAGCTTCATCATGACTTTTATAGCTTAATTATAAGCTCCTACAAATAGGGTTTTACTGTGCAGATGCTGACACAGCCTTACCTCTAGTGACCCGAATGGCCTCCTATGTTAATTACTGTAGATCAGTAATCATGTTATAAAAATATGCATCTGGCTTCTGTCCCAGAATCCGGACCACAGTGTTGTCTGTCTTTCTGTACAGTGTTACATGTATGTATCACTTTATACAACGACCAAATTCTCAGTTGTGACTCAGAAAAATAGCCCCCTTCTTTGTAAGAACCAGCTTTGACTCCCCTTTCCTTTATACTACCTCCCCAGCTCTGCATCTCACTTGGCTGATGCACAAATAAATCAACTTGGAAGATCTTGAGGAGACTTGAAGAACATGCCTCATGGCAGATGAAATTAAATCAGATTTAGTGAAACTATTTATTGATCTACTTTTAGACTGCAAAGGATATCCAAAACGTAGGGGATGGCCTGCTGCTTTGGCAAGGAAATCAGTTTTAACAGGGAGATAGAGGTTTACTTGTTAGCTTGTTTTTCCTAGTCAGGTCTCTGTTCATGTTGATTCTTATGCACATGCGTTTGGATGGGCATGTTTGTTGGGGGAGATGTGCTGGGAAGTGATGAATATGAGAACTTCTCTAGCTCAGCCGTCTTGGTAGGCAGCGTCGTGCTTGTGTCCTTAATAATACAAGTACTGTGGGGGCTCAGCTATCCTTATGCTCACTTGGATAGCCAAATTTAGGCTTCGACAATCGTTTGTGTAGCTTGTTGGGGTTTCAGTATGGCTGAATGTAACCATTGAGTTGCAGGGCCAGGTAAGACTAGGAGAAGCTAAATGTGTAGCAGGCTTGAATGATAAAATTGGGTGAAGAAGCGGGGTAAGACTCCTCTTAAATTAACTGTATCCAGAAGGATATGTAATCGGATATGTGTTTCTAACTTGCAAGTTGCAAGGGGATGGTGGGGTCATTTTAGTGGAGAATGGGGCAGACCTCTGTTTTGAAGGTGCTGTCTGTGTCTAAGGGTCAAAGTCTGGCAGGACCGAGCAGAGAATCACTGTTTTTCAGTGCTCTTCTGATGCTGATTAAATCAAAATGGATCTTGGCCCAAGACTGCACTGAAGCAACAGTCCTGGGGGGACTGTGGCGGAAGCCTGGCGTAAAGTGGTAAACTCCCGAGCCGCGTCTTGATGTTCGCAAGTGTCACTGGGGGGTCTATAGGGTCCGGTCCCTCCGCTCCCCGCTCCTTCCTCTTCGGACATGGAGCCCGCTCCCATTTCGGCCGCGGGCACTGGGCAGAGCCCGCCAGAGGAAAGGTGTCGTGCGGAGGGACCCATGGCATCGGCGTGCTCGGGCTCCGGCTTGCAGGCGTAGCCGTGCTGGGGCGAGGTCCTCCCGCCTGTCCCGCCCCGCCGGGGGCGGCGGCGGCGGCGGCGGCGGCGGCAGGATCCGGCCGCATCCCGCAGGTGGATCCGGCTCCTGCCTCCCTCCGCGCTGGGGCCGGCGGTGCGCGGCGCCATGTGACTGGCGCGCGTTTCCTGCCTCCGCGCCACCTGATCCGCGGAAGGAGCGCGGCGGCGCGCGGAGCGCAGCGCAGCCCAGCGGCTCCCGCAGCGGCCGGGGAGCGCGCCCCGGCGGGCGGGCGGGCGGGCGGCGGGGAGGGCGCCGCCGCGGCCCCGCCGCCGCATGGAGACCCAGGACCAAGGGGCGCAGATGGAGCCCCTGCTGCCCACGGTACGGCTGCCGCAGCGCGGCCCCGGCCGCGGGGGGGTGCGACGCGCCCCGCGGGGAGGCAGCCGGGGAGGGGGGCGCGGGGGGCCGCCTTCCTCCCCGCCTGTGCTGGGGGTCGGAGGCGGTTTTTCGGTGCGTCGGGAAACAGGCTGGCTCGCTCCGGTGCCGGGCGATGCGGCGGGGGTGTCTGGGCGCCAGGGCGCTCGGGGATGGAGCAGCGTGTGTTTGTGCGTGTGTGTACGTGTGTCCCGCCGGGGCAGGCACCCTCCCCTCCGGCTCCCCCCGCTTCAGGCATCCCCTTCCCTTCGGTACCCCCTCTCTCCGCATCGCCCTGCCTCCGACATCTCCTTTCTCAGGCTCCCCCTTGTCCCCCTGCTTCCCGGCGGTGGGGCAGTGCTGGGGAGCGAGCACCTGTGGGCTGCTCCGTGGGGATCCCGCTCCGGCGCTGAGGCTGTCTCCGCAGGTCCCTAGCCCTCCCTCGCTTGGAGACCGCAGAGGAATCTGCTGAGGTCTGGCACTTGCACGGCAGGGTCTGTCTCCCTCCGGATCCCCGTCTCTGCTTCGTGCCGCGGTGTCGCAGTTTCTTGTGCTTAGACGTGGAGCTGGTAATCTGTGGGGTTATAGTCGTCTGGGGGGGTATGCGGTGCACCCTTGCCTCAGAGCACAGTGTGATTGCGCAGCTACGGCTGGGCAGTGTTTCCCTAGCAAGTAGGAAAGGGGTCAGTTGGTGGGGGACTTCTTACACTGTTAGATCAGTGGGGACCTTCTTTCCTGCCTGGCCTCCCCCAAACACAGGATTTGCAGACACACGCAAGGTGTAAGCGTGGGCGTCAATCTTGATCTCATACCGAGATTCTGTTTGTGAATGGCGGTTCCTGCCTTGCACTGGAAATCAGTCTGTCTGGGGCAGGGAGAAGTCTCTCATGTGCATACACAAGTGTCTGACTGTGCATACACATCCCTGTGAACACACTGCATAGGTCTGCAGAGGCTTCGCTGGCTCCTGAAATGGCTCTGTGGTAGCACGACGAGCTGCACAACGTTGACAAAGCTTGACAGAGACAAGGCTCAGCTGCTGCAGGTTGATGAGATGCACTCATAGCAAGCCTGTTTTTTGTAGGGTCTGTTCCCATCATCTGTTGACGTGGTCCATTTTGCAGTCAGGTGTCAGGTTGCTACACAGTGTGAGGTTATCTCTGGCATCTCCTTTCTCCTTGTGGCGGGGACAGTTTTTCCTGTTGCTCTCTGGATACCTTTTGTGAATCGTAATTCCTGTTACTTGCTGCTCTTGCAGTTTCTGACACTGGAGTAGAAGAAGGTCCTGTCTTTTTTGCTGACAGACAGGCTGCCCAGTTCCTTTCCTTAGAGAGACAACTCAGTGTAAATCCGGTTTCCATCTGTAGTTCGCGATCGCTGATTCTGTGGAAGGCTCAGTCCTCAGTGTTTCACACCAGTGCGGTAGCCTGCAGTCGGTAGCAGTCTCGGTCTTGCTCATACCTTGGTAGTCTGCGTGCTGGTCTCGCTTTGTCAATGTGCGTTGTCTCTGATTGTGCGGCGGCCACTGTGCAGGGAGTCAGAGGGGTCAGCTTTCAGAAGGTGCAGTCTACAGGATTGCCTTGTGCTGTCTGGCTTTAAGTTTTGTTCCTCCAGGGCTGTGCACAGAAAAAAGGGCTGTTGCTGTGGTTGAGGGGACCAAAGAATTTCTTGTGTGCTGAGGAGGGGAGAATTGTCCCCGGTTCCCTCTGCAGCCCTGACTGGCAGAGTCCTGCCCTGATGCAGTACCTGTTTGCAGAGCTGCAGGTCCCCATCAGTGCTGTTGCTCATTAAGTTTGTGGCCTGGTACCCACCTCCATTGACTTCCAGTCAGTGGAAGAGTCCACTGACTCTTCCTCAGTCCTCTCTTACTATCGCTGTTTCTGAGAGGGCCTCTGCATGTCAACAAGGCAACGTTGCTTTCCTGCCACGACGATGGTAAAGGCACAGCTCCTTCAGTCTTCGAGATTTCTCTGTCCTGGTGGCATTTTCTCCGTGTATCAAGCAATAAAGTGTGTGTATGTGCTCTGGCAGTCTCAGCCTGGCTGATGTCTAGAGTCCTGCATGTGGTAAGGCAGAAGTGGCTTTTGCATGGTGGGAGTCTTGTACCTGGAGTCATGGCAGAGTTTAAGGAGCAGGAATCGTTGGTAACTTCAGTGCTGTTAGCCTGGGAGGTAATGCTGTGACATAGCAGTACCTTTAGAGTACTTCTGTTTTAGGAATCAATCCTCATCTTGACTGGAAACAAACGGAACAGGAATGCAAGCTGTAAACAGATACAGTTCTGTTCCCAAGCGTTGTCCCAGTTCAGTGGACTCTGGGTATGAAGACAAAGGCTCCTAGCTGAGCTTGTTTCCTTCAAGGGCTTAGTCTAATGGCTTTGGTATATGCAACAGAGTTAATCTCTTTTTTGTGAAACTGTAACACATGATATGTTTTAACTGTTATTTATAGTAAAAAGATAGTGAATGTAGTCCTTGATTAGTTTTATCTTCTAATGATGCTCAGAGATTGTGAAGTCTCAATATAACTTCCCACCAAAATCCCACAGTCTGTACAAAGTGGAACCTATTTTTATTGTAGTGTTAGTCATATGTTGTTATTGATTTATTATACAAGCTTTTAATTAAAAACCCCAATCCCTAGCAATTTGCAAAATGATAAAATACATAGTTCCCTGTGGTTTTGAGGAGTTAAATAATTTCCTTATCGGTCTCTTTTTCACAAACTCCTTTTGGAAAGAGTTCTTACACAGCGACAGCACCTTTGTTAGCCGTTAGGCTACTGCTTCTCAATTTTTTTGCAGTGTGGGCAAATTTCTGTGAAAATTATTAGAAATCTATTGCAAATTGTCTGTAAGTGCAATATTGTAGAAATAAATGAAAAAGGAGATTCTTCACCTGGAAACAATTTGTTCAAACTGCTCTTGAAAACGCAAATATAGTCTCATTTTTATGGTTCAGTACATATAGTGATATGGTAACAAAATGCAGACTTGTATGCTTTCTGTATCATCTAATGTTTTATTTATCAGTCATCAAGTATATTTTTTCAGTGTGATTATTCAGAGTGCTTTAAAATAGTTGTGAGTAATTGAAAGATTGCTGAGGAGTCATCATTTGTTTACAGCATGGGAGAAACAATCTGCAGATCTTCTCTACAAAGATCTTTTATTGATTTCTAATCAAAGGACCAGATATTGTTAGTTTGTCTGTATACATGTATACCTCATTGCATGTAAATTGTTTTGCAAATTGTCACTTAAGGCAGTGTATTCATAGCAAAAGTTATTCGTAGAGTATTTGTTTCTGTCCGTTCTGGATCTCTCTTGTATGCAAGTCAAAAGTGGCTTTCAAAACAGGATTATCTGACAGAGGTTTGATATTTCAGATATAAGAAGCGTGTATAGACAAAGTGCAGATATTTTTGTTAACTATGTTTATGCTTAGCATGTTGTTTTCCTGTGTTTTCTGAAGGTAACAGTAAAACCCGTGTATGTAAAGCCAAATTGACTCTTCCTTTCTAAGTTCATATTCTCTTGCCTTCCTCCTTAAGTCTTAAAATTCAAAAGCTGTTTTGTTTTATTTATTTGTTTGTTTATTTTTAAAATCCAGTAGATACAAGACCTTAAAGCATGACATTGCTGATATATGTCCACAGATATATAAAATGCATATGCATGCACTATGGTATGGTATGATATGTATGCACTAGGTAAGATACTGTTTGTATCGAGTACTCTTGTTGGTGCTGCAAATGGCACGCAGTTATTACTACTTAGGCCTCCGTATGTGGGAGAACGGTATAGCGAGATCTTGGGTAGTAACTATTTTTAATGTAGCAGGTGAGTGTGGGAAGCTGCTCACACTAGCAGGCCAAATTCTTTTGCTTTTGTTAATGCTGAGTGGGACCTCTGACGAGACTTGCAGACGAAATGTATTGCTCATTATGAGAATGGATGGCAGAGCCTGACTCCACAGTTTGTATAACAGTACTAATTCCCAGTTCACTTCACCAAAATTTAGCATTGTAGCAACAGTTAAGGCAAGTTTATAGAGACCACAGGAATGTTGTGATTCTTTTGGAAAAATACAGAGGCAGTATTACATTTTGAAGACAAGAGTACTGAGATAATGGCACCGTTGAAAATAAACCCCCAAAACGTAATTATAAGTATAAATTTAAGATGGAATTGCTGCTTTGGGTATTTTCTTCTTTACTGCCTGATTCCAAGTTCTGAGTGAAAAGAAAAAAGAAATCTTTTTTCCAGGAAAATGCTAGAATGAAATGAAGTAACAATCAGGGACACATTTATTTACCCCCCCCACCTTACCCCCTTATATTTGCCAATGTAATGATTAAAAAAATTTTCCCTGGATCATGTGGTATGCTGTGGTGTTACTGTTTAAGAATAATTGGTAGCCTGATACATATTTGTGGAAAAATAAGAAAGAATATGAATACTGTGTGGAAATCATTCCACCTTAATGCATCTGTGTCTGGTTTGAGTTCTCCCCACAATTTCTACTTGTTAAATACACACTTTCAATTTCCTCTGCTAATAATTGCATCTTCCCTTTCTACTTTTTCCTTTGGAAAAAAATATAGAATCAATTCTAAAGGAAAATACTTCCACTGACATCTTTTAATGCTTCTTAAATAAGTAATGTTTACAACCTCAGTGGATGAGAGGATTTAAGCAGGTGAGGGAAAACTTAATCCACTGTAAATCGTCTTGAACAATTAGTTGTGTATCTGATATGAGAAGAGAAAACCATAGGCATAGCACGTTCCTTTCATTTCTGTAATACTCTAACATATATGTTCAGGTCTGCATTGCAAAAACCGAAACTTTTGAAGAATCATGCCATTGTGACTCCCTTTGCAATAATAATGCCATTTTTATGTCGTCCGAATTAATGGAGGACTGAATGTGTTCAACAGAATTTTCAGCGTTGGTGAAGTTTAAAAGTTATTCTCGTGAAATGAAAAATAAGCTTAGCATCTTTAAAGATGATTAAAATCCACCCCACTTCTACAACGTTGTTGATTAGGATAGGCAGGGTGAAAGTTGGAATAGGTGATAAAGGCAATTGCTAAAAATAGAAGGAAAGAAGTGTCTTGGGGGAAAAAAAGCTGCAGGGTGAAATGAGGGTAAAATTGAGAGTGTGGAGAGATTTGTGCAAAGTTGGAGAATTGAGGACATTATGGCTGACTGTGGTATGAAAGGAAAGAGGGAGCTGATTAAGTTGCATGGGGAGGAATTGATTTGGTTATGGCACGGGAAAAGAGATGGAGGAACAGAAGCAGGAAAGCCAGCTCATGCCCTTGTACATCTGGGGCAAAACAGGATCTTGAATCCTGAGTCTTCCGTATCTTTGCTGATTTCCCTGTCCACCTACTGGAGCCTTTTCACTTTGTTTAATTAGCTATTTACGAGACATTGCGAAGTTGATTATAAATAGATTTTGGAATTCAGTGGAGACGTGAAATGTCAAGATTTGCCAGTTTTCAATTTTAATAAAACAGAGCAGGAACTTGCTGCAAAGAAACAGGCACAGTAGCATATTTAGGAGAAATAAAGTCTTCAAGGTACATGAGGTAGTATTTGGCGCTTCTAAGGTATTAGCTGAGTAGTACAGTACTACGTGCTGTGTTTCGACAAGAGAATAGCAATTGTAGAGCAATTCAAGAAGAACAACAAAAATCATCATAGGCCTAAAAAATACGAAGGAAGATTTGAAGAAACTGGAATTCCTTAGCCCGACCATGGAGACATGCACGTTTAGTGTGTAAAAGGCTGCTGCTGCAAAAAAGACCAATTTCTTTCTTATATCCCTACTGAATAGCGAAAGAAGAAAAGGTTGTGGGACAGTATTAAAAGGATGTTAAGAAAAGCTGTCTAATGCTAAGGATAATGAAGCAGTGGAACAAATTGTCTAGTATGTTTGTGGAGTCTCCATTATCCATCTGTAAGAACAAGTAAGAGAAGTATCTGACCGAAAAGACGCATATGCAGTTACTGCTGCTTTAGGGCTGAGTGATGGACTAGAAGACCTCATGAGATCTCTTCCAATTCTATCATTCTGTGACAAGGGCTCACCCTTGTCTTTTTGGAAAGACTATTTTATAGATGGGTGATACATGATCTGCAAACTGAGGAGAAAGGAGCAGTTTATCTGGATTATAAATGTTGATACCTTCAGTTAAGTCCACCTGAATCTTGAATTTACTATAAACATTTACTACAAACACATTCAAAGAGTATATTAAAAAGATAGATGCCTACTGTTCATCCAACCGTACAAAACCATAAAATGTAATATTATGAATTTGTATTTGCAAAATGCTAATCTTAAATGTAGATTTTTAAACCTTCCTGGAGTCCTCTTGACTTTTTAAAGAGCGTAGGAGTCTGTCTGCATCAGTGGGACTGCAAGAAGTTCCAGGACAAGTTTCACTGGGAGCAATCACTTTGTAGCTGTCACACTCAAAAATGCCAGAAAGTATTGCACATTTGTGTTGCTTTTTGGAGAGAGATTGGGATCGTTTTGCACCTTTTTCTGGAAACATGTATTAAAAGTAGTGAAAATGCTATAAACTAAGAAAAACTGATCTGAAGCCACTGTTCTGAGGAATTGTTCCAGATATCAGTCACTAACAATTGTGCTAGATTCTCTCTAGAGGCGTTCATAGTCACTGAAACTATGTAAGGATGGAAAAAAACCCAAGCCCTGCTATTAGATTCTGGCAAAAATAGCAAATAGATACTTAAACTGTAATTAGTCTGGCAAATATGTCATTAAATTCAATAGCAAAATGCCATGTCATTTCTGGAGAGGAAGATCATATGTACATGTAAACTTCCTTTTCAACATAGGAATGTGTGCAAGGGTTTTATTTTAGAAGTAAGCAGCCATCAGCAAGAATGTGATTTCATGTCAGATCTTTCCCAGTGAAACACTGAAAACTGTGGTGGTTGTGTGAAGGATGTTTATAGTGTTGTAAACATCAATAGGAAATAAAGGTACAATCAGGGAGATTGTGTATCAAATCATAAGTGCTTTAGATTTTTTTTATTGGTACTGACTAGTAGTTTTCATATTTTTTCTTTATAGAATCAAAAAATAGAATCCACAGGGGAATAAAAATAACTTCAGGATTGCAGGATTGTTCTTCTTCTCAAGCATTTTAATTTTGGGGTTCAGGAAATTGCTGCTGGTAAATTTGAATAATTGGATTTATGATTGTGGAATACAAATCAGAAATAAAAAAGGGCTGCATTATATTGATGTGCTCAGTATTTGTAAGATTTAGTAAAATTTTCAATTTTGTGTTTTGTTAGTGGACTGAAACATCAAGCTTCTGAATACTAAGATGGAACTATTTCATTCTGTAAAGCTATATTTCTGTTGTAAAACGAAGCACAAAAAAACCCAAAATACAATTCCAGGATAAGATCCTGCAGTCTCTCCTAGATCTGGTTGACCAAAGGTCAATCAATAAATTTGTGCTAGAGTGTATTTCTAGAAAGAAGATTTTGCTTTCTCCATACATCCATCCGTCCATCTATCTGTATCTTTGACAGTTTCCCAGTAGACAAACAGGAACCCTATCAGTTGTATTGTTAAAATTCAACTAAGAAAAATATCGATGTGTTTCCTCACAAGTTAAGATGTAGACTTTTTTTTTTTTTTTAAATGTATACTGAAAAGATACAGGAAAGTATGAAAGCTTTCTTTTTGGACTTAAGCAGCATAAGATGTCTAAAATCAGCTAGAGGAAGTTGCCAAAATTCCCATGTGACGATCAATAAAGTCTAACTGCAGCTCGAGAAATGTGCATCTTTTTTCAAGGCCCAAGTTGTAGAGTTGAAGATTTCATTCTCATTCTTGCTTAATTATTTCATCTGCTTATCTCATAAGACAAAGCCTATTACAACAGCTGTAAAACAAAAGTGAATCTTGAGCTTTTAGCTAAGTCCGTAAATTATATGCTCTGCTAAACGTAGGAGGTTGATAATTTTCATTTGAACAGCAGTTAAGTGATGATAATGATAAGATGAGAATTTGAATGGCAAGTATTAGCCACTCATTTGCTCTGGAGATTTGTTCTTTACCTTGAGATTCAAGGTTGAGCTTATAGATACACTGTTCCCAAGGACGGCTAAATAGCCATGCAGAAGTGGTTGAACCACTATTGTCCCTATTAACAAATTCTCACCTGTTCTGCCCAAGTGGGAAATGAATAAAGTTTGATATCATCTCCTAAGAATGCAGAACAGTTTTTTTTATGAGATTGCACTACCAGCATCTCAAGTATATTGATACAAAATTGAAAAGATTGGAAGTTTATGATCTCAAAATTTGTGAGGAAGAGGATATATTCTCCTGGTATGCTCTATAGTATGAAGAATGTAGCAAAAATTATAATTTCCTGTTGCCTGTGGAAGAGTGGGCATTCTTCTGCCTTTGATTTCATGAAAATGTGGATAACCTGTATCCTTTTTCAGAAAGATCAGCATGCTTTAAGAATTTCTTTTGATCATCTTTGTGACCTATTTAGACAAGTACAGAAATAGAACCAGAGTGTCCCAGAACAGTACATTATTGTGCCGACAGAAGGGATATTATATGTATTGGTGTTTTAAATGAATTTATAAAATAAAAGTAGCGTTCCCTTCTACCCCCTCACCCCCAAATCTGTGCAACAGTTGCTGCTAGCCATCTTAATGCTGTCCTCAGAAACAACCTACAGTTTCCAGTTCTTTTGAGGCTACTGCTGACTTGTTTGAGACTCTCCTAAGTTCCAAAAGTATCACAGAATCATAGAATGGTTTGGGTTGGAAGGGACCTTGAAGATCATCTAGTTCCAACCCCCCTGCCACGGGCAGGGACACCTTCCACTAGACCAGGTTGCTCAAAGCCCCATCCAACCTGGCCTTGAACACTCCCAGGGATGGGGCATCCACAGCCTCTCTGGGCAACCTGTGCCAGTGCCTCACCACCCTCACGGTGAAGAACTTCTTCCTTACATCTAATCTAAATCTACCCTCTTTCAGTTTAAAGCCGTTACCCCTTGTCCTGTCACTACATGCCCAATCAATGCCCATCACCAATACAAACGTTCATATGGTCTCCACAAGTCTACTGTGTTCTAAGACTTTACTTTTTTGCAGAAAATTTCATAACTTAGGTTGTAACCCATATTATCCATATCCTTCAATTACTGTCATCCTTTCCCTTTATTTGAAGAGAAGATGGAAATGCTCAAACATAAGACTTGACTGATGATATGTTTTAGAAAGCTTCCACTTTATTCTGTTTTTCCTCTTAATGATTGTGTTATAGTGAAATACTTAACTATGTCCACTTGTTTTTATTGCAACATTATAATAGCTTTTGAAATTAAATGTGGCAATGAGCTGTAAAAGCACTCATAAAGCTGTGTTTCATGCTCATCCAAGAATCTTCTTATGTGAAAATTCTAATAATAGGTGGATTCCATATCTTTTTTTGAGAGAAGTACCTGGATGAATCCAGAATAGGTGAACATGCTCTCAAAAATAGTATTAAGCAGTGCAGAAGCCTTCACGCCTATCCTCACCAGTTTAATAGAAAGGAGTTTTTCTGTAGCCATCCAGCTGGCTTCAGTAAAATCAAATGTGCCTCTTGCTTTTGGAGTACTCTCCCCCAGTCCTCATCTTGTAGGGGAATATTGAGAAAAACCCTGCTGTGGAGTACCCACTGAAACTTCACGTAACTCACAGGACTTTGCTCTAAAATGACATTGGAAGAAAAGGTTAAAGACTTTTAAAGTAACTTTTAAAGAAAAAGCCACGTTCAGTTTTAGAGAGGATGAAATGTTTTTCAGTGATCTGTAGTTTGTGTAGTTTGATTATGTTCATTTCACTTCATCTTGCCTGAAAGTTTAGGATTCTGTGTGCGCTGTATCTGAATTGATTTACTTTGACCAGCAAATACATGAAAATTTTTTTCTATTCGCCCAGCCATAACTAAGAGTTGGTGAGAGGTTTCTAAATGCATCCAATGTAGGATCTGAGAAAGTCTGATAGGAAAGTAGTGTTCTTGTTCTGAAACCATTTTTTTGATCTTAAAGTGTAGAAATCATGATTCCAGAAGTGGTCTGGTATTTAAAGCAACTTGTCATATAAAAATTCTGATTAGTGTTTCAATGACAATATTGGAAAAAGGTAATCTCTACAAAACCAGTTCTTGGTGACTCTTAGGCTATTACAGTTGCTACCTGTGGCACTCATCAGAAGTTATTCATTATTTCATGTTTGTGTGTATCTGTTCTCCCTTGGCTTGCATACAAAGGATGGCTGTACAAAAAACCTGCTGTGAGGTAGGTAGCGTCAGAGCCTTCTCTTCTATCTCCTTAGTTGCATGCGCTGACCTTCCATGCAAGGTAGGTTTACCCTTGATAAAATAGGGGTAGCCTGCTTTGTGCTTGGCGTCATGTAGGAATAAACACAGTAGTTTATTACAGCATGGATAAGATGCTGTAAATGAGCCACCAAGTTTAGGTGGTTGTATTTTTTGTTTACTTGTTCAGGCAAAAAATTGTGTGAACCTTTTGGGATGAGGACTGTATTTTTGTTCTGGGTGGATGCAGGGTCTGTCATGAAGGGGTTCTAGTCCATGACTGGCCAGTTCAGGAGCTAGGACAGTACACATATGAGTAACAAACTTGTTTATTGGCTTGAGATTTCTGGCAATGCAAAAATTAATAGAATCTGCTTCTTTTCTCTAGTTTGTTACTCTCCTGATTGCTCACGGAAATTACTGAGCTATTGCAGCATAACCATTATGACTATAATCACATAAAGTGCTTGCTGTAATAATAACAGTTGCAAATAATAGTAGTTATAAATAGTGAATGGACAGAATTAAAAATACCTCTTAGTTTGTGCTTTTATTTCTAAATTTGGGGGGTTTTTAGACTAATAAAACTTAATTTTTTTGACACAACAAATAGCAAATTTTATGGATTAGAGGAAGTGCTGTTTTATGGATATGAAATTAAAAAATTCTAGAGGATTATGATTAATCTCGTTCAAATACTGTAAGCCAGAGACTGTTATTCTGCTATCTGCTGTACTTTAATCTTTGAGTCTCAAATTTTTTATTTCACAGTGATTGCAGAAATAACTTTATATGGTACTTCCATTATGAATATTCATTAAAAAGTAAAAAATGTCATTAAAATAAGTCTGGCAAGATTGTCTTGAGCAAAAACAAAAGAATTGATAAATGGTCTGTGCAAACTGTAATACAGTTTTGTTAATGCTTTACAGTTACAGTACAGGTTTTAATAACTCATTACTAAGAGTGGGTTTATTTCTGCTACTGATATATTTTATGTAGGAAGATAACATTGATTTATAATTATTATGAGTGATTTCCCCCCCCCCCCCTCAGTCCATAATGTAACTGATTATTTTCCTGCTAACATTTAGTATTTTTCCAGCAGGCTTTTCTTGTATCTTAAGAAAGGGTGTACTTTTTGTGTCCATATATATGCAAATATGAAAATATATTTTGTTCTAATGGGAATATTTTCTAAAATTTCTGCCTGATGGCAAATATTCGATTCAATTGAATGTTTTCATCTTTCAAGAAATACAAGACTAAGTGAATTTTCCTTTAGTTTTGTTATTAATACTGTGTTTTAGTACTAGTTGTACTCCATTTGAATTAACCCAGACTTTGTTTTGAGATGGCAGGTGCTCAGCATTTCCTAATGACCAAACTTCTTCAAGGCACTAAAATCACATTGGGATTTATTAGAATATTGTAAGCCTTAAAGCAGCTTCCAACAAGTGTCAAAAATGGGTGTAGTATTAAGAAAAAACAAGAAAAAAAAAAAGTCTTTTTCCTTTTCTTATTTGGAATGGGAAAGCAACTCAATCCACAGTCAGCAGTAGGATTCCTTCAGAAAGTCTCAATTTTTAAGTGTTTCATTTTAGGTATCTTGATTGGTAGGGATAGGAGTACAGGTGATAGGAAAGTTTCTGTCATTTGGAAGTGCTAAGATTACAGATGGGTTATGAACATGAGCGATCCAAGACATGCATGTGAATTGCGAGTATAATGAAAAGAGCAAGAAATGAAAAAGAAAATTCAGTATCAAATCATTATTGTCAACTTCTATGTTTCTGCTGTAATCTTGTAATCTTGTAGCTTCAACACCAAGAAAACGCCTATATTCTAGATTTTTATTTAAGAGGTAGAAATAAAATAGGCAAGATTTTAGCTCTCACAGTAGAGATGGAAAATGTGAAAATGTCAGTCTTGATAATTGAGAAGGCAAAAATCATCCTATATGTGCTTCTTTTAAAATCTCATCTTTTGAGCCAATCTCTTGATTTTTAGGTGCTACTGCTGGCTCTCAGTATCCTTTTTCTGTAATAAATTCCATATCTCCCTAGGGTGGTTTTCTCTCTGCTGTCTAGGATGTTTGTTGTCCAGGTTGTGCTCCTTTTCGATGCTGTGCTCTACTCGGACATTTCCTCCTGCACTTGTGTTGCTTGTGCTTCACACAAGTGTATGCCTATGTTTAAGAGGAGGTGAGTTAAGTGGCTGCTGATGTGGACACAACACAAAAAAAATTTTCAGAGCACCTTTTGCTTATTTTTTTTCTTTCTTCAAGAAAAAATGAGGAATACTAAATGTTACCTGACCTGTCCACAGCTTTCACATGGTAGTGACAGTCACCATCTGGAATGGTCTCAGATAATGTCATTGATGATAACCCTGAGTGCTGGCAACCTGAGACTGGGCTTTCCCTGAGCTTTCAATTTCAGGACTGTAAAGTCTGGATCGTATTTTGAGGTCATGTCATTCAGCATTTCTTGACTAGTGGAGAAATAGTTTCTGTTCAAATCGAAGCTATATAGATTAGGAGTTGTTCTGGAAATGAGGCAATTCAGGAGACAGAGGATGTGATACTGTGAAAAACAAAGAAAAAGTGAATACAGAATAAATCCTAACTATTTCATTATAGCAGAAATAGTGAATTTCAATAAAATTATCGATCACTAAGTTAAAAAGAAGAGAGAAACACTTTTTCCACAGAGTACAGAGTTCAAGTGCAAAACTTAAAGTGATGTGGGATATCGTGGAGGCCATAAGTGTAAATAGGTTAAAAAGGAATTAGATAATTAAGCACAATGATCCTAATTCAACAGATGCAGTCACCAGCTTAGGAAAACTTTAAACTGGTGATTACCAGAAACTGGGACTGAGTACCAGAGGAAGGACCGTTTGCTGCTTCCCTTTTTTCTTGTACTGTAAGAACCAAGTAGTGGGGCAGTCTGAGACAAGATACTGGATTTCAAAGATTTCTGCAGTTCTGCTTTTGCTTTCCTTCCTGGGGTCCATGAAATAGGGTTTGTCACTGTTAGCTTGGCAGTGATGGGTTGTCTTGCATGTTTTTGTGGAAAGAGAAATAATTCTCTAAGATCTTACCAATGACATGTTCATCTGTAGATGAGATCATTTAAAAACAGCAGGTGATCCAAAATGAGCTGGGGTTGCCCATGCGCTGTCTTTACTTTCTTGTGCCAAAGAGTTCATTTTCTTTCTGGTCAGTTAAATTTTTTTGTTGGATTGGGCATTTCAGGAGAAAGATGTTCCTGAATGAGGGGTCCCAAAAGTAGCACTTGTCAAACGTTTGCTGTTTTAGCAGTGGGCAACAGTAACCTGGGAGAGGTCTGTCAGACTATGTTCTTGCTGAATTCAGTAGCAAAGGAAGAGGAACCTTGTTCTGCTCTGCCCATGCATTCTCGTTTTCTGGCAAGCAGATGAGCCATCTATATGTGGACATCTTCACAGGCTTGCGAACAGCTGTCCTCCTTCCCCAAAGCACCTCCCTTTGCTGAATTTTTGGAGTTTTGTTAATGTCACAGCTCTGGTTGTTATCACAGATCTGATTTTTTTAATCCAGATTGTTTTCAAGCAGTTTCGACGATCATTGTGAGTGTGTTGCCCAGCAATTTATAGGCTACAGCTTGGCAGGACACGCCAAATACTTGCTTTTTACAATGGGTAAATAGTTGTATATTCTTTTATAGATTGAATTATGAACTTCAAAGGAGGGCACAAGGCTGCCACTGAGCCAGGGAGTCATTGAAGGAGCTGATGATGGATGCCAAGTGCTTTCACTTTAATTGTATTAATGACAGACGTATTGGATTTTGCTTGGTCGATTCATTTGGTTCCCAGCTGTGTGTAATTCAACTGGTGGGCCCTTGATGGCATCTAGTTTGTCTCTATGTTGCTGCTCTGCACACTTTCTTTGTATCTTTATTATTTGCTTTACTTTGGCAAGCAAAGAGAGCTCATTGCCTGGATGATGACAACATGTGGCTGTTGTAATGGGAAAACAACATTGTAGCATTTCTGGGAGTTACAAAATTTGTTGGTTTCAAAAGGTCCCCCCACTAGTTCTGGTGCTTCCATCTTTGGATACTGAAATTGAGATAAGTTTTTGGTCTCCATTTACTCTGCAGTTTCACCTAAGAGAATCCTGGTCTCTAGAATCAAGCAATATAGTCATGCACGCTCTTAGTAACATCTATTTTTCAGATGCGTAAATGCTCAGTATGTTGGAAGATCAGCAATTTGTTTTCTGATTGTTTTGACAGTACCACTGCATGCAGAATTCATGGTCATTGTTTCACATATATCTTCAGATGGAGAGACACAAAACCAGGTTTCTAATTTACACCACTGCAAATATTTAAAAACAACATTTAAGACAGTGTGCAGGGATGCTAGAATAAAAATTGAATACAGAGATCTGTAGAAAAGAGATGCTTATGAAACATTTTCCTTGCAGGACTGGCTAAGACTAGATGCTGTATTGAAACATTGGTAAGAAGGAAATCTAAGAAAATATTCTCTGTGTCAGGACTAAGGGATTAAGTTCTCAGTTTTGGATTGTGTTTTGCTGAGGAACCAAGCTTGAATTCTATTTTAAAGATTAATACTCAGGTTTAGAAGTTTGGGCTTAAAAAAAATCTCAAAAATTTTAACCAATATTTCAATCTCAGTCTCTAGGTTTGGATCTGATCTGTAATAAAGAAATGTCCAGATACAGAAGTTTTTCCATACATATTTTTTGTTTATTTGGATGGTAAGACTTGGCCAAATTTTATTCGGGAAGGTGCAATGCAGTGTAACTTGAATGAAACCAATGGAGTTGCCCAAGATCAATATTAAAAGCTGAAAATGGGATTTCTCTCTCTCTCTCTCAGGGTATTTCTATAGTAGTTTTCCAGTTTGCACAAATATGTAATAGTATCCTGTTTTCATATGCTAACATCTTCATCCTTTTCATTTTGTTTTCTGTTTTTCTCCTCTGCTTTGGTTCTCTCTTTGTCCATTGTGCCCCACCATCAGGAGTAGATTATCACTCGGCATGATTGTGCATATGGTTCTGTACAATATTGGTTTTCTAATCCTGACAGCTGAGAGCTACAACGGCAGCAGTCTGAAATTAACTTAGAAACTCAGGATCCTAATCATTGGGTTTTGTGCTGCTTCAGCTGTCTGCACTTTCAGCCAGCTAAACCAAGACTGTATTACTTGCAGATGTGTAAGTGTGATAGAGCTGATTGATGGGTCAATTCAGGATTCATTCAAAGTTGAGAACCCAGCTGGGAGTTGAAAAAGCAAGAAAGCCTTTCTTCCACATAAGTAGATGGAATATATTGGAGAAGATGAGATCTAACTCTTGAAATTTAAAGGATATGTACACAAATTTTCGCACACATTTAGACATCAAAAATACATGGAAGTTCCTACTGAGATTTCAAAAAAATGTGTAACTAGGTGTGGTGTAGTATTTTCACTGAACTAGACTCTTGGGCAACTTATCTGATTAAAAAGAAAACAACAATAAAAAACCAACTAGCAATTAAATGCCATAATTTTCTGACAAAATAATGCAAAATTAACACTGAACAAATGAGATGTTAATAAAAATACAGTCACCTAGGGAACGATGTAAACATACGTTGAATCCTCCTGGCTTTTAAAAACTGACCAGATCTAATATATCTTGGTTTCCACTTCAGTATACTTGCAGTGTTACACTAACGAATGAGAATAGGTTTCTTTTTTCGGAAAATATCTAAAAATCTAACTGCAAAACAAGATTAAAATAGACTATTTAACTAAAATGACCTACAAGCTCATTTAAATAATGTTTGTCTCAATTTTGTTTTAAAACTGCTTTGCCTAGGGCACAGTACAAAAGGGCAGAACCTGGGGAGAGAGCTACGCAGGCAAGATGCCTGTGGCAAAGTCTGCTGTACTTTTGGTTAGTCGAATGCTTAAAGGTGCTTGTTTCTCTAGGTGCCTTTTAGCTTTCATCCCCTTCAGCAATGATGAGTCTGTTCTCAAACTGTATTTTCTTTGTGATCCCTCTAATGGGATACTTTCTGCTACTGGTTTTCATTTGGAAAAAAAAAATTACTGTTCTCTCATTTACTTACTTGTGTATTAAGAGATGTAAGTCAGAGGTAGCAAAGATGAGCATAGACTAAAATAGGAGCGCACTCTGGATGGTCCATTTGTGGCTTGAGAACATCTTCTGGATCACTATAACCAGAGTAAATCAATGTGGCAGACTTAAAATTCTAGGTAATTAGCATCTGTATTTCATAATTCTTACTCTTTACGGAGTGTAGGGAAATTTCAGGTCATATTGCTGAAATATAATATCTGAATTGCTGGTATAATTTGTACTGGTGTTTCCAAAATGTCTTATTTTGGGGACTTCTAAAACAAACAGGAAAGAAAGTAGAGGGACGGTATTTTTTTACCTCACAATATTCCCTTAAAGCATGGGTGATCTAGTTGCAGTTTCTCTCCAGCATCTCTGAGAGAACTTGAACACATATCTCCTGCTTCCAGGGTGAATAACTGACCCACCCCAGTGAATCGCAGCTGGACCTGCTAGTGGACCTTTACGGTACCATTTAGAAGATGGGGATTACTGGTGCATTGCAGAGGTCTCATGTTGTTGCATAATGCATTGAAAAAGTTGCATAATAGATTACATGAGAGCTGAGATTCTTTTCTTGATAATTTGCCTAATTAGTTTCTTTTTAATTCACAGAACTTCATCCAGTTACTATAGTAATTGATGGAATCGTCCTTCACTGAAGTCTTACAGCATAATTGAGTGCTTTCTGTACATATCAACCTGTAAGGTTGTTTTGTGTTGTGTGGGTTTTTTTTTTGTTTTGGATTTTGTGTGTGTGTGTGTGTGTTTTTTTTTTTTTTTAAATAATTTTTTGGTATGTTTCTTGTTGGCAGGTTTTTATTACATAAGGGAGATGTAGTGTTATAACTATCATTTTTAAAGTAGCGAGGCTCTAGTTAAACAAGACCACTTTGCAGAATGTCGTAACAGTGCATGATTCGGCTGATACACTGTGGGAGTTCGTTCTAGCACCAGGTTGTCTCCAGCCACAATTATTTTTTCACTCGTTCCTCAAATACTTAGTGATCTGCATTAGGAGAGCATGGTGAAGCCTTTGTACTGTTCATAGACTGCCATTCAGTCTTTGATCTACATATGCTTGATTTGATTAGGATCACAGTGGTCAGTTAGAGTTGACTGTAAATATTTTGAAGGACTTAAGCATGGGCCGGGGATGCTCAGGATGGCCTAAGTGAGGATAATCAGCGATGGCTGGCAAAAAAAGAGGATTGCACCCATGCATCATCAGTTGCATTAAATTACAGTAACCTATCTAGATGGAGAAAATCTGATACTTTGACTGTAGTCAAATTTTGAAATGGAAGGAAGGGGCAGCATTTCCAAGTTACTAATATATACTTTTTACATGCTTATCATGTTCATAGGTTTATTTTTTTAACTGATAACAGTTTTTTTTGCCGTTCATAATTTGGCACCAGTTTATTGACTGTAGTTTCAAAATAGGAATGAAACATCGGCTTAATTATTATTTACATAGGGAAAATACGGTCATTTTCCTAGCATAAATACCAAGGCTTTAAAAGAAAAAATCTTCACATACCAAAGGATTATGTTCACTTAAGGAGCCAGAGTTTTCTCCAACTAGTTATGATTGGAAAACGGATTTAATAGTCTTTCTCCCTCTGGAAAAGACTTGTTAAGGCTGAATGATATAAAGTTTCTGAAAATAGGGCAACTGTTATTAGAGTAAATGACAAAAAATGTAGTGAAAGACATTTATCATCTGAATAATGTATTTTTGCTTGGAGGCTTACTTATATTTAGTCTCTGTGTTATAAATATCACAGTTGTAATTTTTTGGTGGAAGAATCACAGCAGTAATTGTTCTGATACACTAGTAGCAGAGACTTTGGCATACTCCCCGTTATAAAATTTAGATGATGAAATACGAAGATGGAGATTTTTTTTAATGTTGCCTAAGAGATTTGGATGCTTATTAATTTTTAGTGACATCTGAAAATCTCCTGAATATGTAACTTTATCCCCTTATTTTTACATTTTATTTATGACCATTCAAAAATACTTCCAAATTTAATTTTCTTCCTCAAGTTGTAGAGTCTCATATAAATCCTTGCAGCAATTTTTTTGCTTTCCATTTTCTTGTCTTGCTGACAAGATTAGGTTGGTTTTCTAAGTCGTGTCACCTATCAAGGAAGATTTTTCTCTCCTTATGTGGTTATCTCCTGCTAAGGAATGAACAAAGAAACGTCTGTTTGATTATTATTTGGTTGAGTCTCTTTATGTGATTCCTTTAGGCCAAAAGTGTTCTTACCCTTTACAATTAAAAGCTAATTTAGCTGTGAGCCATTATTTGGGAAATGGATAAGATTATTGAGGATATTTACTTCCTGACAATGCAGAGAATTTCTTTATTGTTTCTAGCAATTGTACTAGGAAAGAGTCAGCTGTTACCTTGTATTTTGTTCAGTCTAGCACTTCTGGGTGTCTGGAAAGTTGGGTTTTCAATTCCGTTTAATTTGTTGAGTTCCACAGTGTTTAATAATCTTGTTGTCTGAAAGTTCTTGCTGAAATTTAACTTGAATTTTACAGTGGAAAACTTATTCATGTTGTTTTGAATTACGCCTGTGTAAACCATCCTAAATCATTCTCCTCAACCCTCAGTTTAAACAGTACTTTGTTATCAACTCTCCTTAAACCATTTAAGCTTTGTGTTTGTCATCTCTTCTTTTTTAAATGAACGCATTTGTTGACCACTTAACTGTTGGGATTTCATGAAACTTTTGGGGAGCATTTGAATACACCTCTCTCTACCTGATTAGGCTCTTTAAGCCAAATTCAAAAGATGAATTTTTAGAAATTAAATCCTGGCCTACAGCCTAAATTACTCAGATTTGTAAAATACTTTTAGGACACTTAAAAAAAGTTCGCTGTCAAAGCACACGTATTGGTAGAACATGAACAGAAATGGAAGTGGGAATGATCTGTCCTTTCCCTACAGGATTATTTGCTACATTTTTAATTTTTTAAGAAGTATTGTAATGCTTATCATCTTAGTACCTGAGCTTCTCGCAACAATGGTGTTATGTCATTGTCGCTCAAAAGCAGAACCATCATTGTTCTTTCGTCTATTTAACTTACTCCAGAAAGTGTGCTATGTAATGATGATGAGAGACTCCTTGTTGGATTTCCTGTGTTCTTGTTGTTAAGGCGATTTTGAAAATTAAAACAAAAATATCTTGCAGTTATTTTGCAGTTGAGCTGAGCAGTAAAACAGTCGCTCATTGTGTTTTAGTTTATATATCATGGAAAATGCACCGGGGGAATAAATCCCATGGAATTGGTTCAAGTTCTGCTTTTTGTGTGTCCACAGGGCTTCATTAAATGAACACCCTTGTATGAAAATAACTATATGCATAATTGGACTCACTTATAATAAATCCTTTGCAGGTAGCTGTGTGAAGTGCAGAGAGAAAGGACTGGAAAGGGTGCATGCGCCGAGGGAAATATTTGGCCGGTAGAGATACATGAACTCTTGGTAGAGCAGTTAATTGCATTTGATGCTATTCATGTGTTACAGAAATGTGTTACAGGAAATGTTGCAACTTTCTCCTGACAAAAACTCTGCATTTCCAATGCCATGAATTCTTCTGGAGGACAGACCATAACCAAAAAAAGCTGTTTCTTTAGGCACCTCAGTTAATTTTTGGGGTAAGAAGCTTTATGCAACGGTTGTGGTTCTTGTGAATTTGAGTGTAACTCATGTTAATATGGTCTGCTCTGCATACTTAGTGTGTTATCCTCTCTAAGTAGGTATTTGTTAGTGCTGGGCAGTGGCGTGGTGTGTTCTTGAAGGAAGTTTACTTGAGACGAAATTTTCTCAGAAAGGTCATAACTAGGGAGAGGTGAAAGACCTTGCAGCTGAGTGCTCAGAAGTTGACGTTAATAGGCTTATGCTTAAGCAGTGAGCATTAGGGCTAATAATGTTTGTGAACCTCGCGGCCCGTTGTGAGTTTGAGCCTGTTCCAGCAGTTCTCTTCAGGCCTTGCCTGAAGGATGGCTGCCATCTTGGTGTGGGAAAATGCGCTAGGGCAAAATTTGCAAATGTGATTCACGTGGTTTTGACTGTGTGCGGATAAAATAAATGCAGAGCTGGAGGCAGTTTTGCCGCAACAGCATGACACTGTGCCTCTGCTAACTACGTCTACTTAGAGGAGTATCTGGTTAGCCCGAGCGTACCAGGACACACATGCAGCTGCGCTGCTCCTGGGCCGGCAGCTGATGCAGTGTTGTGTCGGTGCACCAGCTCACCTGCAATCACCCAGGTGTCTGACATTTCACAGGACTAAAGCTTCTAAGTTCCCTGGGTATTTATGAAGGTTTTGGGCTTTCTTTTTCAGGTGCAGACTCCTGGACTTGGTGCAGGTGTTGGTGCTCAGTGCAAGGGTCTGGGTTAGGTGCCTCAGCAGGGTGCCCGAGTGTCGGTTTCTTCCCACAGCTCCCTGACCCTCTCCTGCTGGAAAATGGTGGCCGTGCTCATGGCTTTTCTTGTATCATCAGTGGTTTAGTGGTTAATATAATTATGCAGGACATGAGGAGACCTGGGTTCAACTCCTTTCCCTTTTTTAAAAGGATAACGCCCTGTTTCTGTTGTCTCTGAAAAGAGTTGCAACTGTGAAGCAGCTCTCACCCGCTTCTCCCACTGGGGCCATTTCCTAGAGGTGTAGGAAGAAAGTGCCTGAATCCTTTCAGGTGGTGAAGAGCAGCAGACGTATATCTCCCATATTAAAGTGGAACAAACAAGGGTGGGTGGTGTTACAGTACTGCTAGAAAACAAAGCCATGGTAATCTCTGTATTTAGGTGGCATTGGACATGCGTTTTCAGAGGACAACAGAGAAAGGTGAGCGGACACATGGGGTGAGAGCAACACCTGAGCCCAGGCCCTGGCTGGCTTTAGGCTCTGGTTAGGCATCGAGTTTCTTTGCCCTGTTGAGAGCGAGATGTCTCATGGCAGAATTTTAGCCACAAATGGAACTTTAATACAAAAAAAAAAAAAAAAAAGAGAGGCCTTTAGGCCTGGGTGGCTGCCGATCTGTCTGAATTGCTTTGTTTCTGTTTGTACGTTTTGTGTGTGTTTTTTTTTTTTAAGCTTAAGACTTGCTTTGAATTTATCTAAATTCTATCCAAATTTTATTGCGAGTATGAGGTTCCCTTTCTGAATTTGTTTTAGTCTTTTATACTAGGATTCACTTTTTAATGACCGAGTAATAATATCCAAAATGTATGCTGCTGAGTTTAAGAAAGAAATTAAGTAGTTTGCTTCTGTCCTGAGTAGTTTACTATTGCCAACATTTGTTGTCTTTATTACCATAATTATTCCAATTGTCTTCTGAAGAACGTTACAGGCCTTTGTTTTATTGAGAGCCCTAACTGGCTTTTTTTTCTTTCTAATAACATGTACATCAAAATGCTTTCTAGGTTTGGTTATGCCCTTTCAAATCAAGTGAAAATCAGGAGGATAAGATATGGAATGAAAAAAAAAAAAGGTTTTAACATAAGCCCAGAGTATGTTTTAATTGCGTATAGAGCATTACATGGGCTTTATTCCCAGTGCCAGGCATATGTATGTGTATTTCCCACCAACATTTGCCCCATGTGAGTAGGAGTTTAATTAATAATTTCTTGCTTCTCAGTTGTTTTTCTAACCAAAGCCTTATTTTCATAAAGTAAGCGTAAATGTAGAAAATGGGAAAAATGTTTACGTAGTACAGGGAGAACAGATAACTTGTGCAAATGAAATCAGATTTTTGCCATTTTATTAACAACATCAACAATTAAGTATTGCTTCCTAAAATCTGAATATGTAAAATTCCCAGTGACAGCACGTTGTTTATGGGCTTTGAAATGATACTTTCTTTGTTAGAGTGCCAGTTCTTTTGGTATGTGTTTCCTCTGTCACCTGAGGCTATTTTTCCAACATGTAACACATGTGATTTTTTTCTGCTTTCTGAATAATCAGCTTTTGCTTTTGCTCATTAAGCATAAAAATACGGCCAAGATATTAGCACAATACAAGGTATTAACAGTGACCAGTCTCTACCAAATACTAAGTTCTTTTTGTCTATTACCTAATTAACATACTTTAATTAGTTCACTACATTTAATGAACATGTTATGTAAAACTGTACATTTTCTACCTTCAGGATAACCATGACATTCAATCTAATGTGTCAGACTGGACTGTATGAATAATTAATACAGTCTATATTTATTAATTTAGTATACGGACTAGCTTGACAGACTGGGTAGAGGGGTGGTGCCTAACGTGGGGGGTCAGGCAGCAGTCTGCTGGGAAAGGAGCAGGAGGAGCACCCTGGGAGGGCTCTGCCGGGGGGGGAGAAGAAAGGATGAACCCAAACAGAAATCGGGACCCTGCTGATGCCAGGTGTCCCTGATCCTGTCCAGGGTCCCCCACTGGGAGGAAGCAAAAGAAATCCTCAGCTCTGTCTTCTGCTTTTTGTGCCTTTCACCTCCTTTCATTGCTTTGCTGGTAGCACTGGTTCAAACCAGAAGTGCTTAATAATAGTAATAATAATAATTCTTCATATAAAATGCAATACATGTATTTCTTTAAAAAAACCCTGCACTTGAGCTATTAAAATCAGGAAGATAACTGTTGAATACTAATTTTTTAAGCTGCTTGAAAAATGAATTTTAAGAAGAACCTACTATTTTAATACTTCTCATAGCTGCCTGAACTTCAGTTTGTCTTGGGTTATGAGAAATGAAATTATGTACAAGAAAAACTATGAAACTGCAAAAAAGGTTGAGCTGAGTGGAAATAGGCCTTTCTCTTGGCATGTCAATGTGTTTTCTGTTTTCTCTGGCCAGAATGGCTTGTTGTGCTTGGTAGTGTATGAGAATTTTTGGCTTCCTGAACATCTGAGAGGCTGGTGGTCAACCTTTGCCATTGCCTTGTGCACCATCTGGGTGGAGTGCCCAGTGCTCCAAAATACCCTGTATGATTAAGACACATGAAGATGTCTCTACAAAGCTTGAAATTGTCCAGAACTTCTTTTTAGAAGACACGAAAGCTTTGCTTTACCTTACTGGTAGCAAAAGTGATAGACAGTATGAGTTTCCATGTGGGCATAACGCCATCTAGGTATAAACACCAGTGGCTGTAAGGCTTTGCACAAAGGTCATAGTGATGACCTGGAAAATAGGCTTCCAGGACTTAGGAATATCAAGTTGGTAGGGGGGCTTGAGAGCATGAGCAAGGGAGGGCAATGCATTTTTTTTGAAATAGATTATGACAGTGCTAGGAATAAGAGATGCAGATTTTTACTTACAGTACATTTTTAGGCATTGTATTCTTGGGAGAGGTAATGAGGTCAATACATGGAGCATCTGTTTGAATAGAGAACTTATTTCTTCTAGGCAGGCTAATTCTGTTTCTCCTGATGGTGAAAGATGGTTTTTGGTTTTCAAGGTGAGAAAGAGACAACAGGCCCTGATATGATACTACCTTAAATTCAAGTTCTGATTTGGTTTCCCTAGCCACCTTTCTCTCTTCCTTGTCAAGTGAACGAGTGGTTTCTGATGATTTAGCATAGACTATATATAAATCTATGGTCTATCGACCACTGAAGGCTAAGTGAAGTAAGAAAGTAATTTAAAAAAAATGAAACATTTATGAGAATTTTCTTTTTATGATATGGTCTGAACTGCTTTTCTTGGCTCATAATGCAAAGTACTGTCTTTTACATTAGCATGAATTATTTCTATTGCGTTTATTCTAAATACTTCTCCTGCTATCATTGAGTGAATTTTGTAATCTTTTGTTACTAATTACTTTCTTGAATGAGTTATTTATAGGGATTCATGTTACAGCTGTGGTATTTAAAATGATTTATGGTAAACTGGCTTTTGCATGAGTTGTGTGAGTAAGAACTTTAATAATGAGGAAGAATTTCTGAAATAATAGAGGTCTCTCATCACCTTGCTACCAAGTGGGTGCTGGCTGCCCTATATTTGTTTTTAAAATAAGTTTGTTTTCTTTGTAGGGTAGGGAGGAGTCTGCAGTTGAGATTCACATTGTCTCTGGCCAGCAACTGGAAAATGCTGTAGATAGTTGAAATGTTAAAAACCTTTACTAGTATTGTGTGTCAGGTACCATATTTGAATCATTCTTTTTGTGATTCTCCTTTTACATAGTATTCTCCTTTGAGTTTGCACACAACACTGGGCATGTTAAACTGTAGAACTTATCCTTAAAAACAAAAAGTGGGTTGGTGACTTGATGAAGAATCATTATGTAGAAGTACTATATAGGGATTTGAGAATAATCAGAGTATTGAAATAACACAGGTGTTCCTGGATTGTATCTGAGGTGGAATTTGTGGTGTCATATATTATCTTGAAAGAGAATCAAGAACTTCTTGAAAAATAGATTTGGGAGGAACTAACAAAAATATTATTCCTTACATGTACTTCATGAAGTTAGAATTACAGTTATTTAAAACTAACTCAGATCTTCATGTGTTTTTTCATATCTTCTGCTTCACTTCTGAAACCCCTAACTTTTAGTAATTTATCTGAAAACTCTTCAAATTAATGAATGTGTCCTTTAACATTTCATTACCTTTTGTTTTTACGTAATAAAAGTAGAAGTAAATCCAAAACTTGGAGGTCGTCTGTTAGAATTCAAATAATTTATATAAAACAAGCTTGGTAATTACAATATTCAGTGCTACTGTGACTAATGTCTTCATGGTGTTGCTATCTCATTGCAAAATTGCAAACAGCAGGCAGTTACAATTTGCATTAGTTTCCTACAAGTTTTTCATAGTAAACTGCATTTATTTTTACCTCAAAGACTTTGTACCTTAAGCCAATCCAAGAACCAAAATAATTTAAAGAGTTATCTGGGTTGGTGGTGTTACAGTGATGTGGTCCCATATTTATGTAAGGTATTTAAGTTACCTGATATTTGAGACTTCAGTGTGTGGCATGATATGGCTGAACAAGTCATGAAGTGTGACACTAAGTACAATTTTTTAGTGCATTGATAACAAAAGGTTGCTTTGTGCAGGAGATTAACAGCATTTTATCCAGCTGAGTTTTGAAAGTCTCAGATGGTAAAGCCAGCACCGTTTCCCATGTGAGACTGTTCTACAGGTGACATAGTTCAAAGTCAGTTTTTAACCATGTACTTTAGTGAATTTCACAGTATTAAATGTCAATATTTCTTCCAACAAAGAGAAAATAGCATAACATTTTTTTATCAAATTTGGAAACATTTTTTCGAATAATGAGAGCATTTATGCCTCAGTGATGGGTATTTTAAAGAGGATGTTAGAGAATGAGGGAAAGAATGGAAATGCTATCACTGAATATTTCTCTGATGGATTGATGTCACATCTTTTTATCAGCACAAATCTAGTGTTGCTACGGGCCTTCATTTAGTTCCTGAGTCTGGTCTGAGAGGTTTTAGTCCAAGTATGTATGGTAATGTCTTTTGAAACATTGGAGATAGCACAGGCTGAAGCCATGTACCCTCTGAGCAGTACGATGAGGCTGCTAGACAACTGTCTTGTGGTGAGAATGCCCTTGCTTTATAGTTGCCCTTTTGTCTGAAATTTATATGGAAATTGGCTCACAGCTGTAACCTAAGAGGAAGTTTTAAAAAGGATTTTGGGCAGGGGAGATTATAAAGGAATGTAATGACTGCTTGCTTGCAGAGCAGACTGGTATCTTTTCTTTCTCCCTTAGCTTTGGAGTTCCTTCCAAACTCATCTGCTTTTTTTCTCACCAACTTAGAAAACAGTAAGTCTTTAAGAGAGCAGGAGGGCCTGAAACAGGGCTGTGCTGGTGGTAGATGTATGGTGGTTCCACTGATGATCAGTAGAGGGGGATGAAAGTAGGAAAGAAATTGTCTAATTCAGGAGTCTTCTGTCTGCCATTATCACTCTGGGGAGGTGGTCCCACCGCTGTTTTTCTCCCTCTCTGAGGGAGAGGAAAAAGAAAAGGTGAAAATGACTGCTTTGGAATTTCTCTTTCAGGACGAAGGGGGAGATTTATTATCCTGAGTATACTTGGCCGTGACAGATGTGATCATTTAGGTTTTAGACTGTCAAACTAGCTACATTTTGTGTGTAATGCACAAAAAGTCTGTCAGGCAGTCCAAGTTCATGCAATAGTTTAGGATGAGAAATGATACGCTTTCCTCGTGTATGTCTGTGATATATATATATACACCTAAGAGAGAACAACTATGAAGAATCATGGAAATAAAAGTCTTTGCATCTTTGGCGCAAAAAAAAAAAAAGTTAACAGTTACACAGCACCACAGTTAATATTTTTATTTAAGGGTAAAGAGTCTTTACAATGGGACTATTCCAGAAGACCTGCTATTGCACTCCAGGTATTATAGTTTCACTCTGGTGTTTGCAATACTCTCTTTACTTAAAGCGGGAAACAGTGTTTAATAGAACTAGTATTCACAAGAATTGACTATTTTTTTTACTGTTGCTTATCATTATAAGACAAGCATATATAAAATCACCAAACCTCCTTCAAAACCAGGAAAGTCCCCATGATTGGAATGCATATAAGTATTAAATTTTCTTCATTTCGGTGTTCTTTTATCTTTCTTTGTCCTTTCACAAGTGTCTTGTACTGAAGTAGTTACCTGAAAGGCAGTTTAAATATAAAAGCAGGCAGAGTCTGACTTTTGAAGCTCCTGCGGGAGACTCTGTATGTTCCAATGGGCATTTTGTCCCAGTTTTCTGTCTTTAAAGTAATCATTGGCTGGTTTTTTTTTCCTTGAGATCTTAACGTTTTTATCTTTGTCCTTGCATTACTGGGTATAAAATTGTGTTTTAAATATTTAAAAAAAATACATGGGCAATTAAATTTTTAAAGCATTTTGAATTGTTCTAGGAAATTATATCTTCTCCCCCATTTTTATCCATAAATATCTATGAATTTTTCTAGTTTATATAGTTTGTATCTCTAATTTTATAATTTAATCCAGAGCATCCCAACATCAGCTTTGGGGCCTGCTCCTAGTTTGGGGGGACTTTTCTTTCTTCTTCCCTTCTTACATCAACCAGAGGGGGGCTGCCCCCAACACAGTGCCTCTTTAGGCTGTGGATGCCTGGCCTTGCACAGTCACAAATAAGATGTTTAGCTTTTAGTTAAGTGTGTGCTGCTTGAATAGCTTTTCTGTGTCCCCTCCCAGAGAAAGGATGGCAAGACAGAGCTGGTGCAGTTAATCTTAGCCTGTTTGCTCTCCATGTGCACCATTTTGTTAACTTCGCAAGAAAGCAAATGTTTGTTTCAGAGCTCACATTTCAGAACAGATTTTGGAATAAAGTACTTGATAAGTTTATTTATTATTTATTTTTGTAGCTGTAGGGGTGATACAATTAGGTAGTAATCTGTCTGATATATTACATATTTGTGTGATAAATTGCATTTATAAAGGACTTTTTACTGTCTTGCTTTCTTCCCGTCATACGGTTTTTGGCAAGACTACTAACCTAATCCGAAGTTACACTCTTGTAACAGCTCTTTTCCCCCATTGCCTCCCTTTAGAGCAGTGGCTTTCCCTCCCAACCTTTGAAATTCTCATCCCGCATTACATTCTTCTAAGACTCCAAAGGGTATTTTGCATAGGACTGTCGTGGTTTAACCCCAGCCGGCAGCTAAGCACCACGCAGCCGCTCGCTCACTGCCCCCCCACCCCTGGGATGGGGGAGAGAATCAGGAAAAAAAACTCGTGAGTTGAGATAAAGACAGTTTAATAGGACAGAAAGGAATGAAAAACAATGATAATGAGAATAATAATAATATGACAATAGCAATACTAAAAGAATTAAACTATACAAAGCAAGTGGTGCACAATGCAATTGCTCACCACTCGTTGACCGATGCCCAGTTAGTTCCCGAGCCGCGATCCCCCCCTCCCGGCCAACTCCCCCCTGTTTATATACTGGGCATGACGTTCCATGGTATGGAATACCCCTTTGGCTAGTTCAAGTCAGCTGCCCCGGCTTTGCTGCCTCCCAGCTTCTTGCACACCTGCTTACTGGCAGAGCACGGGAAACTGGAAAGTCCTTGGCTGAAGATAAGTGCTACTTAGCAACAACTAAAACATCGGAGTGTTATCAACATCATTCTCACTCTAAATCCAAAACACAGCACTGTAGCAGCTACTAAGAAGAAAATTAACTCTGTCCCAGCCGAAACCAGGACAAGGACCAATGTTAGGTTTGTGCTGTGATATTTAAGCATACAAAACCACTTCTCTTACATGACAGAAATAAGCATTTAAAACAGCCTGGAAAATTTTGGGGTAACTGATGTGTCCAGCAGTTTTATTTTTGGATAAGCTTTGACTGAGTAATATTGGCTAAAATTGATCTTTATTTATTATTATCATTCTCATTTTGAATCAGTATTTTTATAGCAAACGAGAAAATTTTAAGTGTGTGTGTGGGTAGGTGGATTTTTAAAATATCTGTATTTATATCTATCTTGCCTGTCTATAGTTTATTGATAAAAGTAAAACTTTCAAAGGACTGTGATGCACAGATGATGTGCAAATAAGCTAGTGTCTGGGGATTCGCAAAGGTATTCAGACATTCTGATTGCTTAGAAGTATAGATAAACTAATGAGGAGTGCACAGCTGAGTTTGTATTCAAAATAACAGTATGCTGATATTTTTATATACAGTGAAGAAACTTGCCTGAACCTGTCTTGTGCCTTTTTTCGCCTTGTTTGAACTGAAGCAGAGTTTCATCTGATTTAGAGCTAGTTCTGAATATGTTGTAATTGGACATAATCTTTTTAGAGTTCTTCCTTTAAGAAAAATGACTGGGTTCTCTGCTCACAATGGGTGTATTGGTGTTGAAGCTCAGCAATGTGTCAGGGTAATTCTCTAAAGCTCTACACAGATTGAAAAGATTATTGAAGAATGCACAGACACTTTTTTGTGCTAAGTCTGAAATAGAAGGGGCTAAATCCCCAGTGGGTAGAAGTTATATAATTTGGTGATGCTATGCTGATTTATGCCTCTTGAGAGTTTGCCTGCAGCAGAAGCTGGAGGTGATGAGAAGAGATTGGATGAGAGAAAGACCATCCAGGAAAAATTCATCAAATTTGTCATTCTTGAAAGGACCATCATAACATATGGTAAGGCATATCATTTACCTCAGGCTCGGAGGAAAATGATTTCTGCTAGGAGAATATTAATTTTATTTCTTACAGGATCAGCTGACAGGGTAGGCTTTCTCCTGGCTGGTCTTCCCCTTCTGTTTTCTCTAAAGGGAAGGATGGAAGCTTGGAAATGTCTTATCTGTAGCAGACAAGCAAGTTGGCGTTTTGCCATCATTTTCTGCTAGCAGAGAGGATAATGGTAATTATATGTCAAAATTTAACATTTCTCTTCTTTGAAAGAGAACTTTTTAATGCAAAATATTTAGAAAAGTCAGATCTATTCTGAGGCGGATAAGAAGCTAGGATTAGTGAACTGACAAATTTTTCTAAAGAAAAAGGAGTTTTTCTTCCTCTTCAGGGACAAGGGAGAGATAAAAAAGATGAAAAGAAAGAAACGTATGAAGTGTGCAATATAACTAGGCTGCAACTTCAGTATTGTGTAATATTTGGGAGATACCCAGAGCAGCATCGCCTGTCCTGCTGTTCCTTCGGTGGAAAGGCTGGTAGCACTTGCTTTGCTAATGGGTTCCAGCATTTTTGATTAAATTGTTATTTCTTCGTTTATCAGGAAAGTTAATTTCTGTTGTGCTGTACAACACGGAGTCCAAATTCCATCATCACCTTTTTGAGGAGGGGAAAACTATTTTCCTATAATCAATTCTAGCATCCCCAATAGTTGCAAGTTAAGCCCTTAGTCAGCCATGTCCTTAGTTAATAAAAGGAGAAAGGTTTTCCCAGGCCATGGCACAAGTTACAGTACTGCTGAGATGTGTAAAAAGGTGGAAAGCTTTGCTTTCTTTAAAGTCAGAAAAGGAAGGCATGGTCATTTTAAATATAACCTATTCACCTTCTAGACAGACATTTAAAATTTATCATTTCAATCTGATTTTACAAATAATTTTCTAGAATACATGATTTACGTAAATATGATTTTGCTAAGAAAGTAAATGTACGATTGCAAACTTTGAGGAGATTTTGTACTCTTTATTTTCTGTATTTTTTCAAGAACAAATATAAGCAACCATCTCTTATATACACTGTAAGTATAGGCTTGCTCCTCAGCAGTCTGAGAGAAAGGAGATGTCTGCCTTCTCCTACATTATCTTCTGTGAAATGGGATGTCAGACATTTTAAAGTTGTTTTTGAAGGTAAAATACTGGATAGAAATCTTCCTTTATTTTCATTGCTTTAAAACTGTTTATTGTACATTTATTCTAATTTGTTGGCAACATGCAGTGCAGTGAGCTGGTTCATCAGGGACCGGCCTGAGATACAAGCTTTTGTTTTAGTGCTCAGATACAGCAACACTGACAGTGGCGTATTTGGAAAGGTGGGTTTTGATACAGGTACATTAACTGTTAGGGAGAATTGGAACCAAGCAGTTCGTTTGCAAATTTTAACTCTGCAGCCATGGTTCAGGTCTGCCTCTGCTCGTTTCCTGTTTTGTTTTATAAATGTTTCAAGTTTCCTTTAACCACAGTCATGGTTATCCACAGATGAACTGATTAGACTTACGTAATGCCTGTTGAAGTAATCACAAAAGGAGTGTCTTTGAACACTATCTTATTTGCGAGAACATAGTAAGTATGTCCATAAAATATAACAAGTTTTTACTGAGTTAATAAATATAAACTTATATTTTCTAAATGGTTTTCCTTTTTGCCTAGAGAAGGGTATTTACACTTTATAACAAAAAAACCCCAATAATTTCCTGGGAGAATTAAATAATAGCTTTATATGTAGACTAGAGAAAGGTAATAGAAACAGCCCTGTCATTAGGATTAAAGGGGAATGGGCTATCATTAATTACTTTTGAGCTTATTCCACTCAAGTACAAAGATTTTTTAAAGTCTTTGTTGATCTAAGCAATCAGCTGGAACTTAAGAACTGATGAATTATTTTGGTTAAGAGAAATTGCTGAGCTATTTATATTGTTAATACCATTGTATGTATTGAGACAAAAGCTCGATGTCTTCAGTACAGGAGAAACCAACTGTTATCGAGTCGTTTTTTTTGTTTACTTTTTTTTGATTCAGGGTTCTTATTTCCAATCAGTGTTGAGCCCCAGGGCAATCTCCTGATTTTCCTTAGGTCCTGCTCTTGGTACCAGTTCTGCTGTACCTTAAATTTCTGCTTTTTTCTTCACTTGTCTGCATTTTCATGATCGTCTCTTGTAGAAATACGGGAGTGAAAGGCACACCCTTGGTCTTTGATTTCCTGCTCTTGCAGACCTTCAACCTTTGATAGTTAGAAAACCCCAGACAATGACAACTTTGTATGGATTTGTGCTTGTTCCAAAATTGTTCTTTTACTTGAATATTTTTTCTTTTTCCTTGGCACTTCTGTCTTGACACCTACACAGATCTCCCCCTTAGTCTTTAGTTTGTTAAGCTAAACAAAGCAAATGTTTTCAGTTTCTTCTCAAAATTTCCCTGACGATTGTAGAAGCCTTTATCTCTTGCAGTTTGAATTCCTTTTTAGGCATAGATGATCAGACTGAAGAACAATAAGATTTTAATAGAGCTTCATGTTACTGCATTAATGTTGATGTCTATGTACTAGAAATATCTTCCCTGATAATTTTAAGATTTCATTTCCGTAGGGACATTATGTTGGTAGCTCATAGTTACTCTGTGATCAGCTTTGTCCCCACAGTTTCATCCACTGTAATTTTCAACTGCTGAGCTCTCAATTCTTAGCAGAAACTTAATAATCTATAAGTTCACGTCTTTGCATTTTGCGTTATTAAATTTTACCCCAATTTTATTCTTGTGGTCCTAAAGGTGATCCATGTCTTCCTGGTGATGTTCCATTCCTTATATATTAGCAGTGCTTTCCAATATCAGAAATTTTTGAACAAACCTAAACTGTGATTTTTGGTATCATTCATAGTACTTATGCTCTGGTCATTAATAAAAATATATAGTAAAATTGATCCCCCAAAATGCTGCTGAGGAATATGTGTTAGTATTGTTCTTCCAGCTCTTTTGGTACAGCACTACATCATCTCACCTTACTTTTACAATCTGCAATACCTTTCACTGATCTCAAATGTTCTCTATCATGATCATTAGTACTAGCAAACATGACTTTAATTTACAAAGTTGAGTGACAGAGCTTCTGTTGTTTGCTCGCTCACTGCTTAGGTCAGGTATTTTTGATATGAAGCTGATTTGTGATAGATTCAAAGTGACCATTATTTCACCTTGCATAATCCACAGGAACTCTGAATTTGCTTTTTTCTTTTTTTATTCTTTCTTTTTTCTGTGAAGAAAAATGAAATAAAAGCAAACTATATTTGTGAGTAATGCTTTTGTATGGTATAAAGTGATACCTGTTGACATTCTAAAGGGAATGGGTTACCAGATTTTTGCTTTAACATCTCTCAGAATAAATATCTATGCTTTATAAAAGTGTTGTATTTATACCTTCTCCATGTTTTAACATTGCTAATGAAATGTTAAAATTTTCACTTTTGCAAAATAGTAACTGTATTGCCATGAGGAAAAACAGGGAATAACTTCTGGGAAAAGATTCCACTAGCTGGGATAATATGCATGAAGAAATAACTGTATATTTCTGAGTGCATTTATAATTTGTACTGAGATCTTAACCTAACTCAGAAAAATAGTCTTCTGTGTTGTCTTTTGTTGGCTCTTGAATTCTTCAAATGTCCAGCTGGGGGAGAGATTATGTACTCTTTGTGAGCAGAAACTCTTACGTGATGTTTCTGACAGCTGTGGTTATAGCTCCTAGCTTTGTATTTTTCACTCTTTGAGTGGAGATCATCATGTAGTACAAGATTTGCACAGAGAGCGCCTACATAATATTTATGAAAGGTGGCTTGGCAACATACATCTTTTTATTTGGTCACTTCTGACCGTGTTGCTGGCCTTCGTATGCTAGCTAGCTGGCTTGTGGGGACTTGGAAGTGGTTGCCAGCAACTTACAGATGCAAAGTTGTACTCCCTTACATAGTTGTAAGTAGCTACTGATCAGAATATAGTATTGCAGAACTGAGTGTTTGCATAGGAGTAAATAACCTAATATTTAGTGCTGGTGTATTATTTTTTTTTAAATTACTTTTGGAAATAGAAATATTACCTTGGGAGATCTTCCCATTTTGTACTGATGTGGGGAAAGCTATTTTCCCCTTCTTTTACTGCTGAATCACTCTTGTCTATTTTTTGAAGGGCCTTTTGTCTCCTTGTGTGTATGTATGTATATCCTGTGCACATAGATTTAGTAATATTTTCTAGGTTGAAAGTGAATTCATGAGTTATTCTGGAAAGACTTTAAAAGTGGCAGCTTTCAAGAGCATTCACAGTGTTCAAAGTGGCACCCTGACTGCTGCTATCATCAGCAGTAAAAAGACAGTGTCAGGTTGTTGGGCCTCAAGATTAACTCTCCTGGAGAATATAAAAAGCAGCGTTGAGTCTTGCCTGATCTGGTTCCCTACTGCACTTTAAAGCCTCCTAGGGCTTCACTGACTGGCCTCTGCTAGGCCACTGGACACATCACTGGAGACCCTGTACGAATGTGTGGCTAACTGAGTTCCCTTTCCCTGTAGATGTAGCGTCCTTATGTTGGCAGTTGCACACTGTATAAAGTGAATCAATTAAAAATTGATAGCAGACAGTTTCTCTCTCTAAAGGGAAATATGTGGTATTCATGGATGAGACCAGTTTGCTTTTATCAGTGCCATAATGTGAATGACTATAAGCCAAATTTGATTAAGTTACTCAAAAGAGCAATTACTACAACTGTATAATAATAATGTTAAACTAACAGAATAGGATCTGGGTGAATTAATTTAGAACCATTTACTTCTAGTTTTAGCTTCTGCTTATGTTTCAAAGTAAAGAAGGACATCCAAATTAATTTGAATAACATGCAAGCTGTGGTTAAATTAGGGAAGACTTTTTCCTCAAAGTTTTATTTTCTGTAAAATTTGACTGGTAGCAATGTATTTCACCATGTGTTGAGGGGATGTTCCTGTGTGTTTAAGGATATGGACCGAGTACCTCAATAGCGCTTTCTCACTGTATGAACAGGAGTAATTTTTCTGTGGGTCTAGAATTCAGAGGACTTATTAAATGATAACTTTTTCCAGTTTGTTGGTGGCACTGTTTTGTCTTAGTTCTGTGAAGTGATTTTTTTTGTTTGCATAAGTTTGTTGCCATAATGGTTAGCAAAAATAAATATAAATAATGATTTATAACAATCAATTTCACTTGCATCAAGTATGTGTTTAGTAAAAAGTCTGGTTATTACTTTGTAGTCTTAATAATTTAAAAATTACTAAGGAGGATACTGTACATTTGCTAGTTTGAAAGGTCTCTCATATCAGAAAAAACCCATGCATGATTGTTTTGTTTGATATCAAAACACATTTTTGCTGTCATAATACTGGCACATTTTCAAGGCATGCTGTTTTCTGCCTGCTAGCAGGGAGTAATGGACACAATGCAGTGATCATGCAATTTATTGAAAATAAACACTAAAAATACTTAGGCAAGCAATGTTTTTAATTTAATAGGGACTAGGATTCATAAGGCTGCATAAAATAGCTGTTGCAGTACCACAGAGGTATTTAAATGCCTTGCTGCCTGTGAATTGCTTATAATTTCTTTCTGGTAATTTTCCTTTGGATCAGATTGTGATGCTGCTTCTGAATGGTGATAGTGCTTGTTGAGGAGTGGTCATGCAAGCAAAATTTGATAACCTCGATATGTCACTTCATCTGCTGTTTTTCTTTTGTTAATGCAAAGCTGATTGCATAATACCTAATTTCTCCTTTAGCTGACCACAACAGAAAACAAAATCTATAATGGCAGCGCTAGGTTTTATAAAAAACGCAAGTGAGGGGTTGAAGGATGTGGCTTGTTCTGTTTGGATGATGCAGGATTGCTTTAAGCAGTAAGCTTACTGTTTTCAGATGGCATTAGCAGCATCAGTGATATAGCTGTGTCAGCCTCCTCGACTACTGGATGTCTGTAATCGCACGGAGGAAACTATATTTAAGATCTGATATCTTGAGGGTAATGACTCCGGCACTTACTGATGGACAGAATGGCTGTTAATGCTTTCTTCACTAGCCCAGAAGATTTTGAAAGATAGATGGGTCTGTGATGTACTTTTGTAAGACAGGAAATGCAATTTTTGGGGGTCTCTGGAAATAAAAAGGTCATGCAGCTTGGAACCGGTGAGACAATACAGTCTCTAAGTCATCAGGTATGACCTCATAGTTTATACTAATATTTCTAACACAAGGGTTTGTTTTACAGTTTTAGGTCATTTACAATCTCTTTGTCTGTGTAATTGCTTCATGTTGGATTTGCTACAGGATTTATAGGGTAGACTGTTTACATAAGCAGAGCAATGTATATCTTGGAAATCTAACATGTTGTTAATTGCTATTTGAACAATGTAAGGTTATTCCATATATATATTTTCAATCTGTTTTTATTGTGAATATGATTTCTTTTAACTAATTCACGGTAAAAGGTTATACCTTTGCTGTAAAATGACAAGATGGTATTGCATTTTTATTTTGCTTTATCTTTACATGGCACACAAAGCTGTTGTGAATGTGTGTGTCGTATGAAATGCAGTATAAGGCAACTGTTTACCTACAGTGGCAGGTTATTTAAAACAACGTATCCCATTGTGTAACAGGACTGAGCTATTCTGCAGGCACAGATCTTGCTTCATTTTGCAGTAGTAGATTTTTTTTTTCTTCATTTCAAATCAGTTTTAAAAATAGCTCACTGAACATAACAGTGCAAGTTTGGCAAGATAACTCTCCCCTTTTTAATTGTTATACTCAGTGACACATACTAATACTAATGGGTTGTAAAAGAGAAGATTAACTTAAATATTTAGAATGTTGCTTAAAACTAAATTCGTTTTACTGAAGCATGTCTCATTTTTTGTTTTTAACTGTTGCCAACTTTATTGCAAGGCTGATACTTTTGTATCTGCTAATGTATTGTGGTGATGGATAGGAAAGTTAGAGTACATAAAAGAAAACAAGTATATGGGTATTTTACATAGGAAGATAGTGGCCTAATTTCATGTATGGAGCACAAAATGGATTTGGAGCTACTGTTATCACTTTAGGTGTTGTAAATGCTAGATAATAGCCATTGTTTTCCTTGAATACATCATAGAGCAATTATATTTGAAATTGTAGGAGAAGTTTATTTTAAAAAATGATATTCAGCTCCATCTTAAGAAATTGTAGATGTATTTGCAGAACATTTCCATGGCAACATGTTTGGCCATGTGTTTTAAAAGCTCAGCTGAAGCCTGAAAGTAGTGTGCAATTTTTCTGTTGCTTGCTTTACCCTTGTGGAACAACAATTTTCACATATAACTGGACTGCAGATTGGCAGGGGTGAGTGGTATTTCCTGACCCCAAAGCACAGGATTAAGTGATCAAGATTTAAAAATAATTCTATATTTCCACCTAGAAATGTAAACATGTAAAACATGGATTTGATTTTGCATTTAGAACTGTATTCCGGTTTCACCCCCATTTAATAACATTTTGTTGGAAACGTATGTATGTGGGAGACCACAGAAGACCAAACTTAAGAATGTGCAGCAAATTGCTTCAGTAAAAATGGCTGTCTTTTTCATTTTTAATTAAAAACATATTTGCAAAAAATGTTGTATTACTTTTACTGGCCACAATTTGTAGTTTCCCAGTCTACTTATCCAGCTTGCATTCTTATTAATAATGGGGAAAGACTGCCCTGCTCTTAAGCTTGGTTAGGTTTGGAATGATTTAACTATACCTTTCACTTGCTACAAGATCTTTTTAATCTGTTAGAATTTATTTTCAGTACTTTAATGTATTAGTCACAATGAGTACATTCTGTTTCTTGGCATTGGAATGAAATTCCTGAAAGTATTGGTTTCACGGTATTTTGGTGCTTTGCAGGGTATTTATGGACTTTTTAATAGGACCAACTCTCCCCCCAGCTTCTTTCTTTTCCTTATTCAAGTATAATTTAAAATCTTGACTTACCTGTATTTTGAAGCTGTTCCTGAAGTCTCCTTTTCTCATTTAAAATAATTAGATCTCCATGGAATTTTGCATAAATGGAAGCTATAGCAGTATGTCATGTGCTTATCCTGGGCTCTGTTTCATCATTTATATTAATTCTGCAAACTGTGTTGTGTGGATGTTTTTGAAATGTGTCATTGATAATAATCTCCAAATAGTGCAATAGACATCCATTGCGGCCTGTTTAGGATAGAAACTGTATTTACGGAGGAAAATAAATTGGTGAAGAATGCTTGCTTGAGGAAGTGTGTGTTTAGGTCATTCCATTTTGAAACAACAATATCACTGACTAATGCAAGTGAGTTTGAATATGGTTTTTTTCACTCAAAGGACATAGTCCCATTATAGGTCCTTCTTCATTTGGAGGGACTAGAGAATAATACCCCAAAGGAATGTATTAAGGAAGTGAATTTCTTTTGTAAGAGAAGGAATTGCAGCAAGGTAGAGATACTCACATGAGAGCAGGGAATCGGACTGAAGTGATCTGAAAACTTAAAACTACAAACTCTTTTGCTTGTTTAACCCTCCCCTCCCGCCACCCAAAAGAGACAGGTTTAAAATGTACTTGATGATATTTGGACATATTGCACAAACTTAGAGTCACTGAATCCAGTGGCAGTGTGTTAGTATCAACTTAACAAGAAGATTTTTTTAATGCCTTCTTTAAAACTACGCCGTCCCTCTTCAAACCAAGTTGATTGGAACTGTCAGTGTTTGAAGAATGCTGTGTAAAGAAAGATCTCTCTAACTAAAGAATTCTTTCCCCTTGACAGTGCATAACGAATACACATCTGTGAGTATGTATTTCCCTATCTTTAAACATTCCTATTTACAGAACTTGATGATAAAGATCTTATAAAGAAACAAAGCTCTGTATGGATGTTTTAGGAACAATGTTAACTAGCAAGTTGGGCAAGAAGCCCAATTTGTGTCATTTACCAATTCTAAACATGAATGCTCACGCTTGTGCGTGTACTCAGTTGTGTAGTGCTTTTACTTATTACTGATTGCCGTAATGATTCCACACTACTGACTTTTTTCGTAAGTTATAGTGCCAGTTTTTAAGGAAGTGGCAACACTAGGACAAGTAGGAGATCATGGCCAAACATTCACAAATGTCTAAACAACACTAGAAGCAAAAGTACTTTCAGAGTGAGTTGAAGGAATTCAAATCCTTTTGTCCTACATTAGTCTCCCTCCCAAGAGAAGATCCTATTCTCTGGTCAAATTCTCCTTGTTTAGTACTTTAATTCATATACCAAGTCATTGGCCCTAATGACCTGAATTAGGGAGGGCTTAGTATAAGTATGTCAGAAAGGTCTAAAACATAAAGTAACATAGCATAAATATGTAAGCTAACTGCAGGGTTCAAAATATATAGCTAAATGACTAGTGTTCCAAGAATGCTCTGTTCCATTTAGTGTTCCAAGAATATCACCACACGATCATTCTGAATAAAGACTATTTGAAGGAATTTTGCTGGAGTGCAATATGAAAATGTGAATAAATCACAACGGTAATGCCACAGTAATCTGTTAAAAAAATTTAAAATAGAGTCATGATTAGTCCCAACCAATTCCTGTAGGGGTGGGACCACCTAAGAGGGAGTAGTAGGGAAGGTGACCATATTAATGCAGTAAAAGAGAATGATGATGCATTACTTAGAATGGCATCTTGGAGAGAAGAAGCAATCCTAACTATGGTTCATTCTCTCTCTCTCTCTTGTAATGAGCCTCATAAATAATATGACTTGTTCATATTGTTTCTTGTTTCCTTGCAAGACCACATGTATTTTGCCTTACTTTTCAATAAAAGTTATAAATAAAAAACCATTAACATGAGTGCTGTTACACTCCTGTGATCAGGGTCTTTGGTCTCGTGATAATTTCTTTCAGTAGAAGCTAAGTATAAGTAGAAGCTGATCCATAATTCTGGTAAATTCCAATAGATTGGTTAACTTGTAAAATTAATATAAACTATAGAGTAAGCTACATAATGCTTTCCATTGTGCCATACTGATTTCAGTGTGACCCTAAAAGGGAGAGCATCACTTTCCTGAATCATTTAAAAAATGTATATACCAGTAGGAGATTACAAGATGTGACTGATGATAAGGTATGGAAATACTGCTATTCTCATTTTATTACAGGGATCAAGTTTTTTCTTATGTTCAAGTGATACTTCTAATATTTTAATTTGTGCCCATTTCCCCTTGCCCTGTCACTGGGCACCACTGAGAAGAGTATGGCTAAGCCTTCACTACTTCCCCCCAACTCAGGTATTTGTACGCTCTGATTAGACTCCTCAGAGCCTTCTCTTCTCGAGGCTGAAACAGTTCCAGCGCTCTCAGCCTCTCCTTCTGTGACCTTTGTGGCCCTTTACTGGGCTTACTCCAGTATGTCCACGTCTCTCTTGTAAGAAGGGAGCCCCGAGCTGGACAGAGTGCTCCAGTTATGTCTCAACAGGGCTGAGTAGAGGGGCAGAATCACGTTATCTGGTAAGGAAATTTGGATTGTCTGTTAACTAGTCAGTCAAATATGGCAAACGTTGGAGAGGAATCCTTGAAAAATGAGGACTGAATGCACTGAAAATTATAAATACTAATGTTTGTTGGTAATCTTATGGAGAAGAGCTTTGAAAATAGCTTTGCTTAATTCATAGCAGTTGTTTTAGTGATGAAACCTCCTGTTGTTTTGGAATGTCTTACATGGAATCTGTGTCCCCCAATGCCGATTGATATAAGCAGAGAATAACTCCTAAAGGGAAAGGTTAAGCTTTAATATTTTGAGCTAAGCAAATTTTAAAGTAATTGAATAAAAAGATATAAACTAGTATGATAGCACTTATTAAAAAAAAAAAAAGGCAAACTATGGGGAACACGAACTCCAAGGATTCTTAAGTTGTTTTTAGTCAGCTGACCAAAAATGATTTGTTAGTTTGTTGTGGCAACTCAGAGCATGCACAGAGCTCTCAAATGTTCTCAACTGATGCAGCAACCATCAACTGATACAAAATACTCAACCTGGTGCATTGAATGAGAATGTAAAACAGGCATTAAGTGACACGAAGGAGTGTTGAGGTATTGTAAAAATGTGCTCATTTTTATAATATCTTCCCCCTTTTCCCCCGGGCTCCTTAAATAAAACAAAAATGTGTATAGGAGCCTTCAGTGATTCAAGATTCATCTGTTTCTCTCCTGATAACATGAGTTCACTTGTTTAAATGCTCTTTACTAAAGATTTTATGCAGGCACACAGAGTCATTAAAATACGTGCAAGGAATTATACCCATATGGTTTGCGTCCACATTTAACGCAATTAAAACAATTCTAACAAAAGCAATATCAGTTTTATGTCCCAGTCCTGCGATAAAAATTTTCCAGGAAAAGCAGTGTCACTTTTGGGCCTGAATCCTGCAGGTCGAACAGCGCGAAATACCTTGTCCTTGCATTAGTAAGGGGAGCTGCAATTGAGCAATTCCATTCAGGTGTGTAGTCTGGTTGGAGTTAGGAATTTGCATGGTGGAGACCTGATGTCAAGCTTATCATGTGAGGGGGTTAACTACACTTTAGAGGGATTTCTGTCTGAGAGTTAGCCATGCAGGTCAGTTATACCAGCTGATGTCACTCTTCAGTTCAATTTTTAAAGGTATTTAAGTGTTTATTTTCTGTTTTCCTGCCAAAGTTATCTGAAATACTTTAAACTTGGGAAAAAAAAAATCAGACTTCTCTTTCCCCTTTTCTTCTCCACATTGTTCTTCTAACTTTTCTAGTCCTGTTCCAGGAATAAGTTTTGGTGAATATAAAATTTTAGACTTCATGCATGTATGTGTGTCTTAACCAGCGGTTGCGCATATCACAACTTTAAATTTAGGCAACTCTTAGTATATAAGAAAGTGGAGGTTGGTTGGTGTTACTTCAGTGTTGACTGCCATGTAACATTTCTAATGGAGTACACTGATGATGATTAGAAAAATCTAATACATATGGAAAATACAAAACGATAATTTCGTAACAATGACAGTAATATAGTGATTTCTTATGGCGTTATATATTCTGCTGAAGATTATTCCTGGGTGCTTAGGTTCCAAATGGCAAGTGTAGGCCTAGTTCTGTGAGTGCTACTAAGGATGAAGCTCAGTGTCTGCTAACTGTGACTGGATCTTATCTTTAGAATACCAGTTGTGGTAGTTGTGCTCATACATGCCAAAAATACGACTTCTTAGATCACCAGGGCACACAATTTAATGGAGGTGGCTGGATATTGCCAGTAAAGTTTACCTAACATATGAAATGTGGAACATATGAAAATGAAAAGCTGTCTTGGCATTCTTCTTTTGTTCCGGAAGGAAGTGATGACCTCTTTCTCCAGGAACTTGGTTGCCTCCTTGCCTTCGCCAGACTTGTCCCCTCTGCTAGATCTCAGTGTACTGTCACCAGTCCTTCTGCGTGTAGTCATGAATGAATTTCTCATTGCTGCTCGTGAGTGTCTTGCAGTGACTCACTGGGCTTGGTTATTGCCCAGTCTGCCTTCTGCTCTCCTCCTTTTTCCTGAGTGGCCTTCTATTTTGTAGGGTGTAGGTGTGCTGAAATTTCTCAGCCATCTAACTTCTAATGCAAAGATGCATATTTGCTGTGGATGTCAGAGAAAGATGTAATCTGTGCTGTCAAAAGTAGTTACTAGCACTGCCTTGTGTCCTGAACATCTACAGTAGCAGCAACCTCAGCATGGATCTGAGACATGCTCTGCATCCTTTTCTTGCCTGCTTCAACAGATAAGAAGTGTTAAATTGTTTCCTTGTTAGTATCCTTTGCAATTGCTAAGATGGGGATTAAAATTACATTTTTAGCAATGTCTGTATCATCAGCTATAAACAAATTTCCCTGGTAATCACTTAGACTTTATTTCCCTCTTGGGCCTCCTTTTATGTCCATAAAAGTGTCATCATCAATTTCTAGTGTAATTTCCTTTTAATTTTCCTGTCTTTGCTTGGCTACACTGTACACACCTGTAGATCTCTAATTTAATATAGGAACGTAAAGAATAATACCTTTATCTTCCACTATGAACAGCATAAAATTTCTTCAGGTGAACTGAAGAATCTCTTATGCTGTTTATTCAGTCCTAGCAAACAAGATTCAGGCTCTTTGGCCTTGGACACTTTTGGCACCTGCTTCTATACAGAGCTGGGCCACAGAGATCCTGTAAAGTAAACTGGTTAAGCCCTGGAGCTGGTGCTGTTCCCATAATGGATGCTCCTGCCTTCCCAGCATGTTCATCACCATATATCTTCCTCTCTTGGTTTACAGTTTACCTATTTGGGATAGACATAGTGATGTACACTGACGTAGCAGACAATTGTGGAACAACACTGCTCTTCTCAGAAAACAACAAGTTACATAATTTCCAAGACAAGAAGCACCCCATGCTCAGTAACCCTCACTTTGGGAGATTGTCTGTGTTAATGAAGGCAGGGTTTTCTTTGCTTCGTCAGATTCCTAGTGCAGTTCTGCTCAGTTTGAACTTATGTGTATTTATAACTTCCTAGTCTCTTGTCAGAGGATCTCTTAATCGATCTCAGCACGGGACTGCAGATCTCCTTCGGATACCTCAGTTGCCGTGTCTTTCCCTGGAACATTCCACAGGATCAATTGTTTTCTAGCATATCATACTTATTCATGTGACCTGTAATTTCATTCTTTATAATAGTTTCTCTAAATCTGCCCATTGCCAGCAACAGGCTTACTGGTTGATCCTGATGGATTACAAACCTGCTTCCTCGAGTTTTGAATTCTGCCATGTTTACATCAGGAGATGAAATTATACTAGAGCATAAATGTTTCAAAGAAAACAAAATTATTGCACATAACTCTTAATCCTTTTCTAAGTGTTGGTGCCCTTTTGTTTTTTAAGTATGCATATTTGTGACTTTAATAGCATATCAGAGTGACAGGGAAGGAGTGGATTTCAATTAACATTTTTTTTTCCCCTTTTTTTTTTCTTCTGAGACAGATCAACTCCTAGAACTTTAATGAGTTAGCTGAAATCTGTGGTTCCTATATATAGCAGACCTGATTACAGCCTTATTTGGGGACCAAAAGCCCTTTGTAACTTCCTGGGATAGGTGTGGTTTAAAATACATTAGCTGGCCTCGTTCTGTTTACAGTACTTTGCCTTCAGAAATCTTCTACTTGAAAACAATCGTTGGTAATGTTAAGTATCAGACATATTAGCTGTGATGGGCTTGGAAAAGAATAAGTAGGCTTAAAATAACAAAACAAGCTCCTTAAAAAAACTTCAAACACTCCATCCCCAAGAACCCAGGCATCTGTGCATCCAAGGATGCAGAACAGTGCTTGACTAGTAATATTATTTACTCTTGTGTACTATATCTTGAGAAGAATTAAGCAATCAGTATGCTATTCTGGCAAACGATCCATAAATACGATTAAAATTCCTGGGAGAACAGGGCTCAGATTAGTCCAGTTCTACATTACAAAAGATTTATTAATGCATGTTGGTGTCAACTTCTAATATAGTTACAGAGTGTACAAGTATAAAATGCCTTGACCAGTACTGCTTATATGGAATTGGCATGCAATATAAGCTTCAGTGGATTAAATCTTTTCCTAGTATAGCTATGTCAGAGCAAATCATCCTTATCAACTAGCATTTTAAATGACCATGTAATTTGTTAAAACAACTAATGTATGTCAGAGTATATGTTAACAGCTTCAGATAACACAAGTTTCAGGATATATGAAAGAGCAACCATCAGGATGGTACTGTTTCCTTTCTCTTGTTATTTTTGATTGCTTTATTGGTCCTCGTTTATCTCCTGTGCTTTCTGATGCTTTTCCTGCTCTTGTATCAACCCATGTCTGGATTACACTTCTTTTGGTATTTTCTGTCCTTTCCTCCTTCTCTTAAATTACATCTGCCTCCAGTTCAGTCTCCTCTCTGCCATTCATGTCGCTTCCTTTTTTCCTTCAGGTGCAAAACTCCTCATCTCCTCCATTATCTGGTCTTCCTTTTATTGTCTTGATGTTTCTGGAATGTTACTGGTCTCAAAGAACCTGCAGGTTGTCTTTTTGCCTCTTGCAGTTCCCTCCAGCCCACAGAACTTTGTTCCCTTGTTTATTAACACTGCCTCATCTGTGATCCTTTCTGTGGAGACTATTACCTCCAATGATACCCACTCTGAAGTTGGTACTTCTGTGCTGTTGTTCTTAAGCTCTGCCTGCTCCTAGCTCTTTATCTTTTTTTTTTTTTTAACAATAGAATTTCCTTCTGTCTGCCTTTCTAATCTTTTTATGGTCTGCATGCACGCAACTCTACCTATTCCCATCTCTCTGTCTGACTTTGACTTGCAGCTTTCTTCCATTCATAATTTCTCACCCTTCAGTTTCCATATGGATAACCATCCAACTCCGTAACTGCCCTGGTGGTGTTGTTTCTCATTTGAATTGTATACCATGTGCCAAATCAACTACGCACTTGAGTTGGTCTTCTCTATGCGCTGTGTTCTCTGAGTTCCTTTTCTGTGATAACTATTTGAACTTTTTCAACATTTTTTTTCTCTCTCTCTCCAAGAATGCAACTTAGTAAAACTTCTGTTTTGTCGATCTTGATGACTTCTTTTCTGCTCTTATTTCGTTTATTCCTCTGTACTTTCCTTTCCTCTATCAGCTTATCAGTTCCCTTTAGGCTCTGTTTTTTTGTTCTTCTCATACACTTCCAAACCCTTCTGACAATTCATGGTCCTGGCTGACTCCCAGTATCCACTTTCTCAGTTCCTAATGCCATCTGCCATGCTTCAGAGATACTGCTGACTATCTCTGGTGAAAATCTTTTTATTCTGCTGACTTTCTGTATTTCTTAATCTCTGGGATTTTTGTCATCTGAGTATTTTTGCTTGCAGTTTTGCCTGTTCTGTATTTTTTATTAATCATATAGCCCTCCATTCAGCTTATCTATTCTCCCCTCTCTCCATGTGAATTTCTTAAAACTAACTAACCAACTAAGGTAAAAATTCAAGCTTCCTCCTCATTTACTGAAACAGACATTAAGATTTTGTTTTGTGGTCTTTGAACCCGTTCCAACGAACCTATCCCTGTCCCTGTCCACCTTCTGACCTTCTGCTGTTCTTTTTTTTTCATTTCTGTTTCTCTCCTTGAATTCCTCCCCATACACAAGAAATATGTCTGAGTCTCTTCGTATTTAAAAAAAACCCAACACAAAACAAACCTCAGCTTCAGAAGTTTCTGTTCACCAGATTAATGTCCTATCCCTAGACCTCCATCATCTCCCCATCCCCTTAGTATGCTTTGTACAATTGTCTTCATTTCTTGTCTTCTGATCCCTTTCTAGAACTGCTCACTTCTCGTTTCTGTCTTTTGCACTGAAATTTATCTCACTAATGTTCCACTTGACTTCTTCCTGGAGGAATTCCAGGCTAGTCCTTTATTCTCCTCCACTCCATCTGTCATCTCTCTGCGATGCTGTGTTATAGTCTTCACTAAATTTTGTTGTTCTTAGACATTTGTTATTTTGTCCTTGTTGATTCTCTCTCTTTTCAGACTCAGTTTCTTATTGGGTGGGTCTTCCTCTCCCCCTCCTCCTCTTTCTTTATGTAGGTGTGTGTTGAGATCTCTCAGGAATCCATCCTCAGCCTTTGCATCCTCCTCCACACCTTACTTCAGATAATGTAGCCATAAGCATAATCTTTATGAAGACATCACTACTTTATTTTTTAGTGGTCTTCCCCCACTCCGGTTAAACGCTACCTATCTCAGAAAATTTTCTTTGTTTTCAGTGGTCGTCTGAATATAATAATGTCAGAAACAATTCCTGGGTTTTCTTTTCTTTCCTAATGTGCTCTTCTTACTCTGTGCAGCTCTGAGGTCTGACAGTTCCTGTTTGTCCATGTAGCCATAAATCAGATCGAAGGCCTGCTCGTCTCAACACTGTGACTGTTATGATCTCATCCGCCTGTCTGACGTTAATACTTACAGCTTTGCTTCGCTTGATTACTGGTGTTAATGTCATCTTCGCTTATCACTGCCTACATCACTTTTTAAAGTCTGTTTACTCATCTTCTCAAATACAAACTTCTGGTCTTTCTTTTAAAAGCTTTACAACTTGCCGCCTTCTTTCCCTTCCAAGAGAGAGATTTTACCACAAAGTGGAATTTTGTGTTTGCTCTACTGGCAGTATCGGTTTTGATTTCCCAATTGCTATTCGTCTTACGGTCATTAGTGCACTTTCTCTTACTGTGCCCAATCTTTGTTGAAGCTCGTCCTCAAAACTTCTGTAGTCTATAAAGTTAAGTATAACCTGTTAATGACTGGGCAGGTGTGTTTTGCGCATCTTATTATACTTAGGTTGCCAAGTATTCTTAACCCGAGGCTATTTATTGTTTGTATACCTACAAGCTATAATGTGTCTTTTAAATTATATGACTATTGAAATAGTTATAAATAAAGTCATTTATCTGAATTATTGACTATCACATCATGCATGTATTTGCAGCGTGTATGTCAAAGGAGCCCACAGACACTATTTTTCTTTCTCCACACATACATACATATTTAATAACAATGCTTGTTAAAGAAAAGGTAGGCAGAATTTGCAGGTATAAGGAAGGATGCTTATAAGACCAAATGCAGATCAGCAGATTATTTATTTAGTACCTACATTGAGATCGTGCCAGAAGAGGAGGAGCCTGTTGTACTAAGCCTGATACAAACTTGTAATAAATGAGAGACTGATCCAAGTAGCTTGTGGCGTAATGTTTAAATCATAAGAATTTTCTTTCTTGTGTTCACAAAAAAAATCCATCCTTTAATAAAAGGAGATGGTGGTGTTTTGGCAAGGAAGGGTATGATGAGCATCTGCTGGATATTATTTTTCATCATTGTGCTTGTAATTGTTTTCACTTTAGAGCAGTATAGTGAAATACAAGGAATGAGACATGATTCAAAAATTTCATTACTTGTGTTGTGCCAGTAAAACTTGATATCTAATAATTTCTGCCATTTTCTCAAAATACTCACTGGGGACATTTAGATCAAGGAGATGAAGTTTGAAAGGCGAAATTTAATGTGATACTAGTTATCTCGTAAATACATAAATAAACAGGGAAATACTATGCCTGTGAGAAGGGTTGAAAAAAAAAGTTTGCTTTGGATAAGTTTCCCTACCAAAACAGGAATGCAATCCTGACAGCTTTTCTGTTTCAAATATCATAGCTACCACCACCAAAAAGACTCCCAAATTCCTAAAGTAGACAATGGTTAAAGGTTAGCTAATATCCTTCAAAGCTCTGATGGAGATCGTTGTATCCTCCCTTGCTGTTCTGTGCGGCTGCATACGGGTCTGTCAATTTAGTAGCATTATGAAAAAAATGACAATGAAAATAATAACGCTCTTTTCTAACAATAAAATCCTTTCATACAGAAGCACTGACAAAATATGTATGAACTGGTAATGCTGTGTTCACATTTACTTTCTACTCTATAGTAATACTTGTCCCTTTTCCTTTCCAAAAGTTATGTTCTGTAATTTCAATATAAAGCACGCTGTTAAAGTCATATCAGTTGTTTCTAACTTTTAGCTTGTTTTTATTGTCAAATATCTTGACTAGTCTAGAACAACAAGGTCATGGAAGTGGTGATGTTTAAAGCTTCCAGATTACAGCAGACAAGCAATTTGTACAAGTCTAATTCTTAGATCTCTGAGATGTAGGAAGACCAGCTGAACTACTATTTATAATTCATGTTTACCTTTGATTCTTTGGCAGCACTTTAAAAATTCCTGAATGTATATCTTGTGCGCTTGTGCTGTCTAGACTTTTAAACTATACAAATCCCTGGTTATCTAGTCCACTGTCATGATCACTTTCCCAATATATTTTGAGTGAGTCTTTGATATGAAAATTGTCTTTACAGTGCAGTATTTCATTCCCTGGGCAGAAGCAATGCACAAGTAACTTCAGAATTAGTATCTGAAATCTATTTATTTGCCCTGTTACTTCTCAGAACACATTATCAATTTCATTATCTCACTTATTTCTTTTCTGCCTTTCCTTCCCCAGCCCCCGCTTCTGCACTGTTTACTGCTTTTCTTAATCCCTGTGTGAATTAATTAGACTACGTGAACTTTCAGATGGCAGATCATATCATCAGTGGCTTGGAGGACATAATTATTTTTTATCTTCTTTGTGAATAGAGTGGCTCCTAACTGTTTTCTCTGGTGTTGTCCTCCCCAATCAGATAAAGAGCGAGAGCAAAGATAATCAGAATGTCATTGTCTAAGTATGAGGTGGAGGGTTTTTCTTGTCTTATGCTGTGACTATATAGACAGTGCAAAAGGTCTCTTCATTTCCATTAGGGTAACTGTTCATTTGCATGCAGCAGAACATTTCTGGGTGATACAAATCTGTGTTTTTCAATCACATCAATTACAGTTGCCTTGATAACAAAATCACTCATGACAACAAAATCATGTAGATAACCTAATTCTTTGGAGATGAGAAGTATTGGGTCATCCGTTCTGGATTTTCTGCTGAAGTTACTCCCTGAAGACAGAGATGATTTGGGAACTCTTCAGACTAAATCCTACTTTTGAATTTATACATTTTGGCCAAGAAGGACATGTTGGTTGTCTTCAAGGCAGTTATTTACAAGTTTCAGTTTAGAAAACCCAAACAAATGAAACACAATCACCTTTTCTGTTCTGGAGGATAACAGATCATATAGAAGACAACTCTGAAGGACCACAAGGAATCCAATTTAATCTTTGGGCATGCAAGAGAAAATTGTATGGTATTCTAAGTTAATTTTTTCCTGACAATGGATGACAAAAGGGCCATACTATTTTTTAACACTTCAGTTAGATTTGGTTCAGTCAGGCTACTTTCACTGCTGCTAGAGCAACAATATTACTAGTGTTGGCAAACTTATTTGGAAGGTGAGCGATGAGTTTGGCTACGTAGGAATGATCACGCTCAATCAAACTAACAGTCCATCTGGTGTACTATCCTCTCTCTCCAGATAGTCCTAATCAGTCTCTCCTAAGTCTCAACAATTTTCAGCCCATCTTCAGTGACAGTCAGTCTACCTGAGATCTTGCTTATCCTGTGGAAGTGCCCATCTCTTTGCACTGACTATTAGAAAAGTTGATGGTGATGTCGTCTCTACTTAACGCAACTTCAGTTAGGTGCCAAAAGTTTTATGGAGTTAATCCGAGTTTAGAATATCTCTGTCCTGGAACATCCTCCCTGCTGCCTTGAAATTCTTGGATTGTGCTTGTAGAGAGTGTTTGTCAAATACAGCTGAAAATTGTGGGTAGGTCTGAGAAACAGAAGAATCACTGAACATTGTATTGGTGTTTCTGAGAGAAGGAGTTAATTTAATATTGATCATGCTGGCTTGCGATGTCAAAAAAAAAAGTGATGTTTTGAACTACGGTTGGCATACATTTGTATGTTAAAGATGCAGACTCTAGACTACATCATTTTTGTGGCTGTAAAGGAAGAGAAAAAGTCTTCTCTCCTGTGTTGTAGCTGCTGTTAAAACAGGTTCTGATAAGTTGGTCATGACCTCTTTTCTTCTTTGCACTTTCTACTTCCACATGAGTAGCTGCTGCAAGAAGACTGCTTTCTATGACTCTTCTCCCTGACCCTATTTCTAGGTAAAGAAATCTGAAAACCTGTCATCTTTTCTGAGGCTGAAAGCAGATCCTTTGAGATGGGAAGTGTAACCAACTTAAAACCCAATATATCTTACTGCTGATTAAGAAACTAGCAATTAACATAGTTTACTTTTTTCCATTTCCTGCCCAGCAGTTAATATCCTATTGCATAGTGAGTTAAACTCAGCACGTTTAACTTCTAACTACACCTAAATAATGCTGTTATCCTGGATCTATCCTCACCTGGCATTGGGCCAAGAGAGAGCCCAGACAAGCTAGAAGTAAATCTCATTTGGGCTTTGGATAAAGTCTTCACATCCATCTTCATGCTGTTGGACTTCTCCGTAGGAGTTGACATAGCCATTGCTATGAAGCGAGAAAAGAGGATTTCAGCTAATGGGACTGCACTGGGATGACATAAGACATTCGAATAATAACCACGGAGGAAAAAATAACCATGCCTCAGCTTGAAATCTGTGCTGTTCTTGCCTCCGTAACTTTTAAGCATTTGTCAATGTAGTAAAGAAAAATATGAAGCAAAGGGAATAAAATCTCAGTCCAACAGATGTGACTCAACTTCTACATCCCTTAACTAGCAGCAAGGAACACTGTCTTCTATTTATTCAGAGGTCTGGCTGAGACTAGCAATTGAATAAAGATTAGCTTACAAATCAAGTAGATGTGATATGATAGGAAGGAAGGGGAGAAGTTATGAGAATCTTAACACAACTGAAAATGTTCAAAGGAACACAGTAACCTAAGTGCCTTGTTCAGCTTTTGTAAGGCACTCACGTCATTTAGGCATTCCTGATAATTTTGCTCTGAGGCATACAAAACATGGCAAGCACAGCTGCAATTAAATGCAGGTGCTTAAAACAGGTACCAGAATCCAGAAAGAATTTAACAGTTCATTATTTCATTATTATATCCAATGCTCAAACAGGTTTATCAAGCCTTTTGAGTGGGAATGTTTGTGTGTCCATCCCTCCCCCCCGTTTTGTTACTGTGGTTATTAGTACAATGGAGTGTTTTTCTGGTGTGAGAGTGCAGACAGAGAAAGTGAGGCATCTAGCTACTGCAACAAATTAAGTTACTATTTTGCCTTGATTTTCTGTTTTATCTTTAAATAGAACTCTTGTCTTCAGTTGGATAGTTATATGAAGAATAGATGAAGTAATGTATTTGCCTTGCAAATGTAAGAAATGTATTGTTTCTACCTAAAATGGCTTTTCTAAGAAAGAAGATTCCTTATCAAACGATAAGGAAATGTTTTAGTGACTATGCAGTCATTTATGCATCAGTTCATAGTGGCTGTATTGTGCATAATGGTATATAACCAGCACAGGATGCTTCAATGTAGATAAACCCAGGAATTACATGTATTAGTGAGTATTTACTTGTCTGTAAAACTGCTTTGTTTTATTCAGGTGTGCATTTTCTGCTTGTGTTTTGTCTCATTAAATTTATAACAATAATATGTGCTTAGATTTAATGTCTGCAATGATGATCTATGTTTATATGTTACAGGAATTGCATTATTACATTAAACGTGTGCTCAGTCTCAGGTCAGTAGCAAATCAGTTCTTTGGAGCCAGTGCTGATTAGTGCAATTTTTAGCAGCATTGCAGAAGATGGTATTTCTTTATTGAGTCATACTAAACAATATCTTGGGTTTTGCTATAAAAAGAGAAAAGAGGGAAGAAGAGACAGAGAAGGATGTTTTCATGCATATGACATGCAGCCCTGCAGAAGATGCAAATCTGGAATGAAAACTAATTGCTTTCTACTTTGTTACATAGCCTGAACTATGTGGAATAGAGCTGACCAAAAGGAATATGTCCTTTATGTTAACTAGTATTGATTACTGCAGAAAGCTGCCACAAAAACTGTACAATAAAAGGGACACTTTTAAAAATAATTCTTCAGACCTTACAGAACAGACTTTATTGCATTATAAATGTGTTTTGATGGGTCTTCCTTGATAGGTGGATAGAGGGGAAAAGAATGATATAGTGTAGCTAGTGGAATGGAAAAGCAATTATATTTCATCAGAAAGATAAAATCCACTGTACTTTCCACCTGAAAAGATTGCTAAATATGCTTATATGTAATATAAACAATTAAACACAATAATATTCAAAAAAGGTTTTGTTTCTCCCCCCCCCCCCCCCCCCCCCCCCCCCCGTGCTTGTCTTCAGAAAGAGGGAAGAATTGTAGCATCTAAATTGTGGGCATACACATTGTGCATTAAATCAGTTTTGTGTGACTGTGTCTGCTCAAGGACAGTTTAAAGGACAAGGCTGAACGTGGCAGTCATCAGTGATTTGCCTCCTACAACAAGGAGGCATCCATCTACATATAACAGCTTTTTAGCCATTTAGGTTAATTGTCTTTACAAGATTTTTTCAATATGCTCTTGTCAGCTCCTGAGTTCAAATAACTCACTTTTCTGTATCTTTAATAATGCCATTTTTATGAAATGTCAAGCTGAACTTAACCAGAATGATCTTAAAAATACAAATAGCATGTAATGGGTCTGTGAAATAAATACAACACAAAGTGATAATGCTGGAATATCTTCAGACTGAGAAGGCAATCATGGTGTGTATGTCATGTCTGGATGAATGTTTAGAATTTCATTACAGACCATTTGAAAGGTGAATACACAAGGTTTATACCACTAACTTTATGATAAAATATATAAACTGAAATGAATATATTAGAGGTCCATATTTTAAGTATATGTAATTATTTATAATATAAAATAACTAAAATAATTTTATATTACAACTTTCTATTGTTTATAGGAATGCAGTGTTTAACGTTTTATGCTGACAGGCGTTCCCAAGTTCCAGATGGCATTTGAGAATTATGTAGGTTGTCTAATCATCAATAAGTGGCTTATATGGAGAAGTAATTAATACCATGATTATTTTCCTTATGAGTCAGCAGGTGTGTCAAATGCATAATTTCTAGTGTGGAAAAAATCAAAATGGCTTCTCCTCTGCTATATATTTTACAGCAAGGAAGATGCTGAAAAAGGATTCTTTTTGGTTATGTTGTGATTTGTGCTGTGGATATATTAAGAATGTAATTAAAAAGGGAAAGGATTTTACCTGAAGGTTTAAAAACCTTGAAAAATTTTCTGGAATATTAATACTCTTTGTAGCTGATTTTTGCGTTGTATTTCAAAGAAAAGCAATCATCCAGTTTATTGAAAACACTGACCAAATATCAGAGACAGAAAATAAAAGTAGCCAAGTATGAAGAAAATTAGATAGAAAGAAGGATTAAGAAAAGAAATAATTTATAGTTTTCCATGTAAAATGAAAGTTTTAGTGTTATCCATTTTGACTTGTCTATTCAAAATATATTAGCACCAAGTATCGTACCAGTGGAGCAGAGTACCTACCAAGGGCAGGACAGCGAGACAGATTCATTGCAACTATTTAATAATTTCCTATTGTCCTAGCAATTTCCTATTTCCTAATGTATATTTATTGTTATACTATTATTTCATTTACTGTAGCAGTCAGCACAGATGATCTTCAGTAAATGTGTAATATTCAGGTAGCTTTTATGGTATATGCAACAGTGTCTTTTAAGATCATGTATTGGTTTTCCTTTTTCAGTAAATACATATAATAAGTGTATAGATAACTTCGAATCTGTGTATTGTCACCTAGACTTTAATCTACCTTCTTGTCATCCAGAATATGAGGAATATGTCCTAATTCCATCATCCAGAAATATACTGAAGTTCTACAAGTGTATGTGTCTACATTAGCACATACGTGTTTAAAAATGTGTGTCATATGCCTTTGTACAGATCCACCTTTGAAAGGAGTTATTTTCCTCTTCTTTCCACTCAATCATCTACCGCATGATGAAAGCATAGACAGGTTATAAGAGCTATAAGTAAAAACACCCGAAAACCTCTGTCATAAAGTGACGTTTCTCAGCTTTTCTAAATGTGTAGTTTCTCCGTTAATTAAATTGATCTGAGGTGTGGAAGGGCAGTGCACAGTTCTGGGAGGTGACAGGTTTAAAGATCAGCCTCTTTGCAACACATTATGAATTGCAGTTAGGGCTGTATCATCACTAAAGAGGGTCAATTTGGGAAGCTTTCCAGGAGGTCATTTATCTAGCTTTGGAATATCCTGGGTAGTGAGCTTTATCGGTGGAAAGGGCACTTCAGACATTTGTTTTCGGTTTCTAAACCATGGGCCTTTTTATTCCTTCTAACCAATGCGCTTACAATTCCTGGCAACAGCTGCAGCCTCACTTTATACTCTGATAAGCAGGTTGTTGATCTAAAGGTTGAAAATCAGTACTCCTAGCACTCATGGTGACCTTCTTCCTTCATGACTGCATATCAAAAAGTAGAAGCCAAATGTCTTTGAAGGCGGCTTATTTCCTTTTAATTTTGTTCAACTTCAAATACATGTTTCAGTGTTATAACGTGTGGTTGCACTGTAAAGGATGCAGAGGACGACTCTACTGTCTGCTTTTCTATGCTCGCCACTGTGTCTAAACTTCTAGTACGAAGAGACAAATATAGTAACAACTGTATTTATAAGACTCTCTCATTAAAATAGATTTTTCCTGTGAAATATGTGCAGCAGATGCTGCTGTGTGGTGAAGGTCATTTCAGCATTCATTTGGAAAATGTAAGAGGTGAAATCATGGACTGAGTAGAGTTGCTGAGCCCTGGTCTCTAAGGAGTTTGTGGTTTCCACATGAAAGCCTCAGCTTTTTCTTACTTTTTTATCCCAGATACGTTATTTCTTCTACTTTGTGTTTGCTGCTATTTTATTGCTTTAGGGAAATAGTTTTGTGCCTACATTTTAGGTAAACCATTCTGTGATAACTATATAAAACCATAAAATATTAACAAACATAATTAAAAAGAGAGAGAAATGTTAGGTTGTTTATAAATATATGACAAATTTATTGCACTCTGATTACAGCTTCACAGAAATATAATTCCACTGGCTTCTGTAGCATTGCTCTTGAATTAAGCCAACAGAAAGCGAGCCCAGTATATTTATTTTAATGTAAACTTTTTCCAGTTAAGTTGTCAAAGCTGTACACTGTAAAACTATTAGAAGGTATTAATATACATTGGTTTGATGTCAAAAAACCATTTTATGTCTAAATGTTGATTTTTATCAATCTGTTGTTTCCTGTCATCATCTCTTCACATGGGTAAACTAAGCGCTTTCCTGAATCGAATGACTTAGCACTTCTGTAGTGCTTTACAGTTCTGAAATGCTGTGTGAATATTAATTATGGCACAGAGCAGCCCAGTGAGGAAGGTAGATAAGTAAGTATTATTATCCCTATTTTACAGATGGGGAAGCTGAGGCACAGAGATTAAGTGACTTTCCCAAGGCCACACAGCAAGTCAGTGGCAGATCCAGGATTAGCGTTCGGGGACTTCCTGGATCCCTCTCTCATGCTTTAAGCAGTAGACCACAGTGTTCACTGGACTCAGCAAGCAACTCATTGCAATAATGGACAGTTCCAAGGACTCGTACCTGGTCAGTGTGTCCACACGTTTGTTTGCAGACTGCTGCAGTATGTCAGTATGGTTTGAATACCTCAGTCCTAGCAGATTTGTGCATTATGTAAAATTTCTGACCTTCATCATCTTCAAATGGAGTGGAAGGAAGAAGCGGTAGAATTCTGACATAAACATGGCATGGCTGTGAAAAACATTTAGTTTTCATGCCTTAATCTGATCCTGCTGAAACTGATGGGCAAAACTGCAGTGGATTCGTGGCTTTGAGGATGTTAGTGTGGAGGTTGGTGGCTGCTTGGTACATTAAAAGTCATGCAGAGCATGAATTCTATCTTCCATGACTGTCTTAGGGTTAGTCTGGCCTATACTTTCAGTTTCAAACTCTCATTTATTGCAATGCTTAAAAATAATAATTTCATAGTTTTCCTGACATGCTAATAAAAAGGAGAGCATTACCAACTGAAATTAAGTTTCTAGTCTCTAGTCATCATGGGAAAGTGGAGCGGATCTGCCACTATTTTTACTTGTATTGCGATAGTGCTTACCTCCAAATGAGATTAAGACCTAATTGCACTACTAGTGAGCCCTTCCCTCCCTTCTCCCCTCCTCCAAGGAGGCAGTACAGGAATCACAGAAATTGCTTCTAGACTAAATGCAGTGTGACCCTTGTACTGGTAAATGCAAGGTGGCTTTCATACCACTCCCTGGGAAGTGAGAGCGTACAGTGTAAGACCTGTATAGTTGGACTTTGCTCAGAGTTTGAGAAGTGAATTGGCAACAACACAATACTCCAAATTAAGCTGTTTTTCCCTGTAATATTAATGGAATAAACCCACTTTGGAGAAAGAGGCAAGGCTGAGACTTGCTGTGACATTACAGGAAGAGGAGACGGGGAAGAAAAAGGTTGCCAGAAGCTGAAAAATGAACACGTGGGAAAGGAGAAGTCAAAGTGTATGAGCATATTTTGATAAATACTAGTGAATTAATTTGTATTTAGTTTACTTAGATGATCTGTAAAGGCTTTAAACTGCCCAGCAATTTAATATTTTCCCCATTGTAAATTTCCCCTAACATTGCTTCCATAAGGCCTTTTCAGGATCAGTAAAATACCGATGGCTATGTCTTGTGCTAGAATAGCACTACTTCTGATGTGGCTGTAATACTTGGCCTTTGGCATCGTGCCTAACCATTCACCCAGGGGTATGGCATCACGCCAGCATGACAAACACGCCCAGTTATGTCTAACTGCTTAAAATAATGGCTTCATTTTACCTAAGATGATCAAATGGTTTGTGCAGAATGATACTGCCCTGGTACGTCTTAATAGATTATTAGCTAATTCTAAATTATTAAAAGACAAAACAGTTTCAATAGCAGATCTTTTCTCATTGTCAGATTTTAGTTACATACTATTATCTGCGGGAAGGCTCTAATAAAGACACTGTAATGCTCTCAGTCTCTCTAACAGCCCAGATGCTTGGTGCTGACACATTCCTAGGATTTTTCTATATAAGATAGCTACAGCATGACAGCTATTTTTAAAAAAGAGAGGAGCCCAAAACAAAAACTTATGTCCAGAATGCACAACATCCAGCTCTAGATGTGAATCTTTTTGCCTGGGGCACCTGCTCTTTAAGGAGAGGTGCTCATGTAGTTTAATTTCTTGTTATATTCTATTGCATTCTATATATAGATATATTTAGCATGTAATGTTGGTATTCAGATCCCCTTGCTTCAGACTTCCATTAAGATACCAATTTTATATATTGAAATCAAGCAGTTCTAGTTCTAATATCACTTACTAAAACCCTTCCACTAATGACAAGTAAATATATATTCATGATATATTAATTGATGTTTTTGTATAATTCATCCTTTTTTCTTCATCATCATTTACTGGAAACCACTCTAAATCATGTTGTGAAATATAGGCTGTATTTAGCAACTGTTTTTTTACAATTGGTGTTGTCAAACTCATGGTGAAGCCAATATTTGTTTTAGCACAGCATCCAGTGCCCTGTTGCTGAACTCCCAAAAGATTTCTCTACTTAGGGAAATGTGATTTTTTTTTTTTTCCCTTCATGTCAGAAGTGACCAAAATCACTAATTTCTGTAGCTTTTTTAGCCTGAGCACAGTACACTAATTCATCACATAGTACATTTACAGTGCAGTAGAGAATACAGTTAAAATGCATGTGTGACTACAGTATAAAATTAAACATGAAATATATGTTCCTGAGGAAGAATAGCTTTTCTGTTTTCTGCTATTAGTGTGTGCTGTCTGCCTTTATTGTAATTACAGCTTGGTGTGTTTGTAGAGAAAAGCAAAAGCTTTGCAATTCACCAGTAAGTGAAGCCAGTTGTTTTCGTGGTATTAAAATTTTCTTTCTTATCATATTGTCACTGATTATCATTCTCTAGCTTTGCCAAAGTATAAGGAGCATTAGTGCTAATAATTTGGGAATTCTGCATGTAGCTCAGGATCCTGGTCTAAAGACAAAAATACACGTGCAGTCCCTTTCTGCGAGAGTACAAGAATAGACCTTCCTCAACCAGACATTTCTTCTCTTACCTCTTTCATTGTCCTATTGACTCATGTTTTTCTTAGTTCCCAGTAACCAGTGTTTACTCATCATCTTGCAGTTTTTAACAGAACTTCTTCATGTCAAAGTTAGCTGTAATCATACGTCAATAAAAACTGATGCATAAGGAATAGATTTTAATAAGGAAAAATAAATTCTTAAAAACTTTTTGTTCCTGAGTAGGAAGAGTAAATAAATAAATATTAAAAGTATCTTTGTTTCATAATACTATACAATCTTGCCAAATGAGAAGCAGCTTACCTGTCCTTTTTTCTGTTTTGCAGAGAAATGATGAAGAGGCTGTTGTGGATAGAGGTGGAACTCGCTCCATTCTCAAAACACATTTTGAAAAGGAAGATCTAGAAGGTGAGAGATTATTTTTCTGTGCATTACATTGTCTCTTTCTTCTGAAAGTACTGAAATGCAGTTCCAATGTGTAAACTTACTAATTTGAGCAGGGATGCAAAGAGAGTGAACGAGCGAGTAGAATCTCATAATTTATTTTAAAAAGAGAAATATTACTCTCTTCTCACAGCGAAGCTCAGATACAGATGATGGTGGAACAAGTTTGCTAGTTTTCAGTGATCTATAATCAAGTCCTGTAAACATGCATGTATGACTTTAGATGAGTCTTTCTAACTTTATGTTTCCAAATATGTAAGTGCAAGCAGGACTGATGATTTAGTACTTATAATGGCTTCTACACTTGCTTTACAATCCTCATGTAGTTGCCTAGCCACATCTTCAGCTGAACAAAAACATTCTGGAGTGTCACAGATCGGACAGATACTTGATAATATACACTGCAGAAACCACCTAACATCACTATGCAGAAGAAAGTGAGCAGTTGTGAGAACTGTCTTACGATATTGGCGTAATAATTCAGATAGTCTCTGAAAGAGTTGCATTTCAGTTTGTTTAGTGGATCCCAAACTTATTCTGGTTACTACTGTACCTAGAGTCTTGTACTGAGTTGTGTGACCTCCCCAAGTTACAGTTATTGGATGAAACTGAATTTCTGTTGCACATATGATATCCCATCCCTGAGACTGGAACTTGCTGATTTTAATTGTTAACTTCTTGTGGTGGGACATGGAAGGTTCTTGCTCTGTCATACAGAGCCACAGGAACTAGCCAAAAAGAAATACTAAGATCTGGGGTGTATTTCAACATCCTACATCTGAAAAGTTACCTGCCTCAGGTCTAAAGAGAGGTATCTCCATCTGTGCATGAACCTGAGCTTTCTAAATGCCTACCCTTGATTACTTCATTGTAATTTTTTTTTTCCCTTTTCTCTCTGGCTGTATGAATTTTGCATTCTCTGCTGCATGATGGCCATAGTGATGATTTCATGTGAATGTCAACATGATACACAGCAACTCCCTGTAGATTCCCTCAGCAGTGCCTCAAAAAGCAGACATGGCTGCATTTTGAAAGGGGCCTGTCTGTGTTAGTCTGTATGAGGTAGTCTCTTGGAGAAGGATGTAAAATGTCACGCAGCGTAGCATGTTATGAGGTAGGTACCTCTCTGCTCAGTCTAGTGCAAGTCTGAGCACATGCAAGAGTAGATCTCAGGTAAGATGTTTCCAGGGTGGCATTTAGGGTTTTAGTGTCTCCAGGGGTAGGTGGCTGCCAGTGGATCAGGCTGGCAATGACAATTTTGGACTTAGGTACACAACCCCCTTTTTTGAATCTCACGCTTAGTCTTCTGTAGTCTTCAGTCCCTTAATCACATCCTTGGACAAAGTGAAACTATTGTATCTGGCGTCCTTAGAGGAACACCTAATAGAAGAATGGGGGCTCCCTGCCTTCCCTTCTCCATGATACTGACTCACAGAGTTTTTTGTGGTGTGAGCCTACCCCCAAAAATGTCCTTTTGCTGAGTCATTTTGCTGATGATGGTAAGGTGGCATTTTAAAAACAGACATCTTTCTGGAGAATGACATCTTTAAACTCAGTCACATAGGTAGACTCAAGTGTTAAGGCAATCAGAGTTATTATGATGTGACTACATGGAACCTAAAGCCTCATCTCAAAATTTGAACAAGTATGTAATTTAAAAACTGCATTTAATTACTATTTTGCCCCACCATCCTATATGTGTAGAGTTGCTCCTGTGAAATATCGGTGAAAATGTTCTTTCAAAAATCTGCTCCTAGGATGTTATCAATAAAAATCGGAACGTGACAGTGACACCCCCCCCCCAATCTTTCCATCAATTTAAATTGTTTAGAATACTGAAAAATTCTGTAGTTAGCCAATGAGTCTGCTTTTCTTTAAAATACAATAGCACTGCTTCATAATGTTCTAACAAAACAATTATTCAATGTAGAATCCTTCATAATGCAGTTAGCTTTCTCAGATAAATTTCATGTCCACTCCGAGATCAGATCAGTGTGTCTTTAAATGTATAATCACTGCATCCAGAAATACCAAGTGACATAAAAAGATTTGAAGAGATTGTAAATTTTAATATCCAGTTTCTGTTAATAGCATGTCCATTTGTTTCACAGCACATCTAGACACTTTTCCATCTGGAAACAGTGGATGTGACTCACAAATGTCACTGTCTTATTCTTACCCGATGTACATTGTGTTGGGTTTTGCTGAAAACTTACCTTTTTCCTAATGACATAACAGCTGTAAAATATGAAATTATATGATCAGGTGCTAATTGCATAGCTTAGTAAAAATCATATAATTAGATAATTAATATGTATTATGTAATTAGCTCTTTGACAGCCATTTAATTGGGTTTATGTTTTAAAAATGTAAATAGCTAGTTACTGAATATTCTAGCAAAGACTAGTTTTGACAGGGTTTAAGTTTCAATAGCACCATATCAGCAACATTTCAAAAACTGCAATTCATATGAAGAACTGAAGGTTGTTTAAATCTGAAAATCAGTATTCAATTTCTTCTGATTAAATCTTAAAATTTTAAGTATTTTGCTATTTTTAAATTTTAGACTATCAGCAGTCACATGTCAGAAATACTGATTTAAATGTGTACTAAAATTTCCATCTGAAATTTCTTGGCCCAGCAAATACTAATATTTGCATATTTTGGGGCAGCCATTGTGCAAATATATTGCAAGTATATATCTTGCTGAAAGCATGAAAATATCATGGTGACTAATGCTGTCTGGAAGAACATCCACAAGACCAGAATTTTGCCTCAGTCTCTCTAGATCAGTGTTTTCTTTCCCTGAGCAGTATGGTGAAAATTTGGGGAGATAGGACAGGAACTGCAGTACTTACAGGAACAGAAGAGACGTGGTGCTCGTCTTAGTGCCAGTAATGATACTTGCAACGTGTACTTCAAGTTGTATCTTTTTACATAAGCTTTGTAACGCTTCAGAGGTGGACTGTTTGCGGAGCTTTGTCATTGAGATTTTCAGCATGAATGATTTTTCCACGTAATTCATTTTTCCTGAGTTGTAAGGTTAAGATCAGTCACTAATACCAAACAGGTCATTTGTCTGACTGTTGCATTAATGAAGGGACAGGGAAGGCATTTCTAAAAGCGAAACAAGAAGTCTGTCTCCCCTGCTTATAATCACATATTTGGCATGTTATCTTTCAATGTGTGTACAGACAAAATTCCTACTGAAATAAGTATGCTCTTATTTTTATCAGTGGTGGAATTCCTAAATGAGAATTGGGCACTGATTCTGGTTACTAAAGTACTTCATTGCAAAAGGACAGGTTGTACATGTACCTGTACTGGGAGCAGGTAGGCAAGTTTTCATAAACAGATGTGCACATCAACAAACAGTTGCACTCAGCTTACTCCATGTTGTTGTTTCTGGCTGTCTGCCATTGCTTCAATGCATGTTCAGTAGTAACTTTTTTTGACAAAATGGATATACCTACTTTTTCTCTCATAGATTAAAAATATTTGGATTGTTCTGTACGTGTCTGGAGATCTCAGATTCTCTCAGGTCACATGCTGAGACTTGTGGACTACATAGATACGCAAAAGGGTGGCACTAAGCGCACTTCGACCAAGGTCTTTTGCTTATGCCCGCCATATCAGCTGAGAGTGAAAATGACTGTTCCATGGCTGTCCTTGCTAGAGGTGGTCAGCTGCAGATCCTGGATTTTTGTGGCAGGATTTCAGAACCGCTGTGGGTATTACTGTGGCCTGGTTTTGAGAAGCAGCTTCACTAGGGAGATGGCTGGAGATAGGATTGTTAGGTGGAGGTCCAGGCATGAATTAGGGATGAATTCTGGCTCTGTTGGAGGAAATTGCAAATGATCCTTGATTCAGAGAAGTCAAGATTTTGCTTAAGCTTTTTATATTTCACACATTTTATCTGCCTAAGTGGTGTGGGAAAAATTTGTCTCATGGGAAATCAAGTTTGCCGTCTTTCACGTCTCTCAGGACACAAAACACTGTATCCAGTATATAAATCACTGTACATGAGAATATACATTCTGACACTTTTGACAAAATTTATATTACGTGGACTGATAACTGAAAGTCACAAAAGACTTCAAGCTACATTAGGAAAGAAACATCACTAGTACAACACTGAATCTGATGCAGAAGCTGAGGATTTAAACTTAATAAACCAAAAATTAATTTGAAATGTTAATGTGCTTGTCGAGATGTTTTGTATTTAACAACCTGCATGAAGATTAATTTTGATAGTAGATGTCTTGCTGACCAAAAAAAGAGAAATCCCAGAGTATTTAATTATTCTCTTTTAAAAATGGTTATTTTAGTTATTATTTATTTTTAGATTTGTTCTAGCTTGTGACAGTAATTTAAAAATTATTTTCATGAAATTTTGATTATATACAGTTGGGGTTTATATATAAAAAACTCATTGTGATTGAACTCTAGTCTCCATATATTATTTAGTAAAAAACTGAGTGGCTCCAGATACTGAAGTAGGCTTTTATTCTCAGAGACTGGACATTTTTTATAGAAATAACATAATAGTGGACCTGTCTGCCACTGAAATTATTTACCTGAAAATTAATCAGATCTAGCAGCTCACAGGACTGAAAGAACATAAATCTTATTAACCTGCTGGCCTTGACTCAGCCTTGCCCCCATGTAGAAGCAAGTCAGCTACTAATTCTGCTTGGCCAGACAGGAACATCGACCAAGGTCTCCCTTCCCTTTGGCTGCCAGGATGCTACAGCCTATTGCAAATAATTTGTTACCCCATCAGTACAGATCCCCTGCTCCAAGCTTGCTTGCCTCTGCTTCCCTTGGGTGCCCCGTTCATCCTGATGTTCACTCTGACCTACCTCATGCTCCTTGCGGCAATGTTCGTTAGACTTGGAGGGGTAGAATATAAGCTGTGGAAGGAAAGAGTTGGAGAGAGATCGGGGTTAGCCTATGCCTGTAATGTCAGATGTGGTTGTATAGCTGTAGGTCACTACAAAGAGGTCTCTTAAAAAGAACCGTTTTGGCTTTACAAGCACAGACTTCTTTCATTTTGTTACCTACCAGGTATTACATACTCTAGCTTGCTCCATTTGTCATTTCTAAGGCACATCTTTCTGTAGTGCCTCTGATCTAGTTTTGTCTCCTTTTTCTTATGTCTCTCAATATTCCTTGAGATCTCGCTTACTTGTCTCCTGAGCTGTACTTGCACTGTTGCCTTGGCAGTTGCCTGGTTTGGTCCGTTTGCATGGGTCTCTTGTCCCTTCCCAGGTGTTCCCATGTTTGTGGGAAGGTGGTTCACCTTGAAGATTCATGAATAACTCTGCAGGACATTTTCACAAAATCTCTTTGAAAGTTCACATGAAGAATAATGAAATAATGAAAGCAAACAAGTTATCACATCGTGTTGGCTGAACGCCACAGTCTTTTGTTGATCATAGGCTTTGGGTTTTGAAGTTTGACTTTGCTCTGAGCTTCACTGACAAGGAACATTTTCAATAATTGTGGGGACTAATATTTCCAAATATTTCGCCTTGTGAAATGCTGATAAATGAAATTGGCATAAACCAACTTGCCGTTACTGATGAAGGCTGCAAAAATTGCAGCATCAGAAGACACAAACATTCCGTTTTTAACATACAGTTGTGCTAGTACTGAGTTTGCATTTTTTTTTTTTTGCTTGTTGCTAATTTAGAAATATAGGTCAAATTCTTCCCTCCAATAACCACAGCTTTACTTTTCGTCAGTGGAAAGTGTGTGTGTGTCTGAGGGGGTCCTTTTACATTCTGTGTCTGCTGACTTTTTTTTTTCCTGTTGTCTGGCATGGTCTGAGACCTCATCTCGTGATAGGACCGTGCACACAACACCTCCGGACTCCTCTAGAGCGATGTGGGGAGATCAGGAATGAACATAAGTGCAGTTAAAAAGACTTTTTAGCCCAGCCACAACCTGGAAGAATGTTTTGTTAAAATGAGAGATTTGTTGGGCGGGCAGTGATTGATCGGGGCTCTTTAAAAGGTCCTTAACTTTAATGACTTCAGTGATACGCTCTTATATCCTCCTATAGCCTCCATATTCAATATGTCCTTAATGCTTTCTTGGGCCAGCGATGTTGTTTTAATTTTTTTTCTATATGATTTCCTGTTGTACTTTAATCTAGAACATAAGTTACATGTATGGTCTAAAAAATTTGTGAAGGCTTTCTTGTCAGTTCCTCCAAATTATAGCATGGCAAAAAGGTGAAAAATGTCCCTTGAGCAAACCATAACCACAAACAGCAATGTAAACTGTTGGTTTAGGAAGCATTGCTTTTGTCCTTTCTGCTTTCTCTTTAGCTCTGCCTCCCTGCTGCACTACAATAACGAATCATGAGTCATGTACTCTCTACTCCTACACAGTTCACCATAATCACTTTTTCTCCTATAAGGAAAAAGGCAATTTTTTTAACTCTACATGGACTGCTGGTTTTCTGTCTCTACCTCACTGTTCATTTTTGAGAGGATGGAAAATTGCATTTGGTTCAGCTCTAGCTGGCAATACATAAAAGAGGCATCAAGGCACTGAGTGCTTTCCAGAGGAGGGAGAAACCCCTCCAGTCCTGCTGAGGTCAGCAGTCGTTTGAGGCTTGGCTCAAATCATGGGCAAAATGTTCTCTCTCAGGGCATCTTGACTTTGCAATGTGTTTCCTTAGTAGGTCACACAAGCCTGCCTTTCTTCTTTCTGGAGATATTTAAAGACCCATCTGTTCTCTTATCTGCCCCTGTTCGTCATGCCTGTGAGCAGGGATCTGAAAGCCTTGGTCTCAGCAGGTGCCTAAGGCAGATTTGGATCATTCTGGGTGGAAGGCAGCACAGGCAGATGTACCACGAGCACCTGGCGCTCACGGATGTTCAGATCCAGGACAGTCACTTTTTATGCGATAGGCACCAACTTGGCTGGTTCACGAAGGAGCTCTTAAAGTACTCGCTTGAGTCCCACATGGCTGGTGTAACATGGAGGCCTGTGGAGCCTCTGCCGATGAGGAAGTGGGGAGGTGAACGTGCTTCATATGTATGTTCTTCCTACCAAATAGGTGTGTCTTTTCTGTGTTAAAATTGTGTTTGGAAGGAGAATGGGAGGCACCGGGCCAAAAATATCTGTACTCTTAGTGTTCCATTAAAAAGATATTAATTCCTCTAAATTAAGGGAAACATTTGCAATTCCTTTCTCTCCATCTCGATTTTCCCTTGCAATGTCACATCCATTCAGACAATTGTAATGGGATTTCCAGAAGTTCCTAAGTTAAGTCATCAAGCACCATAAATTATAATGGGATATATGTTTTCAAAGCTTTAGAAATCCCACTACATTTCTTTTCCTTTCCATTTATTTAGTGAACAAGATAGGTAGCTAGGACGAGCTTCTGTTTTGAAGGCCCTGAATGCCAGGTTCTGAAAACCATTTTTAGATGTTACATCTGTTATTTTCAAGGGCTATGCAGAAAATATTTGCTTTTCTGAGGTTGCCTTTTTAGATGGTTAATTTGCTATTGGGTTCTTAAAATAAAATTTAGGTGTAAGGAAGAATTTCTTCTTTGAAATACAGTAACCCCAAACAACCCTTCTACTTAGATTTTATTCTGAGAAATGTCTCTGCAAGATGTATTCATATTAATAATGCATATTTCATATTTGTCATTTCTAGGGCAAAGAATTTATACATCCACAAAGTGGGGATATTTACAGCACAATACACTTTTTCTTCAAAAGTTTTAGGGGAAATCCTGATTTTTACATATGCTTACAGTACTTTTATCTGTCTGAAGAATAAATATAATTAACAGGATCCTTTTAAAATCTTTTATAATATAATGTGGATTTATTAATGTAATCCTGTAAAAATTAAAAAGAACACTTTATAACAGGGGTCATTATTGCTTTAATCCTTAAAATATTTTTACTTAAGGAGTGTTTTAATGCTTTGAAGGTAAACCACAAGGGGCCAAAGCCTCTTATGCTATAAATGTATAGATTTGAACTAACTTTGTATTCTGGGTTTTGTTCCCCAGCTATGTGTAATTTGATTAAGAATAGTCTTTTTTTTAAAAAACAATATTTATACAATTTAACAGTGGATGTGTAGCATTGTATAAAGGTGATATTGCAGAGCAGATCAATTCAGTGTATTGCATTTCTTTAATAAGCTTTCAGATTGTAAATAATCTTTGTATATTAATGTATTTTCTCAGGGGTTCAGTTTTTAAAAATGATTCGCTCCTAAATCCTAATACTGAAAATATTTATGCATGTGCTTATGTTTAGCTTTCCTAGTGGCACATCTGGAATAAATCAACGTTTTAGTTCAGTGTGTTTTTGCAGGAACAAAATCATAATCTTTCCATGATAAAACTCTATTGATGTTAATGTAAGGTTAGTTGAAAAAGCTCAGGAAGACCAGATAAGTCTTATGGCTCACTGATATCTAAATTAATTCCAATTTATAAAATTATAACATAAATTAAACGTAACATAAACCATGGAGAGGAATAAACCTTTCTCAGCGTAGAAATTCTTTCATTTATTTTGAAGGAAGAATTAGCAGGAGAAATTGTTTTTGATCTATTAGATGTACATTTTTTTCTGAGAAAGGACAATAGGCCAAACTCTTAAGTGTGTCCAGAACCACAAATTTGCATGTGTGTACCTGAGTGCATTTTGTCTGTGTATGTTTCCATGGACCTGATTACGTGTGGCTATCCATGCATGCACGTGCAAAGTATCTTACAACGTATCTACCATAGTCCTTGGCTGAAAGGTACAGAATAAAGAAATGTTTCAAGTATGATTTTTCCCATTACAGGATGGTTCCTTGGAAGAGGGGAGAAGCAAACCAAACTGACTGACTAAATATAGTAATAATAAAATAAACTGTAATTGCCCACTTCAGCTGTTAACATTTTTTGCAAGAAAACACAACCATTGGAAAAACACAATTAAAAACCTTGTTTTGTAAACATGGAATGAAACATAAAACATTAGTCCATTTGTAGATTTTTGACTAACAACTTCAGCCCTTTCTCAGATGATGGGACTCTACAGCACGTGGTGCACAGTGCAGGTGATAAAACTGTCCAAAAGTGATGCCCAGCATGGTATTTTTGAAGACTTGGCTTTAAAGAGTTATAAATCCATTGTTTGTTATGCTCACCTCTTGTGTAAATTCTGCATGAATGGTTGTTAGGTTGTACCTGATGTTGGCAGTACGTACCCTGATGTAACTTACAGTTGTTACTATTTCCCGTACTTTAGAGCCTTTGTAGCCTTGCCAAAAGAATGAGAAATTATGATCTAATTGAGCTAGGCACTGTGCAAACGTGCAGCAGAGCAGAATTATTTTACAATATTTAAGCAATATTCAGGCATTTTTAGATGGCATCTTGACGAAGTAAATAATGAAACGCACAAAAAACACATCTTAAATGAAAGAAATACCCTTATACAATTAGTTATAAATTATAAGGAACAAATCTGAATCCTGTTGGATATCCTGCAATTGACTTCAGCCACATTGAAATTATAGATGTTCTTTCTTTGGAAAATTTAGTCAGTTTAACTGAGATTTTATAGTAGATATAGGTGCTGAAGGTATGAAAATGTCTGTCAAAAAAAAAAAGAAAAAACCAAAAAGTCTTCTTTACCCAATTTTGTGGTTTTGGGGAGGAAATGTTCTTCCATTGCTGTCACTTGGAATTGATGTCAGTGATGTTCAGGAGCTATCTGCAACCTGTATTCACGTTATGCTGGGACAGAAATCTTCTAACAACTGCTTTTGTGCACAACATTAAAATGACAGAGTCTAGCTGATTCTTGGGACTTGCTTATGGCAATAGGAATAAAAGCAGATCTTCTTTAGATCCTCTTGAAATGTAGAATTTTTGGAAAAATGTTGTTTTGGAAAAATCCTTCTTTTAGAATTGTGGCTTAAAGGTTCATTTGGTATTTCCGTTAGAAGTTTTATATTAAGCAGAGTTCTTGTTTATTCTTGTCTTCAAATTATTCTCACGTTCAAATAATGTAAGTCTTTAGGGGAAAAAAAAAATCTGTTGAAGAACTTCATTGGAACAGGTGTGGATGCACTTCTCCAGAGTAAGGCAGCAGGAAATTGTCTGTCAGAGAAAGCGAGGTGTTTCTGCCCTGCTCTGTCCTGGAGACTGCAGGGGAGCCTTGTGGTTGGCATTCTGGGCTTGGGAAATTTACAGAGCTCACTGGAAGCTCTTCTTTAGTAATGTCTCAGTCAACTTGTACAGGAAAAAGTACGTTACATTGTGGGCACTAGTTTATAATCTTTACCATCAAAAGGTTACTTGAAGTAAGGTCATTTTACTCATTGGATTTCTTTTATCTTTCCTCTTTTTTTTCCCCTGCTTCTATCATTCACTGTCATTTTACCAGCAATTTAGAATTCATTAATTTTTCTTTTGTTCCCAGCTGGTCTTTTTTGCTCCACAGTTGTGCTCTTTTAATAAACCAGAACTTCTTAACTCTTTCAGATTTTTTACTTTTGCTTTTTGCTCTATCATTTTTCTATAGAAAACTATTCCTTTTCCCCTGTCAATTTCTTTTTTTTTTTCCTTTTGTTTGCCTGAACCTTGTTACAAGGACCTAGATTCCTCTCTCTGTTTATTGAAAGTATGCCTTGGTAGAACTCTGTTGACCTCAGTAGGTTCACACAGAAGGAATAAAATCCATTTTGCTTTTTCCTGCTTATCCATTTCGGTTTCCAGGTTCCTGTTTTCTTTTCAGTGTGAACTGATTCTGTCTGTATAGGGAGAATTGTTGTGGTATTCAGACCCACATGAATGTTCTGGCATTTTAAGGCCTGTTTCCTAGCTTACTGAATAAGGAACAGTCTGGACTCAGGTCCTGGATTCAGCACTGGAACTTAGTTGAATTGTGAACCTGAATCTGCATTTCCTGATGCAGGTACAACCTGAGCACTGAAGTGGTACAAAACTAGGATAAGCATGCCCACTTCTATCACAAAGCAGCAGGAATGAATTAAAGTACTAAATTAAAAAAGCAATCTATTTGCCCCTCTGGAAATGATTAAAGTCTTAGAAAGGGCAACCCCGTTCCTTTCAAAATGTTGTTTTGGTTTTTTTCGACCCAAGGAAGGGGACAAGGAGGTGTTGAGTACTACATTACTGCTGTCTTTCAGTATCTTTTTAATGAATTCTTTTTATGGAATATGTTTTTCCTTGTTTCATGCACCACTGATTGCAATACATTTGAAATACACTAAAGGCAGCAGTTCTCTTTAAATCATTTCTTGGGTTAAATGTAATAAGCAAGAAGAAAGAGGTATCTAATAAATAAATAAATATTTTTCAAGTCATGGCCTTTGCTTCAGAAAAAGCTGGCTCCACAAGAATAGTCTCCCAAAAATTGATGCTTCTGCTTTCTAGTCTCCTCTACATGAATCAAAGTTGAGAAAGTAACTAGTGTGGTGTCCAGAGCCTTTTCTCCAGCTTTTTTAGCTCTGCCTCTGCGGAGAATTCCTGTCAGCCTTGAATTTCTTTGATGTATTCTGACAAAAGCTGCCTTGCTGTGTTTTCTGCCCCTGCTGGAGTCTCCATGGGATTAGAGATCACGTGCTACCTTAGCTTAATGTTCTTGACCTTTTTCAGATGATTGACACTGCTGAATGAGTACAGCAAAGCAGCAATTATCCACTAGCTGTGTTATGCTCATTTCAAGGAGAAAATAAATGTTATTTGAGATGAGTAATGTGGACTCTGTCTTTCTGCTGAGTAAATGTGGGGGACCTGGCTGTAGTGAGTCACGATTCCTTTCCCATTTGTTCTGTTTTGTGGTACTTCCTGCACATTTCCCCTGTGCCCTCCCCCTTCTAAATGCTTTACTGTGCTCTGATCCTGTTAGGCCACATAGCTAAGAGAGCTAAATCTTTTGGGCTTGATCAGCAACATAGAATTCTTCAAAAGATGGTGGCAGGCATGGCAATGTGTACCTTCTTATGTATTTTAAAAAATAAAGTAGAAGAAATGAAAGCACCCTAAGCTACCAGCAATGTATTTGTGATGTGAGCACATAAAGTTGTATAGGGATTTTGCAGTCTAGCTTCCATAGTGTTTTATTGTTTTTTTCAGTCTCTTTTTTTTTTTTTTCCCTCTTTCTTTTCCCTTCACTGAATTTCCCATAAGAATTCCATCAAGGTTTGGCTCATAAATAGCAATGAGTTTTGTAAAGTTCCTGTACATACAAAGCAAACAGCAACTTTACCAAATGTACAATGCAAAGAGACCTATGTGTCTCTTCATGCTACTGTTTTGGAAGACATTTTACAGAACACCTATCTGGCTTTAATGAAAGTTCACACACAGAGATGCAAATCTGAAGAAAAAAAAATATAAATCCGGCACCGCATCATAAGGACTTCAGTACTGGGATTTTGTCCTGTATCAAGGGGTTGTATATCTGTGACGCTACATCATCATTATTGTAATCAATAATGTTGCGACTATTAACATTAGAATAATCAATATTATACAATTACACAATTATAATAATTATTATACCATTAATGCTATTATGGTTATTAATATTGTTGTTACGTTGCCACAGCCCCTTTTTAAAAGGTAACTTTTTTTTACCTATAGGCCATCGAACATTGTTCATTGGAGTTCATGTGCCACTGGGTGGAAGAAAAAGTCACCGACGCCATAGGCACCGTGGACATAAACACAGAAAGAGAGACAGAGAGCGAGATTCAGGATTAGAAGATGGGAGAGAGTCTCCTCCTTTTGGTAAGATAAATTTTATTTTTGCATAGATCTTTTAATAATAAACATCAGTATGGTTATGCATACTCTGTCCTGTTATGGCTTGGACACGATTAGCAGCAGGGTTTTGGAGAACCCACCGGAGCCTCTCCAGTCTCTGCTGGAGAGCCAAGATTTGTTACTCTGATGAAGGGCAGCAGCCAGTGGCAGTCAATACATGAGAAATCTCAGTAATTTCTACCACTGTAGGAGGCTGTCCATAAGTGTTCTCATAAAGGTAGACTGCCACCACCACTGAGAGGAGGTAAGTGCTTTATGGCACCAGCTGCCCTCAGTGAAGGCTCTGGAGTATTTGCCCCTAAAACATAACATAGAGGAGTTGTGGTTCTTTGCAATTAGTTTTGTAGTAATGTTGATGTTGCTGAAGCTGCAGTGTTTTACCAGATATGAACTGCGATCCACATCGTGTTTGCCTTTTTCCTTACATGACACTGTAATATGCCATTGTGAGATGAGTCTGCTAACTGAGGACTTGAGAGCAAACAGGAAAAAATACTTTTCAATAAACGAACCTGATACAAAACTCCTAAAATTCTCAAAATTTTAAATTAAAAAACATTACAGAGAACAGAAAAAGGTAGTCGTGAATAAATTAGTCAAGCTTTGTCTCAAAACACATGAGAATATTATTTGCTGTTCAAAAATAAAAAGTGCATGTGCTGAAATGTCCAAGGCTACAGTAACTGTTGAAAATATAATGGAAGCATGTATAGAAAACAATTTGTCAGTGTGCAACAGAAGAATGTTTTTAAATCATTAGGGAAATGCGCCAATGTAATTTCAGGTTATGGAATAGTAATTACAAGACTTTCTTTTAATCCAAAGTTTGTATTATGTATGTAGAAAGCTTTGGAGCAAGTAGATTATAAGTGCTGATGGTTAAGTGTATTGTAAAGAGCTTGAAATACTCAAATCTTTCACAAGGAATTATACTGAGAATGAAACAAAGTCAAGACTTTTTCAAACTTAGTAGATATGAGTTATGTTTTGAAGACTGAACAGTGAAAAAAGAATTGGCTGTGGTGGTTCTGTCTGGAATGTATTTCAAATGTACGAAGACCCAATACTATATTGAAACTGGTTTCTTGGAAAATAACAAAGTTCATAAATCATTATAATAGTTTTCAGAAAGTATATGCATACATACATATAATGTCAGGTTAAAAAGAAACAATTGAAAGTTACATTAGCCAAGAAGTGAGGTATCTTAAACTATGAAGCAATGTCTTCTGTTGAGTCATCTGGTTTTGTTTAAGTGCCAGTGTGTGACACATTTTGGCTGAGAACTTGGCTCTGTTCTTTCAGCTTCTGGAGACCTAGGCTTCTGTCCTTCCTAATGTCAAAAGTAAAAAAAAAGAAATTGACTGGCTGAATCTGTCTTTAAAACAATAAAATGCACTGTTCAACACAATTCTGTGTTAAGTGGAAATCAGCCTATGTTCAAGAGAGTTCCAAGAGTGGAATAGCAGTAATACAAAAAAGATAGTTTTGAAGTGCATTTGTAAGTTGATGTTCACAGCGCTTGTCCACAGGCATACTTCTTTGAAATAAGTGCAGGACTGCACTTTTGTAAGTCACATTTTCACTTGTAAAGGTATTATAACTACCAATTAAAGGGTGTGTAGGTCATGTCACATAAATTACTACTTCTGGAAAGCCCAGGACAGACAAGATATAGGCCAGAAACATGCAAGTCTTCTCTGGGTCCAGAATGCTGAATATACTCTTCAAAATGCTTGGGTGATAACAATTCAAAGGAGCCAAAGACAGAACTACCAAACATTCAGAAAAATCTGGAAATATCCAATTTTTCCACCCTGAAATAATAGCTAAGTAGTAAAATTTGAGGATTTTTCCCCTTGGCTATCTGACTCCTGGTGTTTGGCCAGAGAACCAGACTTTGACTGAGCTTTGACATCTGTCCATCCAGGCAGAAATGTGGCATCCCATAGGCAACAGTGAAAGGGATTTTGCCTTATGAAGGCAGATCTGAAAATTATACGATGATGGAGAGATTAAGCACAGTCAGAGCAGGCAGACAAAATTATATAGGGATTAATTGTAGTCTATATCCACATCTACGATTTTACTATGGATTTTCCTTACAGGAGTTTCAGACAGGTAGTTGTGCTGCGTGGGGAGAAGCATTGCCTTGAGAGAGAATATAAGCATAGTTTTTCTGTGCTTTATTTACAGAGGGAGCAACAGATACTTCCCGCACTAAATCTGAATCCACTAAACCTCAGTAATGCTTCTTAGCTCTCATTCGCCGTGACCACAAGGTTATAACAGTACCCAGAGGCTGAAGGAAGTTGCAAGGAAGACAAATGCACTTCCTGCTCTTGATGCGTAACTCAATATGAGGGACTGTGCTACCTGAGAGAGCAGATCCAAAATCGTCCCTTAATGTATGAATTATTCTGATTTAATTGAACACGCAGAAATGCTTAGCTTGCTCTCTCTGTAGACGCCTTTTAATGCATTTCTGCTGAATAGTAGGAGGCTGTATTCTTGGGAACTGGGAGGGAGGAGGGGAAAGAAAAAACGTTTCAACGAGCAGGTGCAAGAAGAAAGATAGAGAAAATAAGCACTGTGAGACCAGCTGATAGAAAACAGTACTTTGAAGTAAGTCAGAAAAATACATTAGGATTTTTATGATACAAGAGAATAAATTAGCAGTGTTTTGAAGCAGTGAAGTATGAAAGGTATAATAAAAGCCAAAGATGCAACAACTGAATAATAGAGATGCTGGAACAAGTAAAGGCCTGAAGTACTCAGACATGAAGTGCTCCAGACTGCTCAGTTAACCAAGCATGGGATGAAGTATTATTTTTTGTCATAATTTATAACTGTATAGTTTATAACTTCATCTGTGAAGTACCATTAGGTGCACATCTTGCTCTACTATCACTGCTTCAGGGAGCTGTGCAGTGCACATAGTGCTTGTGGGGCTGTGCGGGCCCCACTCAGAGTGGACAGGTGCCACCTGGTTCCTATCCAGTGAAAAACAATTTCTTAAACAGTTTTCTTTTTATCAGCATGGCTAGAAAACACCTGTATTCAGTGTAATGTCCATGGCTGGAAGCTTCCTGGTAATCCCTTTGAATTCTGGCTGGGAAAGCTGCACCAGCTACTTTCTGAGGGAACGTTTCTGCAGAGAATAGATTTTTTAGAACATTCTGACGGCAGCTCATAAGCTTTTTTTTTTTGATCTCCTACTGTCACTTTTCAGAAATAACCTGAGTGTTCTCAGTGTGCAGATTCAGAGCTTGTAGACAAATAGTATGTAGAATATATAGTTAGTGAAATAAAAAGGAGTCCTGTCATTTGGGAGCACAGATCAGTTACTCAAGTTTTATTTTTGTTTTCCCCACACCTGATTCTTGCTGTCTGTCTGTTGCCTCTTGATGAGATGAGGTTGTACAAGATGTTTCCATTTTGCCATAATGATGTGCCTTTGAATTACTTAATTTGCAGATTACATGGCTTGCTCATGGGGAGGCTTTTCTGGGTAGGAAAAATTGTAAGCTAAGTGATTTCAAGATCTAGATTTCCACCATCTTGCCTCATAGTTTTTTGGAAGAAAAGGAGAAATCCAGTGAAATTATCCACTCTAGTTAAAAATGCAGTAATGCTATTTGCTTTATTGAAGAGGTTTACCGTTCCCAGCTGAAATGCTGCTGTTGTAATTAAGGCCCCAGTTTCATGCCTGCTTTAAGCTCCCCTCCTCCACAGCTTCCCTTGCAGGGCAAGTATTGTGGCTGCTCTGTGAATTAAATTAGGGAATTGATGCAAATTAAAACTAGTTTGGCAAAAAAGCTGTTTCTAGCCTGGAGCAGCTCCTTGGTGCTGTTTGCTGGGAGGGCAGTGTGTGCGAGCCCGGGTGGGCTGCAGGGCCAGAAGCTGGCCGGGACTGCTCCATCAGCGCTGCGGGTCACGGTGGCACTGAAAGTCTGGTGCAGATTTCCCTTTCACTGGTAGGGTTGCACTTGCTTGGTATGCACGTGGATTTTAGTGGCAATTTTCAGTGTTTTTTTGATGTCTGGTTTTTTGCCTGTAACCAGTGAAACAGCTCTCTTGTACTCGCACTTACAAGTTAAGGATATATATGTTTCTGTTTTAAAATGGGGTGGAATAGAAAGACTTTAGCTCTCAGCAGGGTGTCTTTAGGGACAGGTTTTGTGAGGTGAAGTGAACACAGCTGTGAGGACTGGGGTTTGATTTCAGCCTCCTGCGGTGTCTTCTAGGACTACACACTGTTGGGGCTTGTGCAAGGTTTGGTTTGTTCTTTTAAGAACTCTGGCTTTAATAATCTCTAGTTTTAAAGAGGCTTACATTTGTAATTCATGATATTGGATGTGGCAAGGGAAGCTGAGCAGCCCTGGAAGTGAACCTAACAGAGGACTGTACGCACGGTTCAGGAAAGGCTCTCTGAAGGTAATGCAAGCGAAAAAGTGAATTGTGAAGGGAGACTTCTCTTGGTTACTAGAGGGGCTTGAAGAAAGTATAATGAAAGGACTCAGCCGACTATCTTTGGTAGCTAACCTCAAACCTCGAAGGGGTATTAATGGGGCAAATTTAATTATTTGTAAAGAGTACGGCTGTCCTACCCTTAACTATAGGCTTTGGCTGATGAAGGATGAACTTGGAAATTTGAATCTCTGGGCAGCTGTGGAAAAGATTGCGGCAAATCTGGATTAAAATAATGTATCATAACTGCAGTTTTAAGAATCTAGCAAAAAGAAGAGAATTGAAGCTTGGGAATCATCCATATTGTCAGATCCAAAAGATAAGATTATTTGTCATAGCCCTGAGGTGATGGAAACAATTCACGTGAAGGAAATGCAGAGGAAGCTTCCTGAAAATAAGATTATACATATAGGGATAAAGTGCCAGAGGAAGCAAGCAAGGGAGTACTTTCTCTCAACACATGGTTTCTAAGGTCTGTGAAGAGATTTTCAGAAGCGTGCTATATGGCTGTTTACTATTTTATGTGGACTTTATTAATGTAAATTTAGTTTTAATTTTTACCATGTTTTCTAATTAAAAAAAAAAAGTAATTTATGATCCCTGCCTTTACTGATTGCTGAGCTGAAGGGCAAAGTCCAATCTGCACAGGAAAGAGGTGGGGGTAGAGCCCCCATCCACCACTTCTTGGTGAGTGCAAGCAGGAGGATGATGAATGTTTGTCTGTGTGTGAAACGATCCTTTCTTTTCTGTGATCTTGTGAATTTTTCTCAACCATTTCCCCTTTGTTTGAAAGGAGTTGTTACGGATGTCAACTGTGTTACACCAGTTCACTCCCTGTCTGCAGCCCGTCCTGTGCAGTGAGCAATCAAAAAAAAAAAGTTTGTATATTTAATATTACTTTAATGTGAACATACAAGAGCATAAGGCATGGATTAAATCTTGTTTATGATTTTTACTATCTTACGTGAACTTCTGCAATGTAAATTTTATTTTAATGTTTAGCATGTTTTCTAATGTAGAAAAAGTAATTTTTCACCCCTACATCTACTGACCCCAATAAGTATTAGCCTAGTAATGCCACCCTTAAATGCAGGTTCTCAACAGGCTTAGAAATACAGAAACCTGTTCTGACAATTGAGCTAATAGACTGTTACTAGAAATACATTTTTGCACCCTTTCTAGAGTTTACCAAGAGCAGAGGACAAAATTTGGATACATTTTACACGTACCCAAGGCTGTGTTTCTGCTTGTGGTATGGCTTAGGCAGATTGCGTGCAGTTCTGCCTGATGGCAGGGTGGTTTGTCTCAGGAGAAATCCTGTCACGCACTGAGGAGGAGATGTGGATCACTCTGAATGGTGCAGTGGAGCAGGTTGTTTGCTGGGCTGAATTTATGTGGAGGGACTGAATGATCCTGCTTTCTTACCCCAGCCCAAGTCTTGATTTCACCTTGTTCCCTTAGGCAAGAGGGAGCAGTCCTGACCCAGAATTGTGGTTGCACTTGGGGATGTTTTAAATGGGGGAAATGCCAGTTATGGTTCTTTCCTACATGTGTTTTGCAAGGCAGGACGGTGATGTAGGCCACCATTCCCCCCTTCCTGCACTCAGCGCTGTTCCAGGGAGCAGCTCTTCGTGTTGCCCTCTGGGAATTAGGTTATGAGCAGTTCTGGCTTTCAGTTCTGCTGTTTTGGCATGTCTATGCCCATATCTTGCTTTTGTTTTAGGGACGTTAATGACTTTACAGAGAGTCGTAGTAGTGAGCAGTATGTCAGGTTGCTGCAGGATCACTTCCTTTCTGCAGCACTGAATCCCAGCGTGAATTTGTGCTTTCGACAATAGCGTATCCACTAGGTCTTAATTTTTACCCTTTTAACAGTGCAGTGGAGTTACACAGATGTTTTAAACCTGGAATACTAAGGTTTTCCATGCATGCAATGAATTTGAGGTATCAGAGGTAGTTTGGACAGAGTGCTGCACGGATGATGTGAGCACAAGCCCAGAGAAAGCCAGGTATAACACAGAGTCTGGCAGGAGGCTCCCATGGTCTGGTGGAGCCACAGCAAACAGAAAGCTGCTTCAGCTTTTCCTGAGATGGCTCATTAGCCAAGCACGGGCAGTTGTTGATGGTACTCCTGTTGTGTACCAGACTTTCTGCCCAGTCCCAGCTGGTCCTGGAGGATTTCCTGAACTGGTGATGAGCCATTTACTTGGGAGAACCATCAGCTGCTTATTGTGGAACTTTAAATTCACGTTGCTTCTAATATCTCTGTGCTCTGATATAAAACAACCGCAGTGATAGAAATACTAATGTAACAAATTAGTCCCATTCATTTAATTTTTTTAGCTTAATCTAGATTACTTTCATTACTTTTTAGAAATAGCAATAAGAATATGAAGGATTTTTTTTTTTTACGCTGGCTGTACTACTTGAAGTAGGGCTAGACACAGATAATATTCCAGCCAATTTCTGTTTTCCTAGACTTCAAAAAACATTGAGTGTCGTAGTTTGCAAATATTGTGCTTCTACACTGAGGATTAAGTTATCACAGTTTGACAGTCAGCAATTGAAGTATTCCTTCATACTGTTTTTGAATCACATATTACTCATTTTCCACATAACACATTAATGACATACTTGGTATTTATTACTCCTATGAATAAGAGCCAAATCCATCTGGCATGGCTCACATGAGTAATCCTGTTAACTCAGTTTTATAAGTAGAACCAACAGATCTGATTTTTTTTTTAAATTTTATTGTGTTCCTATTATTTAATTCTCTTAGGGTTTTGTCCTTGAAATAAAATTATTGTACTATAAAGCAAACAATAACTTTTTTTTTTCCCCCCACTTTCCACCTTGGTGTCTGAAAATCAGGCTGTGGCTTGCAGGTTTCAGACACCAATACAAATTACAGCAGCAAAGAAAGATAGCCAGAATCTAGCAGCTAGTTTTACTGGTGTGTTAACAAGGAAGAAGATAATTTAGTGCGTATTTTGTCTTTTATATAGATTCTTCACTGTTGTCAGTCAAGCAGCTGTATGTTACACAGAAGACCCAGTAAGAGTGAATCACAGCAGTAAGGTGTTTCCTTGTTACTACTCACCTAACTTCAAGAGATTTCTGATCCTGTGCTTTCCTTCCCGCGCTGAAAGCGTGCATTTGCATGAGTATCATAACTGTTGTAAAACTGCAGCTCTGCTGTACAACACTACTAATTTATTACTTAACAGTAGCTGTTGCTGTAAATCAGTTCCAGTGCTGATTTTATCAAGAGTACAGGATGTTCCTGGCAATGCTTATTCTCAGATTCTCACTGCAGTCCAGCTCTCTACCAAAGCAGCTTGTTTTCCATGTTCTGTCACTAGTCATATGTACTTATCCTTTGCAAGTTCATATCTCGCTGAATTTTGTCATTCTGAGAAATAACAAGTTGCACACTTCTTGACCAGAATGAACTTTCTAGTCTCAGATTAAATCTTGATGTTTGTATTTACTTCATCCTTCTCTAGAACGTACCAACATGTGGCTATGAGGAACATAAAGAATTAAAAAAAAAATAGAGAGAGGATGGAGCGGGGTCTAGAATGGAGGTTGAAATGGTCTTAAAGAAAAAAGAGGACTGAACAGTGGGAGAGAAGAGTAATAAAAGAAAGGGTAAAGTGGAGGAGGTTGTTGCTGTTCTGTAATGATTCACTAAAAGTAATTTCTGTCCCCTTAGCTGTCCCCGATCTCTAAAGCTTAGTAGTACCTGAGCCCACCTCTGTCTCCCTCCTCTCCTATATTTTTTCCTGGATTTCATTTCCTTGCTTTGTGAAGCAGTAAGTAGGCTTGACCGTACTATATCTTTACACTCTGTTTAAGCAAATAGACCTTCAGGTGAAAACTGTCACGTATTGTTTGTGTTTCATTGCTATAGCAATTTTACTACTACTACCAAAAAAGGTATCTTTACTGCTGAATTTAATCTTCTGTATCAGTGGCCCGTTTAATTATTTTTGATCAGTGCTGTATTTGCTCTTTAACTAGCATTCCGTGAGTGCTATCATCTCAGTTTTTCCAAAATTCAGAGAGCTTGAGGATCCTATGCAGTGATGCTCTTCACTGCTAGATGGAAAATACTGTAGCTTGTCTTACAAATATGGTTGTAGAACAGAACTTTATTTAGACAATGTTTGAGGAATCGCTGAGATGTTCTGCTGGATAATCATTTTTTCAGTTGACTGGCAGGCTGGCCCCTATCAGCTCTCACAAAGGACTTTTGGTTCCTCTCACAAATCTAAAATACATTAGCAGAAAAAATAACTATGTATTTCTAGAGAGACTGGGTTTCATCCAGAGTTTGTTCATTTGAGCTTTGCATTTAAATAAGCAAATAGGATTTTTTTTTTTTTTTTTTTTTAAAGACTTACAATATTTGAGCTATGAACACTGAATATACGTGTACGTTAAGGTGCTCTGTGAGTTCTGGAAATTTTCTGAGTGATATGAAAAAAGGATAGTATGTCTCCAAAATATATTTAGTGGTCTGCACTGAAAGGTTATGAAGAAAAATAACTGGTAATTGGAATGTAAAGGGAAGACAGAGACAGGAGGAATAAAATGGGGAAGTTGGGACAGATAAACAGCTTGTTCATCTGGAACAGCCTAACCATGTAGAAACAGTTTACAAAGGGGCAGGCAATGGTAGGTGTAGATAGTGATGTATTCTTTTCGAAGTTCCTGGTTGTATATTGACATTAGAGAGGTTTCTTTTGGTTTCTTTCTCCTGCTAGGTAAAACAAAGAAAGCAAATTTAGTATACCAGCATTGTGAGCTGAGCTAGATCTGTATATGTAGACTTACAAGGTGGGACAGTAGTTTTTTTAACACTGGAGTAAAAGGCTTTTATCAGCTCTATCTGTGCTGCCCTTTTTCTGTGAGATACCATTCCAGCTTCCAATAGTCACTACTTCTGTACACAACATCTGTAGGTTAGTTTGTTTAATTAGCAGACTAGACAACTACAGTAAACGAAGAAGTCTCAATCTGAAGGTGTTTGTGTATAAATGTTCTTACAGCATAACTATAATCATGTTTTCTGTGTGGCAGTAAGTGATATGGATGAAAGAGTCTGGATAATCTCATGAAATTTTAGGTATTTGCTTGCTCAGGGAAAAAAAATTGGTGTTCTGGACTTCATATTTTTATTTTTCCCCAGATACCCCATCACAAAGGGTGCAGTTTATTCTTGGAACAGAAGATGATGACGAGGAACACATACCTCATGATCTGTTTACTGAGCTTGATGAAATTTGTTGGCGTGAAGGAGAGGATGCGGAGTGGAGGGAGACAGCAAGGTGAGTGTTTTCATGAGTTTTTAAAAATTATCTGTAGCTATTGGTTGCTGTGGTGTATTGAGGAACGATTTCAAAGCTGTGGCAAGCTCAGGAACCGGTTTTGCATATAAAGCTTAAATAAAATCATAGTTTTAATCCTTAGACTGCTAGTATTACAACAGTATTTGTCATTTCCCGGAGCCAAATGTTTCCATCTGGATTTATGAAATATAGGTCAGAATGAATATCAAGGGAGAAAAATCAAAGTAAACATATCATATATATGAATTGAAAATTACTGGATTTATTTGTATTTTAGCTCATCATTTTAAGAAACTTTCAAACTTCATATTGTTTGAATCCTCAAGAAACTGATAAGATTACCATTATAAAAAGATGAAAGCAAGGAATGAGATTAGTTTTGGAGCACTAAAACTTTTACGTATTCTAACTATCAATGAACAGTTCATTTTGAGACTTTTGAGTATTCTATGTTGGATTATTTTCTTTCTGCAAAATTAGTGTGAAAAGACTGGTTAGATTGCATTTCTGCAAAAATGAGTATTGGAACAGAACTTGTTTTTATGTTTGTTTCCTTGAGCACCTAAATGGGAGATGACTCGCTTAGCTTCATTAAGACCTTACATTTCCCAGCAATCCTTGCTTCATTTTCTGCTTAGAACCTTAATTTGCACTTTCCCTGCCAGTGTTTGTTGACAGCGTTCCTCAATGGTGCCCGGAAGTCTGTGGACCACATCTTTGGTGTCAGTAGGATAAAAATTGTGGAATTTCTGAAAGGATTTTGTGGGGAACTACGTATGTGGGCTGTTCGGCATGAATATGGCTGTTAGCTTTCTCTTTAATTTTATTGCGAATTCCTACTTTCCCAGAGGGCCACAGAATTTTCTATGACCTTCCCTTCCCTTATGTGTCCATAGGAGGCATAGACACGTGCTAAATACGGATCTTTACATGTAGAAAATTCTCATATGGGGATTGTGCTGTAAAATGAATGTAGTAGTGTTCCTAAATAATCTTATTACTATTCAGAGAGAGAAAATCTAATCAATTTAATCATCTGCAATGTTCTCATACTGATGAGGAATATATAGAACCCCTTCTAGGAAGGGTATCAGCTTCTATTGTGATTAAAAATAAAAATCACTGTGGCTTATGTTATTTTTAAGCAGGGAAATAGCAGCTTTTTTAGTTCAACTAAAAGAAATCCCTTTGCAAATCATTGAAGAATTGTGTTTCTGAAAAATTGTAACAATTTTTATTAACATAAATACTTAAGATAGAATTTGAAAAGAATAGGTGAAATAAAGAAATGTTTATTTAGAGTGATCTGTCTGTATGTACACCCTTTCCAATTGTCATTTGGGAACTAAAGAATCAAAAACGTTTAGCAGAAACAAGATGAGATTGTTGAAAGAGGACAGGAAAAACCAGCCAAGACAACTATATTTTTGGAGCTCAGAAAATACAAGAGTGAAGTATAATAGCTAATAGTAAAAATTTCTTTAGCTTTAGAAAGAAGATGAAAACAAAGGAAGAGTGGGGCTGCCATGCAGAAAGAACTGGTCAAGACAAATGATCTTTTTCAGTTGGATCCAAAAATTTCAGACAGCATTTGACATGGGGTAGCTGGCTGTTGGAAAAGGAGGATATGGCAGTGAAATGACCAAATTCAAAATGAAGGCAAGAGTCAAAGTGCTTTAGCTGTGCAAATAAGAGGGTGCAATAATTTCCATCCTAGAAAGCTGAAAGAACACGTATTTCATGGGTATGGTAAATCCTGTCTTTCTGTGACTCTATCAGGTGGGTGGTTGTACTATAGCAAACACAGCAACACTATTCAAGAAAGGATAAAAATGATCGGAACGAACAGAAGCCTGATAGCCAGATTTCAGAGCTATGCAAGGTTTAGAACAATATTTGAAGGAAAGAATAATTGTAGACTTGGAGCTAAGTGGAAAATTGGATAAAATGCAATACGATGGTGTATCATGTCAGACTAACTTAATAATGCTATTTAATCGGATAATTGTTTTTTGTTTTTCTGACAAAGAAAAAACAGTGGATCTAATTTTTTTTTTAGTAAAGCATTTGGTATGATACAGCAGTGGGAATTTATTACTTAAACTGTTCTAGTGTAAAAATTGTATTAGTGGGTAAGGAACTAATTGAAGAGGTGCAGCAGGTCATGCTGAAAGATTAAACTATTAGTGTGGAAAGTAGTGACAACTAACTTCTGAAGAATTAGTCTTAGTAAATAGCTTAATTATTGAATGACAAAAAATAGGATTGTAGTAATGAAACTTGCTGATGATAAGAAATTAGGAGATATTGTTACTCTAGAACTAGATAAGGATATCGTACGCAAAGAAAAAGGTGACTGAGCAGAGTAATAGAAATGGGATGGTGTTTAATATGCAAGATCATATGCTTACAAACTAATACAATGGATCACTTTCAATACTGGTGGTTGATTCAGGACTTCAGAAATATTGATTTGGTTAAAAGCATGGTATGGAGAGGATACACCCTGAGTTTGTTGCTGTTCCAGCCTTATTATATGTTTTCCATCTGTGTGGAAAATGCCACCGGAAGTATTTGTAAATCTTATTGTCTGGCTTTGGACGTAGTTCCAGGTAGATGAATTTAAATGCGAACGATACAGAGGAAGACTCAGTCGTTAATTGTGTTTAATGAGAGTGATGGCACCAAGTGGTTCTGTATTCATTTCACCAAGCTCTGCATGGCCTGAAGGGTTGGGTTGACTCTGATGCAGTAAATCTGTATCTTTGTACTTTTCAGTTTGATTGAAAGTGCACGCACAGTTCAGCCTTAAATTTTTTTGAAAATATCTTGAGCAAACTGTATAAAACTATTTGAGACATTTTGTTCTTGGTTGATCAAAAAAGTAACATATCAAAGGGAGCCATGCATAAGATTTCACTGAAGCTTGGTGTTCTTTAGGTAAATCTCCTCTATTCCTGTTTCATTTGTTTGGAAGAGTAAGTCCTTTTCTAGTCTGTCTTTTGTTTGTTTGTTTGGTTTTTTTCTCAGCAGTTAGGCGACTCCAAGATTTGCCAGTTTCCATAACATTTCTCATAAGCAAAAGCATTCTTGGAGATTAATTAGTAGGAGCAAGAAAGTACACCGCTGTTACAGCCTATTCCATTCCAGAATCTGATTTAGGCTGCCCATCCATGGAATTAGTTAGCGAGCAGAATGGAATAACTTAGTTATGTTGATATAGTGATAAAATTAATTAATTTTTTCCCCATTAATTGATTTCAAGCCAGAAGAAACACATACCTTTTAAAATCAGTAGTCAGTCTTACAATAATTTTTGTACATGGTCCAGCTGTACAACTGTGTAGAGAATGCATGATGTATAGTTTGTATTCCAAAAAGAATATTTCTAGTAAGTTTGTGGAGAAACACACCGAGGTATAACAGTTGGGCTTATGTTATACACACAATAGTATAGTTGCAAATTGCAGCTATTAGGAAAGCAGTTCATGTTCAAATCTATCCTAATAGCCTCTCGTGGTCATGGCTGAAAAGTAGTGCCTGATTTGTAGCAAGTTTTACCCAAACTGTTGGGACTCGTTTATCTGCTAATAGCAAATGAAAATTTTGGGAGAATATCACTATGTTTCTGGAAGAGAAAAGAGTATTTAGTAAGGAGGAAAATAGAAAGACACTTTGGAACCAACAGGAAAGTGTTTAGCCTTGAATTTTAATGAAACAGCACAGTTATGAAAATAAACCTCTGTCCATAGTTTAGAAAGTAAATTGTTAATAGTGACTAGAAAATGGATGCACTAGGGAAAAATTAACGAGTATGAAGTGAAAATGCATCTCCCCTGGATCAAAACTTTCTTACAAAGAAACTAGGTCACAAAAAACTTAGGTTTGTCACTTCTGCTTTGTTTCTGACATGCTTGTTTACTTTGGTTCATTTTCTAATCAGCGTAGGCAGGCAAAAGCTCATGTGGAAATTTATACAGATTGTAAGATTACATTAATAACATTGACTGTTGAGCGGGTTATGAGTACATACTCCAGCTCTCTGCTGCAGACGTAACAGACTATAAAATAGATCATGTTCAACTCACCCACTTCATATTGTGCACCAAAATGTTGTAACTGAGTCTATAACGAAGTGTGCACACTGTTTTATTGACTGCTGAAAAATGGATGGAGATGACTTCAGAAGATGTAACATATGTATGTGTATGTATACACACACACATCTGAGTAATATTTTTCCTATAGCAACATACCTTGCTGAAACGCTTGTTGGCATGTTTTGTTCCAGCAAGTATGCTATGAGAGCAACTAAACTGTATGATTGATATACCTGTGCTAGTCTTCACCAGTAAAAGAAAACCATATGAATGAAGCTGCTCTTCTGTGTGATCAGACACAGCTAAGATAGCTCTAAATATACTCCAAGCACATGGGATACATGTGACGCATGAGCTCAACATACAAATGGGGTTGGTGTTGTTTTCTGGGAAATGATGAAAGGCTTTTATGTATCAACCGTATCAATTTAAGGGGTTAAAGTGCAAAAGTAATATATTAAAATTTGTCTTTTTCTCTGAGAAACTAAAATGAGTAGAAAATTGGCAAACTTAGGATCCATGCCTGAATTTGGATTTCAAAGCCCTTTCTATCCTTGAATCTTGTACATGAATTCAGAGGGTTGTTAAAACGGTATTATTATTTTTAAAACCACTTGAACACTTAGAATTGAACAACTGTGCCTAAGATTAGAGATTTGTTTGTTTGTTTTCTGCTGGTGTTTCTCATTTGATATGTTAAATAAGGATTATCTGACATAACAGAGGAGTATTTCTGAAAAGGTAAAAGGTGATAAACATGATTTTCCCTTGATGAGATGAGTAAACTCATGTAATGCTTATTAAAATCAAAATAGAAGTTTATTCCAAATGTAGAATTCTGTCAGCTGGGTATGATTTACGTTTATGTACAAGCCTGTTGGCTCATTAAGTAACAATGTATAATAATGTGTTTAAACACATAAGTTGCAGTAACAGTAGGAAATTGGATGCAACCCATAGAATTACACTATTCAAATTGATTGAAACTCAGATGGAGATGATCATGATGGCAAGTACGATTATTTGAGCAGTAGCAATAGTTTCCTGGGGATTTTTATGTTGTACGTAAGCTTTGATGTCTGATTGATACCAAAAAGTGTAATTAAAGCTGTTTTCATGATTTAGTCTTTCTTGTCCATGTGTCCCTAGTAAGTTACGAGCTTTGGTTGTGAGCCTGCCTCTGTCCAATCACCTGGCTTAATGAAACTTTTAAGAACATGTTTGTGTTTTGTCACTCATTTAAAATCTGTTTAGAATTGGTCAGTATATTCAAAATAGGTAATGTCAAGGACAGACTGCAGCAATATAATCAGATAAGCAATGTTGAAGACTATTTACATGAACAGAAGGTAATGACAGTATGAGGTTTCTGATGATATTTGGTAAGAATCTATGCTTGGATCATTGTTTTTAGGATACATGTAGCATGATTTTTAATTATTTTTGAATCAGCATAAAACAAGATGATGATACATCAGAAATAATTGGGAATACCCAAGTGCAAAGATCGTGATCTTGTAAAACTCCTGAAGAGATTAGAAACATGCAGAAAAACAGAGGTATGAGAAGATAAAAATGTAGAAATTTTGCAGTCTTAGGAGCCAATAGTTTAAGCAGGACAATTAATGCACCATGTTTGTGATGTTATGGCCACAAATAGGTCTAACATATTTTTAGCTTGGAAACATGAGCGCCATGAGTAGGCTAGGAGCAGCCTCTTCTTACGGAGTTCAAACGCAACTGCAAAATGAAAAAAATGAACTTTTTTTCCCTTCTCCCATGCTTCTTGGTAACCTTCCTGAGTTGTTGTAGCTCATTCCTTTCAAACCATGGCTTTGAATTTGGTGGGGGTGGGGTGTGTTAATTTGTGTTTGATGTCCATTTGGACATTGTTTTGAAAATCTTTTTGGGAAACCTCATTTGCATATACAAATTAAATTTCATGGTTCAGCTCTGTGGAAGCAAATTTTTGTGTCTGCTGTGTCCTTCTTGCTGCTTCTCTGAAAGAATGAAAAGGTAAAGGAGATAGCCTGGCTAGGCTGGGAAGAGAAGAGAAATTACAATGAAGGGAGTGGAGAACAGAAGTCTGATGGAGAGGAAGGAGGTCTCATGGGCAAAGATGAGATATGGAAGCTGGCCAGCACAGAGGAAATGGAGGGAAAAATGTTTAAATACAAAGAGAAGGAGAGGGCTAGACACAGGAGACTGGAGATTTTGGAGGAGATGAGGAGTTGGGGGCGAATTGTCTATGTAAATAATGGGAGAGTGGTTAAGAGGCAGCTGGTACAGTTAGAAGAAATGGAATGCATCAGGAAGGGAGCAGATATGCTGGTGATGAGTGGGTCACTGAAGTGGTGGCTGCTTGCAGGATGGCATCAGAAGGGGAAGAATCGTACACAGGGACTGAAAGGAGGAAAGTATCTAAAATATGGGTACACAGGCAGTGTAGGAGCAGAGCTAGGCAGGTGGGCCAGGAACAGAAGAGGACAGCTGTGTTTGCTGTGTTACTGGGCTGCAAGGCTTGGTAAAACTGGAAATTGCTCGGCTTTAGAGGTGTTAAGGCTCTATGCTTCCCTGCTGTCTGGAAATAAGCGTGAAGGTGCTGCCAAGGTGTGAGGCTCTGCTTGACTTCCCTACTGTCTGGTCCATATAAAATAGCTGAGTGCTGTTGAGTCAAGTGATAGAGGCTTGTGCTGTGGCTGCAGCTGTTCAAACCTTGCCAAGCCGGCAGGGTGCATGGCTCCACACAGCAGCGTCTACATATGCTTGAAAGACTTAATAACTTCAATTTAAAACACTTTTGCATATGTCAACAGACTCTTCTGGTTTTTTTGTTTTTGTTTAGTATTCTTTTAACATTTTTAGTGTAATTTTTATCAGTAAACAATTAAAAAGTTGCCCAAGAAAGTTCATCCAGCTGGCTAGTAACAAAAGACTTGATCCTCTCATGCCAGTTTCATGTATCCTTTTACTTTACTGAAGTCTCTCCAGATTTACACTGAACTTGAGAACAGGCAAATGAGACTCAAAATAGTGAGATGTGATGTGGTTACTGGATTCTAAAAGTGCTATTTCATGTCATTCATGTGGCTGTTTTGCCTGAGTAAGGCCCGTATTTTGGGGCTTGAAAGACATTGCTTATCTGTGCATGTATGTGCCTGCGAGGTTTTTAATTTTAATTGACTGAACTTTTAAATGAAAAATAACCTAAATTTTGCGTAATGTTTTACTTCCTTGTAGCTTAGTGCAGTTAAGTAACTAACAACTTAAACTAACAAAGTTCGTAACTGTGTTTTGTGAAAAGATTATGATGGTGATAATGGATGCAGATTCTGTGAAGTGTGAATATGTCAGTATATTTACTTTAAATGAAAAAATACCTCTTCTCTGTTGTGTTTAGTCTGAAATGAAGACTAAGTGGAGAAAGTTCTCTCCTGTGTTCTTATTATGTATAGCTTTTCTTTTTCTCTACCATAAATTCTTTTCCTCTGTCCTTTTCATCCTACTTGTTCTATCATAGAAATATCATTGTATGCCAAAGAATTACTCAAAAGTTTTTGTAAAGTACAATAATAATGACTTAATATGCTTCTCTTTTCATCTCTGTGGTCAGAATTTATCTTCAAAAATGGTATAATACAGCATTATATAGGAAGAAGTAGGCAAGGGAAGTTTCTCATGTTTCCTACAAAGAAAGAATAAAATGAAATCCAAAGACATTTTTAACAGTGATCTTTCAATGTCCTTGGAAGTAATTTATTTTTCATTTCTTATGCACAATGGAGTTATAAAATTGGTTGTTTTTACAGGTGGTTGAAGTTTGAAGAAGATGTAGAGGACGGTGGAGAGAGGTGGAGCAAACCATATGTTGCCACACTGTCACTTCATAGCTTGTTTGAGCTGAGAAGCTGTATCCTGAATGGCACAGTTCTGTTGGACATGAGAGCTAATTCCATAGAAGAAATTGCAGGTATGTATTGGTGTTGCATTTATTAGTTATGAAAATTAATCACAAAAATCAAGTGCTTACAAGATTGCTTACAAGAGAGCTATTGTATAATAATCAGTTCAGCTTAGAAACTCCTAGGAAATATTTTACTCAATATATTAGAAAAGTATCTAATGTCTGACGCAACTGGTAAATATTTTTTTTTTTTTTGTATAGGCCTTGCTATTTTCAGAATCAATTTTTATGTAAAGGAGAAAATTAAAATGGAGCAGAGAGGACAGTTTGGATATATTTCATTAGAACTGGCATGTTCTCTGCTCCTACCGTGCCACCTCACATTGTGAATGATGCATGTGCTAACTTCCACAAACTGACTCTACTGCTATGCTAATTGCAGACAATCTAGCTTAAAAAAAATTAAATTATAGGGAATTATTCATCATAATTATGTAACATGAAAACAAGTCTCTGAGTTGAGAATGAAATAAAGAACAATAATATTAAGTGTAAGTTTTTCAAAAATTTTAAGGTACGTTAACTTCTTTAATTAAAGTTGAGTGCATTTTTTCTGATAAAGGTGTATTTGGCAGTTGCAATTAGAGCTTTTGAGAACAGCAGAAGCAGAAAGAAAGAGAGAACATAATGGATCAATCTTGTCTCCCAAAAGTATAAGTGAGACCGAGACTGATTGCCATTTTCTGCATTCCTGATGTTTCCCCTAAGGGCTAGAACTAGATACTGCAGGGGACTTTTTTTTTGGTAGAGCATTTGTTACTGTAATAAAGCGGGATGTTAGGGGCTGTATAGTACAGACCTGTAACGCATGGCCTCAAGGAGTCCTAAAACTACAAAGGTTGCATGGCCGTGCTAGAATCATGCAGTACAGTCTGGTATGTTTATTTCCCTTCCCAAATAAAACAGCTAATTTGAATTAGATCATTTATAAGTAAATTTCTTAGCAGACAAGAACTGAAGACAAAGTAAGTTTCTCTAGTCTATCAAGACAGGGATAATGTATGTATTATAATATAAATATATTTACATTAGACTTTAAAACTCATCATTAAAATAACACCCTGTCCAAGGGCTCATGTGCCCTAGAGAGTTTCTAGTGCTGTGTCCTTGCTCCTGTTGTTTAAAAATCTCTGTCCCTTCCAGCAGAGAAGACACAGAGCAAAGAGCTGTACTATTTTGTAATCTGGGGTCTCTCATTTTCTGTTTATCTGCCCTTAGTAAGAGCTACTCTCACGCTCATGATGGTTATTGGACTGGTATCCTTGCATATCTTACATCTACTTAAAAGTTTTACCTTGCTTCTACCTTACTGTATTTCACAACATTTCTGAAAATGGTGCTGTATCTGTAAATCATACATTTGATATTTTATACAAATTATACAAATATTGCTGTTTTATACAAATATTGTATTAGATTTATGGTATTCTCCATATTGCAAACTTTGCTTGAAGATCAAACATGATGCAACAGATGTAAATTTGGGAAAAGAGCACATGGACAGAGAAATGGTGCATCAGTGGTTGTTGGGGCTTTTCTGTTGCCTTGTCACAGATGCAAAGTAGCGTGTTAACAGAAAATGTAAAATGCACAAATAAAAATAGAAAACTTTTGTTTAGGTAAAGGTACAAAAGACAGCAAGAAAATTTTCTAACACTCAAGATTATCAAGAAAACTGCTTTATGGGTGATATATAAGTCTATGTAAGGGCCAAATAAAATTTATTTTAGTTATTTACATTATCAGGTAAGGGAGATATTGTTCAGTGGGCTATATTTAACAGTGGAATTAAAATTGGCTCAGATAGTAGTAGCTGCTTTTTGCATTTACCTTTCCCAAGTTTATGTCAAACTGATGCAAGATACTATTAATCCAAATCTGCAGAAACTTGCGTGGGTTTCTACTCTGTGCCGAGATCTGATTCTCCCATGAATCATGGTCTGAATCAGAGCTTCAAAATTTGTCTTGATAATGATAAAAGATAAACATGAAGAATAAAAAGCAACTGATTTGAAAGAACAAAGGTGTTTATCAGTATGCTGCTTTATTATTTATTTGGTTTTTTAAATCATCAAGAAGTACTTAGATCAGCTGCTTGATGTTCTTTTATTGCTTTTTTGCTTAAATAGTACACTAGGATTTTCAAGCTTGAGCTTTACATTTTTAATCCAGAAATCACTTAACTTCTTGTGTAGTCAGCTAAGAGATCCCTTCCAGAATTGTTTTTATTTAAGTAGGTAAAAAAGTAAGGAGTAACGCAATGAAAATAACTTTAGCAAACTTCCTTTTTTTTGTTTTTGGAAGATATTGCATAGTGAGACCACATGAATTCATGTTTATAATCTCTTAATCCCTAGTTAGTTGTAGTCTGTTTGTTTAGTTAACGTGTCCAAGGATTCCAGCCTTCACAATACTGATTCTGTTTTGAAAACTCATCACAGATGTAAGTTGTCCTTCAGTAGAGAATTTGATGAGTTACTCTAATGCTATTTTGAATCAGTCCTACTTCTGGGATATCTTGATTTGTTGATTAGGAAAACCTGTTTCTTCTGAGAAGAGGCTTTAGGATGACTTTCATGAATTGGCATGTACCATTTTAACTTTAAAAGTACCTGTTGTTGTGGCAGATTTGGGTGTATTTCGTTTGTTGTTTTATTTGTTTGAACTGGTAGGCATCCCTTTAAGGTGATAAGATAAGGTCATAAGATAAGGTGATCTGACACATGATAAGGTTTGCATGGGTCTTGCTTTGTTTTTGAGAGAGGATTTTTTTTTTTCCCTCTGCAGATTCAGTAAGCAATGAGGTAATTATTTTTTTTTTTTTTTAAACAACTTTACAGCAGGTTCTTCTGGCAAGTGAATCATTGTGGTGGGTTCACCCTGGCTGGATGCCAGGTACCCACCAAAGCTGCTCTATCACTCCCCTCCTAAGCTGGGCAGGGGAGAGAAAATATAATGAAAGGCTCATGGGTCAGGGAGATCTCTCAGCAATTACCATCAAGGGCAAAACAGACTCGACTTGGGGAAAAAAAAATAATTTATTACCAGTCAAAGCAGAGTAGGGTAATGAGAAATAAAACCAAATCGTAACAAACACCTTCCCCCCACCCCTCCCTTCTTCCCGGGCTTAACTTTACTCCCGATTTCCTCTGCCTCCTCCCCCGCCAGCGGCGCACTGGGACGGGGAATGGGGGTTGCGGTCAGTTCATCACACGTCTCTGCTGCTCCTTCCTCCTCAGGGGGAGGACTCCTCACACTCTTCCCCTGCTCCAGCGTGGGGTCCCTCCCACGGGAGACAGTCCTCCACAAACTTCTCCAACGTGAGTCCTGCCCACGGGCTACAGTTCTTCACAAACTGCTCCAGCGTGGGTCCCTTCCACGGGGTGCAGTCCTTCAGGAACAGACTGCTCCAGCGTGGGTCCCCCGCGGGGTCACAAGCCCTGCCAGCAAACCTGCTCCAGTGTGGGCTCCTCTTTCGACGGGTGCACAGGTCCTGCCAGGAGCCTGCTCCAGCACGAGCTTCCCACAGGGTCACAGCCTCCTTCGGGTATCCACTTGCTCCAGCGTGGGGTCCTCCACGGGCTGCAGGTGGATATCTGCTCCACCGTGGACCTCCATGGGCTGCAGGGGGACAGCCTGCCTCACCATGGTCTTCCCCATGGGCTGCAGGGGAATCTCTGCTCCGGCGCCTGGAGCACCTCCTCCCCCTCCTTCTTCCCTGACCTTGGTGTCTGCAGAGTTGTTTCTCTCACATCATCTCACTCCTCTCTTCCACTGCAGGTTTTTTCCCCTTCTTAAATATGCTATCACAGAAGTGCTACCACCATCGCTGGTTGGCTCGGCCTTGGCCAGCGGCGGGTCTGGCTTGGAGCTGGCTGGCATTGGCTCTGTTGGACATAGGGGAAGCTTCTGGCATCTTCTCACAGAAGCCACCCCTGTAGCCACCCCCCCCAAACCTTGCCACGCAAACCCAATACAATCATTCTGTAAATTACCCATGTTCTGTGTCAGGTTTCTTTGAAGTGATTTTTTTTTTTCACCCCTAGAAATAAAGTTGCTGTTCCATTTGTTTTTCTCTATTCTTATTATTTGTATTGTAGTAATGCTGTTTTCCTCTTCCTCAATTCAGTTCCTTTGTAATTTGTTACTCTAATACTACATATGTAGTTCCTGCTCTCCAGTGCTTACAAAATGTTACAAAGCATGTGGCACACATTGGGCGGTGCTGGGAGGAAGAAAGACTAATAGTAGTGGTGACAAGCACGCCACCAAGATATGCGTGCTAGGTATGTTAGAAATTTGATAATTCCAAATAATATGACAGGCTGCTCTTTTTCCATATAAATGACTGCTGGACCTGAAGATTAGACAGAACATGTATCTCTCAGGAAATCCTTTCTTGTCTGTTCTGCTCAGTTGCTATTCACTGTCAGTAGTTACAATCCTACATACGGTGTGCTATACAATACAAACATTGTTTTCACCCTGGAGCTGGTATGTATTCCAGTTGTATCTGACAGTCCTGATGCTTTAGAATTTAAAGAAATGGTTGCTCTCACCTGTTGGCTTCAATTTTTTTCAACATGTAACTCTCTTCTTATTTTGCTTGATAGCCATTCTCATGCTAGGCTAGTCCAGTGGTCCTGATGGTCACTTTTGGTTGTTCTTTTCAATGCTACTGTGTATACCACATGTAGGAGAATTTGCAAAAATAGATTATACCCTGTGGTCTTAAGTGGTACTCCTAAATTAACTTTGGTTCTTGTACTTCTGATTCATAGTTTATTACTATGGGTTTTGTTTTTCAGTGCAATCTGTTTATAATTTTACTGCATTACTATAGGGCATCATATCTTTTGAGAACAGATAAACTAATTTTGCACATGTGCTTTCTTTTTACTTGCCTTAACACTTTGTTAGGGAGAAATGTGTGTTGTGTATTTGGTAGTAATGTCTTGCTATCTGGGCTATATTCCAGTATCAAATTATATTTCTGTAAATGCAGTGCCAGTATCCTTGAAAGAGGTATACTTAATCTTTGTTGCTAAATTGAGACAAAGAATTCCTATTTGTTTTAGTCAAGGCTTTTAATCTATGAACACTTATTCACTAAGGCATTAAACTCTCAGCACTTAGCCCTTGAAAATTTCTTTTATTAAAGTCTGTGTTTTAAGACCTTAATGGGCTTGTGGTAAAAGCTACAGATGAAAACCATCCTTTATACTGTTTGCATGGCTTTCAGAACATTTTGTATTTCATCCCTGATAGTTCTGCGTAAAAATATTTTGGCACCAGTGATGTGGTGAGAATTTTTAAATCATCCTGTCTTCCAGCATGTCCATTCTTTATTAGATTCTTTTTCATTCCAAATGTCTTATTAAAAAATGACGATCTACAAGACTGTAAACTTCTTTGGACGGGCACCCAATTTTCTTTGTTGGTAAAGAGCTTATTCGTACCTATGATGCTGAATTCACAAACAATATCTTATTATAATAGAAACTTCTGAGATTAATTGCCAACATTGTCATCATGCAGCGAAACAGCATGTTTATTCCTGAAGTTTCTCAAATTGTTCTTAAATTTTGTAAGATGGATTTTATTTTTCCCGTGAAAAGAGCTCAATTCCTCTGCTGAACTGTATCCTGTTTAAAAATGCATTTTTTTATTAAACATATTTTAGGTTTTTTTATTACTATTTTTAATGTGACATTCTTTTTTCATATGTCTTTGCAGTGGCTCCTATAGCACAAGGAATTCCTTTGAACATTTGATGTAGTAATATTTTATCGATCACTTCTGTATAGAACATATGCTAAAAGGAAGTCTGAAAAATCTATGTAATCAAAACAATTTATTTTGGAACTTGTCTCTTGAGGAGGTATTTGCCAGAATCTGGCTGCACCATTAGAGAGCAGCTTCACTGTGTTGTTCAAGTTGGCAGATGAAAATGTTCGCTTTTGATATTTTCATTTAGTTCCTCTGAAACCATGTAGATTCTCAGATTACCATCTGGTTTTTTGATTGTAACCACTGAATGAACCCAAAAGGTTCTTCTGCTTAACATATGATGCCATTTTCTGTTGTTTCGTTCAAAAACTGTTCGGTCCAGCCTTTAATGGCAATGCTTTCTTTACAACATGAATCACAGATCTCGCATTTTCTTGTAGTTGTGCAGAATGTACTGTGAAAAAATGTCAAACCTTGTCAAATACAAACTTTGTCCTCAGCGTTGCACAGTGGTGCTTTGGTGACTTGCACATGTTTGAAACATTAGGTAGTCCCATTTATTTCAAATAGCTTAAATGTAATAATGGTTTATTTTTTAAATTAAATTTTAAATATTCCCATCCTTTCAAATCCAGAGGTCTGACTGTTTTTTCCCAAGCAGTCTTTCGTATGCTCCTCATGATCGAATTTTCAATCTGTGTAACAGCTTAATCTTGTGATTGAGGTCACTGGACTCTGTGCTCAACAACTCAGGGCATTACAACCCAAGTGTGCAATTTTATTGATTTCGGTAATATGTTAAGCTTTCAATCTGAACAAGCCTTTGTTTGCTTTAAGCTATATTACTCCATAATAATGATATAGTTAAACTGGCTCCAGTTTAGATTTTATTTCACTGGAGCCTTTTGTTTCAGCTGCGACACTCGTGTTATGTTTCTGACAGTGCTTTTATGGTAAATTTAACTTTTATTACAAACACTGTAACAAAGCTGGGATTGCCTGTGAGCAGTCTGCTTCTCTGTTTGACCCTACACCTGTCTTTTGTTCAGCTTTCACCTTCTCACTTACCCAGGTTTTTGCATTTGTTTGCTTTATTTACAGCTTACCATGCGGTGATTACGGAGAAACCTCTGTCAGGTTTTTTCCTTTTGTCTGTGGGTAAATTGTAAATGTCGTACCAACTTCTAAGCAGCATGGCATTTTTTTTTGTTTTGTGTTTTCCCATGTTAACCACAAATCTGGGAATTTTTTAGATTGCACAGATCAATCTCAGCTTTCATTTTGTGTGTAGAGACAGAACCAATGTCACTCATGGCCCTTGTTCTGTTTAGAGATGCAAAATATATTGTTTTATGAGGTCTCCATTCTTCTTTTCGTAGCATCCACTATGGCATGTTAGCATAGCTCTGACTTACAACTGTGCTTGCTCTCTGAGCTGCAAGCTGGGAATTTTAGCCTCATCTCTACAATTTACAGTTTTGTGAAATGCTTGCTCTTGTTCTTCAGTAAAATTGCATGCTGTTACTTTAAAAAGCAGACATTTTTCACTCTCTGTCTTTCCTTTTCAAGTAATTCAGCTGAGAAGTTGAACAAAGTAGTTTCAGGTAGATCTGGAAATAGAATCCGTCTCTCAGTGCACTGGAACGCTCTGCCTTCTTGGATGAGCGGGCTAAATCCGCTGGCTTAGATAGCTTCTTTACAATCACTGTTGTAAACACTGTAAATGGGTCTTGGTTCACAAATGCAGCCCAAGAATCCTGATTGTTAGTTTTCTATTGCTCATAGTGTCTGCCTCACTAGGGAAATGTATATTTGGGTTCCTATTAAAGACAGGTTAAGATAAAGGACAGCATTTCAACTGAATGTCTTCCATAAAGCACTGCTTTAGAGTTGCTGGTGTTTTATTCTCCCATCTTTAAGGGAAAGAAAACAACCACAAACCAACCTTGGCTTTTAAATTAGGTTTTGTAGTCAGCTGTCACAGCAATCATGACGCACACAAAAGCCCATGTGTTCTATTTTTTGTCATTAATCTCTCGTTTTGTCCTGCAATTGCAGAGTTATAAAATTTGGAAGATTGAGAGGTGTAAATACCGGCAACTTTGCCGGTATATACTGAGTTCAGTTTCTTTTGCTGTAAACTGTCAGTCCCAGCCTATATCAGGGGAATATGAACCCAGCAATTCAAAACTTATATTTCATCTGGTATACAGCTAAAAAAAAAATAAAAAATTGAGCCCTGAATCTTGTTTCTTTACTCACCACTGCAAAAGTCAGGCCCCGTTTAGCCTGTTTACCTGTTAGTAATTTCTTTCTGGACTTCACAGGTATTTTGGTGCAAATGCAGTATACCTTCTATAAATTTATTCTATGTTTCACCTGGGAGTTTCGTGTAGTTTTGTATGTGAGGTGATGGGCACACTGTGAACCTGGAGCAATGGGGAACGGGCTGTGGCCACACTTGAGTGTCTCCTTATTGCTCATTTGCTTGGACCTGGGATGGCTCCATGTGGATCTGGCTGCATGTCTCTGTACAAAGCTGCAGTGTGTAATAGACGTCTCCAGAGTGAGTGGAAGCAACCAGCCTGCTTTTGTATCCTTGCCGACCCTAGAGGTGGGACAGATGCAGTTCGCTGTGCTGGGCAAGGCTTGAGCCACGCTCCATTTGAACTGATTTGAAGTGTCTGCACTCCTGATGCTCTAATTCACAGCCTGGGTCAATTGTTCACAGGTGATGAGGAGTTACATTTGAGTTACTACAATAGCTTGTTTAAGTACTCACATTGCTCACATTTACTCACAAAATCAGTTTTATGTAAATGATGTATTGTAGCTGAGTCTGAATGGAGAAAACATTCTTGAAATTACATGAGAGCCCAAGTTTCTTTGAATCTTTTTAAATGACCAGGGCAGGAAGAATGTCTGTCTTTAACAGCTTGAAAAAATAATTTCATGGTTCCAGTATGAATCAAGATTCCTTACTGAAGAAACATCCTACTTCAGTGTTCCTGATGTCAGCAGAAATGGTATGGTGCGAGCAATTAATAGAATGGGTAACACTATGCTGGTGGATGTTCCACACATTGCATCTTGCTGAAAGCTCCATATGGTTGTGAAGCATCCTTGGAAAATCTAATGGTAGGCTATGTCTCTGGCTAGAAGGAGGCTCTGCAGAATTTAAAAGGTCATTCAAGAGGAAAATTCTTTAAAACAAACAAAAAAATATCCTCAAACCTTTATTGCTGAGCATAGAAACCCTGGAGAGTCTCTGTTGTTACACAGGAATGTAGCTGAGATACAGTGCTGTGAAGTTTCAGGTCTGTATTCTTTACTCTGTTTTGTCATACAGAGTTTGGAGAACTGGTCATGTGCTCTAGATACAAAAGTGAAAAACAGGGCTTTGAAAAGTAGATGCAGCTTCAACTGGTGGGAGCATGTAGGATCATCTTCTCACAGGATTAAGGAAATAGACTCTGTTTTGAAAATGAGATGTTTGAAATGCTCCTGTTTGCCATTTACTCTCGGACTTGAACCATGTTGCTTTTGTTTTCACGCTTATCTTTGCAATCAAGAGTGTTATCACTGACATTGCAGAGGCTTGAGCTTTTAAAAGATATGTTGAAAAACTTGGGAAGAAACTGAAGTGGAATCCCATAATGATAGGTGCTGATGGAGACAGTCTTTCTTACTACTATTCAGATCTGTTCAGGTCTTGAAAAAATGGTCAAAATACAGCAATCTGGCAGTAATTTTACTGCATTTAAACTCCTGCAGCTGCTACTGCAAGTGGGTCTGTATTAAAGGAATGACAACTGGAGGGGGGAGTATCAAGGCAAGAAAACACCTCTTCACTCTTTCCAAATCTGAATGCATCTTCCCTTTTTATGTGTGGCAGAGGTGCTACAGTAAAGAGGAAGTTGTAAAAAAAGAAAACTCAAGGTAAACCACTTTCTTCTCAGTTCGTCAGGAAATAAAAATTGTTGGTCACCATGCTGGCACTAACTCCATGGCTTGTGTGACTTAATGAGCCTAGCAGAGCATCTAGGCAAGCAAGAGGATTAGGGGTATGATCTTCTTTTTCCTGGCATTTTCTCTCCTCAAGTGGATAATCTTAAATACTGACATCATCCTCAGAAGTTAATATATTTTAATATTTAATATGGAAAATACTGTAATTCCAGGAGTGACACCATACAAGTGGAGTTCCACTGATCTGTAAGCAAGGTGATGACCACAACCCTAAATTTGCCTGCTCTAGAAGAGTCCTTTTTTTCAGCTCTTCCTTTTGATTTCTGTCTTAGAGCAACTCAAAGAAGGTAATATTTGTTTTTGCATCTGCTACAATTTGTCTTTTGGTCAGCAGAATTAAAAAGGAGGGGGAGAGGATCATTTTGATTGTGCTTTAGCACAGATGCCCTAAGTTATATATTTATGTGTTTTGCTCTGAAGATCCCCTGTCATGTTACAGAAACTACTGGCCTGTTTTGGAAACTGTGCCATGCAAATTCACGTACTAAGGTTATCTAAAGGGAAGATAGTCTTATCCTCAGGGCAGAGCCAGTTCCTCAAAAGGCGGCAGAGCTGAGCAGGAAAATGAATATTTTTCTTGGAGCTGGAGCTTTCTTTTCTTTTTCTCATGTGTTGCAAATTCTTGGCTCCTTCTGAGAAAATTCTACTGAAGGCTTTCTCTTGAACGTGTGTTACCTTCTCTTTTGCCTTTCTGTCACTCGTCTTGCTGCTGTGGCTCTCTAATTGTACAGAGTCTAGAGTAATAGAAAAACTGTGTTTGTCTAGACTGGGAATGCAGAGATAACTGACCTGGTGGTGTTTGAGTTAACCCTGGAGATAAAAGTTCCCTTCAGCGTCAGGTGAAGCACCCCAAAGACAGGTTTTGTTAGTTTAGGCACACCACCAGGCACAACACCAGTGTTGTTCGGTCAACACTGTGGTTAATACTGCACAGAACGTAATTGCTGGAGAGGGTCAAAGGCAACATCGAAAACCTCTGCATCACTCTTCATTGCGAGATGCGGATACATCTCTCATGTTTGCATCTGTTGGCAGCTGCATTTATCTGTGGGCCGAGTCTTGTCTTTTTGTGTGTGTGTTGTCATAGAGATGTAGATTTGTTGGTAGCCTCTTCACAGTAAGTGAAACATGCAGATAATTTGTTGTTCAGCTCTTAAAGCAGCTATGTGTATGATACATTGGCTTGTTATGTGGATATTGAGAACTTCAGAAAAACTGTTGTGTTTTTTAAATGTATATACAGTGCATGGTTGACTGTTAGCAATTAAACTCTGCTTTTAACCAGCTTAATTATTTAATGCCTTTTATTATCTCTCTTCTTTTCTCTTGCTCTTGGCAATTATCAAAGACCTGACAAATTATGTCTCTACTGATGATGCACCTGCTTTTTATTTTTTCTGCTCTGCTTGCTTTTCCACTGAGTTTACTGGTAGATATGAATCTGACTCCAGCACAGAATCATGAGCTGTCTGAATTTTCAGTACAAGGAGTTTTTGACTCAGCTTATTATATCACTATTTTTGTGCATTACAGTTTCTTCCAATGGATATACAAGGACAGTGTGTACTTAAATGCTGTTTTATTTGCTTTGAGACAGAATTTCTTTTTTTGCTTTCTTTTTCTTTTAAGCGTTACTACTGTTGCTAGCAGGATTTCCCAAAATAATAATTAAAAAAAATCCACAAAATTCTCAACAACTCTTTCCCATTAGAAATACATAATGCACACATTTACCAAGAGTTCTGAATATGAATATGTAAGAATGTTCTCTGGCAGTGGACTGCAAAAATGGTGGTAATTTCTTAGCAGGGGGATCAGTTTCACTCACCTCCATGTAATGATTCTCTTGCAGGAACATGTACATCTGGCAGTAGAATGAGATCCTATTAAGTATTTGCAAGTAATGCAGCAAATTTTCCTGTATTGTCTTACCTGAAATTTCTTTATATTGTACTGAAAGTATTGTAATTATAGTTATAAGAAATAAAGAGCTAGACTGTGATCTCCTTTGGTAAGTATAAAGGGAATAAAAAAATTGTTTCCTCACAGCATGCCAGTCTTTTGTAGCAAATAGCGTAGGAGTTATTTGGAAAAAACCCCCCACCTTTATACACATCATAATCCTGGGTTTAAATGCATTATATACAGGATTGCTTAGGGACTGACTTCAAAGTTACATAGGTGACCTTAATTTGGGAACTGCATATCTTTTGAGGGATTGACTTTTTTACGTTAATAGCATCCTTTTTGATTTTTTTTTTCCCTAAGAGTGAAACACTTCTAGATAAAGCTTACCATTTAATTCTGTTGTGTTAAAGGAACTGATACCTTTCATTTGTAATCCTGTAGGGTACTAATTCTTATTATTGCAATTTAAAAAATAAAATATTTCCTCTTTCCCCTCTTTTATTATGTTTACGTGTATATTTTCAGATATGATTCTGGACCAGCAGGTGGGTTCTGGGCAGCTCAGTGAGGATGTTCGTCACAGAGTGCATGAGGCATTACTGAAACAGCATCACCATCAGAACCAAAAGAAGCTGAGCAACAGGATCCCAATTGTGAGATCCTTTGCTGATATTGGAAAGAAGCAGTCTGAGCCCCATTCCATGGATAAAAATGGTAATGCATTCCTTTATTTTGCATTGTGAGCTTTCAGTAACATCTGCCTGTTCAGTATTGCATGTGCTTTGTATCCACAGCTTGAACTCAGCGTGATTCTGCTCTGAAAAGCTACTGTGTAAAAGTGGTACCTTTTACATGAGAGTGGTTTGTCTTAGGCGTTCAGTAACACACCTGTTTAAATTTGAAATTCAGGTATCCTGCACAATTCAGGGCTGTGCAGAGATATTCAAGGGAACTAGCTCAGGTGTTGGAAGCAGGCTAGCTGTGTTAGTGTGCCATTCTGTCCTGGGTAATTGGCATGGCACATTCTTCCCGGTGAAGCACAGCTCAAGTACACCTGTGGTGCTTCAGGCACTCTGTGTGATCCTTCAGACTGAGCTTGAGCATCTTTGCAAAGTGTTGCTCTGAACTGTGGACATGCTCCATTAGTGCCAGAAATGTGATATGACTATTTTTGACTTCTGTTGACTATCCAGGGCCTATTTAGTTAAAACGTAATGGATTGGTGGAAGAGTTTCCACGTCTGTGACAGTGTATGCATTAGCTAGTGTTCAACTGGTGCTTCAGATTTCGTAGTTGAGTTTGAGGGGTTGGAAAATGAGAAAAACATTTTCAAGATGACACTGTTGGAGAGATGCCACAAGAACTGTACCTTGTTCTTTCAGAAGATCACTTTTTGGAAAATCATGTTCATGAAAATGAGCGAGCATGTGTGCAGAGTGGTTCTACAGTGAAATATTGGTGTAACTTTTTTCTTTCTTCCTTTTACAGAAGCCTTTATAAGCTGTACTGTTGTTATAGGTCAATCATAATGAAAGATCATTTCTTATTGCCCCTTCTTATTTACATAAACAGAGACCTGTGTTATGAAATTTGCAGCCAGATTTTGCAAATATTTACAATTAATTCACTAGAATTATACATTGCAGAATTACTGAGCCTCTGTATCCAGTTATCGTCATGATACCCACCACATTTTTGTCTGAACACCGTTGGACTATAGTGACTCTTACTCCAGAAATCACCTTAGCTGTAGTGAAATCTCAGTCCCTTCTGCTGTCTCTCTGGTTCAGGGCCCTACTGAGCTCTCCTGGGAGGCTCCCTGGGAAGTGGGAAGTGAGGAAACAGCTGTAGCACAGAGAAGGTGCAGGGTGCAAGAGGCAGCTGTGTGCTGAGGCATAGGGCAGAAGGGGAAAGAGTAGTGGTGCAGCTGATCTGGAAAGATGGGGCTGTTGGTATAAAGATTAACTTTGGTTTCAAGGAAGGACTTTTTGTTTCAATCATTGCCATATAAAGTTTTAATAGGTACTTCTAAATCTAGCCACTTCCCTGGAGAAGACTCTCAGACCTAAAAGGCAACATATAATTTCATCTGAAGAGGATACTAAATAGAACCATAGTAATTATGCCAAAATACCGTTTTAAGAGTAAGGAAAAAATAATATTTATTAAGATGTGTGTGATTATGCATATGGATGCACAAGAGTAGAAGTAAGTAGGATGATTGTCCATCCTTTTTAAGGTAACTTTCCTGTTGATCTGTGTAACTCTTGCTGACGACTTTAAACAAATATTCAGGAGACACTTAAGAAAGTTAATGCTATAATGTTCCTATTCCTTGATTTCCACAGGACGCAAGATGACAGCTTGCATTCCATAAGCTTTTTGCACTAGTTCTTATGTAACAAATAAGCAGTAGGTCCCCTTAAAAAGACCCCTCAGGACAAGCTGTGACATAAGCTCAATTTCAGTAACATTCTGTGTCTGTTAGTGGAACTAATGCAGTAATTCACTCCAGAAACATCTCACTTTTGCCTAAGTTTCTTCTGGGAACCTTCATATCTCTGTCTAATTCCCCCCCAAAATAGATTCTGATCAGGACAGCATCTAGGTCCATGTTAAACACACTGATTTTATATACTCAGTGGTTAAGTGATTCTGTAAGTATGGAGACACATTCTTACAGGTTTTCATTTGTCTGTGCTTATTTTGCAAGATGAAAAACTACTGAATTCCAGTTCACGTGCTTATGTAGAGAACCCTCAGTGTTCTAAGCCCTAGTTATAAAAATCACTTAGTCACTTTCACTGTGTTAATTTAAATTAAGTTAAATGCACCATAAAGAATACAAATCTAAGTAATTTTAGGAACATTTATACAAAGGTAAATCAGCTTTTTATCTAAATTACAGTGAAGAGTTCCAAACCCAGTCTTCTTGGACACAGATGTCTTTTAATCAGTTTGAAGCATTGCTCTTCTACTTGCATCCTTTAAGTGCTAATGCACATTTGGCAGTCTCCTGCATTGACCTCTTCAAAATAGATGATGGGCCTGTGATAAAGCAGAGAGGGATTGGTTTATTTTAAGTTTCTCTTACCATCCATTATCCTGTTACATTAAAAGGTCTGGATCTTATTTTATTGCCTGAATTGTACTAAAATTAGTATTAACTTTAGAAGAGGAAAATTCAGTGTAAGTTTTTGGTTTTAAAAGGAATCACAATTTTTTCCCTTTTCAAGACAACAGCAAATAAGCAGCTCATGGGCTTGAGTGGCAACTATTGCCCCAGTACTCCAGGATTAAAGGAGTGGGGAAAGCGATGATTCCGGAGAGCTGCCTAATTTCAGGCACACTGACTGCTACCTTTTCTGGCATACTCTTAGTTATTTCTTTACCCTGGGTAACTTGCCATAGTATGTGGTGTGTAAATTATTTCTGATAATTTTCTTCTGCCGTTGCCTCATGACCCAGATGCTAGAGTTCAGCTACAGTGTTACGTTCACTGCAGCTATGTATTTCTTTTTAGATTGCCATGGAGCATCTGTGCAAGCTTCTCATAATAATACAAAACCGAGTTGTTAAAATATAACTTTGGATCAGGTGAAAGCAAAAGAAAAATCAAATATGTGTAAAAGAAAGCAAAATTAAGGGATATAAACACCTTATATTATTGTCAAGAGTGTGCTGTGAGACACATGTTTGTTTCCTGAGGACAAACTGGTAAAATGCAATCAAGGCATCATTTTAGTCTGCTTATTCCCATTTGTGCACAAACATGGTGTAGAATGTGCGAATGTAAAATGTTCCATATATTGCCAACAGTAGCAGTATTGTTCTGTCTTTTTAATACAAAAATTGCATGAAAATAGTAAAATATTTTATTATTGCTTTTACTTTCTGGATGAGAAGCTTAATTCCTAGAAGACTGCAGGGAGAAAAACAGATCATCTCAGGTACTACTGATGAGCTTACAGCTCAGTTCACCCCATCAGAGATCAGAGTTTTCAGAAAGATCAAGTGCCAGGAGCTTTAGAAGGTCCACTTATTTGTCCCTGTGCAAATGAGGCAGAGGAACTTGGACACTTTTTCTGCACAAAAGGAAATTCTCAGTTTGGTTAAATTTGGGTTTGGTGTAGACAGTTTAACTGGTAACAATCCTTAGCAGTCTGTAGTTTGTCAAATAGGTGGTTCAGAGCCCTAAGTCCTTGCCATCTGGGTTACGTAGCACAGCTGAGAATGCAAAACCCCTTCTTTGTCCAAGTTCTTGACTGCTAGCTTATCAGTGTATCAGTATCCAGATACTCAGGAGCAAAGTCTGAAAATAAAGACATAAACTTACATTTAATATATGGCTGTGCTGCTGACAGACCACTGTGATATCTTTGCTGGAAGATAGTTGTACATATGTTCTCCTTCCATTTTTTCTTTGTTTAAGAGTCTGTCAGACCATCTAGTTAATTTGCTTTGTATTTAGTAGTATTATCTTTTGTTTACAATGGCTTTTCTTCACATCCTCTGCAGGGCTAAGATGTCACGGTGCTATGGATTTACCATGCATTTTTAATGCTGCCATGCTGTGTTTAACTTTCACTTTTCATTAAGCATCAAAACTGTGAGAATTAAAAGCCTGCTTTTGATGTTCCAATAAAAACCGACAGTCAAATTTGGCATTAGAGCAGGAAAAATGATTGTTTTTTTTTTAAAGTCTAATTTGACACCAAATACCCAAAATAGAGGGTGGCAAGTAATTTTAGCATAAATACTGTAAAAGGCAGGTAAAAATATGAATCTTTGTCATTAGTAAATCATCTTTAGAAGTTTGGTTTGTAAAGCAATTTAACTTATTTTTATTGAGATCAGTAAGTTTTTCACTCTGATACCTGAGAGCTGTGTCTGTAAATTCCTATGACATGGTCTAAAAAGCCAAAGGCAATTGCAAATATACACCACCTTTCTATTGTTAAAGGTGAAATTATCTAAAATAATTTCATAAGCCTCTCCCCTTTTATAAAGGGTTCTGCAATTTAGAATTTAAGCTTGTGTGGCACGGAAAAGTAGCTGATTTGACAAAAATGTAGTTAGAAAGAGAAGTTTTCATCCTGTAAACATTTTAGGTTTTTTGGCTGGCTATTTCACTTTTAGTCTAGACTTCAGAGTACATGTGTGTGTGTATATGTAATGAGATCTAACAGACCTTTACTGATTAAAGTCGAAGAGGAAGGAACTAGAGGAGAGGAGCATGGCAGGATAAGTGACTTGTAAATTGTATTTCCATGCACCTTGCTGAAGTGTTCTTTATCCATAATAAAATGATGTTGTGCCTGTTTTCTGTCCCATATGTATGCTATTTATAACCACTTCTTCTCCCTTGATGTCAGAGCAGACACATTGTTAGTGTAAAAATTGCATTACGCTACACATCATGTCTGATTTTGAGAAATTCTGGAATTCCAAGGAGAGGTTTTTCAATATGCCAAAGAGCTTGAAGAGAGCAATGGCATATTTAATTTGGGATCTTCAGAGTTAACAGCATGAGCTGCTGGAGCAGTTCATTTTGACATGTCCTTTTTCAAGCCTTTTTGCAGTTATTTCAGTTATCATGATGGGCTGGTTTGGACTTCTTCATTGTTTTATGGCAGTACGAGCACACGCAGAGGTGTTTAAGACCATGCTTGGGTGTCTAATTTAGGACAGTATGCTTTAGTATCGCAGTAAGTCTAAATTACCAGTTATGTGATGGTGTTTGTTACTTTCCTCAGTTTCCTAATCTCTCCTAAACATCAGTTCAAGCATTTATGCCATAAGTCAGAGCTAGCTTACAGCATGTGAAACTGTGACGTCAATACTACCACATGGAGAGAGACAGATGTTACTTGGAGCCATATGGAAAGGGTAGGGAGGCATTCCTAGGTATGTGACTGTGTTCCTTTGTTTTGGGAATAAGTCACAATGAATGCCCTGTATATACCCAAGTTTTCTGGCAGTATTGGATGTGGATCAGGTGGACTGCTCCAGCTTTCCTTGAAGAGAAGACAAACTCAAAGATAGTTAATTCTAGCTTAAATTACCTAATGCTCTATTTCTTGTTTTATATTCTTCTCAAATGTATATATTTCAATCAACTTGTATTATCCACAAGTTTTTATATTACTAAAATATAACTTGTATTTATTAACATTTTCATCTGATATTTATTCTTTCTCCACATTTCCTTGTACCCATGATAAAATGTGTAATCTATATGTATAAAACTGTATCATTCATCTTTGTATTTCTTTATTTTGCTCTGTCTTTGTTGTGTCTGTCTCTAACAGGCTCATCTCATCTCTGTATCTTCCTCATCTCCTATCCTTTGGGTTCTGTAAACTCCCTGAAGGTTCAGAGGTAGTATAAATACCTATTCTTGCTTGGGCTTCAGATCATTTCAAATGTACACCCATGTCTTCATCTCAGTTTCTTGACAGCATGCAACTTCTTGCTGTAGGGATTAAAAAATACCTCAGGCCTTTGTCAGCACCTGTGGCACACTTAAGGGACGCTTGTGTAGAATTATGGGTTTTTTTGGGGAAAAAAAAAGTGCCATTTCTTTATAAGTTCATTTTCTTACCTCAATTTGTAAAACTGCGAATCATAGCATTTTAGTTAAAACTGCATGACTTCATGTGAATTATGCTTGAGATTCAGGCCTAGCATTAGAAAAACAGGTAAAGTGACTTCTTCCTCATCCTCTTAAATTATGTATCATTAGCGAGCACAAAATCTGCTTGCAGTTACGCAGGTACAATGGGAGTGACATGGTTCTCCACCGATTTAAAATGTTATGCATCAAGAGGCCTAAAGGTATATATACAATTCAGCTTGCAAAGATGGTATCACTGCTCTGTTATATTAGAATTTTACCATATACTTAGGAAGACTGCTGTTTTTCAATCCTTGATTTTTGGTCTGGACAGTGTGTCCATTTAGATTTGGAAAATTGGTGACTAGTTGCAGTGAAAAGCCTGAAGATTGTTACAGCTGGCTTGCAAGTCAGATTTTTTTTTTTCTGCATGAGAAGAAATCTATATGGTCTAGAAAAGTAAGCAACTTCTTTTCTGATTCAGTTTCCTTTGATGTGTCAGTTGCATCCAGTTTGTTTCCATTAACTGTGATTTGTATCTGAATATGTTGTTCTTGGTTTTTGTCATTGGCATTCTAGAGACCTCTTGGATTTTGATTAATAAATACAATACACATAGTTAAATGAATTGAGCTTTAAATTTTAGGGAGGAAGAGTATGTTGCATGTGACACTAATTTACTGGAATTAATTTTTTTTTTTAATTTGGCAGGACTAATAGTCTCAAAATGCTGAGCTCTATCTGCAGATGCAAACTTCTATTAGTGTAACAAATATGGACCTTATTTTGATGGATTTTGATTTTTTTTAAGTGGCTTGGCTTTGCATGACATAATATTTTTGGTGTGCATTCTTGCTCTATTCAAAGTTCTGGCAATTTCACATTATGTGAAAAAATCACTCATTTTTTATGTACACCAATTTAAAATATAATTTTAAAAACTGTGCTGATATTGGCCTTTTAATACATAGATAAGCCTTAACACCCATTTTAGTGTGGTTTTATCTGTTAGGTATTATATTTCTTTGTATGTAGGCTGGATATTTCAATGATACCACATTGTGCATTTGTTTGACTGATACTTTAAAAAATCTGAATGACTCTCTGGTGAATTCTCAAAGAATGCAGCTCTTCAGATGCTTTATGTAGATGGACTGCAGGATAAATCAAGGCTTTTAAACTTTAGATTTATAAGGACTCAAAGTACTACATTGCCCTCTTAAAAAATAAAATACTGTATTTACCCCATACAGTGTGTAAATAAACATTTTGCTTGAGAGCGCTGAAATGGAACTGGGAAGGACAGGGCATGGAAGAGCAGAATAAATGGCAAGGCTGTTGCTGCTCTTACTGCCTCTTACAGGGAGTTGATGGTTTATGCCTTCACCATTCTTACCAGCCTAAACCCCATATTGCCAACTCAAAGAAGTAATAAACCATCACAAGTGTTTTTCTCAGAGCAGATGTTTAAAGCCTGGCTAGGATTTGGTGTTAGTTTAGGTTTTGTTTTGTTCTTTTTTTTTTTACTTTTGCACATAGTACTTTGAAGGCTCCCATATTATAAAGATAAAATTTGGAGAAAACTTGGATTTAGTGTAACTGTATTCCAGAGACAGTTTGATGCAGTGGTGACTGTTGATGTTTTGGTGGCAATCAGAGAGGAAATGCTTGTTTGGTTTGGTTTGGTTTGATTTGGTGTGTGTTTGTTTGTTTGTGTCTAGGTATGATGTGACAGCTCCCCTCTTCATTCACATAGCTCTTTAATTGATTGTTGCTTCATGGGACCATGGTGGTGCCAATAACTGTATCCTTCATTCAGAGAAAACAATCAGTTGCTGAAATTAAAAGTGGCTTGAGGATAAAGCAAACATATAGTTGCCAACATGCTTTAGCAAACTGAATATTTTTAATGATGTTGGAAAACCAGTGTAGCATGGTGATGCCAGTGTTCACTAGGTTGCCATCAGTATGCTTTTGGTCCTACCCCATTGGGAATTACTCATGTGCTTAACAGTATTCACCCCAAAGACATCTCCTTTAAGTCAACATGAAATTATACACAAAATTAAATTAATTCATGAATTTTTGTGGCTTCATAGCTCAGAAGTAGAGGAAGCTACCAAATATAAAAATAACCATGTAGCATTGCAGTCCTGCTCTTAGGGAGAGGGCTGCCATAGCACTGCATCTGCCTACTATCTAGTGCAAAATATACAGGCATTTAACAAACTAAATGTGTATAGGAGCAAAAATCTCTCCAAAAACCAGTACTTTTTGTCTTTCTTTTCTGTTGAAGGGCCACACAGAGACCAAATTCCAGATTCGCATTTTACTGACTGTATTGTTGCATAAGAAACACACATTCCTGCAGTGTGGTTAAGATGCTTTTTAAAAAACTTTCCCCATGACTGTCATGTGAAAAGTGAAATTACCTGTCTTCTCTACTTTGTATCTTTGTTATTCAGTACAGTAAAAAAACCCAAACTTCTTGTTCCAAGATCCAGAAAGCTGTCTTAAGTTGCAGAGCTATTTAAACATCTCTTACTGCCTCAAGGTAAAACTTGTGTTCTTTCAGATTACTCCAGCATATGGGTATATCAAAGTTTGAGGTCTTCTGTTGGCACAGAAAAAGAACATATGCTATTCTTATAAACTTCACATACTTACTGGTTGTGGCTTTTATTTCCTACTATGTATATTTTTACATATTTTTCTCCTAAAAGAAAAGTGGACACAAAGTTTAAAAGTTAGCCTTTGGACTGTTATGCTAATTGCTTAGAGGCTTTTGACACCTCCAATTATGATGTTAAAACTTAAGTATTTATGACAGGTGGTCCATGCTCTGACTCTTTTGTTGGTCAATATTTTTATCTCACTGGCAGTTATTGCTGCTCTCATTTTCTTGAATTTTTGGGTCCAGAAAAAAGTATAAATGTAAATCCCTAATTAGTAACAGAAAGATAATGAACTACTACTTCTGTTGCTTTCCTGTAACATCTTTATAACATAATATGTGTATTAGTACGAGTAATTATTACAAGTATTTCCCTTTATATAGATCCTAGAATATAGAGGAGTGTCTAAAAGGAAGAAATTAAGAGTTAAGAAGGTCTAGTATTACTAGATTTAAAGTTTTCTGGGAGTGAGGGCAGAAATTTTCCCTGAGCATTTGATGGCTTCTCTGTTAGAATTAGTGGAAGGTTTTTTTGTTACGTTATTAAAATCTCCAAAATAGTACAGAAATCAAATTTATGTATTATTTTTAATAGTTATAATACTACAGGATGATTCCTGTAAAAATAATTCTAATACTGCTAAATAAACAATACAGAAAAAAATTACATGTGAAGTAGTGTATGGGGATACATACTGTAAAGGTGATGGTGTAACAATGATGGAACTCAGTGTTTTTCCTTTAAGTTCTAATTAAAACAGACAAATTGAATGACTGTTTATAAGCATCTTGCATATTTAATAATTTCTGGCTTCCAATTTGCAAAAGTTGTCTCTTGTGACATTTAAGAATTAATAGTCTGTTTTAATGTGAATTCCTTTATGTTAAATTAATATGTTGCTTTCTGAAATCAATCCTTTACTCTTGTCATATGTCAGTTCTAATCCTGACTTATTTTTATCTACTCGGTTAGATTAACATGCTTGTCATGTCTGGTTTTTTGCCATTGTCTGTTATTTCAGTGTAGTGCTGAACAAAAGCCCTAAGTTTTATTCTTGTTTTGATCTGTCCTTGTCCTGAATCAGAGAGAAAATGGAAATGATACATTTAATAATAAGATTTCTAGCAATACATTTAAAAACATTCTGTTCCTGTACTTCCTAATCAAAGTGAAATCTCTCTGGCTATGCTACTAGGATGCAGCACAAGAGTCTAAAAACTGTTTTGTGTCATGGGAGATTTGCCTAGTGGAAAATGAGATGTTGATTTTCATGAAAACCAACCTTTTCCTTGAGTAAGTGTTTCAACTGGGAATTCATGACCAGACTTAGACAGGGATACTGTAGTGCTCAGCTGTGACAGAAGCTGGATACTTCAGTATTTTGGCAATGGTTGAGATACTCTTGCAAGTCTCCTGTCCTGTTCAAACTGGATCCTGCGAAGTGCTCTGTTTCCTGGCTGTGGCTGAGGACGTGCTTGGACTGCAAGCGTGTTAACAGCGGTGTGAGGAGGCACACCATGGCTTTTTGAATTGCCCAGACAATGTGCCTAGCTTAGGACTTTCTGACTGTCTTCATCTTCAAGTATCGTGAACATATGGTCTTTGTTACTGTGCGAGTTTAGGTTGATTTTCACCAGAACCAATGTTTTCACATCATCATTTCTCAGTCATATGAGAGACTTTATTTGCTATGGAAACAAATATATGCTGGGCACGAGATGCTGACTCTGGGCCAGTTGGACTCTGTAGTTATTCCTGGGTGTGCGTTAGGGCAGTAAGAGATAGTTGGCTCACATATTTGGTACTTTTTCCTGTACTTTGTTGTGGTGTTCAGAGCTGTGCGCAGCTCCTGTCATGCCAGGGAGGGAGGAAGAATGAAGGCAAGCAGGGAACGGCCCATTACCCTGTGGGGTTTGTGTGCTGCCCTACTGCCAGCCCCACACCCTCAGTGTGTGCGTGGTGGCCTCTGGCTGTGCACAGGGGCAATGTTAGCATTAAGTAAAAATATGCTTTACGTGACATATACTTGTTACTTAATCCTGTTTTTCTTTTTGAGCTTTCGTTGGCAAAATTTTGTTGGTCACAAGGCTTACTGTTTTCTTACACGAGACTGAGGTGTGTTTAAACACTTCTTCTCATCTTGAGATATTTTTAAAACTTCTATAAAATACTTTATTAAATCCTCACTGGAATTTTTTGAAAATGTGTTTGCTGAAACATTTGTTTTACACCTGTCAATAATCACATTGTTCAATACTGAGTTTTTAAATCATCTTAATTTCCAGTACGTCTGTTTTTATAGCAGCCCGCTTTTATGCTGGGTTTTTGTAGTCATTGTTATGATCAGGACATTCTTATACACGAGTAAATTTATGAAAATTAGTAATCCTGTTTTATTCAGTGAGGAGTATTCTTGTAGACAGATATGGCCCCAAATTGGCAGCTCCTCAAATTACAAAAATTACATGAATGCAGGATGTCCCTCAAATATAATATCTTAAAAATCATAAGCTTTAATTGGCTTAGAAAGTTTGTCTTCCAATTTTCAAGAGTATCTTTTACATTTTCTAAATTACATTCTCCCATTCCTAGCTGCCAGTGATAAATGTTCTCTTTTGAGAATGCGTTATTCTAAATAGGTCTTTTATTAAAATGCCATGTTTAGATGCTTCATATACTTATGATATAAAATGTATGTAGTTCTTTAACAACTATTTCATTAGATTTTGCTTTATTTATAGACGTATTTGTTAGTATTCTGTAATAACGGTACTTTTTTTAGCAGGTCAGATTGTTTCCCCACAGTCTGCTCCAGCCTGTATTGAAAACAAAAATGACGTGAGCAGAGAGAACAGCACTGTTGACTTTAGCAAGGTAAGTGGTCGCTGCCGGCGAAGAGAGCTTCCTGACTACCAAATAGATCTTTTAAATTAAATGAATCCATGTGAATCAGGAAAAGCTGTGAAGTGCACATTTTACTTCAGCATTAAACTTTCGTGTGCACTGTAACATAGTTTGTATCTAACAAAAAAGAATTTTTCATTTTCTTGATAAATTACTGGTAACAGGAAATCACAGTTTAGGAACACAGATAAATTTATTGCATGACGATATCATAGGTGTATATTTGTAGGGGGAATTTTTAGAAATTAACAGAAAATTATCTAAGTAGGAAAGTAATTCGGAATTCTTATAATTCAGATTTACCTCTCAGATTTTTACTTTTTGTAGAAGTAATGCATGAATGCAAACTACGCTTTTTATAACCTGAACTCGTGGATTCCAGATGTCTCAAACAGAATGTGTTTCTGTAAACCTATAACTTAATTCTTCTGGCAAGCCAAGATATTTCAGTACACTTCACAAAAGATGTTAAGTGTTCGGTAGTGGAGATTGCAATGACAGTTCAATGTTAGGTAGCAAAGAAAAGCAAACAGCTTCTCAGCTTTAATGTAAAGGAGAATCCTAATTTGTTTAAGAAGTCTGTATGTACCTAAAACAAACTGTCACATTAGATACAGATGACAGACCTGACAGGGATAGATGACTTCAGCTGACACATTAATACAACAAAGGTTGAGTAAGTGAAGAAAGGTGATTTAAACCAAAATTCTGAAGAACAGCACTTTGAGTCTGTTGAATCTTAATGTTAGTGCAACTGAGCTAAAAGTAGAGTTATGTGATTGCTCCATCTGGTGCCGGACTTATTTCCTAGCAGCAGTAGCTATTTGCACCATTTGAATTCTTGACTGAACATGCCAGACTAGGAACGGTATATGGCTGAAATAAAGATGGGAAACAGATCTTTTTTTCAAAGACAGTGAGAAGAAAGGAGGCTGGCTGGGGATGTATTATGGACCACATTTCTACAGAGGTAGCAAGGAGATCTATAAACAGTGACAAGTTGTTAAAAATTTAATGCTAATACTTTAAAAATATTTAAAACTAAGATTATAATGCTTTAAAAAGTCAAGTATGATTTTGGTTTCCTGATATTTATATTAAAAGTGTTAATTAAAACTAATTGTTTTGGCAAGTGTTTTTATATCAAGATGTAAAATTTTGTAAAGGATATCAAATATAAATAAAGCTGTCTATTCAAAATTAAGCTGTGCAGAGGTGAAGATCGTAACAACCCAAAGGGAACGACATGACTTTCAGTAGTGCTTTTCTTGCATGTTTCCCCAATTGCTTTGAGTGTTGTAGGATCAAAATCCCAGTCTGTTATCTAGCTGCATGATATTTGTATTAAACAAGAACGGAGGCTGCATCATTTGATCCTTCACTCACTATTTTGGTAGTGCTGCAGCTTTGCTGATGAAAAGAGCTCTTCCTATTTAAACTGGCCTGAGAAGAGATCAACGTGTCATCTTTTGGCTAGCCTCAGCAGTGTTAGATACCAACAAGGATGTCAGAAATATGAAAGGAACAACTTTTGTTTGCAGGAGTGAAATAGCAGTAAAGGATTGTAATCTAAATACCTTTTTTGACTGCCTTTAAATAGATCCATTTATCCTTTTGAAGATGCATAAGTACAATTTCCCCTTGAAATGTGCTATTGCAATAACTCCCAACGGTTATAATTGGAATTATATGCACAGATTGAGAGGAAAGTAGAGCAGTACACTAATTTTCTCTTGAGTATTGTGATTTCTTGCTCTAATTTTGTTCCACATATTAATTTCATTTATCTTCTACAAAAAAGCACCTTTGACTACCTCACATATTCTCTCCTTGCTAATCTGTCTCCCTTGGGCTACTTCTAATATTCCAAATTTTGGAGTTGATTCAAAAAGCTGACTTAATCTGAATACAGCACTGAGACTGTGTTGATTGTATTGGTGTCTATTTATGAATAATGTGAGGCACGGCACTAAAAGCTGTCTTGGATGTTACTTCAGTAGCACAGAGAGGGAGACATAGTTTCTGATGTTTGTACTTGTAAATGTGTCACTCCTCTTCCTCTGGGGACACCACAAGGACTTTGTATTCCGGGGGTGATACGGAGATGATCTGTCACAGCACCACTTTATCCTGTGTCTGAGCCGGATGGAGATGGCAGTTTAACAACTGCATCTGGCTAGTCTCTGCTTCTTATGCAAGAGGCTGAAGGGAACCCTAGTTGTCCTGAAATACAAAATGCATAAAGAGACTGCACCCGCATCCCTTCTCATGGCAACGTTCCTATGCTCCACATGGAAACAGTATTTCTGAATCAAACCCTGGTCCCATATTGACAGAGTTTGGTCTTTCAAATACCATGTGAAATAATTGACTTGTTTTTGAATACTGGTTGGCCCTGCTTATAAATAAATTTGATTAATATGTGTCACGGCTTTCCTAAGAAGTGATGTTGGGTATCTTCCGTTTGTCTTCATGTCAGTTTTTGTTTGGTTCTGAGGGAGGCCCCCACCACTCTTTTCAGTCCTTGAGTTGCCCTGGAGGGGAATGGCCTCCACATTAGTTAGTTTTGTGTTTAATCGGAGCTTACTGGGACTGTGTAGTGCCAGATCATGAATGTGACTCAGGTTAGGGTGCAGATTAAGATGCACATGAGGTCTCTCCAGCTAAAAACCTCTTGGGATAAGAGATGTGTAATGGATAGGTTAGATGAAGCAGTCAAAGAATGTAGCTTCTGCCATTGCCCCAAATTCACTCCAGGGCCACCTCCGCTCTCATTACGTAGTGGAAGCAACACCCAGGGTTTGGGTGTATTTGCCCAGTTTGATGCTTCTCTGCCAGCTACTTTCCTTTTAACTGGGGCTCTGTTCACTACCTAAAAGATTTTGGAATCTCAAGCTGATAAATAGTACAGGAAAGATATCTGGAAATACTTGCTGGTAGACAGGAGACTGACTTGATCCTGTTATCTGTATGTTAGTGGGACCTTAAGGTGACAACGGTAGCGTGTTGTCCATGAGACATTAGTTATTAAATGTTAAATCCATTCACAAGGTAAAATTGGTACAGAATGCACATTGTGATGTGCCTGAAAGACTACTTTCTTTCTCTCAACTATAAATGACCCGTGACACCAAAATTAGGTGCAAAGTGAATCTGTTTGGGGTTTGTATTTAACCCTGAAAGAGTTATTTTGTGATTTGAGTGGGGAATAGAATTTGCCTCGCTGATACTTTACCTTGAAAAAGTACTTGGTCTCCAACCCTCCAGGTTGATTTGATGCGCTTGTTTAACTTTGTGAGATGTTTGGTCATCAGTCTAGATTAGCTTAGGGTAGCATTAGACATCTCTTTGTGATCTCAGCGAAATAAGATTTCATTACACAGGCAACTGTGTTATATCTGAATTCTGATTTAGTGCCAGAGCCATTTGCAAGAAAACAATTTTCTAAATATTACCAAAAACTATGCAAACTAGTACTGACAGATGGCTGTAAGATAGACATTAAAATGGTCCACTTTAACAGTTTATATTGGATTTGGTTGCTGTTGTTGTGTTTAGATTAATAAAAGGAAAGCAAATGACAAAATTCATGCATTTTGAAATGTAGACAATACTGGTGCATAGTGAAATCAAACATACATTATATACTCTTATTACTCCATGTCGATCTTTGTTACAGAGTGAACTCTAGACTGATACTGAGGAAATAAATACAAATGAACACATTCCTAGGCAAATAGAGCAATGTCATGATGAAGCTGTTTCTCTGTCTTTTCCTACCGTCCCCACAAAAGTCAACATCACTGCCTTAAAACTCCAGAGTTTTTATCCTGCTTTCTTCTTTCAGTTTACTCTTCAGACAATCACGGTCATAGGTTATTTTCTGTTATTTTCAGCAGAAGGGCAACTGTCTTCCATTAAATCCGAAAACAAAAACACATGTCACTTAGAGTAGTAGAAGGAAAATTATGTGTAGTGGAACCTGTTCTTCTCATTGAAATTGTAATACAGCAACTATGAATTCATGATTGCCAGAATTGTTAATTATGGAAAAATAAGGTGTCTTCATTTCTTCTACTGTTATGACTTATTGATTCTGTTATGAATTCTTGATGCTGTTATGATTACTGATAAAAAGTGTTACTAGGAAATTAATACTATATTCTTAACAAGATTTTGAATGTGATTTGTTGTCTTTATAAATTAATTCTGCAGTACTTTAACTATGTTTCCAAGAAAAATTAGTCAAATAATGAAAGACCAGTGGTTTGGTTTTGAGAAACATTTTTATTTAAAAAAAAAAAAAAAAATTGAGCGGACAAGAACAGTAGAAATGGTATAATTCAAATAACTAAGATTATAGTGCAGTGACCAGAAAGTCTCTGTCAACAAATCAGGGGGAAGAAATCCCTGTGAATAGCTTTTAGGTTGTAATTTAATATACTTTTCCCAGGTTGACCTACACTTCATGAAAAAGATACCACCTGGAGCTGAAGCATCAAACATCTTAGTTGGTGAACTAGAGTTCCTGGACCGTGCAGTTGTTGCTTTTGTTAGGTTATCTCCTGCAGTGCTGCTTACGGGACTAGCTGAAGTTCCGATTCCAACAAGGTACAGTTGGATTTATTTCTCTTCATGGTTTTTCTGAGTGCCTTGTGGAGACAGGGTGACGTGACCTTCAACTTTGTCATTTATTGAGTTATGAATTTGGTTCTTTCTTTAACAAAGACATCTCTTAGAGACATCTTTCCACTCATCCTTTAAACGATGTACGGGTATATTCAGAAACATGCTGTTTGTGTGTGCAGATAATCATTCTTCACAGAAATAGAAATGATAGCTTGTTAGGTTACAACACACAGTTTATCATATACAAACTGATAATACTGCAGATGAAATACTAAGGTAAAATATTCAGCTGCTTAGAATATTTCATTTGGAACTGAAACTGCTTGTGTGATACTGCATAATTATGTCCAGAAGAAAAAAATGAAGAAGGAATTGAGTAAAGGGAAAAAACAAACTGCGTGATTTGATTGACTAGGGATAGTGAATGGATGAAGAACATGCTATAAATAACACGCTCCTCTAAAAGTTACTTTGTAGATACTTGCATGGTAGTGAATGTGACTTTTAACCATAAATTTTTATTAGATTAATTTTTTCTAATTTGAAACTTTTTCTGATGAAGTACTTTGGTTCTGAGAACAAATTATGAGGAATTTTTAAAAAATGTCTAAAGTAGACTTTGTAGTCAAATAGAAAGCATTTAAATAGATCTGCAGATACATTGTGTCCTTCTGGGGTTGATTCAGATCAAAACTCCTAAGTGATTCTCCCATATCTGAGTTCACCAACTTAACTATTATTGCAGTCTCTCACTTTTTTTTGTATTTGTGCATATGTTTGTACAGATATTCTGTCTCACTTTCCCCTTCCCTCTTTTAGTTTCTATAAAAGAGGAATTCTGACAGAAGGCAGTAGTGTATTCCAGTTGTTTGTGACACTCAGAAAGGAGTGATATGCTATGAAATGCAATGCTGAGACTCTGATCCTTGCTCCTAGTCAGATAAACAGTATACAGTTTTCTTTAAGTTGTAGTTACTTTGTAGTTACTCTGGATATTACTTTTTTTGTCTTTTCTAATTTTTGCATATGTATAATGAACACTGAGGGACTGAGCTGGCTTTCAAAAAAACTTATGAAGCCTTTCCTTGTAACCACCCCCAACTTCCCGCAAAAAAAAAAAACCACCAAAAGGAAAACAACAGATTTCTTGATTTTTGGCCAAAAGAAAATTAAATAATTAAAAATTAGGATAATTAAGAATTTCTGCAAAAATGTTTATTTTTAAAAAAATTTAATAATGTTAGTCAAAAAATTGTCTTTTGCATTTTAGCAAAACTGAGAACTTCAGTTATTTCATTTGAACTTATCCTCTGCATTTTATAGAGCCTTACTAGCCCCAAGCCTACAGTAGACGCTGTCTAGAACCTTAATGGGAGTAAGAACGATTTAAAAATTATTTTTATCCAGGGTAATTTAACTTCCCCAATATTGCAATAATACTACTACCATAAAATAGCTGATTCTGTTGAATTAACAGAATTAAATGAATTAATGTTAATGTGTTCTGTACATAGATTATAATTGCATATATTTATTATGTAAGATAAGGTTTGTTATGTAAGGAGGTTTTGATAGTCTCAGTCAAGTCTGACTGTGAAGCTTATGATATATTTTTGGAAGTTTTTTTTCACGTTTTTTCTAACCAGAGCTTCATGTTTAAATGCATGTGTGAGGATCTTGAAGGAGATTATATATAGTATTTATCTTAGAGGTTCTTCTAGTCCAATTTTTAAATAAGTATTTCTGCAGTATGTATGGTTACTTTCAACCATCTATCCTTTACAATTTTTTTATTTATCTTTTATTTGCAGATTTCTGTTTGTTCTTCTTGGACCACTGGGTAAAGGGCAACAATACCATGAGATTGGAAGATCAATTGCAACGCTAATGACAGATGAGGTATTTTTATTCATGGCTTGGTTTTAGTCATTTTGTACTGACTGAAGAGATGTAATAGGGAATGTCCAATGTGGAATTGTCCAGATGAAATGTGGCTAATCATTCTGATGATGTGCATGTAGCATTCTAGTTCATTTCGTGATCCTGTAGCAGCCTAGATTATACTGCCATAAGGAGATAACAAAATGAGAAACAATATTCACATGCAGGGATATCTTCACTGAGAAGATTCTATTTTACACAGTTACTTTCCAGTGGAATTAATTGTGTTTTAAACTGTAAAACCTCTAGAACATTTAGCACCAATAAGGATGTTTTTCCATAGCAGCGGGAGCTTCTATGAAAACTATGTACCAGAAACTCTAGTCAGTTGAAGCTGAGATTGTTTGTTTGGTGGGAACTGCATGAAGTGCGTTCTATTTCAGAGAAAAGGGGCCATCGTGAAAAATGTTATGAGAATATTCCTTTCCCCATCTCTTTTTCCTCCCACATACACTTCTCCATTTTTCACAGGTGTTCCATGATGTTGCTTACAAAGCAAAAGACCGCAATGACTTGGTGTCTGGAATTGATGAATTTCTTGATCAGGTTACTGTTCTGCCTCCTGGAGAGTGGGACCCAACAATTCGAATAGAACCACCGAAAAATGTTCCCTCTCAGGTTTGTACACTGTAAAATTCAGACACTTCTAAATGTTGTGATGAATTTTTCCTAGGTAGAATTAACTCTCATTAATTTAGTGTTTAGCAGAATCACTATATGGACGTTTTGCATGCTCTTTTTTTTTTTTGTTAATTTGCTTTAGAAGAACCCTTGTCTTGCAAGCATACAGGATAGCGATGACATTTCATGTAGTTCAATACTAGCTCTCTCCTGAGTAAAGACAGATACTTGTATCTAAAGATCTTAAATTCAAGGATAATTGGTCATAAGCATCTTTGATTATTCTGAATAGCCATGGTTTGCTCTTGTTCTAAGCTTATTGCAAGAATTGATCAAAGCAGCCTGGCTTGCTACTCTTTACAATGTTTTCTGATACAAGATGTTCTGTAATCAGTTATTTAAATTTCTTAGACCACAATTCCTTCTACTATTTCCTGTTATAGAACTCCTCTACAGCTTATGAAGAGGTTATGTTGATGAATCTTACAATAAAATTTTCATGTTTGGTCTTTCAACTCTCAAAGCCTGTTTCCTCTGCTAAAATTATGTTTTGGTTGCTAAGACCCATGAGAAGTATCTTTTCCTTCTGGTAGGAGAAGCGTAAGATCCCAGGAGTGCCAAATGGAACTGCAGCCCATGGGGACACAGAACAACCTGGAGGACACTCTGGACCAGAACTGCAACGCACTGGAAAGTTAGTGAAAACATACGCAAAATCTTAAGTGTTCTAAGTGATGCACTTCCAAAGGAATCGCAGCGGTCTGGTTCTCTGTCAAAGGACTGGCTTGGCATATGATTTTTTTTTTTTTTCCAGGCATTTTTCCTGATTTGTGTACCACATAGTTGAAAAGGACAGTACGTGCTAATTTGCAGAAAGGGGGAGAGGGCAAGAGGATTTGAGTTTTGACATTGTATTTATTGCAGGCTCCTTTCTCTATTATTTATAAAGGTCAGAGCTCAGTTAAACTTGGTTAATGTTTCTTATTTTTGTACAGCACAAAGGAAAAGTTGGGAATAGTCTTGTGCCATGTATTATGAATGCTTCAACTATTTTGTAGTTGAAGTTTCTGGGTTGTGCAGCTCTAGCATTTCTTTTTTACCTCCGTAAGCCATGATATGTCCTGGTACATGAGGCTATGCAGTATGGCTGCAATATACCCGCATCGGAAGGAAGAATTTGCCCCAAGGAATACTTATCTTCTCTCATCTGATATGGTGTGGTGTAAGTGCATCAGCTGTCAGTGGTTGCCTTAGTGCAGTGTAGTTGTGTGATAGACTTTTCTTTTACCTTGCTGCCTCTTGATATTTAAATATCATTCCTACCTGCATAAGGCTAAAGATTCAGCTGCAGTGTTGGTGTACATAGTGGGGCAGAGGAGATGATGGCCAGTCTGGCTTTAAGCTGTTCTCTCACCGGTGAACCTGGTAATTGACGGCTCAAAGGATCATTCTAATATTTAGGAGATGGTGGCACTTTGTCTTTCTCTTTACCCCGGCAACATCTGATACATTGGGTGCCTGTGAGAAAAAGAGCATTGTGGGGATATTTACTGTAACTGTATGGTATATTGTAAGGGAGCATCTGTTCCTAAATATTTGATTATATTTAGCATAGTGTAAATGACAAAAGATGACAGTTCTTGTCCTTGGAGAATTGTGGCCTACATTCAATTCTGTCATCAAGTGTATTTAGGAAAAGGTTCTCAAATAAAGAATGTGAAGCTCTATATGTAGACATGTGGGCAAATGGGCACTCTGGTAGCTCTCTGATTAAACAAATGCAAAGAGTTATTTCACGTAATAAATAATAGGATTTTATGTGTGGGAGCTAACAACTGTTCAGAAGTTGGGGGTCTGGATGATTAGATGAAGATTTTATAAAAGAAACATGCAAATTAGTTTGTTTTAAAAACACAATTTCCTGATTAAAGTTATCAAGACAGGGTTCCCAGAAACTTTTTTCTGGGAAGGATGAATTATAAGAGTATGTATCATTTGATCAAGAACAATAGCTTCTCTGCCGTATGTTTAAAGCAGTACTGTGCAAGAAGGTTTGGTATGCCTTTTTCATTAATTTGATCTCTTCTATTTTTTTTTAGATTTTTTGGAGGATTGATTTTAGATATAAAAAGAAAAGCTCCCTTCTTCTGGAGTGACTTCAGGGACGCTCTCAGTCTGCAGTGTCTGGCATCATTTTTGTTTCTGTACTGTGCTTGCATGTCTCCTGTCATCACATTTGGTGGTCTTCTGGGAGAAGCAACTGAAGGTCGTATAGTATGTGTTAAATCTGAACTTTTAAAACAAACTTACATTCCTAGGTTTGTGGTTAGTATTTTCTTGTTGTTGCATGAATCACCTTTAAATATTGGTGTTTCAATGTTTAGAAGGCTACAGACTAAGACATTGCAAAAAGAACCTGTTTGAAAATTTATGAACACTTCTCTCTCTATCATATTCAGAGTGCAATAGAATCACTGTTTGGAGCATCCATGACTGGAATTGCCTACTCTCTCTTTGGTGGACAGCCTCTCACTATACTTGGCAGCACAGGACCAGTTTTAGTGTTTGAGAAGATCTTATTCAAATTTTGCAAGTAAGTGAAGATCATGATATGCATCATGCCTCGGGTGTTGTTAGGTAAAAGTAGAGGCACTGATCCCAGTTCCAACATCTGCAGAATAAGATCAACAGTTTCTTTTGGAGTGCACTGCTTAGGCTTTCAGAGTCTGAAATTATGCAGTGACTGAGACAAATGAATTGGTGGTAATGCGGCAAGGTTGATTTTTTTTTTTTTTTTTTTATTATTGGTTTTTGTTTGTTTGTTTTCCAAAAAAACCCCAACCTGTTTTGAAGGGAATGCAAGGTTCAGGATGTTGCGTTTTTTTATTATTGTGTAATTTTCAACTCTGAAACAGTACATTTAAATCTGTGGTTTATCTCATCCCTAACTCGTGCAAAAGGTGTTACCTCTCACCCAGGAAGTACGTGCAGTGGCAGTGGTGCCATCTTTCAATAGTCACTAACATAGACCCTGGCCTTCCTCCACCTGAACAGAGAAGGGGTGAAGCGTCATGCCACAACAGCATATCCCCACATTTATGTTAATGTGCTATACATGACATACCTCTGCCACAGTGTGGGTAAAAATTATGTCTGCATCTTGGCAACCATCATGCTTCTCTGCGATCCTCTCTGCTTTTCTGCCTCATTGCTGTGACGGGGACTTCTGAACCAAGATCTCCTGAACCTGAACAGCGTAGAGCAGGAGACCCCACTTAGCACCCCAAAAGCTCTTTTATCACCTTCAGATAGACCTTTCAGTTCTCTGTGATAATGTCACCCAACGTGTTTAGAGCTCTACTACCATATGCAATAAGCATACAGGATTTTGCTGAAAATTGTTATTATAGCTACTCTTGCAGCTTAAGAAGAAATTGGCAGGTGTTGGCTGTTCACAAGGCAGGATATGGGATAAAAAGTGGGTGGACCTTATACACTTCATGTGTGTGACTACTCTCAAAGCTGCTCACTCACTCTAGTAGAGATAGAGCTCTTTGTGTCCTGTTAATTGGGAGGAGAGCTCAGGTCAAGAGGTGACTTGCAGTATCTTCAGTTCACAATAGGTAAATAATTTCTGATTCAGACTGTCCCGAGAATTGCACATCCCTAGGCAAAGGAAATTTTGGAGCTGCGTCTTCTCCATGTACTGTGGCTGGGCAAAAGATAAACTGTGTTTAATTTTTTTTTTCTTTTTTTTAGAGAGTATGGGTTGTCGTACCTTTCTCTGAGAGCTAGCATTGGACTGTGGACTGCAATCCTGTGCATCATCCTTGTTGCAACTGATGCAAGCTCCCTAGTCTGCTACATTACCCGGTTTACTGAAGAAGCTTTTGCGTCTCTTATCTGCATCATTTTCATTTATGAGGCCTTAGAGAAGCTGTTTCATCTCAGTGAGACATATCCAATCAACATGCATAATGATTTGGATCTGCTGACAAAGTACTCGTAAGTAAGATTTCTTCTGTTGACACTGGGGGGTTTTTTCATAGGTTATGTTTTCTCTGTGAGGAATGCAAACCAGTGCACAGCAGGAAAAGTTTGCAGTAGTTGCAGACTTAACATGTGGAAGCTATTGAGTTAGGCATGATGCTGGCATATGGAAGTAGTAGTTACTGGAGGTATGTGTACAAGCAGTACATGTTTACTTAAGATAAGTAAAAAATATCTTTACTTGAAGTTTGGAAAAGCTTACACACACGCAACTTGGAAGTCCTAGCATAAAAAATAGGACTTGGAGGGACCTCAGCTTTAGGTCTTTATTCACATTCTTATTTAATGAGGTGTAACTCAATGATCTCTTACTGTAACCTTGTCCTGATGTTTTATAATATTTTATTGGGTGTTCAGGCAACATTTTAATATCATATTTATCTGTTTTTTTTTTTTCCCCCAAATTGAAATATTGACCTATCTAAAAAGGATATAATTTGATGTACCTCCTTTATTTTAAACCTCTCTGGCAGTTAAGGTTCAAGCTCCAAGAACTGAAGTGGATTTGGAATTGTTAGGTGCTTCTCAGCAGTGATTGATTTTGTCATATTCAATTTGTTCTTAATAACAAGATTTTTAATATGACTCCTATTAATCAGCTTTACTTTATTGTGGAGTTTTGACAGGTAGTATTCTACTTGGGCAATAAAAAAGTGAATGGCTTTAATCAATAGCGTTTCATTTAGAAGTAAAAACTCACAGACTTGTTTCTGTGATAAGAGAACAAAAATGTTCTTCCAGTAAAGGACAAGGTCCTAGTCTGTCTTGAGGCCAATTAAGCCTGGTCACCTCAGCAACTAAAATGTCATTAAAAAGCATTTTCAGAGAAGATCCCCCTCCAGAAATGTCTTTATTACTTCACTGAACCCATTTGAACCCTCTGCATGAGCAGGGTGGGGCCCAAAAGGAACAATACTTGAACAGTGCCACATCTTCTGTTCACTGGAAAAACAGGAGTGTCTCAACCAAATGTCTCATTTGCATTTTAAGCTGGGAAAAACAAAACACAGCGACAGAGAAAACATTTGAGCTTGGTATATGTTAGCACTAGAAAAATAGTTAGCAAATCCTGAATCTGAATGCACGTTATATACCTTAATACACAGAACAAGTTAAATTATAGAAACTGTAGTTCTGCTGTAACATACTCTCTCACCATGCTGAAAAAAGTATTATTTCTCTCTAATAGTTTAACCAGTAGACAAAGGAATATTAATTTTAAGAGAAAGCAATAAACATCAAGAATAGACCATGCGTTCAGTTGAGGTTATATCCTGGTCTTATTTAACTTCACTTAACTTCTATGAAGTCGTTATTTTACTCTAAAGAGCCTCATACAGCACAGTGTTTGTGGATTTTTTTTTTTCCTTTACCACTTCAAAGTAGTCGTCTCAAAGGGAAAGAGAATATGATGTTCTCATACAGTTTTGAAAAACAGGTGTTGAAATACTATACAAAGACAAAAAATTATTCAGAAACCATTTAGGAGGCGGAGCTGAGATGTTAAAATACGTAATGAAAAGCATAAACACAAATGGAAATACAGATTCCTGGGTAGCTAGCTTTATTCATGGTTAGCTGAATCCTGTGATATTGCGTGAGATTTCAGAGAAATAAGATTAACAGTCTTGCTTGTATAAGGGTACAGTGATAGGTATCTCTATATTTTATGAAAGTGTTTTATCATCATAGTCTCTATGTTTACAAATAAAAGATTTTGGTTTTATTTCAAATTGCATTCATTAGTCAGAATCCCAAATTGATTCTTGAAGGGTGTTGTTTACTTGCTGACTGCCCTCGGTAACTGTCTTCATTGAATGTAGAATGTGCAGAGCAAGCAGAATCGTAAAAGAGCAGCAATTGTCATCCTCCAGTTACAGCTATTGACCTGTCCTGTCCTACAGTGTTGGAGTACCAGCACAACAGTTTTAGATTTTCCAAACACAGTTCCTGAAGGACAGGTGTCTTCCAGATGTTTGGAAGAAAGATTGACCGCCGTCTGGTGTTTTCAAACACATATATAGCTATCAAAATTATTTGATATAATAGTTTTGTAGCTATTTACGGAGTTGTCATTTCATACCTGTATTTTCAGTTATTCTTTCATTCTGTGTAGATAGTACAAGTAAATTGACTTTTAAACTCCTGCATTACATTTCACTTTCAACATTTATGTTGTATCTTCTACTTGCAGCAATATCCTGTTTATGGCAACTGACCCCACTAATACCAAAATGACGAGCTGTAGACGTAGTTATAGGCAGCGTAGCTCTTATAGGATGTGGTTTATATTTTTTTAACCTTGAAACTGGTTGTTGGAAACGCCAGTATGCGTATTGATTATCTTGTAAGGGCACATCTGCTGATTCCAAGGATCTGTGCTCTGAACACAGCAAAGTGGTAATTCCAGCCTCTTCTGTTCTCCCCCCTCCCTTCTCCTTCATCTGAGTTTTTCTTAGTTCTTCAGAACCGGCCCTGACAGGTTGGGAGAATGGAAAGATGTGCTCTGCTGGAGCAGCTCTACATCAGCTGCCCAAATGACCAGTGCTTTCACAGCAGGCTTGGTGCAACCTGAACTCCATGGGTTTGCTGTGCAGATATGCACATATTACTCTGTCCAGACACAGTGGCCATTTGCCCAGAACATGAAGGTATCACAATTATCATCCCCACAGGATCATCACAAGACAAGACATTTCAAATAACCCTCAGTCCCTGCTCAAATGTCTGTACACATCTCAGTTCCAGAAAGATCAGAAACTAGAAGACGAATAAGCATAAAAGCTTACTTGACATAAAAATCTCGTTTTTGTGTACTTGAAGTTGGGGAATATTGCTTTCACAAGGAATTAGAAGCTTTTTCTGCAGCATCTGATTCCAGTCCTCCTACTTGTAGTTTCAATGGGTAACAAACTTGGGCTGAAACTGGTCCTGTCCTTAAAGGACCAGCATACTCTGTTACAGAAGCTAATTAGTATCTGCTGTTTTGCTAATTAAAACAGCTGTTTGCATTTTCCTCTTTGGGGATTTTAAAGACAAGTTTTTAATTGTTAGTAAAGCCTTGGCAGTTCTTTAATTAGCAATGGGTGAACTTCAAAAGGTTGAGCAACTCATTTCTCTTTGAATGCTCAGACAAAGCTTATGTAAAACTTTATCTTGGATCTGCAATTCTATGCTAGAAAACTCAGGTTATACTGTAAAATTTCTGTGTTCTCTGTATTCTGCCTGTTGCCCTCTCAGAAAGTTGATGATAAATAGGTCAGGACACTGTATATATTTGAAGCTTTCAGTGTATGCTGTGGCCCAGCCCTCCTCTCTTCTCCCATGGGCTTTCTGAGGATGCTCTGATGTCCACAGGTAGTCCATCTACATCCCAGTACTGTTGCCTTTGCCCTGGTGAAGATACGAGTTTGACCCAGGAAAAGTCATTGGCATGCTGTTAGTACTGTCCTTTGGAGTGCTAGAAAGACAAAGAAAATCGTAATTTAAAATGGTTGGTATTTCAACCAGATTGGAACCATATTTCAAGTGAGAAAGAAAACCCATTCTGTATTTTGGGTGGGTTTGAATTCTGTCATAAACAGTCTCTGTTGCAGGAGTTTGATGTAAAAGACTGTACTGCATGCATCTCCTCATATTTAAGAGTATAGGAGTCATTACTAGTATCTGCCATAACAAACCTTAGAAGACTGTAGAAAGAACATTCAGAACAGTTGGGTTTTTTGTTTTGTTTGTTTTTGTTTTTTTTTTTTTAAATCAGGCAGACCCAAATATTTGAAAATCAGCTGAAAGTCCTCCTAAAAGATTTCTTAAAAATTCATATTTACCATTTTACCATTTTAGGTAGAAGATATGAGTTTGAGTTTGTTACAGAATTGTATCTCAAAAAGACAAAAGTATCTTTTGTTGCATGATCTAATTAATGTAGAACTAGTCCTAATGCACTTTTTACTCGTTTTCTTTATTATACTTGTTTGTTACTCTGTGTTGAAATATTGGCCCTAGTCATCAGGTGATCTACTTGCAGGCAAATCCATTCAGCATTCGTATGTAACTTTTTCTTAAAACATCATCTTTACGATATGGATGATAAAGAATAAGGCATTTAAGAGCTAAATCAAAAGAAGAACAAAGACAACCTGATTTTCAGTGTGCTGCTGTGCTGCATTTTTTTTCTTTTTAAACTACATTGTTTTGAAGTAATTTAAATACACTAGCTACATTGTTTATTAAATAACATACACATACTTTTTGATCTGGGCTTTTCTTTCTTTCTTTCTTTCTTTCTTTTCTTTCTTTTTTTTTTACTGTGACCTTTTTGTATTTGTCATGCCATTAGCATTTGTAGGTTGGCATAGCAACTCTCTTATTTCTGCACTCTCCTCCTCCTGCTTTTTCCTACCCCTGTAGCAAATATATCTCCAGCTAGTGAATCCTGTCTGGAACACTGATGCATATCAGTTTTGATGTGTATATTAAATATTAGGATATCATTTTTGCTAGGAAAGGAGAACCCTACAACTAGGTGGATTAAAAACAGAGGTTCTCAAAAGGAAAACAAAATAAGCATTGTGGATGAAAGGAACGTGATTTAGAAAGCAATCCATTATTCTTTAAAATACAAGCATTTTAAGATAGTTATCTCAGAATACAGAAGATCAATTATTTCTCAGTGTGAGGTTGCTTAGATCTTGGGACTTTATATACCTTTTGGTTTGTATTAATTCTTTTTTCAAAGTGATGAATTCATGTTGTTTTTAATAATTCTTTACCAGAAGTTACTAAATTATTAACAGATTACATTGAATAATTTTAAAGTGATTTCTTGGCATAGTAATATGCATATTGCAATCTGTCTTGGTATTGACATGCACTTAAGCATTAGGAGTAGAAAATCCCACTCTGATGTAATTAAGGAGCCAAGATCATGTCAATCTCAGTTATCTTTTGCAGGCTATAGAAACCATTACTTCTAGAAGGCATTGTGAAGATTGGTTTTGTGCATACCACTGTTTGCACAAGCAAGTTTTAAATCTTTCATTATCTATATAACTTAATCTAAATACATTATTATTGGATGCAAATTAGGTTGTTTTATACTCTGTATTCCTTAAGCTGCGGGTGGAATGAGAAGAGTCAGTGATGATAAGCACAGAATTTCTCATTAGGATCCCAGGCATGTAATTGAATTCCAATTCCTGTAATGATTTCTTTGAACTTAGATATGAATATAGATTTTCTTTTTCCCTTCTTTATATTTTTTTTTCCTACAATTAAGTAACTGTGCCATATCCTGTGTGTCTTTCCCTGAGAATGTCCCTCTTCTTCCCAGAGCCATGCAACTGCCATCATTGAGTGTAACTGCTCGTTCCCTTTTGCTTCTTGACAAACCTTGGAATCCAGAAATTATTTTTCTTTATTCCATTTATTCTGGGACTTCCCTACGTCTGCCCAACCCAATTGACTAATTTTTCTCTCTTTCCCTCTTTTGAGCCCAGGGAGTGCCCACCTTGCTTCCTTCTTTCCTACTGCTCATCCCCTCCACTTTGGAAACAGATCTCCTTGTTAAGCAATTCTCCACAGCATTCAGTCTGTAGTTGATAGGTGGTCTACACAATGCCTTCAAAATCTAGAAAGGCTTACGTAAAATCCTTGGGTGGTTTTGTTACCGGACATCTATGTGTTTTGATACATTACAGCTGAACAATCGAAACTTAAGCTGACCATATAGCATTATAGTATATTACAGTATATTATTTCTGAACCAGCATTATACTGAATTTCTTCTCCTCAGGTGTACGGTTTTTTAACTTTGAAAGGGGGGTGAAGTGACATCCTAGAACTATTTCTCAGTGAAAGCTTTCAGATGACTTGTCAATATCCCACGTAATTACACTACTTTTCTGCACATTAACTTCTGTGTGTGGCAGTTACATACCGTAGTACTGCTAAGAATGCATGGACTGCATACTGCACCAGGCAGCTAATAAAGACCAACCTTTATGAGTGACAGTCAAGGTTAACAAAACTACAGTGTGATTATAAATTTGTTTTCTAGGGATTCCCCTTGACAGAACAACATTCTCCTCCTGATGTGCTATCCAAAGAAACCTTTGAGATTTCTTCACTCTAACATCAGTTTCCCCCTGTCAGATTTATCTCTCTCTATGTGTGTGTGAAATTGTCGTGCTGCTGAGTGCATTGTCTAGGTACTTTTGTAGGCTTTTCTGTTTTCCTCCTCAACTTCACCAACTAAACTATATAGACTTCCAACTTTAGAGAATATATGTGGATGCCTACTGATGTTTGTGATTGTCAGAGATGGGCTACTTAATGACTCAATGGTCTAATTCAGGATGGCAGATCTCATGAATAAAGGAAGAAAAAAATCTTGTCTTGCTATGACAGCTGTGCTTTGAAAGGGTTTTGTGATACTGAGAATAGAACTTAACTGACAAATCCATTTCCCATCAGTATTAATTATTTTGTTTCCAGTCTCTTCTCCACCGAGACTTTAATTTCGTCGTTATGAATGTTGACATGAGAAGGAATATGGTAAATATAATGCCAGGGATATACAGGCGTTGTAGGTGTGGGACAGCAGAGAACTCATCGTCTATGGTATTGTGTTGTCTCCTTCCCATAGCAGTTGTTAGACAAACAGAAGGACTCTGCGAGTGCCCATAATTCACATGAAAATGGTGTATTTGGAGACAACCTAAACATGCATAGCATTCTGCTATTGATGTACTTTCCTTCAACCTTGTAAATGCAACATAAAGAATACTCATGCATATATTCTAATACCTTACTTTTAAAACAAAATTAGTGATGTTACTTTCCATTTCATGCCATCTTCTTATTCTGTCTCTGTTATGTGATCAGTGCACAGCACACTGTAGAGCATACTCTGTGTCTTAGGGGAAGAACTTCCTACTCATATTACCAAATATGTGCTCTGATATTCACTGAGACATTGTTTAAACAAGCACATTTTGTAACTTATTTGTCATACCTGCCTGTTGGTTTTTTAATAATATAAATGTTCATATTGAGCAAATCTCATTCTCTATTTTAAGTGAGCCAGAAAGATTTTGCTATTCTAGGAAGGGGAAATGGTATGTTGGCTAATTGTGAAGAAGTTGCAGTTGCATCTTTTATAGGTCAGATCTTTAGCTAGTATAAATAAGTGTAGCTTGCAATATGTACATGCTGGAAAAATAGGAGCTGCAAAACGGTGCCTTATGAATTGGATAAAATCATCAATAGTAAGTGCCTCCTAGTCTTGAAAACAACATACTGAAAAATGGTAACTGCCTAGGGATGAATAGCCATGAGGCTTTCAAAGGAGCTGCACCATTTAAGTGGATTTTATTTACTCAAAAAACACTGTGCAAGGCTCTTGTTCGAAGCTGTTATACTGGCTGTAAAGGCAGCAGAACGGACTAGCACCACGCTGCATGTTTAAAGTCTGTGTGGGGAGGAGAGCACGCATGACAGGTTAAAGAGAAGAAAATGGTGAAGAACAAGCCTGAAGAATCAGGGGTGAGACATGGAAATTAGAGGGATTCCCCCACCAGACCCAGGTTAATTTCAATTGAACAAATAGGCCTAGGGAATACGTTTCTTGTTTTGCAGTAAACAGAAAGTTACAGTCAGGATGAAAGTGTTTTTAGTACAGAACCTTTCACCTGACTAGTTGTTGAGCAACAATGATGTTTATCTTTCATTGCTGATCTACAAAGCAGGGGGAAAATATTCCTCAACTTTACATATAAAATAACAGGTTTCTACTTTACTAACCCATATTCCTTTTTCCATTGTCCATAAAAAGAAGGATCATACGGACGGTCTTTTTGGTGCTATTAAGGATAGTAATAGCTATTCCTTTTGTGGAACAAAGAACACTGCTAGTTGTCTGAGACTTCCTGAAACTGCTGTTGTCAAATCCTAGCTCTGTTCTTTGAAAACAGGACAAGTTGTAGGAAATGTTGCACGCAGTGAAGTTATGATGGCTGCCTCAAGTCAATGAGATTTATGAAATTGAGACTTATGAAACAAAAGCAAAAAGAGCTAGGAAAAACGTGGGGAGGTTGGAAGGGCAAAGAAGGGAAGGGGGATGCCATCAGTGACCTATACTGCCTGTGCTGTTACAGTTGCATTGGTGCTGAAGATTTAGCTGAAGTCTTGATCCTCCTGTGAAAGGGAGAGAGGTACAGGCTCCAGAGGATACCAGTTTGTCAGCCAGTCCTAAAATTTATTATTTCTAATTACCTTTGTTCCCCATCCTGATTTGCCAGAGATTTCTTGAGCACCTTGGAAGAGGTAAAGGCAATAAAAAGTCCTTGCTCTGGTTATTTTTCTAGCTAGCAGCTTCAGGCCATTATTTTTCTGTTACTTTCTCCTTTTGTCAGTTCTGATCTTATGACAGTTCTCCTGCAGTTTCCTGAAGACTGTCTTGTCTGAAATGGTTTATTAGTCTACCTCAGATTTATAAGCCACTGTGTTAGATGTTTAAATACCCTAGAAGAAAGCGAGCTCCACTGACTTCTGCCTAGTTGCAAAATACGAAAGTTTTAAGTACAGAAGGGAATGACCTGTGACTGGGTATCTAGTGCCATTTTAGATCTCAGCCTCCAGCTGCTGTGAAAGCAAAGGCATGAGTCACCATAGACCCTCTCACATACGTGCCAACCCCACATACCATGGGCTATAAAGGCACCCATGTTTAGACATCTGAATTGCTCCCAGGAGATCAGAACATCTTGCCAGCAGCCAAAAGTGTAAAGATGCAAAAAGAATTGTTCTGTCATCAGTGTGATGAAATGGGTATATTGTGAGATTGGCAGCAGAGATTTCCCCCCCCCCCCCCACTATAGTGACGCCTATGCTTTTGCCACCACAACCAATGTCATATTCTTCCCTGCCTATATTCTAGCTGTGAAAAAAGCAGTTTCTTCCTAGCCATGATGAAGGAGAATCAAATGAATCATTCTGTATCTTTTAGCATAACGAAGATGATTGCTGACTCCTTATCACTAAAAGGCATGGGAGTATGTTGCTAAGTTGGTACTGTATTTGGAGCTCAATATGTTGCTTAGAAAATATAGGTGTATGTGTAGTCTCTTGCTCATTGATAATGGCATAAATTCCACATTGATCTCTTGTAGTGGGCAAGTGCTCAGCACTTTAAACAACATTACAAGAAATTAAGAGTATTTGAACCTCCAAGAGGCAATACATTTTTACTTATTCCAGCTGGCTGAGTAATATTTTGTCAAAAAAAAATAGAAAGATATGTTAGTGCTTAACAATTCAGTGTATTCTACTTTTTCTCCTGAGAGCTGACCTCTCAGAGTAAAAAATGACAATGAAAGAGACTAAAAGTTTTAAAAGATTAAAGTAGAAAGCCTTATTTCACTAATGTGAGTTTCTCCTTGCAGATGAGTTGTATTGGGAAATAGTCATCATTGAAGCAATTCCATGTTAGGAAATGTCAAATTTTGGTAGATAATCTTTTCTGTTCTGGCACTGAATGATACCTCCAGTTGTGTTTTCTGGGCTGGACAGGGAGTGTCTTACTATCTCACATTTCTATAATGTTAAGCAATGTGATGCTGGAAGACAGTTATGCCATGGTACGATCTCACATCAAAACGTCAGTGTTGCCAAAAGACATATAATATTGAAAACAATGTAACGTTATATATATCAAAACACTGAGATCATTGTTTGAACGATCTTCTCAGTAGAAAGCAGGATCTGATCTTTACAGTTGAGGTCTAATTCTGCACCCATTCATTGACAAAAGCTGGGTGCAGGGTGATTTTGGTCTGCACGGGTGGAGTTTGCACAAGTCACTTGCTGATGAACAATGTGCCATCAGGAGATGCCTATGAAACTTGGTAAAGGCCAGACTGGAATGCTGTGAAGGAGGAAAATGGTATTGATACAGAAATAAACAGGGTGATGATCTCATCTGAAGGTGAATTACTTGAGCTGTATTAAACTATAGCTTCAATTGTCACGTTTCTGACTAAGGAAATAGAAATTTTGGCTTCTCTAACTTTTAAGTGTAATTTTGCAGTTTGCAGCAAGTATAGCTGTACCATGTAGTGTTGGTGACATGCACAGTCTTCCCTTCTAGTGAGAAAGTGACTGTGATTGAACAGCCCACATCACCTTGACCTACTGTAATCAAACCCCAATGGGCCAGCGTCTGGCCAGTCTGCGATCGGCGATGGACAACAGGGGGCAGGGAGCTCCTGTGCTCACAGGAAACAGTAGTAACCTGAAATAGCCACCTCTCTATTGTTGCATGAACATCAAATACTCCCTTGCGATAACATAGACATACCGTTTGTTGACTTTATTATGCTACCGTAGCTCACTAGTAGTGATGTGCTTCATTTAACCCATTTTGTAATATTTTAAACTATGCATTGAACATGCATTCATTCTGCACTTGGGGCCTGATCCAAAGCGTATTAAATATGTTTGAAACATCCAGGCTACTTCAGGGACTTTTGGCTCAGGCCCTCTATTTCTCTGACTGCTGTTGCTTTTTTTTTTTTTTTTTCTTTTTGTTCATGGGCTGTAAGGGTTTTTTCTTTCTTTTATAAATAGCTGCATTTAAAATAAAAGCAAGGAGTTGCACAAAGACAACCTGCATCTCTCTCTATGTATATATTAAATGCAGCTGTTGTCACATGTATAGTATTGTAATTGAAATACAGAGGCACTATTCTGTACTCATAATGTAGATGGTAGAATTTCTTACATAGAAAATTATACAAATGTAGATGAGAATTGTCATTTTGTGGAAACATAAACAGGCACAGAGAAAATAGATGGCGTAGGTAGGTGAATAAACTGATACTCTTCTAGAACTGGAATGCAAATGTACGCTTAATGGCTCTCCACTCTATAGTCACATGTTATCCTGTCCCCAGCTACTCCTGAAAACTTTATCGGAAAGGAGAGTACAGAATTTATTTACAGCCATCATAAGCACGTTAAAATACTAGCAGGATAGATAGTAGTATAGATTTTTAAAGTAGGATTAATTTAAAGAGAACTGCAAAGCACACTTGACATCTTGGAACCTGCAGAGTATCCTGCATATTTTGAAGGCTTTGTCAAAGAAAAAGCCTCCCACAGTTGCTTCAGAGGCTTTAAAGACTTAATTTTGATTTTTAAATTGCCTATTTGCAGTATTGTCCTCCCACACTGCCTCGTCACATTTTGTATGTTAAAATACACAATTTAAAATGAAAAGCATGCTTTTAAAGCAGCTGTGGGGAAGGGAAAAACAATGGACACAGAAGATCACAGAACTTTTGATGCTGGTGATCTTGCATAGCCCTGACAGTTGACTGGGCAGTTTGGCAGTTTTGCACACAAAGGCATTCTGGTAAAGAGAAAGAAGGAGGATACAGACAGTTTGTATTTGAGAAATGGATCAGCCTGGAACTGTGCATAGCATCTAATCCCCATGTAGGGAAGTTTTAGGTATAAGGATTGGAGCAGGACTGGCATGTTCTCAGTATTACAAACTGTGCTTAGAAGTATCAATAGAATAGGAGGAAAATAGGTGGAAAAACTTGCTGTGGACAGTGGTTTAAATATGTCACGTTACGTACTGTATATGCATATGCACCTCACGGCAAATTATACTCTAGTAATAGCACTAGCTACTGAACTACAAACTGTTTCAAAGCATGCGTTTACTGAATTCATTTAAACTAAAATTACCTGGCAAAGTAGAGCACAATTTCAGTATGTTATAAAGTTGATAATTTGGATTAATATCTGATACATCTTTGATTATTAAGGAAAAAAATATTATTTTGTCTTTTCAGGTGCAATTGTGTGGAACCAGAACATCCTAGCAATAAAACCTTACGATACTGGCAGGACTACAATATATCTGCATCTGATGTACCATGGGGGAACCTAACTGTGTCAGTAAGTGAAATATTGGAACTTAATAAATAAGGCATAAGCATAAATAATTTTCTCTTTCCTACTGCAGCAAATATATTGAAAAAAACCCCATGTTTTTTCTGATCATATTTGTTCAAATAAAGCATAAAATTTGAACAAAGATTAACGTAGACTTTGTAGCATTATGTCCTTTTGTAAGCATTTTGCAGCCTTTGACAATACACATTAAAGCAAGTATGTGCATTTTGTGTCCTGCTTTGGAAACTTCTTGACACACTAGTACAAGAGTTTGACTGAGATTAAGTCTAAACATGTCAAATGACAATGGATTTGTCCTAAATTCTGCCAGATGGCAAAACCAAAGTTCCTCTGTGTAGAAAGACTCAGAAGCATTTATTTCTCCTAGAACATTCTTACAGCTGTGTGGGCCATGAAGGAGAGGAAGGGGAGAAATTTTGTAACATTCTCTGTTCAGTGACCAAATTTCTCTCTGATGTAGGCCTTCAGTGTTAAGTATGTCTTAGTTGTGTAATTTTTTTTCCGGAGGGGCGGGGGTGGGGGAACAAGCTACAAACAGTTTGGGGAGCTTGCATGGATATGTAACTCGTTTCTAAACGGTACGCTTTTCTAGGTTTAAAGGATTTATTACTTCAGGTTTGCCTCCTTTAAAGCAGTATTTACAACTTGATTAAAATGTCATATTGAAGTCAGGCCACCACTTTTTCTCACAAATGGATCGTTTCATTACACAGTCAAAGCGGATTGAGTGCAAAAGACACCAAACTGAAGGGTTCTTTCAAAAAATATAAGTGAATTAACTTCATCGTGGGCATAACCAAATGAAACACTTAAAAGCCAATCCAGTGGACCGTCTCCAGCAGATACTGTTTTTTCTTTCAAAGGCAGGAATGCAGAAGAATTGGTGTCCTCCTACCATGAGTTGAGCAAGAGCTGCCTTCCATGGCTGCTTTGTCTTGATAGCAAGGACTGCTCCTCAACTCTGTTGGTGTGGCAACAGCAGAGAGAAAGTTGAGAACTGCTGGCCTGAGGGATTCCAGCAATCCAGAATGAATATTCTCAAAATTGCAGCACACTCTAAGAGCATCTGTGCAGGGGCAGACTCCTCCTCTCACTTTCTCAGATCTCTGACAGTGTTTTTCAGAGTACATTTGCAGCTGAGGAGATTTAAAATAACAGATTTTGTTTTAACTATAAATGTAAAAGACCGGCTGCATTATATAAAACCCTTTAAAACTTCTGTAAAAGCTTATTACCGAAACTTGAGTTTACATGGGTAGCAGTATAACTGACCGACTTTTCCCATGAGTCCCTATAGTTGTCAAAGAAATAACTGAAATTTTTCATACTTTCATGTATTTATTTCTTGCAAGCATCATCAGGAAACTTCAGTTCTCCTGTTCTAGAGAATTGCAGTAAAAGATTGGACCTAGTTGTCTATAAATATTTGGTCAGTTTCACGCCACTGTCTTTTTTACTGCTAATTTCTTCCTGTTGTTTCTTGTGTCTGATTTAAAAGTTCCAAGTTTCTGAAGATCTAGATTGGCACTCTCTCTTAAAAACAACAGTAGGACCAACAGTCTTTTTTGCTATCTAGGACAAAATGAGTGTGAGCAAAGTGTTTATTCTGATGGTGACAAAATCCTTTTCAGTAGGTATATGATGAAATTCATCCCTGTGCTGTGCCAACATCAAGGTCTAGCTCAGGCCAGGACAGGTTTTCTATTTCATGTCCCAGAATCTTGAGAATTTCTTCTGGATTTCCTGAATTTTTTTTTCCCCACCTGAAACCTTTATTTCATTAGTCAGAAGTGCATCATATTTATCCCAGGTTTACTGCTGTACCAATACAAAAAGTTTTGCTCTCCTTTGTCTCTCAGTCATCAAATAGCAACTGTGTATTTTTTTCAAGCCAGCCTTTGTTCGAAGCCAAGGTTTCTCATAACATGTCAAGCCACAGTATTGTGATGCGAGTCTGATGAGCCAGTGACCCAGTTCATTTGATACTAAAAGATCCTGATCTGGCAGGATATTGCTGCCTGGAATCTCTGATTCTGCGTGCTGTGTTTCCTTCTGCTTAATAAGTGTGGAGGGGTTTGGGCAGGAGAAGGAAAGGATTGTGAGTCCAGAGCTTGTAGCTCACATTTTTAGAGCTACTCTTTATTTCTCTGCTTGTTAACTTGGAACAAGTGTGATTTTAGACAACTAAGGATGGTATTGGAGAATTACTAGACAAGTTTTCTACTGTATTTGCATATTTGATCGTATATTATATTGGTTAGAATTAATGTTACAGATTCTGGGTTTTGCTGCGTTTTATCAGAGCGCTTTTTTTAAGAAAAAGATAATTGGTGGAATGTGCTGCCCCCATGTGGTATTAAATGTATTGGTCTCCTTTTAGGCTAATACTGTACATTCTAAGTAGTTTTTTCTTTAATTGCTTGGCCTGTGAAGTTAAAACAAAAAATCAGAATGCACCAGGAGCAGCCTTTCTCTTGGTAGCTTTTGAACTTCGCATTCCTCTCTTGAAAGGAGTTAGGAAGTGCAAATCTGTGTTTGTAAACAGAAAATAAGTAAGTGTACTTGTTCAGCTTGAAATAAATCTGGTTTTATATTAATGACTTATTTATGGTGTGTCTTAGTGAATTCATCATTCAATATGGTTAAAAAGAGATTCTTTTGAGGGTTTGAGAGTTTTCCATGCAGACTAGACACAAACACTAGGAGTTTTAATTTTTAAAACAATAAATATCTAAAAATGATTTTACTATTTCTAGTAATACAATCTGCTTGCAATTTAGGAAAGTAATTGGAAAGAAAATAGTGGTGTAAGCATGGATATTTTTCAGAACTATACTACTTTGCTCTCCCTGATAGGAATGTAAAAAGTTACATGGAGAGTTTGTTGGACGAGCCTGTGGTCATCATGGCCCTTATGTTCCAGATGTCCTCTTTTGGTCTGTCATCTTATTCTTTTCTACAGTAACACTGTCATCCACACTGAAGCAGTTCAAAACTAGCCGATACTTCCCAACAAAGGTGTGTGCCATTTTTTAAATTCAGAACTTGTCATTAGTCATGTGTAAGCATGAATTCCATCTGCATTGCAAATTCAATTAACTGCTGGTGAAGTGGACACTGCATCTTTTCTCTGTTAAAAATTGTATCAGAATAAGCATGGTTTTAGCTGTAAGCACAAAATGGCTTAAAACAGTAAAGAAAAATAAATCCTAAATCACACATGAATGTTTTAGTTAAAATTGTCATTTCTCTCAATAATCATAGGTACGATCTGTTGTCAGCGATTTTGCTGTCTTTCTCACTATTTTGTCCATGGTTTTAATTGACTATGCCATTGGGATTCCATCACCAAAACTTCAGGTTCCAAATGCTTTTAAGGTAATTTGTTGATAAATTGCACTGCCTTATTATTTTGACAAAGTAGTGTGCTATAGTGGGTTTATTATATTTTTTTTATCATCGGGGAGTAGTGATAGTATTCTGAATTTTTCGTGTTCACCAAGTACTATGCAACCTCTCTGATTAGTGGCCCATGTAAGTGAGCCTCTCCCATCAGGCCCCTTCATGCTTCCTAATGTCTTCTGTGTGAGGACCAACATGGCTCAAATTGCCCAAATCCTAGACTACTATAATGTTCTGGGGCTCCTTCCAAATTCTGGGCTCATTGTATCAAACACAACCAAGTCTGTAATATCCCAGATGATTTTATTATATGTAATTTCTCTTTTTGGTATCATAGGAAGTTTAGCATTTTTCTGTGCTCGTACATAGATTGATTTTAAAGGAAATCGTATCCTAGTAATGTTTTTGTATGTATTGTGAAGTTGAAATGTCAACAATCCTTAGAGTTCTTGACTGGTCATGCATGACTCTGTTTTTATAGCCCACCAGAGATGATCGTGGCTGGTTTATTACTCCTTTGGGGCCTAATCCTTGGTGGACAGTGATAGCTGCTGTAATTCCAGCCCTGCTTTGTACTATCCTTATCTTTATGGACCAGCAGATCACAGCTGTCATTATCAATAGAAAAGAACACAAACTAAAGGTATTCAGTCAAATAGTTATATTTTCACTGTCGTTTTCTGCTTCAGGTTATGTAATGTACCTTCATCTACTTGAGTATGCTAGTTTCTTATATGTTATATAGCACCCCTTTAAATTGTTATGCTTCTCTGTTGGTCCGTGTAGTACCTGTGCCCTGTGTCAGTGATTCACTGCCTTACAGATGTCTTTATGAATGTAATTTGGAGTAGAGATTCTGAATGAAGAAAGTGCTATCCTCTATGCTTTATTAGAAGTATGATACCCATTCACCTAAAGAAACATATGGATGTTAATAATTTCCTTAAGTACCATAATATTAATTGCCTTTTCAGATATTGACAGTGTTGTTCTACTGGATTGGATTTTGAAAAACTATTCAGAGATTATTTTGTAATAGAAGATTTTTTTTTTTTTCCTCTCTTCATTCTTCTCTGTGGTTCTACCCATCCTTTTTTTTTTTTAATGCCCTTCCTATCTTAAAGAAGGGAGAAGAATAAAACTGAGCTTTAGAGGCACAATGGGTTCTTAAAACAACATAGGACAGCTTCCTGCTCTGTTCTCTAACACTTTAGTTGCCTACAGATGGAGAGAGAAAAAGGGACATCACCCCTCTGAAAAACTGTTGGGCAAAATCTAGCAGCAGGTTTCTGTACATGTATATGCAGTGAGCTTAGGCTTTTTTTGACATACTTTTAATAAGCAGCAATCCAATCCCAAGTTGCTTTAGCAAATGCATTTGCAACCTTCACTTTGCACTGCCTCTTCTTGGATGATTGTGACATTTGATATGTTCTTTTTTTGCCCTCTTTGTCAGCCTGGCTCTTCATGTCAATCCATAGCATTGCATGTGGTTAACTTGACAGATGCAGGAATTTGCTGCCAAGCTTTGGAATGTGTTTTTTCAGCACTGGCATCTGGGAGTCAGATGGTCCTCCTGGCTGCCCCCTTGTCTTGCTGCGTTTTAGTTTTGCTGGGGTCTGGTGTAGCATCACCTGTTGCTATGCTTCCTTTTCTTCCCATATGTCAGGTTCCTCAGATCATGTATGAATGTGAGGAAATGCTCTCGGATTCTGTATGCATTAGCAGATACATTCCTCATAAATGTGTCAGAAGGTAAAAAAAGGTGTCTCTGTTAGGATTTAGAATTAAACTCTTCGAGTGCATTGTGCATGTAACTAATATCTGCGTTTGACACATCTCTTGAGTTTGTCAAGATGTGTCTTGGAGATAAGACTCATAAGCACTTTTGGGGAGTGAGGGAAGGTTGTTAGAGTTGATTCTTTTCATTTTCTTTACTTTATATGAATTCCCCTTTTTAAGTAATGTAAGCAAATAAGATGGCATTTTCATTTCGGTATGTGGCTTACATTTTCATAAACCCAGACGCTTCCCATTTTAGAAGTAAAAGTTGTCTTCAGAAAGAAATGATTTGTTTGCTTCCAACTCGTTTTCCTCTCTTTTTTTATACTTCCCATAGCAAATTCTGAATAGTGCACATTTCAGCTTTTGGCAGTCTCTGTAGCAAACCCTTCCAAGTTTAGTTTAGCTACTTTTTTTATGTCAAAAGGCATTTGCATGGGTTTACAGGCAAAATTATGGTTCAACATATTCACATTGTTTGCATGAACATCACTGTTTCATCAGACTGTGACATTGGATTTGTTGCCATATTGCAAAATTTTGTGGAGATAACTAACTACCTGACTTTTTAAAGGAAAATAGCTTGAGCTCTTGCTTACAGCTGCGTGGTGGTCCTGGATACTTACTAAAATTGAAAAGAAATATCCCTCTTAGCTAGGGTAGCAGATATCTATGCAACCAAGCTTGATGCAGATCATTGGTCATTTTCAAGCGCAGGTTGTATTTACAGCTTTTTAAATGTGTCTGAGATTTGACCAAAGAGTTTTATCCACTACTACAAAAGCAAGGCAACATCCTCCTGTTGGTAAATTTACGGAGTATTTGACTACTACAGAGATGATCCAAACCCAAAGGTTTTGTACTGACTTCTCCTATGAATATTTATGATACTACTTTTAAGTATTGAATAGGGAAACCAGTAAAACAGTACCCGATGATGAATATTATTTTATAGTTTAATTTAATTTATAGCTTAATTATAGTTTAATTTTCTCTCAATTTCTAGCTCTCTGTTCTTAGATAAGATGAAAGTACGTTAGTGAAAACTTATTACTATCACATGCTTACCATCTGTAAAAACTTTAAAAGGATTGATGTGGTTTTATGGCCCTTTATAGCATAAACTGACTTTGCAAATGTTAACTTAAGAATTTTTGTGTAGGAAAGAATCAAAATACATATTTTTCTGCCTCCTGTGTAAGGATGGATGGAGGGTCTATTAAGATTAGTGCAGTGAAAAGTTGCCAGTGCAGTTGGATGTTCTGCTTACTGTTATCCACAGAAGAGATTTAGTTAAAACAGAAAATGTATGCATTTTCTATTGTCTTACTAGTATCTCTTTTATAAGCAGGAAAGGTATTTGGTGCCTATTGTAAAGTGGATTTATGATATGTACACTTAACTCATAACTAGAATGAGTCTAATAACATGAAGCATTTCTTGTAAACTAGTAGGAATTCCCCTTAGATAACCAGTTTGCCATCACTACTGACCCAACCTGGGTAACACATAGAAGAAAGCAATTTTTTCCTGCAAGTCACAAATTTTTTAATTGTCTCTAACTGTTTATTAGGAATGCCTGCCAGGAGTGTTCTCCTCAATTCAGATGTCATTTTATATCTTTTTGCTGTCATTACTTTTTTTAACAGAAAGGATGTGGATACCATCTTGACCTACTCATGGTGGCAGTCATGCTTGGAGTGTGCTCTATTATGGGATTGCCGTGGTTTGTTGCAGCCACTGTCCTCTCTATTTCCCATGTGAATAGCTTAAAACTGGAATCAGAGTGCTCCGCTCCAGGGGAGCAGCCAAAATTTCTTGGAATCCGGGAGCAAAGAGTCACAGGGCTCATGATTTTTATCCTTATGGGCTCATCTGTCTTTTTGACAAGTATCCTGAAGGTAATTTGGGGAAGTAAGAAAAAGCTAAAGAATAATGCATTACACTGAGCATTTCACTGTTGTTACTGTATTATTTAATGAGTGCCCTTTCCAGGCACATTACTAACTAGCATAATGTTACACAATGATAATCTAAAGTGGAATTCTGATTTTGCATAATAAAATGGCTAGGGACATCTAACATTTTAAAAACAAAAACCTTGTAATGAGAATCTGGCCTGACAGAAGTCAAAGGGAATTCTGCCATTGACCTGTAGTATATGAAGATTCACCCTTTGTCTATACTTTGGGCCCATGGCAAATGATCGTGAAACAGGCTTGCTAAGTTATCCCAATAAGTAAATTTATTTAGAAAATTTAAAAACATTTTGTGATTTCTGGATAATTTAAAAATACTTTCACAGTTGCAAGAGAAGTTCTATGGTTCATTCTTGGAAATGAACTTGAAAATTCTCTCATGCTGCCTGCATACTGAACACAGCTCACCAGTGTCCTGAAACTGGGTGTCTAGTTATATGCATATATAATACCATCTATATACATAATACTTACTGTTTTTAAGAATTATCTGGCCTCTGTGAAATCATAAGAGTTTTGCCACTGGCTTCAGTAAGACCAGAATTTAAACTTGCATGTTGTCACAGTGAAGGCAATAAGCCCTTAGAACTTGTACTTCCCAGTAGTATTTTATTAAGTATATCATAAAACCTTCACTTTGAAAACGCACAGAACATGCGTTTTGTGTATTTAGTATTTAAAACAGATACTTATCTATGGAAATATTCCTTTACCTACACACTGTATACTGAGAGCCTAAACATTTAAAATAGTCTCTTAAAAAATCATTCATAAAAGTAATTCACCCATTTTTAAACGCTTAAAACACAGAACATTTCTTTTAGCAGTATGAAGTATTTTGTGTGTGTCTTGAACATTTTTCTGAGGATTATAGCTTTACTATTCAGATGCTCTCCTGAGCAGTCTTTTAAATAAAGAATTTAAGTATGTATCAAACACTTTCATTTTTCGTGTAGTTCTGTTAATTTTATTAATAGTGAATAAAGTATATTGTAATAACTGGCCGTGAGAGGAAAATAAAACTACAGAGCCAGATTCTTCTTTTGCTGTATACTCTGAGAAACATTATTAATTTGTAATTGAGTGACTCTGAATTTACAACTTGTCTGATTAATGCAGGCATATGGCACTTTGAATTTCAACTGTTTAGAATGTCTTTCTAGAAGCATTTAAAATTGTTGAATGGTATTTAATATGCTCTTCCCTTTCTCTGCTTGTTTGTGCAGTTTATTCCTATGCCAGTACTTTATGGAGTATTTCTTTACATGGGTGCTTCATCTCTAAAGGGAATTCAGGTAAAATGGATTTATGAAGAGTGTGTTACTGATGATGCTTTCTATAAAATGTGTAGCTGCTATTCTTATTTCATTATATTTTGTGTATAATCTTAAAGGAATGTTGCCAACCTTAAATTCTTGAAAGTGACTCACTTAAAAAGGAAAATGGATTCTCTCTAAATAGAGTATTCCCTTTAGGTAATGTGCTCCAATTTTTTATTTTTTAGGTGCCGATTTTTCTGTTCTCCCTTGTTATCAAGGGAATTTTGGTTGAGCCTAAAAACTGAGTAACAACTATCAGAAGCTCTTCCTTCTCCCCTGCCTCTGTGTTCACTTGCTTGCCTGCTGCCTTTTTAGCTTCCAAATTAGCGCCTTTGTAGTGGTACGCTGGATCTTTAACTTTGCCTATATGAGGCTTTTTGGCTAACTCGCCAAACTAAAACTAATATAGGTGAGATTTTGAAGATATTTCCTGTGCACGTAAATGCCCCAGGCAGGGAAGTGGAACTGTTGCAAGTTGCATGCTACTTAATTTCTGGCCTCAGGGATGAAGGGTAAAGTCTAGTGGAAGGGCAGCATTCCTGCAGTGGCCTGAAGTAGGGGCCCCTGGCAGAAGCCAGGCACTCCAGCATTCAGGTCAGGGTTGGTAATGGTATCCTATGTACCATTTCTCCTGGATGACTGCAGCGTTAAATGGCATGGTGTCAAATCTTTTAGCCCATCTGACACAAACACTCAAATTTTCAAGTGTGCCTTCATTTGTTATTGAAAGTTGAGGTATTGATACACCTTCCAAGACAATTGAGAAAGAATAATCACATGACAAAAACATGAATTATACTGTGCAAAAGGTTTTCAAATACAAACAGCAAAGAAAATGCCTGATTATTTCTTTCATTATTTTTAAATTTTTGATTGCGAGTTAAAAATGTCTTGCTTTTTTTAATCTCTCTTATTATTTATATGCAAAGCTGGCAACATCTCTTGTTTTTTGACTAGTTTTTTCTATTCAGAGACTCTCTTATACCTTTGCCTAGCTCTTATCATTTGGGTTGATATTCTAAAAAGTGCAGTTTGGCTTTTACTGAGGTTTAGATAATTTCAACTTAATATGGTTCAGCTGTTCCTCAGAACAAGGGTATGAGAAAGTACACTATTGAGGAGTGTTTTTAAGGCATGCTAAAATCTGGCTATCTTTACTTGGAAAAGTGATAGCATCCCCCTCCCTTTCTTCCTCCCCCAAGCTGGGACAAGGAATTGAGATTTGATAAGATGGCTGTAGTGGGAGGATGTGCTTTTTGCTGTTTCTGTGAAAAAGAAATCTACTCAAATCTGGCCAAATTATAAGCCTTTAAAAAAATGCAGTTTGCACATGCTCAATAAAGATTCCTGAAACTTGAAATTCCTGAAGACTCTGTGAATATAGTATGGCTCATCCATGCAGGGAGAAATGGTGCATCACCACCATCACTGTGCCATAGCAGCTGACACAAAGTCTTGGGTCAGTATGGAGCCAAATAAGTCTGAAAACCAAGAACCTCTCATGTACGTTCCTGACGGCATGGCAGTTGGCTTTCTGGCATTCCGCCGCCGCGCCCCCCCCCCCCCCCCCCCGTTTTTGTGAAGTAAGTGCAATAGGGAAAAGAAAACAGCCTGAGGTAAAGTGTCTGGTGAAGTAAACCAGAGAGGGGGGAAGAAAAAAAAAAAAAGAGTTTCATCTACAGGAGATAAAAGACTGAAGAGATCCCTCCATGATCAGCTTTTTGTGTGCTAAAGGAAGCAGAGCTCAGTTGTTGAGAAACAAAAGTTTACAATGTGTTAGAAAGGCAGTGTAATAGTGCATATGTCCAACAGGATCAACCAGCTTCCATTCAGTTTCATTCACAGTTGATTCACGTCTACTTTGAAGTCTGGCTTTGCCTAACTTTAAGAGTTCTTGACTTGAAATCTTAGCAGTACTATTTTAAAGTAACTATTTTCTTTGTGTATAACATATTATGCAGTTATGAGCAGGATGTTTCCTGGAGTATGACTATACAGAATGTAACAGAATCCAATATCTCAGCACATCTGCAATAGAAATGGCTAGGGAGACAAATGTGTATTAAAATTGAAAAGCACTTAAGTAGTATGACTAACCAAATAATTAAACTTTATTTAAATAATACAATTCTCATTCTTACTCTGGTGGCTCAACCAGAGAGGTGAGTCCTTTACCACCGTTGGACTAGTATAGATTCATGGCTCATGATTGTAACTGAGGTAGTCTTTTTCTGTGCTCCTGAACTTCTGCACAGTTTTTGCCTTTAGAATAACAAACCAGATTCTTAGGATATTCAGGATCTCTTAGGCAGTGTGTGAATGTCAGCATAGATGATCCTACAGCTCATTTTGATGCAAACTTTTTAAAACTTCTCTTTCAGCTTTTTGACAGGATAAAGTTATTCTGGATGCCTGCAAAGCATCAGCCAGATTTTATTTATCTGAGGCATGTTCCTCTTAGAAAGGTCCATCTCTTCACTGTAATTCAGCTGAGTTGTCTTGTGCTTCTGTGGATTATAAAGGTTTCAAGAGCTGCCATTGTCTTTCCTATGATGGTATGAAATATTTTTTATTTCCTCTAAAAATCCCCTTTCTTTTCACTTGTGCATAATTATTAATGAAGAAAAAAATTGTCGGCAGGTAATTACAATATTGCTTTGATTCAGTGTTCAAGGACAATTCATACTGTATTAAGTAAGGAAAAATTCTACATATAACCTCTAGTTTGAATCTAGGTTGCACTGTGTTTATATGTGTGGATAGCCCAACTGTATATTCTCTTAGGGAAAATTCTTCTCTTAAAAAAAAAAAAAAAAGTTAAGGAGTAGTGCTTAATCATTTTACAGAAAGAACATTCCCTCATTAAGGAAGATTGTTCATTGCACTGCGGAACTTTACTGATTGGTCTGTGTCTTGCTGGAAATAAAAGAAAAATCTGTTCTGCTGCTTAAGTGATCTCTCTCTGATTATTTCACTAACTGAAAATAAAAGATACATACTGACCTCAGTGATTGTTAAATGCTTCAAGCCATACTTCATCTGAACAAAGGAAGACCAGCTGTTGGCCTATCCAAATTAAAGAATAAAATTGTAGCTGTAAAATGTGGTCACTTCTGAAAGTATTCCTCTACAAGCATATTTGTCAGTTTTACTTGCTTAATTTCCTAATTCTTTGGATTAATATCTTTACAGGTCCTAGCTTTGGTATTTGTCCGAAAACTCATGGATTTCTTTTTTACTAAGCGGGAGCTCAGCTGGTTAGATGATTTGATGCCCGAGAGCAAGAAAAAGAAACTGGAGGATGCTGAGAAAGAGGTGGGTCATGGTTTCAGTTTTTTTTGGTGTGTAGCACTTCATCAATTTCTCCTTCAGGCATTTAGAGAAAATGCTGTAAATAAGGCATATTCCATGCAACAGGCAGACTTGTTAACAGTATCCAAAGTGTAATATTGTCATATTTTACATAAGTCCTTTTAAGGTTACAAATCTAATAGGCTTAGGTGGGGATGTCTATTAGATGTAGATTCTTATGCTGCCGTACTGTCATATAACATAGTATCTACAGTGCTCCTGGGGATTGCTCCTGAGACCCACTCAGATGATGTGCAGGGATGAACCTATGTCTGTAGGAAAGCCCTCAGATGCATGGGGCACTTTGATGCTGCTTTGGGACTGGTCTCGCTCCTGCTGGAGATGCTGAGGAGAGCACTGCAGAATTTAAGGGGCATGGCATGTCCCAGCTACATCTGAACCATACATAGGTCACATGCCATCACCCTGTGCCCTCTGAGTTCAGCAGCGTCATAACCCTGTGCAGTATCCCTATTACACTCCGGGACAGCATTTTCCTTCTGCTACTGCAGAAACAATTTACTTCTGATGACAAGGTCAGTGACACTGCTTACCCCTGTTAACCAAATCCGCAGACTTTTACTTACAGCCTGTGGCACTACTACCCAGTTGACTGTTTCAGATCTGGACTCCTCGTCTCCTTTCAAAGTTTCTTGATACAGGACAGACTCTTGCCCATTTCCACTCATAACGTTCCTATATTTTAACAGTGAAACACTGATCTTTCTGATTGTAGCTTTCTAACGTACATCTATTTTGCATCTATTTGATAGTATTTTCATCTAGCTGCTGCTTCATGAATTGCTTGTTTGACTATCATATAAAACTGTGGGAATATAAAGTAACTTTATGCGTAAGGGATGGAGGTCTTTGTCCTTTGTCCCTGGTATCAGCCACCTGATCCATGTCAGCTGTTAGGGAACATCAGTACTGGGCCCAAATAAATGAGGGACTAGTCTCGATGGAGAAACACTTAACTGCAGGAGCAGTAGGTAGAATATGTTGGTGCCAGGTTATTTTAAATGGGAGTCGTGTGTTCTGCATCAGCGCTTTCAAATAGTAGCATGGTGTGAGGCTGTGGCGGGGGTGTGAGGCTGTGGCGGCAGTGGGAGTGAAGGTGCAGATGATGCCACGTGGTCTTGGCAGGCTGTGGTCACTTCTAGGCAGGAGTGCTCTGGGGACAGTTGTGCATATGACCTCTAAGATGCCCTGAAGACCTCTGCAAAAGCCTGGGACCCGTGAGACATAACCTTTTGGTGGTACAAGGGTACTGCAAAAACTAGATAATGTGAATGGATAAATCAGCAGTTTATCCTTAGGGATGCCCTGAGATGTGATCTGAGACCAGTGAAATGGTGCGTGTAAGGATTCCCATTGGTAAGCCTATTTGCAGAAATAGGACATGAGCTAATAATTTGAACATGTAACTGCGAAAACTAGATTTCTCTGCCTTTAGGATTCTTCTGTGACCTTTGACAACTCACTGCCTCATCTGTAACCTGGAGAACTATAACTTTGCTTTCTTTAACACATTCAACATACTTTCATAGAATACGTTTTGGGGAAAAAGTTTTACCTAGGTGATAAAATCATGATGATTATTTACTGTTTAGTATGTCCCTGTAAAACTGCCAGGCTGAAATTAAAATACGTGAGTCATTGTTTTCCCCCTTGAATTGAAGCAGACCAGAGTTGTTTCATCACAGTATCTGTTGTCATCACAATTCAGAGTAACCAGAAGTAACCAAGGTAGCTCTCTTCTTGTGGGTCTGGTTATTGGAAAGAATTCCTTGTTATCCTTATGTTTTGGTTATATGTCACTTTCCTTCCCATGCTTGATAGGACGGCATCAGAAAACAAAACTGGGAAAATCTACTGGTGTTACTTTATTTCATTCACTGTCTATTTTGAGAGGTTATTTTTACATATTTTGGCATTTCTAAATATTTGGAGCTATTATTAAAACTGTTCAACTGTCAAAAACTTAGGAAGCTGTGAAGCCTGGAAATGACAAAATTAACTAGTAATAAAACTTCTGACATGTAGCCTAAGGAATTAATTGGAGAGTTGCTATCACACGGCTTTTAAAAATAGAAGTATTCTACCCACAAGAATATTCAGAAATACAGCTGACAAGATCTGAAACTTATTTGATTGGATCCTAATTTCATCACCTAAGTTGTTTTTATATTTTTAGGCCATGTTTTTCCAAGGCTTTGTACATTTATAGTGGATATTATACATGCCTTCTCCTCACAGACCTCCTTTGGAAGCCACTTTGATGTTAATCAATTAAGTCTTTCTCAGACAGGAATGAACAAAGTGGCTTCTCCCACTTGGAGAAAAAAAAATGTTGTGACTTTTAAAATAGTTGTAATAGTAAAACATTGAAGAAACAAATTTCATGCAGAGAGGACTTAAATTCTGCTATTTTGGAAAACTGTACTTGCTCTTCCAACTAATACCAACTTACCAGTGTGTGTGATGCATGTGGGGTTTTGGGTGATCTGCCAGAAAATGGTAAGCTCTCTTTTTGGGAGAGCCAACTGACACTTTCAAACAGGCACCAGGATAAACTGTTACAAAGCCATCTAATAAAGGGCAGAAAGATGTGGAGGTCTCTGGGCGTCTCTTACGCTCATACGCACACAGTGCTACAGTTTAGGGCAGGATTTGATGGTTACATTCATGTGAAGGCACCGTAACCTCCTGGCTGTGGTTTTCCTGACCTAACAGGGGTGTGAGCCTTGAGAATCCTCCTGTGGAACCTTGAGTTGATATCTGAAAGACCAAGACTTGTTTTCCTTTGTTCTTGCAGACAGAACATGGTGCTTGAGGGGTGTTGTTTTGTTCTCCCCCCCTCATAAGATAGATTTTCTCAATTTTGTAATTATTTCACAAAAAGATTTTTGGTAGATATGTCTCCTAGTTCTCTTCACTTCCTGTTACTCATAGAAGTTTTTCCCTGTTCGAGAGAAAACTAATTTTGGTTTCTTGTTTCACTGCAATAAAACTTTATCAGGATTAAAACTGTGTGTGCAAACTTAAATTTGACTTCCCTAATTTTTGCATGTTAACATTGAAATGTAGGTATCCTGTTATGCATGATATTTAAAATTCACCATACAGTTGCTCACTCAGTGTTACTAATTTTTCTCTTTATTGTTACAAAAGTGTCTCCTCTGTTTGGCATTGAAAAATAACATTACATGAAGATACATCTTTTAAAATAGAGGGTTTTAGATGTCAAATTTTTAAATTAAAAGAGTTGAAAAATATCTTACTTTAAGAACTTCAAATAAATACTTAAAGAAAAGGGGAAAGAGGATTAAAGTACATAAATCCCACTTTTCACAATATCATATCCTGTCTCATGTCTAAATTCCTTCCTTCTAGGAAGAGCAAAGTATGTTAGCAATGGAAGAGGAAGGGACTGTTCAGTTACCACTAGAAGGACATTACAGGTAAAATATACCTTTCCTCTTTTAGGTGAGTTGCAATAAACAAATAAAATAAACATGCCACAATATTTATTCTTAATGCTTACTGAATGTCAGGAGGATGTTTGTCTGGTAGTAGAGTACAGATAGGTGAACTGAACCATATAGTGCAGCGTTGAACAAGCTCAGCCCTTTTCTAGTCTTTCCCCATGATCTCACAGTCCCTAGGAAAAGGACACACTAGCTGAAGTTTTCCCTTGGGCAGGACTGCAGGATCAGGCCATTCATAATGAACCTTGGCTTCTGATATGCACAGGGTGAAAGGAAGATGTAGAGCAGGTCAAACCCTTCACTCTAATGCTAGCAGGGAGCCAGGAAAGGTTTTGAACACAACCCAGAAAAACGAGGTTCTTACAGTATTACATTTTAAAACATTCTAATTAAGATCCTAGCTATGTAAGATAATAAGTGAATCAAGAGCTGTCCAGGGTAGATAAGGCATAATGCAGGGCTGACACAACAAAAAGCATGAAAACCTATGTTATAGATAGTAATAATACATGTGGCCAGCCCATAAGGACTTACTCTCATTTACAGTTTTCAGAAAGAAAGTTCTTAATAAAGATTTGAAATATCTCGTGATAGTAACCTCTGCATTAATGTGAGTTCATAGGAACACTATCTGAGTGGCCTCCTCTCTTATATTTTAACACAAAGTTACCCTAATGTCTCCTAAGGCAAATAACTAACTGTCTCTCTGAAAAATCCCAGCCTTTTTCTTACTTTTTGATTCATCACACTTCTAATGGTCTGCTTTTTTCTTCTTTTGTCCATACCTTTTTGTTCTATTTTATATTAGCATTACGTAGCTTAATTTATTTTGAGGTGTGATCTATATTGATCTATAGTGTGTTTACTTAGGTAGAGTTGCCTGGGTAATATCTGACTTTCCGTACTGTAAGGGTCACAGTCCTACAGCTAAAAAGAAGAGTCAGGACATTGGTTGATAAAGTCGTTCCCCAAAACACTGTGAAAACAAGTTTACTGAGGGCTTACTGAATGTCAAGCCATACGTAAACCATGAAGTCAGGAATGATGTATGGGCAGGCCCTTAAAATATTTAAGACTTTATTATTCTTAAGTGTATAAATACATATTTGGAGCAGTCCAGGTAAAGCTAAGGGCATAAATGCTACAAAGTGCTGCTTAAAGCTACTGATTAGCTTGTTTAATTGGGGCATTTTTATTAGATCTCTTAAATCTTTGACTTTGTCAAGGTTTTTGATTGCTTTTAAAATTGTTTTATAAGAAAGTGGAGTTTCAGAGCATAAGTACTTTGAGAACTGTTAGGAGCTCTTAGGATTCTTGTTTAATCCAACTATGCCACTGGCATGCTGTGAGATCTTGGGCAATATTTCATTTCACGGTTCCTCATTTTACTCTATTAGTTGGAAGTGACACAATATATTTTATTGATGTTACTGTGATTAATTGCTGTTGGAGGAGGAAAATACTGAAGTGCTAAGATGTTTTAAGAGAATATTTAAGTCATTGTTCAGGATTTTTGAGGTTTAACACTTGCATTGCATGTACTTATTGTCATCACTATCAGTTTTCAAGGACTTTTATAGAGTTAATAAGTAACAAAGACTGATCGATCATTGTTTTATTGTGTATTTACTTTTATTCTTGCCTAGAGATGACCCATCTGTGATAAACATTTCTGATGAAATGGCAAAAACTGCTGTGTGGAAGACATTGTTGATATCCTCAGAGAATGCAAAAGATAAGGAGTCAAGCTTTCCTTCTAAAAGGTTTTAATTTTTTTTTTACTGCATTATACTTCATATATTGGTGTCAAAGCAATGTTAGAGTATTTTGCTGGGGATTAGAAAGATTTCTAGCATCTTGCAGTTTTATTTCTTGAGGTTTCCTTTTATTTATGTCCAGTCATAATATTCTGAGCTCAAAACCCAAATTCACTATTTATTTAAAAAACAAAAAAGACATATTTGCATGCTACTTAGTTATGCTGCAGTGGAAAATGAAGTTGAGCATGCCTGATGCTTGTGTAATGAACCACCACCCTACACCTGGATATTGCACAACAGCTGTTGTGTTTGTTCTGCTTGCTTTTGTTCTTTCCTCTTGAAAAAGAAGTGGTCATTACTGCTCTGGAAATATCTATATGAAGAACCCAGTACTCTGAATGCAATCTATGAATATTTGGAGTGAAAATAATTTTAAGATTGCACCACTTCTTTTCATTTTTCTGCCTACTTCACTTGTACTCAAAACAGTTAAATACTTCTAAATTTTAGTCCAGACAAATGTAAAATGAAGCAATGATGTTTTATCTGTGCTACAGAGTTATTACGGGAATAAGAAAATATTAAATACAAGCACAGTGTGATTGTAAGAGAAATTTTCCTGTGTTTCCATAAATTTTAAATTTAACTATTTTCTACTTAATTGTTTCATATCACATTTTTGTCATAAGCTCCCCTTCCTAATCACTCTAGAAGCTGATTCCCCAAAGGTAAGACCCTGTCCCCCAACCTTTTCCTTGATTGTATCTTCCCATTCAAAATGGTGTCACCTAGGAACACAAATGACTTGACATTGTGTAGTTTTTGGGGAGACAGAATGAAAAGAAATTTCAAATAGGAATGTAAAATGTCTTCGTTAGAGTCCTTAATATTAAAATTTGAAATCTATTGTGTATTAAAAATAGAAACTGTAGATGTAGTATATTTAAATGTAGTATATTTAAATGTTAAATTGAATTTATTAGTAGAATTCTTTTTCATTAATTCTTCGACTTTTTAAAGATATAAAATTATATTCTGTCCATTTCTAAATCTAGTTTTCAAAACAAGCTCCATGTTGGAAACAGCTAGTCATTGTTTTATGGTGAAAAGATGCAGTAAGAGAAAAAATTTTGTAGTGAAATATATTTTTTAATTTTGTCACCCCAAAATGGCATGCTGCCTTTCAGTGTTGTTCCTTTCCCTAAACAGCATAAACAAGATGAACAGCTGATAACCAGAGAATCTTCATTTCAGACACCCATGGAGCAGCCCACTAATGTGATCACTTTAATGCTATTTCACTGACAGTCAAAATAGCAGTGTAGTTCTGATTTGCCTTCCACCCTACACAAGGCTTGAAAAGGATCCTGTCACAGTGAAATCAGGGTGGTGCATGGGAGGCTGTACAGTAGGGTTTTCTTACCTTATGTGCTCTGCTGTCCAGGCTGTGAAAGCCTGGAGAAAGAGAAGAAACTGATGTGGTACATTCACAGCCACTGGGTATGCAGTAGTTGTAATTCTTCTGGTGGATGTTGTTTTCTTTGATGGTATGATAGACTATGTAAAAATGTACTGTTTTTACCTGAAATTTTCAAAGATCCTTTGAGCAAAGAGCATCCACATAGACTGTGGCTCAGACAACATTGGTAAAACATCATTTGGCCTTTCTGCTAAAGTAAAATAGAAACTCATTTTCTAATGAGCTCATTTTCAATCTGTTCTTGTATCTTTGCTCATGAAGACAAAGACTCAGGTGAAAAGGAACTAAGGGATCACAGGTTTTATGGTTTTAGGTATGAGTGTCCTGTTGTAAAGGAACAACCTCTTAAAGAATCTGAAATCCTGCTTTTTCCTGTGCTCTAGCTTGTCTCAGATTCCCAGACAGAAGTAGATTCAAAGAACTTTAAACCTGGAAGGCTTGCTTTCTGATAAGCAAAACCATAGACAACATTAATCTTAAATAATATTAGAGACAATGTTAAAGAAACATTATATTCTTAAATGCATGTAGCATTACATGAAGATGTAATTCAATCCTAGGTAAGTACTGAGAAAGAAGAAAGCTTGGAATGGTAGCCGTCATAAGGATAATTTTTGCAAATGATCAAGATCACCAGTATTACATTACACAACTCCATTCAGTAAAGGGTATCTTAACACAGGGGGAAAAAAAAAATCACGTTGTTTTGAAATTAGTGTTACTAATGCCTTCTGAAGTTCAACTACAGAAGTGTTTAGTACTCCTTTTCCTGTTGTCAGGTCTACTTTCTTATACTAATATCCCAAAATATTATTAAATGGAGATAATTAAATTATGATACTGTACTATGATTTCATGTAATGCCTTTTATGTAAGGCACTGATCAGTTAACAACATAGGGTGATTTCTGGAATACATAAAATCTGGAAGTTCTTTGTACTAATTAAATACTGAGTTGACTTGGCCAATGAAAGACTGGCCAATAATAAACTAAGATCATCTCCATAGAGAGATTGTAGGCAGGAGGGGTTTATGCAAATGACTTCTCAGCCTGATGCATGGATAATACTTATCTTAAGCTCTGCCCTGCCCCTGTGAAGCAGTGTAGTGTGTGACAGTTCTTACATCCCAGACTCATAACAGTATTTAAGTGTCTAAAGAGGGGACTTAAATGAGATTTACTTAGTCACCTGTTGCCTAACCATAGAGACACCTGACCTTTACAATTTTCCAACCTTAATTTTTCATTATGAAAATTCCTAGGGACCTAAAGGTCTGCTTTTGAGCCTGTCTTGGTAGAACTGAACACCAAGGCACCTATCTGAAACATAGCCCTCTTTCTGGTACTTGTAATTAAATATTCCTCTGTCTTTGCTTACAATATTAAGCCCTTCAGATAGCAATTTCAAAATATATGCAGAAGATCTGCCCATGTATAGAAGGTAGTCCTAGCTGGTCTTTTAAAGTATTGGAGAAAGAGGCATCTCCCAGTTTGTAGATGGTATGAGTTCCCTTCTCTACCTGATGATATGCAAAGCCCGCATCCCAAACCTTCCTTCTCAGGCTTGTTAGACTACTCCCTTGGTAGGGAGGAAGAGCTCCAAGTCCCTTACAGATCCACCAGTTACGTGTTTTACTGGTAAAAGACTGGACTTGTCCTTTTTTTTTTTTTTCCAAATTTCTCAAGGCATTAAAGCCCACATCTGCAGGAGATGCTCAGAGATGGGAATCCTAAGTAGAAGGAAGACTTTTCCTGGTATCACAGAGGCACCTAAAAACGTGGAAATATTATAGACTGTAAGGCACACAACACATCCTCAGTGTTTGCTTTTACTAAGCACAGGTAACTCTCTGCCTGCTGTACTGCTGCACTTTAAATTCACCCCCCCAGGAATTTGTTTGCATACCCTTTGTGTGCAGAAAGTGTAACATACCCAATTCTATCACTGTTCTACAGAAGGTGACAGATTTGGCAGTTGAAGTGGCAGAAGTTGGTATTCTTTAGCTATTTCCATTAACACCTCTGGAAGCTGCCATAGGCATAGAAGTAAGCTTTGGCTGAACTGAATTGTATCCTTAAAGCAATTTTTATGTGAAGAAAAATGTCAGATGATTGTAAAATTGTGCATGAATCACCTTAAGAATTTGAGAATTGATCTTGCTTTCTTTAAGCCTTGTGTAACTCAGCCTATTTCTCATTCATTCTAGTTAAGGAATTATTCCCATGAAACCTGGTAGGTTATGTGCTTGATACAGGTTTGTTCTCAGAACCATCTTTTTTTTAGATACCCTGCCACTCTTTGTTGAAGGCTTGATCTGCCTGTGTTGTGGAAGCCTCTTTGCATTTTCGTAGTGTGATTGAAACTCATTGCAAGAACATGACTTTTTATTTATTTACGCTGTTGTAAATTAGGACCCTCTTCACAAAAAAAAAATCATCTGCTTTGCACATATATTGCTTTCTGTAGGCAAATCAACAGTGTTTTAAGTGGAAAAAAGCTGAATCCAAATTTGAACTCTGCTTCAGAGTTCTTAGTGATACGGCTTTTGTATGATTTTTCAGGCTTTAAAAAAAAAAAGTTATTTCCTTATAATGTATACATGAGGAAGCATGTATTAAGCTCCAAATGGGGAATGTTGTCAGTCCCCACCCCCCCGCCTTCTCCTGCTCTCCCCTGTCAAGACTGAAAGCCAAATATTAGAGTTGGAAATTGGCTTGCACTGCTCTAGTTCAGAAACATTCCTTCTAAATGTACATTGAGCAACAGAATATATTTTAAAGACAAGAAATACTTATTGTGACCTCTTGCTTGTGCCATTTAAGAAAATGCCGGTATTGTCTGAGAACTGTACCATTACCATTATTTAATCAATTAACAGCTGTATTTGCCAAAAACAAAGGAAAAAAAAAAGAAAAAAAAGAAAGAAAAAAAGTGGCTATCTTTGCTTGCATGCTGGCTGACTTGTCTGTCTGTACATCTTAAGTTCTGTACCTACCTTGTCACTAAAATGCTGGCTGATGTCTTTGCACCATTCAGTATAGAAACTTTCACTTGCTTCCCAGTTTGTGCTATGCAGCATGAAAAATTAATGAAAATATCAGTGCAATGTTGGTTTTCAGGTAGATCATTAATATGTATGATAGTGCTGCTGTAAACTCTTTTTTTTCTTTCTTTCCCTAGTGCCGAAATCAGAAAAGAGAAGAAAGCTGACTCAGGGAAAGGTGTTGACCGGGAGACTTGTCTATGACTTGTTCTTCAATTAATTTTTTTACAAACAAATGAAAGGAGTGCCACAACCACTAAATATAAATAATTTGACCTTGTAACTTTTGTCTTTCATCTCAAACTAGCACAGGTAATGTAGTGCAATATTTGTCTCATTTCACCTTGTCTACATGTCTGCATTGTCTGTTACCTGTGTAAAAGTCTGCAGTAGCCAATGCAAAAAATCTTCATGTTCTTTGCTGGTATTGGCCATTTATCAGTATTCATATCATAAATTTAACAAGCAAAGTTTCTTTCAAATTCAACTTTCCTGTTAATAGGTTTGTACTGTATTTTGCTACTTTTTCTGTGTGAGAATACTTAATCTTCATTCAAGACGAACTTGAAAATACTTGTTCCAATTTTTTTTTTTAAATTACCTAACTTGAGTAAATGATTTCAGGAGACCCAAACTGACAAGCAAACATTAAAGAAGTTTTTAAAGTAACAACTGATCTGACCCTGTGAACAAACTAACAAGGATAATCCTTTCCTCCCCACGCTGTCCTTTTGAAGTCATGGATTACTCTTGCAATGAGGATTGCAGGGTCAGATTCTGTATTTGTGAAGTTTTTCTTGATTTAATACAGTGTATTTAATATTCAAATTTGTATGTAACTGGAACATAGTCATATATATATATAAAATATATATTAAAAATATATATTGAAACATTCTCTCACCTTAGTTGAAAAACAACACATCCTTTGATGTGAAACATGGGTACAGTATTTCTTAAAATGCAATCTGTGATTACAGTATCTTATCTTGTATTGTATGAATGTTGCCGTGGTAGGCCAAACAACTGCATTATGTCATTATGCATCCATTATTTTCTAATAGGGAAAATTTTGTAGATATAAACTATACCCCACATGCAGTTGTATCACCTGCCCAATGATTTTCCTCTTTGTTGCCTAAAATACAGCCACTTCGGCATATTTATATTGTCCTCTCTCTACTAACAACTGTAAACCTCTTAATTTCAGAGATTAATTGTGTGTAATACTTAAATGGGTATCCTGCTGTTGGTTTTGTTACAACTCTTCACTATACGATCAAGTACATATTGATGGAAAGATAAAAACAAACAACACTGCAAAGTAAAATGTGGCTTTAAAGCCATTACAAAGACATTTTTCATAATGGATTTTGTTACTGCCTGATCCTTCAAGCTGTTTTGTGAAAAACAAGGACTGCAAGATTAGGTATTGAATTAATAGAGATGTGGAGCAAAAGTTTTATTGCGTTATTTGGAATTCACCAATTTTTACATTTTTTTAAGATAAATTTTTAAATGATTAAATGAAAGCTCTCTCTCATTATTATGTTATTACTTTGAATCCTACGAATAAGAATTACAGTCTTGTAATCTTCATAACCACTCATCTACAGGGCTCTAACATTGCCCAGCTTTCCAAAATGAGATAATCTTTCCATAGACCTCATGTGAACAACTTTTCACATCCAGCACATTTAAAGTATTCCTTCTAATGTGTGTGTGTGTGTGTGTGTGTGTGTGTATGTTTTACTACTTTAGCCATAAAAGATAACTGCATTTTGCTGCAAACTAATAGGGTCACTGTTCTAAATTTGACTTAGCATTATCAAAGCCCATTAAAGGCCATTTTTATGAAGGAAAAAAAAAATCTAATGGACACAAAGAAGGATTTGTATTTAATTCAGTGTTCGTATTTGTAAATTTAGGAAAAAAATGCTGATGCATTAAGGTTAAATGCTTTGTTTTGTGTACTTGATGATAAATTTTAAGATTCCAATTGTTTTAAGGTTAGTATAGAAGTTCAATACTGGTTTGTCCCGAAAGCTGCCTGGTGGTGTTTTACTATGTTGCTGACTTTGTTACAGATAATGTATACAATCAAAATGTATTAGTTTCACTTGACCAACTCTTAGCATATTAAGAAATCAGTGTATTCAATGGCTTTCTGTATTTCTGTTCAGTATTTCGGAGTGGTTTTATTTTAAAACAGTCACTCTGTTCTTGTGTGAATTTAAATGCTATTCCATGTTAATCTTAGCATTCTGAAATGACACACAATATAAAGCAAATGTAGTGCTCTATTTACTTCTAATTTCATACTCCTGGTCAAAATTACTCAATTTCTTGGATGTAATTTATTACAAAAGTTTATGTGTACATGTGAATAGACTATTGTGTTTTTCACAATTAAGAAATGTTACGTGAAAATAAATATTTATCCTAACTAATTTTCAATTTTATTTTTACACTGCAAAATCCAGAACAAGTATGCAATATGGTACAGTATTTTAAATGTCTACCTGACACTTGAATATGCTTCACAAATTAATGAATTGTAGAGCCCAGTCCTGCTCCATTTCTAAGGGGAGGAATCTCATTGAAACATGCAATGCTATCAGTGTTGGCTGGCTGTGTGTAGTTGATGGCAGTGTACTTGGTCTGACTCTAACAGTAAGTGCACTGTCAGGGATGACACATAACTGTCCTGTTCGAGTAAGAGAGTGGGAATTAAATTCTGATTGAGTGGTCACAAGTTGGTTCCCGTTGCTCCTGAGAGAGATGATGTGGATCAGGCAGCAGTAGTTGGCTCTTTTTACAGATCAATAGCTAAGGTCATACAATTCCTCAATGCTACAATATTTGAAGTGTCTAATAGTTGAACAGCGGCTTAGCCTACTGCCTATTGTGGGAGCTGCTTCTATTCTCAGGATGCTAAGTATCTGCTACTGAAAAACTTCTGGGCCTTAAAGCCTAGTACTACTGCCAAAACCCAATACTTACAGTATTGACTCCATTTAAGAAATCCCTTTGAGCTTCTTCACCAATTTTTAAACCAAAGACTGGAAGCCTCCCAGCCAGAGAATGGTAACAATCACGCCTCAGGCTTCAGCTGCTTCTGTTAGGATTTTACACAAAGTGTGCTGTACAACAAACTTAAGCGTCCATTTCACATGGAAAAAAATACAGAGGAAAAAAGGTAATTGGTAGGTGCCTAACTAACTCTAGCGTGTGGCACTACTTCAGGCACAACTGGTTCCTAGTGCTGGCTTTGTACATTCATGAAATGAGCTGGCTTTCTTCTGTGGCCTCAGTTTTCGGTATTTACCTGTGCTCATGCATTTCAAGTAAGTTGTCAGTTCCCTGAGGCAGCTCTATTGTCCTATTGTCTGCATTGGTTTTGGACCTGAGGGAGATCTACCAGAGAGAAAATTAGACACTAAATTGATGTTTATTAGGACACTTACTGTAGCAATAAAACATTTTTTTTGTTTTAAAAGTTGCATCATGCTCTATGAGCAGCATATCTTAGAAGTTGCTTTCCAGACAAAGAAATATAAGATACTTAGCATTGTACTTTGTTACAGATAAGACAGTTAAAACAGGACTATGTATTGAGAGTAGAGAAGACTTTCCCAGTGAGATGCTAGCATCAGTAAGGTAGGTCAGATACAAAGAACTGCATCTTTACTTAAATGAAAGACTTATCTAGACCATCTAATTTTTAGCTTTATTTAAACTTTTTTTTTAAATGCTTCTCTGATTACACTAAGGGAATATTTGTAGTTCTTTAGTAAGTATGAGAACCTAGTTAATGTAGTTCTTGGATTACAGAAATACTTTTTTTTGTCTAATGATAGTGTAAGTGATAACATTTAAAAAAACCCCCTGTTTGCCCCTTGCATACACAAGGCATCCAAAAGTTCATAATGATCACCTTTTTTATAACCTGTCTGCATTGCTGTGATCTACCTTTATACTGATTCATGTTTCCTTTCCTTGAGGCAAGAGAATCAGACATGGACACTATAACCTCTTGGAGACAACTGACAGCCTGTATCCTATAGAACTTTAACAGTGGTGCCAGTCTACATTAGAACCACTAACACATTGAGGCCAAGATTATATTTGTAATACCCATCTCCAGTTTGTTTCCTAAAAAAACCTTATTTTGCGCGTCAAGTTTTTGGTTGGTTTGTGAAACCAAAACCTTATTTTCCACGTCAGGCCTCCTTCTCTTTGTCATTTAAGGACAAGCTGCACAAACTGTCTTGACATTCTCCCCCATCTCCCCCATGCTTTATCTGTCTGTATGAGTACTTTTACATTCACACCTAATGACACCAATAACCCACAATACATACACAATCACATGCTGGCATCTAATATCAAGAAGCTAATAAGTTAGATAATCATGTCACACTCCATTACACAAAAGCAGGAACTTCACTGTAAGCCTCTCAAAATTAATGGATTTTTGTAAAATTCTAGGAGTTTGTTTCTTGAACAACATTTTCAATGATACGGACTACACGTCCTTTCATAACTTAATGTCTTTATTATTTTAAAGCAGCACAGTTTGTAGTACAAGTGGGTTGCATCTTTTCTATCTATGTGAAATTAAGAAAACTAATCTTATCTTCAGATGGAGAAGCCTACCTGGAGTGCTGACGATAAAACAGTTTACTGGTAGGCTGCAAGGAAAAGCAGGTTTGCTAAATAGCATGTTCACATGAGTGTTACAGTCCAGCCCTTGCTTTAAGTGACTGCTAGTTTGCATTGTAATTTTATGTTTGAGTGCAAGGAATATATCCTATTCATCAGTAAATAGGAAACTTCTATTAAAAAAAAGTTTTCTGTCCCATAGAGAAACAAACAATGGTGGGCTGCTAGAGGAGTTCCCAGATAAGATTTTACCAGTGCAGGTTCCCACAGTAGCAGCCTTTTTGACTATAAAGTAAGAAAAAAATCACAGTACTATGATAGGAAACAAAGAAATTCAGTGCCGTTGACTTGAATAGGTATCATTCAAAATCTTTGGTGAAAGTTGGTTACATGCTTTCCTTGCAAGACTTCTACAATTGTAATCCAAGAGCTGGCAGAGAAAATACTAACTCAAGGAACTGCAGTAAACAAAGTGTTTCATTCTGCATAGAAAATATTAACATTGCAGTATTCCTGATACTGTTCCTAAAGTAATAACTGATCAAGCATTAGGTAATTTCTGCAAAATCTGTTCAAAGTTTTATCAGTATTTTCACACAAATGATCACAGGGTTCATTTTAATTTTTGTTGGAAACATTATTTTTATTCCTCAACTGATCTCCATGTTGGTTCCTCTGTGACATTTTCATCATTCATTACCCTAATATAGAAACTGGACTGTCTCTCTTTTAGACTGAAATATCAAAAGGTACTGATTCAAGCAAGTACCGTGCTTTCTAGAAGTCTGCAACATACCTACATTCTGGTGATGCTAAGACCTGATTAAATGCAATCAATAAAAATGCAATAGTTGCTTGGCAACAGAAATCATTATAAAGATTAGCATTTCATTGTGTACAGAGGTATCCCAAGAGCTGAACCTTATCTCATCTTGATTCATAAAGGCTTATACTGGCTCAGTGTACAGTAGCTAGAGAGTTTTCTGGAGAAGTACCATCACTAACAACCAAAATGCTGGTGCTAGGGCAGTGAGAAACACTGCTTTATGAAATGGCTCATATGGGTATAAATATGCTTATGTGCTTGACCGCTGATGGCGTGGTCTTTGTCAGTATACCACTGTGGGAAAGACAAATAGAGAGAATGTTAGTTCTAGCTCCGTCTAAATGATATAAATCAAACGACAGACAAAAACATGTGCAGCCATTTAAAATTATCCCAGCATGAGGCTGATTCAGCATGGACGCAAAGACACGATGGTGGTAGGAAGCCGCTATGATGCTTTTGTCCCTGCTTTGTGTGGGGGCTGCACCATCTATTCATGCTAAAAGTACAAAATGCATACATGGCTTGTCCACCTGGAGGATAGATGCAGCTCCTCAGTTTAGAGTGGTGCCTGATCTCTGCCCCCTGTAAGCCCTGCAAGTTTGGCTGAAGGACAACCATGCACTGGTGCACTTGGCCTCCTTCTATACTTCATCCTTTTCAGCACTGCTCCCCAAGGGCTGGGAGAAGGTAGGAAAGGAAGAGCTTGCACCTTAGTCTGAGAGTTTCCATGAACAGCATGAGAAGGGGCAAGTAACTACTTGTCTTACAAGTTCAACAGAGAAACACCAAATGTGATGGACAGGTTATCTATCTTGGACTTAACTGAAGTTAACCTTTCCTTATACCCTGTCTGTAAGATACTATTCATTGGACTTTGGGATTGGCTTGGTTGTTTGTCTGAGAACACAACAAAAATCAGCAAAATGAAAGATTAGGTAAACAGGGTGAAATATGAAAAGGAGTTGCTTTACATTTTTTCTTGTACAGAAGATACATGGGTGCGTAATGTTAGAACTTCAGTTACTGAACATGAAGTGCTAGTATGGGAACTTTCATTTAAGATGGCCATTGATTTATACCTAACAACGGGGAGCTTTTGCTATTATTCTCATAATACAAACCCATTTGTATGATGATAAACAAAAGAGAACCATACCATTGCCTGAAAATCCACTTCAGCATCAACAAGAGCTTTGGAAATCTGCGCTGCTTGCTGAAAGTGAACATTATCTGAAAAGTGGAAGAAAAAGAGGAAATAGGTAAACAAAAAATTGCTTCTGTACTACTCCGTGGGAAAAGCAAAGCAACAAACACAGTAGACTGCTGACTGAAACACAAACTAGTTGCAGAAAGCAGTATTATTTTATTGATGTAAATGTAACAGCCTTGCCCCTTCATGCTTTTGTTTTGTCAGTAGTAGAATTGCGAACCTGTCTGTAATACTAAAATGTCTAATTAACTGCAACTCACCATCTGCTGTTCCATGAATAAGGAGATACTCGACTTCCTTGAATTTTTCAGCTCTGGCCATTACTGTTGAACTCTGAAATTAAAGAAAAGGACAAAAAAAAAAAAAAAAAAAGAAAAAAGGTGCTATTTATTAGAAGATGATTTGCTACTAACTGACTTTGATTACTGTTGACACAGTCTGGGGTCCTTCAGATAAAAACAGCAACCCCTGCTCCTCCCCCTGCACCCCCAAGTAGCATATTCACATATCCGACAGCACGGTGCTCACACTCGAACCATTCTGCACCAGTCTGCAATTACTACCAAGGGTTATGTCTGCAAAGTAACAGGCAATTCCAGAGGGGAAGAGTTTTGCGAGTGAGACACACATTTAATGCATTGCTAACGTCGTTAGCCTGCAGCACACTACTTGCCATAGGTTTCCTGCGCGACTGCAGACAAGTTAAAAAATGTTGCCGTGGCAACAGTGCACCCTATGATAGTGAGGAGCAGATATTGCAGAGGCTACATGCATTATCTTCCCCACCAAAATGTACACTAGTTTACCTGTAAGTCAGTCAACAGAGCTAGTATTTCACCAGTCTCAAGTAAAAAATGGCTGACGAGGAGTTTAAAACAATGCTCTCCCCCAAATATGATAGAGAAATGCCTGAAGGAAAAAACCACTGGACCAAATCTATAAATAGAAGTCAAGCTACATTTTGGGAATTGAAACACAATACGGTGATGTAAAAAATAATCAACTACGATTAAGCAAGAAACTTAAAACACAGTAACAACATACTCCCTAGAACATACTAACCACCTGACTCGCTACTGTGACTAGGTACTAAGGAATGAGGAAAGTAAGGATTACACGTAAGATCTTTAACTTGGGCAAGGAAAGGGAATAGGATAGTGCTCTGCCATGAGAGGGGGAAGAAGAAAAGGGATAAGGGACAAGACTTTTTAGGCTTGAGAAGACAACCAGCATAATGGGGCAAAAATATGTTGAATTAAATTTCCTTCTATTAGCAACATTATAGGGGTTGTCTGCTGAAAATGGCTGAATGCCTGTAGAAATTTTCTCTGTATTACAGCAACTTAAAAGCTACTATGGCAAGGAAAAAAATAGTAAAAATTAGGAACAAAAGAATGTGGTGTTTCGGGTTTTTTTTGCTTCCCCACCTTGTACTAAGGCTGTATCCTTGCACAGGGATTTGCATTTAATACCCCCAAAAAGTCATACACATTTTATTACCAAGACACAGAAGTGTTCTGATTTCCTTATGTCTCTTGTACACTCATGAATTGTTAAAGCAAGCATAAATATTAAATTCCTTTTGTCATGGCAGAATAGCGTACCACAACCCTCTCATAAGTGAAATGAGTTCTTTGTCGTTATTCAACCAAATTTAAAAAACAAATTCAGCAGAGAGAGAGAACCACCCTCCAATCTGTAACACTGCAATTGCCTTCTTTTGACAGTGAAAGGCTGCAGAGCACCAGAAATCCCATCTCATGTATGGAAATCCGTGCACACTGGAAGCATGGCACTATCCATTGAAATTAGTTGGTATCATGGAGTAAGAACAGATAGTTACCAGAGTGCCAAAATCTGGAGAGAGGACTTTTGATTCAGTGAGGAGCACTGGTACAGCAGCCAACCAAAAGAATGATTTAGAAAGTAATGGCCCAGTGATATTAAAAAAAAAAAAAAAGAAAAAAAAAAAGAAAAGAAGAACCAACCAGTATCCTTTGAGTGAATCATTTTCCACATGTGCAGAGGGAAACTTGACAGATCACCTTTATAAGCTTTCTTCCAGCAAATCAGTGCTGGTTTAAGGGATGGCAAACCTTCTGCGAGTGGAAGCCTGACTTGAGCTACACTTCTGAGAACTCGACTTTCCAAAAGCAGTTTTGGAAAAAAGATGTCACTATTTTTCCCCTCCAAGCATTAAACAAAATAAAGCTATTTGTAAAATACGTCAGAAAGAAGGAACACACAAGAGAGATAGATACTTCCTCAGTTTATCACTTGCAAGTGATGTCTCACTTGCTGTACCCATACTCAACATGAAGAGTCCCTTCCCTAAAATGTGCTTTAAGGACACGGTAGTTCTGCCAAAAAAGAAGGTTGCAAGATAGGGAGCAATCTCAAGTTAGGCACAGCTACAGCACGAAGCAACAGCCGCATCAGCTGAGCAAACCTCAAGCGGACAGCAAATAAATACAACTTAATTTACCCCCTCCGTTTCATAGTTACGCTGTCGGGACAAAGGTTCTGAAAAGGTAGCGTGTACAAGTACTGAGAATTAGGCCCTGCTGAGCGTAACTGGCTTTTCTAAAGATCACACAGCAGTCAACATTTTATCAGCATTCCACAAACAAGTTAAGGTTTGGCTGAAACTGAAGGTCTCTCTCCCTTTAGCATATTCTCAGATAATAGAACAAATGTCAAATCAGTACAAGATGGCATATTTACAAAATTGTACCCTGTTTTGCATAACCTAATGATGCAGCAGTTCTTAAGGACTGAACATTTCAAATCTGCTAGAAAAAGATTGCCAAATCTATGACTGTTTCAAGCACTTGCCAAAAGCATATAAAATTCAGAGTGAACTGCAAAATAATCTTCTCACAAGTTGAACAGTCTCTTCGGTATGCTTTACATGGCTACTGCATCTGACCTCTAGAGCTCTGCCCTGATTTAGTCTCAAGTCTTTTACATCAGGGACATTTCTTCCCGGGCAGACAGCTTCTCTGCCATTCAGCCTAGGATCCCTATGCAATTATATTGGGAGCTCCACCCATGCTTGCTCCTTTCTTTTACAAAGCTCTAATGTTTAATAGTTCACAACTAGCTTAAAAGGCACTGATCACACCTACCTAATTAGCCTACTTAGAGGAGCGTGAGTCAGACTTGACTCTTGACAAAGAGTATTTAACATCTCAGATTCTCTTCCTTCTATAAATGTGAAACCTAACGTCACAGTAATACAAAGGTAGGGTGTACCACTCTTACCACAACTAGTTTCTTGACCCTATATATTCATAGTCATTAATAGCACTCTGCACATTAGGAAGGCGCCTAGCAGCACGCATCTTGCCTAAGCAGGTGCGTACAGAGTCTCATTTCTTTTAAATTAGGGCACACAGTACAGAGTTCATGCAACCTTTCGCTTTTCAAGCCAGCTTTATAGCGGATGCAGTAGGACAGAGAATATATGATGCAGTGCGCAAACCCGACAGTACGAAGTTAACAGTTCAAAAATGCTTTAACAGCTTCAGCTAGAAGAGCTTTCAGTACATGTTTTGCATTTACTTGCTAAAAAACACACAGTTCAGAAAACAGCTCTCATCAGCGACAAGGGGCCAGGAGGCTGACTATTGGGACTGGGACATTGAACAAAGGGGCTGTAAGCCAGGAACATGCTGGGCTGAAGTCAGTAAGGGTCTTCAGCAACAACAAAATCCCACAACCCTTCCATTGGTGCTACATGAAAAGCAACAAACTCACTTCTCGAGCTACCCCACCCCTCCAGGTTTATATGGAAAAGTAAATTCCAAGTAATACATTATCTGGGGCTTTTAACAATGAATGAGGACTTAAGTTGCATTTTCCTATCTCTAGAAGCAGCAGTGAAGTGTGACAATCTGATCTGTGCAACCACCCCTCCTCCATCTAGCCACCATTCTCCCCAATTAGTCCTCTGAGTAACACATTTGAAACCTTTAGCTCTTTGGTACTGGCAGTTTCAACGTGGCCACTGCCAGCAATGGATACTATGCCAAGAAAATCCGACTCCTGGCTTGAAAGGATTAAACAGTCCTCTGTTGCCATCTGTGCCGTGAAGCTGGTGAATGACTTTGTGCACCCAGAGCGTTAACGTTCGTTCTGCACGACGACAGTAACTTCTATTTACACTGCTACCTCGCAGACCTCCTACTGTTCCCACTGCCTTAAAGAAGCACATTTGGAAAGAGGCAGGCAGGCGGCTGCAGGCTGCTGGTCAGTCCCCGGTGGGCCCGAGCAGCTCGCTGGTTAGAAGAGGCAGACACAGTACCAACTCTTCCAGCAGTCACTACCATTGTCCTCAATTCTGACCAGAACGTCTGATACAGCAGTTGACAAAACTAGATTACTGTAGTGATATGTCAAAACAGACGTTTCAGTCCGTATATGTATGTATTTATATGTTTTACCATACTTTAAAATCAATGCAACAACTCCCACCCTTTTTTCCCCCATGACACTTATTTTTTTAACGCATCAAGACGCAATCAGTGCTAAACTGTCTTCTAGCCTATTTACCAACCCAAACACAGAGAATGCCCCATCTCTTTTCCTCTAACACCCATGTTTGGTTCCAGCACCACCATGGCTGAACACCTCTGAAACATCCCAATAACCAGGGCACAAAGTACCCCTCAGATCCCTCCCAGTTCTCCAATAGCCACTGTATTTCCACCTAGATCTGAAATTTAACAAAACTTAATAGAAGGCTTGGGCTGCTCTGCCCTACACCCAGCTACCTGTGACTTTAAAAAGCCCCTGAGGCAACAAAAAGTAGCTGGCACATGGAGAGCAAGTCAAACAACTCATCATGCCATAACAGGACAATCAATCTACAGGTATTTTGCTCCTATTAGAACACCTGGGAATTCCCTCACTTGTGGGCAAACATTAGTCATTTTAGGCCAAACCTTGGACAGCGTGTGTTCACGGAGATGGGGCCAAAATTCCAGCCCCGACACTGCTGGCTCTCAGTTGGTCTGCAATTTGATACGATCACAGTACAGACAGACTTGCCTACCTGTCAAAGTTTCCTAATATTTAGGAGATTTTGCTTTCCCTGAAAAACCTTGCAGATTCCTAAAGCAAGAAAGTTCACACAATACCCATTTTTTTAAAAATTACATTTCAGAAAGAACTGGAGTACATTTGTTTTGGTGGAAATGTTGTTTAAGATAAAGCATAGTTTGCCCACGAGCGTATTAAATTTTAAAACAAATTTGTTTCTTGGTGATTAAAATAAAACAGTTTTTACAGCTTGTTTTACAGTCTGCAAAGTAGCCAAATGGAACTGAATGTAAAAAAAGCAAAAAAACCCAACACACCAAACAAACAACTGAAAACCCACACCATACAGCAAGGAGTAACTGCCTGATGCAAATCCAAACGCGTGAGACTACAGCCTCTAAAAGCACAATGCAACAGTTTTATAGCTGGAAAGAAGAAACAATCTTACTTCTTCCCATGGGGAAGGAACTAGACTGTATAAAGAAAAATAGAGTGGTTTAGAAAAGAAACAACACATCTCAAAAAATGAAATAAAGTGATTTCTTTCTTACATTGTAGTTGTTCAGATTATCACTTGCTATAGGAAGGCCCATGTATCGCTCCGTGTATATTGAATCTGTAATTAAAAAAAAACAAAACCAGAGTCTGCTACTTAATTTTCAGTCTGTCTACCAGAAATTTTACCCACTGATACAAACAATAAGAACGCATACTGGAAATTTAAAAAAAAAAAAAAAAAAAAAGATAAAAACAGGTTTTCCACAATGAGGCGTGTAGGTAACCATCAGTATTCAGAATATTTAATCTTCTTGTTGCCATGGACACCTGAATGCTGAATATTAATAAAGTACTTTGTGTCAATGTTACCTTATTGTTATTCTTTCAGTAATCCTATGAAAATTACTGAAAATCTTGCAGGAAATGACTGGCATTTGGAAAAAATCTTAGATATTTTATCTAAATGTTTACTACTAAAAATCTATAAAATGAAACAGTAGATTAGGACTCAGCTTGGCTCTATGTTATATATAGTAAAAAATAAGTGTATCTGATTTTCCACAGATTTTTCAGCATGATATCTTATTACCTTTTTTGCAGATTTGCTGCTTTATTTTAAGCCATATTCTAAAGTCCATTTGACTTCTCGTCAGTGTTGTCGCACTGGGTTTTTTGATGTTGAATATGCGTGCCTCCATAACCCTTTCCTTTATCTAATCAACTAAAAGTGGAATTTTAGAGATCCTGTTCTTCATTAAAAAAATATTTCCTGCCATACTGTAATATTCATGTCCAAAACATTATGAAAAGATCCCTACGTCCTTAACGGACTCCTGCTAATACCTGGCAGTATGATTTGATCTGTTGAATCAGCCAGAGCACATAATATGCCATTATACAGCCTCTGTGCTAGTTGCAGAATGATAAATTAAGCCTTATTTAGCAGAGGTTTGCCAGGAAAAGCTTTCCCTCGAATGTTTTTGGACAAATCAAAACCAGAAAAATGTCAAAATGTGGTCACATTGTACCAGCACGTATTATAATTTTAACTGTATATAACTTTTTTAATCTGGGAGGAGGGCCCCTATAACTGTATTTATAGCCTCATGCAACTACAACCTTATACACTATAAGATTGAAGCATGTACAGACTTGTCCACTTGTTCAGGTTTTCCTCACATCAAGCTACTCTTCAGATTAATTAGATTTATAAAATCCAAATTTTACACTCTAAAAGGATAAAAAACCCGAAGGCAATTCAAATCCTATTCTGTTGCTTTGAGAGAGTAAATTACAATGCAAGTTTGACGTTAAGCCTCACAGATCGTTCTTAGAATTGAAGTAGCATTTTGAAGAAGCAAAGTCTAATAGCGATGGATTTCTGACAGACGATACTGGTCTCAGAACACGTGGCAGCTTTGGAAAGCAAACACAGACACATTACAGTAATACTACAAATATTACAATAATTTAGCCTTCATTAAACGTTAAAGAGATTACCTGGAATTGTGGATCTGACTTTTTAAAATGGGAAATAAGATTTAGGCAATTGGTTTAATTCCAAAATGCAGTACCCATGAGTTCATAAAAACAGACCAAGTGGCATTTACGTGGCATCTAGTAGATAATCAAAGTTCTGCGCTATGAATCAACACTTTGCAGCATGTGCACCGCAAGACATATGGGAATCCTTGTAACGAGGAAGCCATCACATACCATAATATTGCCAACGTGACACGGGGGCAACCGCTATTCCACACTTGAACACGCCGCTTCCAGAGCCGAGCACCATGGAGGTCACATATCCCCCATAAGACTGAGAAGAAAACATTGCTGTTATTTCAGTCGGAAAGAAAAGGATGGGGCCCATCTGCTAAACGGTTCATCAGACGTTTGTAGGCTCAGCGTTTTTCATATTAATGAACTCCATTCTGAATTTGGGTCAGATCTCACCCAGCCTGCTCAGTCGGGGAAACAGGCATCAAACAGCGCATGGCAGCTGCGGCGCTGATGAATGAGAACTTGCTGGGGAAAAAGGGCGCAAACACTGCTGAACTGTGACTCAGCTAAGGATGACAGTGTTTGGTAGCACCGTAGGCAGCAGCGAAAGACAGGAAACAAGACACTGCTGAACCGCTGCGTCCCTCTCCGTGCTGGGGGAGTGGGTGGAAGCAGAGCTCGGGCCCACAACGCGCCTGATGAGTAGTTGCACCAGGGCATCTGAAAATTTACAACTCCCTCAGAGCAGGCCTACAGCAGCTCACTTGCTAACTCCCCTCCAAAGCGTCAAGAGCAAGACTGTGACTGGGGAGCGAAGGATCTTCTGCTGAGTCTGTGGGAGGAACTGCGCAGCAACACGCTCCTCGCTATGCACAGAAAATTCACTCGCAGTCTAGCCTGATACATAGATGAGTAAATACCTGACACGCTTGAGCATCCAGGCAGCAAGATACCTAAACAGTGTCACCGACCGCCCAAATGATTGCCCTCACTGTAGTTTGAAGGGGTTATTTAGGAAAATGTGCTCACCCACATTCAAAAAGAAGAACAATTTTTGGATCTCATTCCTGTCTTGAAACCAGATTACAGGCAAATGGAACTGTATCTTAGTTCAAAGCCCTTAAATGTTTGCTCCAACTTCAATACCAAGGTCCTCCCAATGAGATCAGCAAAGTAATGCATGTACTTAGTAATTAAACCCATGTATAAACACATTGCCTAACCTGGCCACAGTAAAGATAATACTGCCAAACCTATGGCAAACAAAATTAATGTACATAGTGACAGGCTGACAATGAGAGGCTAACAATCTGCAAACTGAAGAGATAATCTGTTTGCCCACCGGTTCAGTATCCAGGATGCATAACCCCAACCTAGCTCCAAAGAGGATTGCTCTTCAACTATTCATCCCGAGGCTCATAAGGACTACGATGGGAATACATTAAGTCCTCCATTTCTGCAGAAAGAATTTCCCTCCCACTAAAGCTAACACTTACTACACTTGACTTCATACAACACAGAGATGTTTACCCCCACAAGAAAAGCTACTAAAGGCACCGTCATCTTGCCAACAAGCAATTTATTCACTGGTGCCTGTCACCAGCAGTGACCAAATTTCAGCTAGCCATTTAATTCAAGATCCTGCATGCAATCCTGCGTATATTTAAACAGAGCATGCAAGAATACTCCCCATGACACCAGAAAAAGCAGTGAAACAGCAGCCCGGGACAGAGAAACGTTCAGAGTTTGAACCAAATAGATATAACTAACACTACATATGCACTGAGCCTTGCAGCTGAGCGGGTATGTATATGCTATTAAACACTCCCCTCTACTGTGACAGGTTTTAAAGACACATCAAGTCAGAGAAATCTGGCCTCTGGTTAGAAGTACTGCTGAAATAAAACATAGCCAAACACAACAATATAGCAGATTTAGATATTTTCAGGCTGCTAGTAAAAACATGACTGCCATGCCATGCAGCTGGTTCACATGTAATTTTACATCTTTTTTTAAAAACTAGAGTAATCCAACTAATATAAAGAGACACCAGTGAATATATACTTGGATTTTTTTTTTTTAAATATTGATTCATCGTGTACACAGGAACTTGGCAGTATCCCTTTAAATTGTTTTTAATCCCTCTAGTAGTCCTAATTTCTGTTTCAAAGCCTCCTGAATACTTGCAAAGGGACGATGTATACAAGCACTTGTTAGATGTACTTCATCAGTTCAGTTATTGGACTGTGCCATGAACCCAGAGGTGCCTCACACTAAGTCCTCCAGCACTTCACACACATGGCAGCACAACAAATAGTTGTTACAATTAAATAATAAGCCAGCCAAACTTATTTGAGTACTTACCCAACCCCAAATAGCTATTCTGTCCTTATCAACAAAGCTCATTTCAGAAAATTTTCTAAAAGCAAACAGAATAATTAAATGCTTAATGAATTGCAGGTATCTGCCATTATACAGACGTGCCTATTTTCCATCATGTCTGCCTCTTTCTATTGTACAAATAAGCATCTCCCACTTCATCACAGTGACTGCATATGAAAACATACAATAGTTCAGGCATGTGTGTCTAAGAAATTCAGAAAAACATCTGTGCGTGTGAAAAAACAAAACCTGGATGCTCTGTAAAAGCCCTCAAACCACACTCACTGACATTTGTATTGTATTAGGTTAGATTTCACCACCTGCCTCTCTTTTTTAAAAAAAAAAAAAAAAAAAAAAAAAAAGAGGAGCAACACTCAAATTGCAGCAGTAAGGGACAGGCCGACACCTGTAAATCCAGTCAGGGTTTAAAAAAAAAAAAAAAAAGATTCTGAAATGCTATTTGTTTAAACTCCGTAACATTTTAAAATCCCAAAAAGCAAACCCCGTAAGATCACTTCTTTGTGATTCTGAGAGATTCATACTGACATCGTTTGGTTTAGTGAGGTTCTACAAGCATAAACCAAGCGAGGAACATGAACTATGATTTAAAGGCTGAGTAGTTCATACAAATAACTCTGTCACAGCAGAATCTTGCAAAAAGCTTAGAGCAAACCTTACAGCTCCAAGTTCCTTGGTAGCATGCTCCTCTACTAATGTGACAGCTATCATCTTTATAAAACCAGAGATATGGTAAATTTGTATTACAGCATTAACTCTTCTCTTTTCTTAAGCATAAAATGATGGTTGGCCCATAAATGACATGCTTCAGCATACAAAATTAATGTAGAATTTAGTTATGTTTTTGCCAGTAATTTCAAGATGACCATTCCAACCCTAAGCACAGAAAAGAAGGAGCAGGTGTTGACCACTCCACTGTAGCTCACCTGGCTGCTGCTATCTGATCTTCCACTTCATATGTTCCCAGCCTTCGGTTTACTGCATGCATAATTTCATCCCCCTGGTATCCACTTCCTCTGCCATCGAAGCTGGCCACAATGATCTGCTCGGTGCTTGCAAGGTAAGTAGCCCAGCTGATCTGGAAGGTATAATCCACTTTCTGACTACAAGGTCCTGCATACCTGGGTGAAAAGAGCCACAGAATTCAGGCATTTACTCTCCACGTATTCTCGCATCAAGCATTTGAAATACAATTATTGCTGCCAATTTTCAGCCACTAAAGAAGGGTAAACTTTTAAATTGAACTGAGCAAACAAGAAAAGCATCACTGACTGACTCCAAACTGCTGCTTTGCCTGGACACTAAAAGCAATATGCTTTTTTAAAACATCAACTGTTAATCAAGAAAGCAGACTGGATTTTATTTGTTTTATTGCTTTCTGCTCTAATAAGAAACTTTCATTATTTTGACTTTAAGCAGATGATCAGAAATTCAAACCAAATTCTTTTTTGTGTGGGCATATCTAGTCCTCTGAGTTTCAAAGCGATGCTCTTTAACTATTTCTGTTCCATTCACCCATAATTTATTTGGTTAAAGTCTGAAATCAACAAATAGCCTTCATTTGGGAAAATGAAAAAGATCTCTTTCTGCATTTTTAGTGTCTCATCAGTGTTCCCTACAGTCTAAACTATTTCTTATGCAGGCTGAGAAAAGTAAAACTGTAAATATAACTTATTATTTTAAAATATCTGGAAGCACTTGAGCACTATGAAATCACACTCTGTGAGTGCCTGGATGGTAAAATTCTGTTTGCAGTGCATTTCTCTAGCCACTGTTCAACAGAGTAAGAAATGGAAGAGTGGCTTTTATGGCTCTATAACCCATTTTTCCCAGTTTTAAAAGCAAAGAAAAAACTACTAGGAATTCTCTATATCAAGCTTTGTTTCTATACGCTATGGATCCTGACACTGCCGAAGGAATTTCTGATACCAAGATCACCGTGAAGCAGAGGTGATCCTGACAAAGGCCCACGTAAGTCAATAAAAATAGAATCAAAACCAAAGTAAGTCTTAAGAAGCAAAGAGCACTGACTGCTCATTAAAACGATCAACAGGCATATCAAAAAGTATTACAGTGCTACCAAATTACATTATATAAAGATGTAGTTAGTTTCCTTGTGGAGTCAGCTTTTCGTAAAAAGAGGAAAAGGTTCACATTTCTATTTTAATGAATAGCTAAATTTCAGTAATTTCAAGTTAGAAGAAAACACACCAGCATCAACAGAAATGCCTGAGGAAGAACGGACCAAACAGCATGTGCTCATGGTCTTGAATTTATGGGAAAAAAACCAGCAAATGCAATCCTGACCACAGGGTGCAGTTTGCCAACACCAGTTGACAGTCAAATATCACAGAGAAAATGCAGCGTCACACTACAGCTTTAGGATACACAGCTTATTCAAGGTTTCATTCTGGAATGTAATTTCATTGTATATTATTCCTAATGAACTCTAAGAGCAGAGAAGGAGGTAAGCTAACACTAACATCCTGGCTTTTAAGTCAGATACAGAATGTGTCTGCCTCACTGCCACCAGCAAAATACATGCTTGTTAAGCATTACATCATCTTATGGTACGGGACTCTATCACGAATTGGGATACACCTCATTTTTTTCATTCCCTCTTAAAACTACTTCAAGAAGTAATTAGAAAACATGCCAGTTTTGTGTCTCCTGATCTTATTAAGAGCATTTGAAGTAGATGAAAGTGATTATTAACACAACATTGCCATGTAACTTGAAGACTTACACATCAAGAAGCAGAGGGTACTTCTTTGATGAATCGAAATGGGGAGGCAGTATCATTTGATACCACAGGTCTAAAAGTGAAAAGAGTTTGACTTAGGTCAGTTCTCCAGTGAAATAATTTGACATGCACTGCAATTCATACAAGAGCACATTTGAGTTACCCCCTAAAAATTAAAAAGTAGTTTCATCTGAACTGTCCTAATATATACAGGTAAAAGTTCCTAGCTATCTAATAATTTTTTTTTTTTTTAACGTTTCACAGCTAAGTTAGCAGAAAGTCTGGAACTGGAATGTCTACAATAATAATAAAATTTGGGGACTCAACGTGCCATCTTGTAACATTATTCTACATTGTAAGCTTACATGTAAAACTTGGTAAGTCTCTACAATATATTCACATCTCTCCAGATATGAATATGCAAGACATTAAAACACGGAAAAATTAACAATCTAAATTGAACACATGAAAATACTAATTTTAATTTTTTGCGTACTCTATATATAGTCACAGGAGCGGATTTCTTCTTTGATAACATACACAGATTTGTGAGCAGACCTGGAACTTGAAGTAGGGCTACATAAATGGGTTTATTTCTCCTATTTGTGACATTAAAAATAGATTCCCCTTACCCAAAAGCTTTTACCCTGAAGAGATGAAGTAGTAAGAACAAAGAGGAATAAAAAGATGAATATACAACTGATAGCACGAAGAACATCTTTAAACCTCCATCTTGCCTGGAAGATTTCATCTTTAGCCCTAGTAAAAATGTGATAGAAATACAAGACAGAAAACACAAAGATAAAGAGAGTTATTATGTAAATAAGGTAACAGTGGAAGAAGGGAGGCATCAAAAAGAACAGTTAACAATGACTGACAGAACTCAATACAGTTTGTAAAATACAATTCCATTACGAATATTCATTCATTTTATCAAGAGGAAGTTTGTCATAAGAGAAAAGCTAGTAGCAAAGGCTGGAGCAAGAACAGTTTAGACAGGTACCAGGCCTCCCACTGCCGGTCTATCTGACGTTCCTCAGCCTAGGAGCACACCAAGAAAGCTTCTGTACCCAGACGTGCAAATTCAGAGAAGCACCACTAGCAAAGCATTAGCGGTTCATTTTCTAGCATTTTGTTCTAGTCTGTATTCAGAGGTTTATGTAGTCTTGGAGCGTGAATGTGCTTTTAAGAACATGACTATTCAATCCAAATATTCCCCTACACAAAGGCAAAGGTGATCTTGTTGAAATGTAGCCTAGGTGATTTTGCAAGCTTTTCCATTTAGATTTTGTGTGGTTTTTGATAATAACTGAACTTCTCCTCCACTGTCCCAACCTGCTAACACAAACCAAAGGGACTTGTACCTGTCAATTAAGACCTACTTGAATTTATAATTTAATTTAAATTCAACAATTATTACAAGCTTTGTACCCCACCCCCATTCCTCTTATTTATTTATTTAATGTGGTATTAGGGACTTCTGTTTTTCAGGTAATTATCAAGGAAAAAAGGAGTCAAGCCACTTCGTCATGAAAATATCAAGATATCACACTAGGGTAAAAGCATGTTTTAGGTAAGAATATTTTCGGATTTCAGAAAAAAACAGAATGTTTGGAGATGTCAAAAGAAAAAAAAAAATCTTGTCTTGCTTCTAAGTGCTGAATAACTGCAATAATCCCCACTACGCCCATCTTTTCTGTCATGCTTTTCAGCAGAAGACCTTGAAGCACTTGGTGAAAGGGGGAGAGAAAGGTAAAACATGTTTTTGAACTTACTGTATCCACCTACACTAATGGAGCCAACTTTTTTTGAAGGCATCTGAATATCTTTCAATGAGTTTTCCAGTTCAGTGTTATTTTCCAAGTATCTGAGGACTAAATAACAGAGTTAGTAAGAGTCAAAGATTAAATACATTATTTTCAAATGCATTGCTCTTTAATTATGAATCACTTTAAAAATTCAATCTGAGATGATGGCAACCTACATTGCAGTCTTAGTTTACTGCAGTTTTTGTTTTTCCTCTCAGATTCAATGTTTACCATAGTTTTCCTTCAGTAATTTAGTAACCAGAAAGCTGGTTTCCCTGTTTTTCATCTAAATGCAATTTCAGAAAAACTGAACAATTATCCAGTAAATAAGTCATACATTACTCACTGTTTTCTAGCACAATATAAAATAATATTAAATAAACTATGAATAAACATATGCCAAGCTATATAATTTATTCTTCTTGTTAACTATATTAATTATCTGAAATTAAGTTTACCCTTTATAACTGATATTTAATTATTACACTACGCAATGAGAACAAAATTAAAATAAATTTACAGTGCAATTTCGTGGCTCAACACAAATTATATTTTAAGGCAATGCCATACCTTGATCATCACTGCTTCTGTGCAGAGTAGATACGGGCAGGCCAGGACCTGTTAATAGAGCACGAAACCTTCATGTTTGCATGCTGTCTCAAAACACAACCCTCGTAAAGTAATTGGAAGTGGGTGAATCATAAAAGCTCAGAACTCGTTTCCCTCCAGTCTGCACAAGCTGGATTTTAAGTCAGTAGGGCCCAAACTCAAGCCACAGGATCCCGTAAAATATTCAGACTGTCTTGCAGGCGAACCACATGATTGTGAGGTACTGAAGAATTAAGCTTCCACTCTTCAGCAAAGTCTACCCATCAGTTGCGGACCATGGTTTGGAAATTGGTAAGCCTTGTCACGGAGACCACAGCAGTCTTCTTCCAACAACCATTTTTACAACCTGACAGAACAATTCCCTCTCTGCTGTCTGTCTGTCCTTCTAGCCCATAGATCAAGGAAGATCTTGGCATCTTAAAAAACAACATACATTTCAATTTAAGGGAAATTTTAGAGAAGATTTTATTTTTCCCACCCTTTGATTAATTTATCCCTTGTACTATCTAGCACACTTACAGGTCAGAGACAGACTACAGTCCCACTGCTTAACTTATGATTATGTTCACTGGATTTTTTTGAACAGCACTATCTATCTTAATTTTATTCCCACACATAGAACACTTCCCTTTACCTAGCCTGTTGCTCGCCTTCCTCCCAGAGCCTCCAAATTCCTTCTACAGACAGAGCTCCCCATGCAGCTCTTGAGGAGATGCACAGCAGAAAGGAGTGTTTTGCACCTCTTTCAGGTCCACTGATAGAACTATCAAATTTTATCCTTGTAATTTTTGTCAAGGTGCTTTTGAGCCTAGGACGGAGTATGTTTTTCCGCTGCCAATGCATTTATCCGACGATATCAACACATATCATTGTTACGCAGTGCATATCAAGATCCTGATGAAGCGAACTTCCCCACCCAACTAATCAGTGAGTCATGTTTATGTCAATTAATTCTGGATATACTCACCACGACAATCTAGCTGATAATACTGTGCATCTTTGCTGAAGGACACAGAATAATACTGGCATCTTTCTTCATTCAGATCACAGCTAACACATTTAGTAGAATTTGGACTGCTTTCCAAGAGCACTCTGCAAAGTAGATGAGCTTCATTTCAGAGATGAAAGACTTTTTTTTTTTTTTAAGCTATGCTAAACAAATGTATGCTTTTTAAATAAGATGACCGAATGAAATATGTTAAAATTGAGGAGTAAAGTCCCTACTGATTTAAAAATGAGAGAAAACAGACTTTAAACTCTTGAGTTCAATTAATACTGGAACTGTAATCACAGCAAAAAAAACATCAGAGGTTTTCTTTAGGGATTTGTTGCTTGAGGATTAGTTGTTTCTTTTCACAATTTCCCTTTATTAACTAAATTTACAGAAAAATATTTTCGTTATTTTTACAGTTTATACTCCTACACTGATTTTCATTAAATATCGTATATAGGATCCCACATTAGACTGTGAACGTCCTAATCTTTTATTTTGCAATGCTTTTTCTTAAAGTTTCTTTTTCATTAACAAATATTTTACTCATACTGCAGAAAAAATTTCTTACTTATAAAGATTTCTTCCTCCTGGCTTTCCACCGTTTTCATTACTAATGTAGTATCTATAAAAGCAAAACATACTGGGTTTGGTAAAATATTTACTGCACATTACAATATTTAAACATTTATTTACATGTTTAGATCAGATTTTTAATGAGTTAAGTGACACCTTCTCCTTGTTCTCCCTCCCTGCTTGCTTAGACCTTGTTACAAGCGCTCCTGATTGGAATCAATAGCTTAACTACAATACTTACAAAAAGTTATTGGTTACAGCTTCTATGCTGATTACTTCCCATTTTCCTGCAGTAATAGGTACTGGAGCCTGGAGCAGGGGGGAAAGGCAAGGCAAAAAGTAGAACATGAAGCTCCTCAATCACCAGGAGAAGCACAAGTCAGCAGTGACTGTCCTACACCTTATTACTTACCTGTGAGCCATTTATGTAATGGATGTGCTTGTAACCTACTGTATTGCTGAAGACTTTGTAGTAGGTAGCATTGTCGGGTGCAAAGTGAGGGACAGATGGCTGGAACTTGAACACAAGAGAGATGTCTATTAAAGCAAACAACAAAACTCCAAAACAAAAATGATAAATTTAGGTTTTGATATCTCTAAACAGGAGTTTCAATAGTTAAAACAACGCATCACTGAACGTACTGCAAAAATTTCTGCCTGCTGACTTAGTAGGTAGAACCTGTAGCCATTACCCTAAAAGTAAACACACTTAAAATATTTTCTTGCTCCTTAAGCAGCAGAATTTCCTGAGTAATGACTGATGTCCCCTCCTACCTCCCTTGAATTTGAAGTCCTACAGGTGTTCCTAGTTTCCTACCATTTTAGGAAACAATATGTGTATCTACTTTTAAAGTCACTGTTTTATTCTGTCCAACGCCAACATGCAGCTGTAACCTACAGCAATGTAAAAATTGCAAATACATGTTTTCCTTGAATTTCCCATTTTAAAACACGTATTTGTGAACAAATTCTTTGAACTCTTAAATTTTTTGTAGCTTGACAGTGAAAAATGTCCCCCTTTATTCAAAGAAAACAAACTGTTTTCCAAGAGGAAATTTTGCTAGTAAGCAGGTGATTACAGAATACCAGAGAACCCAAACTGGAATGATATTTTCATGAAGGAACTACCCGTTTATCAATTGGGAGTGACGGAAATGAATGGATTCCTTCTGCTGACTGTCATTTGGATGTGCTCCACATGGTAGAGAGAAAAACAGAGGAATGAAATTGAGCCGAATGAAATAAAAGTTATTTCTGTGATAAATGTCCAAAACATCCAAACGTTAATTAGCCAACTGACACAATGCAATCACCTCTGAGATGTTACACCCATTTTTGAAATGGGAAGTGAAACAGAAAGACGAGGGACTCGCTTCCGGTCACTCAGTAAGCAATGACAGAACTTGAGGCTTCCTAACCCATGTGCTCCAGATAATTTCGTCTTCCCTAGCAATATTTTTGCAAAAAATAACCTGGCAAATATTTCGCTAGTTTCTCCCTTATCGCAGTCTTACTTTTTCAAAGTGTGACTTTCCTTCAACTCAACTGGCAAGCTCTAACTTAGCTCATGACCTGGAAGCCTTACGCAGTAACACAGGCTGTTCTGAGCATTCTTAGATTAAGTATAATTTCATCGCTATTTTTGAAAAAAAGGAAAAACAGTATAGATATATACAAAAAGAGAACTACATGTCTATATTTTACACACATATATAATGTACTTAAGTTTGTATATACACTTATATGAATTGTATATACATATATGTGTGTCTATATATACACATCTCATATATATATATATATAAAAATATCCCTTATCAGTCAAGTGTCATTTTATCATCCCTAAGTAGATAAGAATAAAAGAAAGGAATAAATAAACCTTTCCTATCCCCTCTTCAATCCTCCCTACTTTCCACTCCCTTCTCAAATCCAAGAATCATGAGATTCAGTGAGATTATCTTTTTCTTCCAACAGCTCCTAAGATGTGGGTTGTCTCTTTAAAAGAAACAAAAAACCAACAACCTAGTTTAATGGCACAGACTTGCATTTTGCCCTCTCATTTTGCACAACTGTTTACAAAGTCTGCAGCTTGATCATCACATTGTCTAATTGTGAAGCCTTTGCTGCAGAGAAGCAAAATGTGTCAGCGTTAAGGCCTTCCTTTCCATATCAAATTTGACAGCAGGTGGGTTGATCTCTCATCTTCATACTGCGGATGATTTCATCCCTGCTGTTGCCTCCCTCTTTGCATTTCTTTAAACTTTCATTTTTGACTTCAAAAGTGAATTAGTGACTAAAGCATAATCAGTGTGTGGAAAATGCGGGAGTGGAAAGTGTACTCTGTGTTCTCATCAAAAACTCTGAAACTCATTTCTCCCTCCAAGTCTGAACTTTTGCATCTCTGCTTCACTTCCCCCAGATCTTCTGTGTAGTTCATTAGGTGCCTACTCTCTACCATGTACAAAAGGACTGAGAGGCAGCTTGAAAAGCATCACCCAGACAGTAGCGATTGGTTTGGCAGAAGCGTATGAAAATTTTAATCTGGTCACTTCTATGCATCTTGTCCCCAGTTCTCTTCAATGGATATTTCGGGGGGGGGGGGGGGGGGAGATAAATAAAAACCCCACATTGAACCTGGAATGGTTTGTTGCAACCTGAAACACTAAAAATTACTTTTGTCTGTCCTCTACACCTTTCCTCCAATACAATTCAAAGGTTATAGGATACACTTCTTAATACATTTTATCCCCTAGATCATTCTGGAGGTGGCAGGAAGACTGGAGAGCAGCCAAAGCAGCATAACTGACAACTCCCCCAGAACAAAGGGAATTCTGAATCCTGGCTCCTGCACTCCCCTACCTTCCGCTACCAAAGCGGTAGGTCAGAATTAAAAAAGAGTCTGGAAGGAGCACTCTGCTTTTTGGCAAGCCGAGCACAATGCACGGGTCACGGAGGACGCAGTTACAGCTCCAGCCCATGCTGCACTGTCAGCCCAGCCTGGGAATTCAGAACCCCATACCACAAAAGCTTAAAAACAGGAGCAAGGTGGCATAGCGGCTCCATTTGAGACCGTTTTTTCCTATACATGTAAAATGCAACAAGTGAATGGATCAGACCTGCACATAAAGAGGCATTGCAACCAGCAAAAGGCTCCTATGAAATTTTCTTAATTATCAGTGTTATTTAGCATGTAGCAGTTTTAGAAATTGAACACTCACTCTGCCAATCCAGCCAGTTGTACTTTCTTCTGTACGTTGTTTTTCCTAAGAAAGAAAAAACAAACAATCCCACAACAATTATGTTTATTTTACATCAGGCTATGTTTCTACAAAGATAAACATACAGAGATCCTCTACTCCTTTCTAGTTTCATTTATCAAGCATTGCGACTCTCCCACCTCATTTTTCTTACCCGTGGACATGACCAATTTCCAGTAGCACGTTCAAAGTCACAGACTGTGAGGACTGAAAAATTCTGAATTCTTCTGAGCCACTGCAGACAGATCCTTTCATCTGTCACCCAAGTTACAACACTCAAATAATGATCCCTGAAACAGCAATAGTATTAGATATTTAAAATCCTCTCTGTAATAGCATACTATACAATAGCATTCAGCAATTCATTGAATGAGACTCATCTGGCTATTTTAATTTCAATCTACTCTTCAACAATAAACAATGATGCAAACCTAATTGAGCCATTTTTTTGTCAATTGTTTTTGGCTGCTAGTAGATGCCTTGGTTATCTTCATTCATACAATAAAGAATTAGATGGTTTGTACATACCCGCTTCTAGAAAGACTGCAATTAAATTCTAACAGCCAGATCACTATCCTCTAATGCATAAAATAATAGCTGCTCCAGACTGTTCATAAATCTTGTGCTGTGTGCATCTAGAGGAAATTCTTCTGAATATTAAGTTGCATGGGCCTTAGATTTTGGAATTTTATCCTTAGCTGCATGAAGCTGATTAATTGTAAGCACTTTCTGAGCGATACATATCTTTGTTCAATTCAGTACTTATTTCCATTAGTTAGAACGGAGGGAGAGATCATACCAAGAACAGATATTACTATTTGAATATTTTACTTTCATCTTCAGAATACCAACTAGTTGACATGGAGAATTGGAGTATCTGAAAAAAATATCGTTTTCATGAATATTCCTGTATATTAATTTTAAAAAGGCACCACATAAAATTTAGTGGTTTTGTTTACCATTACGATCTGTTAGATGTACTCGTCTTTTCTTATTTTAGATCTCTCCTATCTCCTAGAAGCCTTACGAACTAAAATAAAACAAACCTCCCCTCCAAGGCAAGTATACATTTTTAACCGGAATTTGCACATTTGACTTAGTTCCAAGTTCATGTTCCCTTTTCCCCCAAAGTTAGTTAACAAAAATGTGTGGGAAGTTTTGTGATGAGAGTGAGTACCTTCATGATCACTGGTGGGGAAGGGGGGGAAGAAAAAAGAAAAAGAAAACACTACAATTAGTGTGGATGGATTAAAAATATATGCCAACTGGTTACCAACCACTTTCAGGTTTATTTCTAGATTGCAGTTTAGAAATAATGTTTGAAAAAGGTCTAGTTTTGCGTTCATATTTGACTGGGAAGTTGGTAGGTCATTTACTTGCTACTGTCACTGGCTTCAAACAGTGTATTTTAGACCAATATTATAAAAGCAGTCTGCAACAGCTTGTTTGGAAAAAAAAAGAAACTGACGTTCTTCATGTACCTATAATAGTGGCTTCCCTTGCTTTGTAAGAGGGGAATTAGCCCCACAGTTTTTGTTCCTTCAAAGTGAGAGAAGTTAACAATTCTGGAGACTATAAATCATCCATCGCACAAGATGAACAATGCAAGGGAAAAAACAAAAAAATATTATTTACTATGCTTTTATTATAACATAATCAATATTTTAAGGTTATTATAGAGACTAGGAATGCATCTTCATTTTTCAACAACCCATGAAATGTTAACTAAGCTGCAATTAACTCAAATATAGAGTACAGTAGGTTTTTTTGCATTGCCCTTCCTCATTTGCTGCTGAGAAGGGATATTCCTGCAATCACCCTCTGGAGCTCTCTACTCTGAGGACGACTTATTTTTGGGACAGATCATTTCAGACAAGAAGCACCCATTGCCTTCATCCTCTTGTTAGCCAACAGGAGCCCCCTGTACCCATGATGCTAAAAGTGGTGTTTAAATGCTGTATGGATTTGATGCTGGTCATTCGTGCAAAAAGCGTCAGGTTTCATCTACCATCTTACGTGGTAAAGCACCGCCATTCCAGATTTTGGCAGCTTTCCTTGACAAATAATAAAACTTTTCCTCCGAAACAGAAGTGCGCTGTGCCCCCTTCAAACCTTGGCATACAACTGCTGCGCATACAACAAGCTCTGGATAGTGCTGCAACAGGCAACCATTTGCAGGGACACTGCCTCTCGAAATCCCCACCCAGGTGGGTGGGGTGAGGTATGCCACCAATTCAAACTTAGTTTTATGCAGAATTTAGCTCCAAGGAAGTAAAAATAGAATTTTCCACCACAGAAATTAACTTTTCCTGTCATACAGTGGTATAAATATACATACTGTGCAAATATTCATGACTTTGTGCTTCCAGGAGCAAAACTACCCGACAGCAACATTGCACATCACTTGCCTTTTCCTACGCATGTGCTTTTGCTCTTGTGAAATTCCCCAAGACTTGTTCTGGCCACCTCAGTGTTTGCAGGACGCACATGCTGAGGCTTAACCATTACTTGGATCAGCCGTTGGGAGAAAGAGTAAGTTTCGATCCTTGCACTCATCATTCAAGACTTGATTTATCTTTGTATTAATCCTGATTTACAGAGTGTTACATTCGTTTAAAAATGGATTAACTCCATATAACTCAGGCCCGTGTTAGCCAGATGGGTACAAGGCTGGAAGGCAGATGACTGTAATTCTCCCCAGCTCACACAGCAGTCTTGTTCAGCTTTCATCAGATGTTAACAAAAGGTAAAACATAACTCTAAGACAGCGAAGATCTTAACCAGAACTGACCAAACATAAAGGGCTTTTAATTCTGAGGCACTGAAATTCTAGAGAAAAACAGCGCACAACAGCTATATAACACCTAGCTATTGCAGTGCTACTGTAGAGAAAGGATAAAGAACATATTTGTAAAAACTTACGTATCTCAGTTAACACAGAGATGTTAGTTACACTGTGATGAGGACTGAACGGAATAGCACTGATATTCCAGTTACAGCTTTTTGGCCATCACATACAAAATGCTGGTTTTATGCACTAGCTAACAGACCTCTTTTGTTTTTTCTGAAGTTTATCAGTATAACCTGTGCTTCCATACCCATCATGTTTGTAATTGCAAACCTCTAAAAAATTTCCACAACACTGTTAAAAAGAAAAAACAAAACCCAAGATCTGGGATACCAAATTCTGTGTGCATGCATTTTAAATCAATTTAGCTGCTCTTCACAAAATACATTTATATCATGTTGTGCATTTCCAGTGGCATTTTGAGAAATACAATTTTCCATTTACTGTGAGAGGTGCTGGTTTTCACCATATTTCCAAAGAAAACAAACATTTTAAGTTTAAATCTGAAGACAACCATGATACCTTGCCTTAACAAGGAGTCTGCTTCCAATGAAATCAAATCTTCACTTACCATTAAGGTTTTGTTTTGGTTTTTTTCCCCTCAGTGAATTGGAATACATATATTATAATTTGATTATACCAAAACTTGCTCATATTAAAGTTGTACTGTGAAATGACTTCACCATAGTTAGACTCCACTCAATGTGATGAGCCAAGAACTTGTCACATTCTGAATATAACATACATGGAATATGCCATCTATATATAATCACCAGGAGGATAATCTCTGTGCAGATTTTCTCTGGTAAATCTTGTTGCTACCAGAGCCGCATGACTGGGAAAAACTGCCATATACACTGAATATAGGGTGGTCACACATAAAAGCTCCTCCTCTCCCACCAAAAAAACCAAGCAAACATTTAACCAAAATTTCTTACCCTGATTTTATTTCTGCAGGTGGAGAAATTTCAGCAGAGTGGATATCAGGAAGCAATCTGGTATCCACAGTAAATAATTGCACAGTTGGATTTTTAGCTCCTGCCTGAAAATAAAATTTTTCATTGTACTTTTGAAGAGAGAATATTTCTGGTGAAATAAGTCTTTGAAACTATAGATGAAGAAATTACTATAGACAGTCAGGTCGAACCAGCCAACTTGAAACATGTGAAAAGACAAGTTCCTAAATGCAGTTCTTAAGATAGATACATAAATTATCCTTTGTATTTTTTTTATATGAAAGTGTTAGTTATGTGTTTCTAGATAAGAAAGACTACTACATTTAGAAGCATTCATAACTACATAGGGCTTGCTGTACCCAAAGCAGTATTTGACCATATCTCGTCCCACATGCCACACAACAGTACCTAACAGTGAATCAAATCCATTGCTAGCAGACAGAAAAGTGCTTCTTCATGGAAACTGATACCTTACATTAAGTGATCATATAATAGCTGCCTATACCACAATCAAAGCTGTGACTGCAGCATGCACTCCACTATTTTTAATGTAGCACTACTGACTGCAATGTAACTGTGACAGTAAGGGCTTCTTCTCTAGAAGTTAACTAGCCAAGTCCTCATCCTAACGATCAGGTAGCTGTAGTTGACCCACCTCCAGAAGTCAGCAATATTCCAAACAAAAGAGGTTTGTAATAAAAGGTGCAATTTAAATTGGCAGTTCATTCCACACCTATGTCTCTTCACAGGCGCCACGCTCAGGGCAGAGCACCTGTAGCTGTCAGCGAGCCCAGCGGCTCGCTGTGAGCATCGGTGACCCCTCTGGGGGAGGCTCCGAGGGGACAGGCAAAGGCCACGTGCTCCTGAAGCTTTGGGAAGGGTAGGGAGTGACTGACCACGGCTGCTGCAGCGAAAGCTGAGCCTGGCACAAAGAGGACCAGAGGGCGGCTTTTACACCAGGCAAACAGCTGTATCGGCTGGGCGACCAGTCAGCTGTATCGGCTCTTCTGCCTCAGTTCATCAAAAGAGTGAAACTATCTTCCTGAGCTGGGCAGACCAGCGAGGGGGGGATATACAGGGGCCTCAGCCCCACACAGTATAAAAACCAAACGATGAACAAAAAGAACTGAAGAAAGCGATGGGCTTGAGATGGTTTCAACCCATGTATTCCTTCCCAGCAATGGGGATGCCCAGCATTGTGGTGGTGAGCATATTATGGAGACCAGCAACGAGAACCACGTTTTTATTGCGATTCAGCAGTATAGTGCAATTGTTGTACTCTAAGTGTAACTTGTATTGTGTCTTAAGTGCATGGCTGCATCACTCTGCTAAATCAAAATCCCATGTAATGTCAAATAACTTCACACAAGTAAATCTTGTCTTAAACACGAAACCCTCCACGTGTGGAGTATCTGAAAGAACCTGTTCAGAGCGTATTGGACTCTGACTCTCACACCATTCAGTCCAGTGCCAACTGTGCCACGAGCAGTGGGCACAAAGTCATGTGGAGAGGAAGGGGGAGGAGAAGGAGCTGCATGCACTAAAGGCTTCACTGTCACAGCTAAAACACAAAGCGCTTTAGGTGTGGGCAAAGAAACTCCATCAGCAGATTCCTCCCCTTCAGCCCAATATAGGAAGCATCCAAGAACTAAAAATGTTACATTAGTTGAAGAAGATTCCATTATCAATACCGTGCACAACCTTAACAGTGTACATCTGCCAAATGCTTTGTACCAACTTCAATTCCCTTAGAGCTTTTTTATCTCAACATCTACTTGCTACCTCAAAATTTTCTGGTGAAACAACAAAACCTTAAATCATACTTTTTTTTTTTTCCTTTTTGCTTTCCCCTGGAGATAATAAAATACTTTAACATTGCCAGATGCTGTTGACTTCAGAAAGAGTAATCACAGCAAGCTGTTGAGGAGAGACAGACAATATTTTCATTAGCAGAAGCTGATTAAATGAGACTACTCTCTTAATGAAACTGCAGAACAACCATGTTTAATAAATAACACAGACCTTGGGATACGGGATTCTAATGGTCTTTGGATACTGCAAGGTGTCCTCAGAATAAAAGGAATATTCTATAACAGGAACTTCTGTATCATTAAATGCTGCATATGCCACAAAATTGCCATTTGGAGACCACCACAGAGCAGAATGGGTGCCAAACATTTCCTCTGAAAGAGATGCAAATGCATGTAAGTTATAATTGATAAGTCAGCTCTTCTATCCTAGGTACTGTTCTCATTAGTTTTTAATAGTTGTTTTTTTTTTTTTTTAATTGAAGTTCAGATACCAAAGTGCAGACTGTTTGTCGGGGTTCTGAAATGAGACATTAGATCAATGCTTATAATCTATCATATGAAGCTAATTCACACGGTATGATTTCCAGTGACACGCTGCAAGTTAGGTGATCTCATTTCCATTCTTAGATCCTCACACTAGCCAGGTACTAAGCTCGGGTAAGGATGCATGCTTCTGTTAAAATACAGACAGATTATTTTGAACTTTTCAATGATAAGAAATAACAGTTATAATAAAATAATTACAATAAAACAAAGTTTTTACATGATAATGCAAAGTAAAATATGCTTGACATAGTTACCTTCATAAACCCAATCTGGTACTCCATTGAAAATTTTATTTTCTTCTCCATTTTTAGTGATTTGCACAGGTTCTGCTGTTGGTGAAGCTTTTACATAAACATTATTATTCCAAACATATGCCTGCAAAACATCATTGTGGTAACAATTACTATTAGAGTAAATCCTACTTCCTTCCTTCGCCTCATCTACTGGGAAATTTACATCAGATGACAAAAACTGTCTTTGAAAGTTGCATTTCACCAAACATCACTGACACTTAACAAAGTTGAATTACTAATACAAATCATGTGTAGCAACCTAACTTCAGGCCTAGATGCAAAAAAACAATCTACTATGATAAATGACATGATTACTCTATCAAGTTTTGAAGACTCTGCTATTCATTTTCTGCTGAGATACAAGCTTATTTTCCTTCATTAGGAGCTGTTTTTCATTAATTTGTCTTTCAAAGAAAACTATCAGTACTTTGGTAAAACATTGATGGGGGTCTCAGCATTGCCAATGGATCTGCAAAGATGCTGCATTTGTTCAGTAGCACTCAGAACTCCTCTAGTTTTTGGCACTTGCCTGCCTCTCTAATCACCGTTTTTCCTCTTCAACAACTGAACAACACAGTTCTATTCCAGAGCTTCACTCTGACACGCAGAAAGCTCTTTTCAACATCCTTTGCTTCTGTGGTTGGGTTCTATAATCCCTACACTACCAGCAATAAGACTAAATAAATGCCACATTCTCCTGTGATAGCTCTTCAGTCAGATCTAACGCTTACCATAGGGAATGCACAAGCCTTGCAAACACAGTGGCTGTCACCATTGCCATGGACCGGGGAGGACAGAAGGAAGAAAAGGGCAGTGGGAGAGAGTACAAGAGAGATTTTGATCCTCTAATCCTTGTTATGTGCATCCATCAAATAAAACTTCACTGATTATGGTGTAATAAGGAGATAAAAATCTCAGTGATGAATAAGTAGACAATTGTAATGCTGCTGCCTTTGAAAGGGATGAGCTACTGTCTGCAACTGTAAAAACATGAAGTTCCTGTGCATTTCACGACTACTGGGGCCACTACTACTTTCAGGAATGCATTTTCATTAAAGAACAAAACAAAACACACAGAGGGATTCTGGAGTCTTTCCAGCAGCAGCAGTCAATTTGGAAAGCAGTTCAGCTACTTTATCTAGCAGTAGGAAAGTCCCAAAACCTCAAGGGTACAGACAATGTGAGCTTCCATGTCATATGTACAAAAATGACTGTTATATAAGTTTCACTTATCTTTACTAACCAGTTTGTGACCAACAGGTGACCAGGATATATATTGTGTATCATTATGTAGTAGTCTGTCATCTAAGATAGAACTGGAAAAACAAAAACAAAATGCAGCTAAGAAAAATCAGTGAAATGTCATTTCATTGCAAATTATGTTAAAACTACATCTCGTGTGCAAAAATTACTGACCTGCTATTGAAATCATAGATGTGATATGAAGCTGTATAGGAATGCCTCCACAACTGCAAAAGAATTATTTTAACATTAAGAAAATAAATTTCAGCAGGATTCACATCTTTTACAGTTTGAATTACCTCTGAAATCCTCCTCATGCTTTTGCTTAAGACAGAACAGAATCAACGTGCAAGGGTAACAAATCTCTGCAAGGTTTAAGGAGACTAAAGAATTGCCACTGCTCTGGGGTTATCACTTAAATACTATGACAGAGGCCACTGACTGATTAAGGACAGAGATACAGAGGCCAGAGATGCTGCAGATTTTCAGAAATCCTTGCAGCTACATGGCAGACTATTGTAGCTATGCATAGTTAATCCTCCTCCTTTTGCCTTACTGGCACACTTGCTGTTTTCTGTCTCGTCTTCCATGCTGTATTATTTAACCTGGCATCTTATTGTTTAGTAGTCCTCACAAGTGCCAGCAGTATTTCTGTAGCAGTTCCTCCAGTTCCAGGGTGACCTATTCCCATTCATATTGTCACAGAAATAAACCCTTTCTCTCAGAAACCTGCTTCTTGAAGTCTGTATCACTCTGTGGGCACTTACAGAGAGAAAGATGATGATGAATATAATGCAGACACATTTAAATGTGTTCACTATGTGGGGCTGAAGAGGTTTGATTTAGCCCACGGTGTTGACATGTTACAATAATGCTACCTTCTATGATGGTTCTTGAAGATTTGTATGAAGATATAAAACAATAACTTAGTACTACACAACCAGATGGCTATTACATAAGAAGTGTCTACATCCTCATGATTCATTTTGTTACTCTGTTTTCTTGCAATAAAGATTAATAACAACATAACTTTCAATCACACTATTATATAAAGGTTAAAAGATCTTGCTTCAGCATTAAAATAAAATTAACTCTTATCACTGCAACACATAAAATACTATAGAGCAATAAATCACGAGTAGAGGGAATGTCCAGGGTGGCTGGAAAAATATAGGGAATTTTGTGGCCACTAGTCATGCAGTGAAAAGTCAAGCAACTCTGAGCAGTTAGAAAGACAAAAGGTAACTGGCTTAGTAGTACCTAGCAAGGAAGGTGAAACTGAAAAAAAAGCGATGAATGAGTGCATGGCTTGTGGCTGGCACAGTGTGAGAGGCATTCTTGGACTGCAAAGCCAGAGCGTGGAGACAGAGCACAGTCACGCAGCGCTCAAGTATTTGTACACTGCACAAGTCAGCACTGAGCTTTTTACAAACAAAACAGGCAGCTCTCTAGAAAAAAAAGGAAACAACAACAAAGTTACTGGCTTCTCAGCGCACACACCATAGGGCAAATTATCACCTCCATTAGGTTTCTGTAACTGTCCTCAGTTGGCACATAGAGCCAGGTTTTCATGCCACCTGGCATGAACGTAGGTTGACCTTTGTTGCATGGTTCAGCACCAAGGATGAAGCATTATGCTGGAGGTTTTTCACGTGCTTGCTGACAGTAGGGAACACGGACACCCAAGTCCACTCCAAGCACCAGAGGACAGCCTTCTCTTGTAAGCACATGCTGCTTTTCATTCTCCTCAGTTTTAAATTCTTATGTCCTAACACCACAATGTAACAACCATATACATACATAACATGTATGTACAAGCGTATGTATACAAACATATCTACTCATCGCTTCTCCTTACCCACACAACTCCTTGGACAGTCATGCCTATCTGCTCTTCTAGCCTGTCTTCCCAGATGAACCATCCAGCCTCACTCTCCTTGTGATATCTCTACATCCACTTTTTATCCAGCTTCTTTTCTCAGGTAGTCATCTCTCTTCTGCCAAGCTCACAGACAATACCAGTCTCTCTTCTCCTCCTCCTGCCTGCTCAGCTTCACTGTTCCCCCTGCAGACATCCATCTCATTCATCCATCCTCCTGCATTTCCCTCACATTCTCTCAGCCTCTCAGTTATTCTCAAACCTTTATTTCCCAGTTTCATCCTCAGAGAAGTAAAGTGCACTTGTACCTTTGTATAGCTGTACTGCAGAAGAGCAAACTTTTGGTCAGGAGACAATATAACTGTGGTTGCCTTGTACTTATCCTGTCAACAAAGGGCAAAAGGAACATATTAAGCACTGATTCCAAAGAAATGTGCAGAACAAAATATTAAATTCAATACCTTTCCCAATGTCTGCATATATTACATATAAGTCAACGTACTAATGTTGTTTTCGCCAAGATTACTGAGGATGTTCCGGTGTCAGCATTGACACGTAGGATGTCCCCATCAGCTGTTTTGTGAAGATACTGATTTCCTAGAAGAACAAGAGATCTGCTAATAAACAATAAGTAAAATGGTCATCAGTTACTTCTCTTTTCCCCTTTATGTTTTTAAGGAGGAAATAAAATTCAAAAGTCTGGTCAATGTTGTGTTTCCCACTTCTGTAATGAAAGGATGCTTATAGCACAAGAACATTCACAAAATGTAGTCCTGGGGCTCACAGCCTCTGCCTTCCGGCATCTCTTTCCCTTGGGGCACTAGGCATATTCAAAAGGAAAAGCACCCTGTATCCTCCTGTTCCCTGATCTCCTGATGCACAGGAAGCCGACACACTTCAGAGGATAACATGCTTCTACAAAAAAGCACAGAAGTAAGTATGCTCTTCTAGCAGTAGGAGAATATAGCTGCCATGAAGGTGAGCATGTATCTAAGGGAAAAAAAAAAAAAAATCACAACTCTCTGAGCTACGCACCTTTCTATAATGGCACCATTAAATAATTTAACTTTTTTTTCAGGATACAGTAGTCACCTCAGCATAAAGATACATATTTACTGAAGGTAGTACATTTTCCTGACATTCACGCTGTATGTAGAAATGAATTACCTGAAATCCACTGCAAATTATGTGTTCTGTACTTATAGTCATTGTTCAAGTAATTCTGTAGAGTATATGTTCTTCGTGAATCAGGCTCAGAGGTATTTTCTGCAAGAAAGAGACAGAAAAGAGATTTTGATGTTGCTGTGAATTGTTCCACTCCAGCTTCTTAACCTGACTACTAAAATTAGTGGGTTTTTGTTGCTGGTTATTGATGTATTTTAGCTAACCAGCTCTAAAGTACTAGCAGTGAGAAGGCACTAAAGCTTTACCGCAAGATAAATTCAGCAAGCATAAAATAAAGGAGTACTGGTGAGATCACTCAACAAACTCACGTAAAAATTACAGATGCCTTTTCTCTGCTGCTATTTTACTTTAAGGTACTCAAGAGCTGTTATCTTTTGAGTAAATGAAAATACCTTTTTGACAGTGACAAAAATAAACAGAAGACCTCTGGCCCTCTTATCGCAGGAAACGCATACTTGTACTCCTCAAAAATTGAAAAGAAGTGATCTTCGTGCCTTTCACCTCTATGCTCACTCTGGAAACTTCGCTGCAGAGCCCTGACTGCTAATATTTGCATCAGACATCAATCGTGGGGTGGATCATGCAAAGCAGACACATACACGCCCTCGTTTGAGAGTGGTGGATGGGCAGGGTTGTCCAGATGAATGAAATGTGGCATCCATGTGAGCAGATGTACAGACCTTGAAAGATACTCTAAAATTAAAGCGGCTGCTGTACTTTATCACATGTTCTATCATACTGCTGTTCCTGTTCATGAACGCTTCAATTGTGAATCATCTGCTTATCATTAAACTCAAATATCAGAAATGTCTCAAATAAAAAAAATCCAAGAAGCAGTAAAATTTTCAGGGAAGGTCTGATTGAAAAAAAATAATTAAATCACAAATGCTTACTGATAAGCTTATGATGAAATAGTTAGTTAAATATTTGTCCCTCTCTTGACGTGTTTTTCACCAAGGTATCTTAATGTTTACTGCAACATTACTATTTTGACTGCAAAATTAAAGCCAAGTAACTGGGTTACTATGAAAAGACTAAGTGAAACTTTGAACCCAGTTAAGCTAATGAGTTTGGTCATCCGCTCCAGCACACCGCAATCAACTTCTATGAAAAATATTTCTTTCTTACTGGCTGCAGTGCACAAGCTACTCTTTCCAAAGTCTGAAAGGTTCAAATAATAACAACAACGAAAAAATCGGTTTGTGAGTCTTTGTGATCTTTTTCCTCTGAAAACAAAGACTACAATTTTTACATTCAGGTGTGCAATTCTCTCCCTGCTTCCTCTCTTGCCTTCCCCCCCCCCCCCCCCCAATGGAAACCTTAAAAACTTCCCTCATACAAATCTACACAGTCCAGAAGGGAAGCAATTTTTATTTCAACTGGCTAAATCATTCCTTTTTTGTTACTACCAGTACAAATCAAAAGACCTAGGATAAAAACAATTGATAAAAATACTCAAGTACACATGTGGTGACTGATCAACCAAGATAATAACCTGCCCCTATCAATTCTGAGAGTCCCAGTCTTTCAGATACTTTAAACAGGCAGCCTCTTCCTTCATTATGCTGAAGAAGAAAAAGAGTGCAAAGTCCCTGGGGACACACACACACAGAAAAGCACCTCAATACTTTTTGCAGGTTATCTTTCTGCAGGTTAAATACATGTAACATCTGGAACATGGCAGGAAGATATTTATATTAGCTATTACAGTTTTATTTGCAAACAATAAGCACCTTGCATATATACAGCACAGACTGTACAGCCATTGCTGCAACAAAAGTCGAGCCATAACAAACAATGATTTTACTCTAAGATGCTCACCAAAGGTTAAAAAAATTGCTTGCTCAATTCCATCTGAAATTTGACTGTTCTAAAAAATTACTAGTCAAGATTTCTTGCTTATGAAGTTTCCATGAGAATATTAATTTCTCAGGTTAATTATGCTATATTAGCTGAATATTTAATTCGATGGATTATGAACAAATGTGTATTTGATATTCATGCACAGTTGTCTAGTTCGGAATATCACTTCTCTCCTTCCTAATTGAGTAAGTGTCATTTTCAATTAGAGGGGCTTCAGAAAGCAACAAAATTCTCTCTTGGAAAAGGAGGAGCAATTTAAGACAGGTGGCTGATAAACAGGTTTAGGGATTTTTCCAAACTGATGAACGTTTTTCCCCCTGGTGACATACATATTTTGCTGAGGTCTCATTACTAAAAATCAGGCCACTATTAAGATTTGTTGGCTGTGTATAAAATTAAAATTTCATTTTCTGTCAACACCTTCCACATAGTAACTGAATATGAAAACGTAAGCCAAGCTGTAAGGGTATAGTCATAAAATTTCTAGTTGAAGTATTTTCTTAATTTGCAAGATAGGCCACTACCAGTATATTCTTACTTACCCACATTATGCCGCCAACCAAAGATACCCAACATATATTGAATTCTGCATTTTGCTGCTTCTTGTTCAGATTCCATTTCAAAAAAAGCGTCAAACAGGTTTATTTTGACAAAATAAAGTAGTTGTTGACATTCAAGAGCATTTTATTGGCTTTGAAGATTGGATACAGGTCAATGTATGTTCATATTTTACCAAAACAGCTTCTTTCACTCTTAGGTTCCTCAGAGAGGCTGTGAAGGCTGAATTTCCTTGCTATTCTTCTTTTTTGACTATTCCAGATACAGACTTATTTTTCTAAATTCCAAATGACTAGCTCTTCATCTCTACCGTATTCTCACCCCCAGCAGCATATATATATTTCCACTGTCATAATGATATACTGGAAATATTTACATCATAATACCCCTGTTACAACAGCAAACACTTAAGTAAGTCCTTCTGGGAAGAAGGCTCTTAACCTTTTATGTAAGTAGTACTCATATGAAGTTGATAAAGAGTTTGGTTTCAATTTTGGATTTTTTTTTTAATATGTTACCCTTTCTCAAGAGAAAAATTGAGTCGGTTTCTGTAGGTGTAAGGTGTAAAGTAAACAAGAAGTTAACTATTGTGTAAGGTTTATGGTATGACACATCACCATACCAAAATCAAAAGTTGTTGACAAATTACTTTTGGTATCTGTATTGTTTATTCCCCAGTGTCAAGGCACATTTTACTAATTTCCATATGTAATAAAAAGAGCAAGAAATTATGTAACCAACTTAAAAGACATGGAAAACTATAAACCCAGTAATAACGGAAGCTTTACTGCATGTTCACCACTACCAAGAGAGACTGGAAGAACCACAGCAAGGGAAAAACGAGTACAAGCATGATGCTCAGCAATAATGCGAAAGAAAGGGATAGAGAAACAATAAAAATCAGAAAAGGTGAATGAGTATCACCATTTTTAAGTGACAGCAGAGCAAGAGCAAGAATGATCTGCAATCTAAGACTGTAATTTAGGAGCAGCGTGAGAGATGCAAGAAGGGAAACCTGACTGATTCAGTAGTTAGTCAGAAAAGTAAGTGACATTTCAGGCTATTTTTTCCAAACCTTCCTTCTTCCCTGTTTCTCTTCCAATGTGTGTAAAAAAGCACTCAAAAATCTTCCCCCCTACACTCAAGCCTCCAGTTACTGCCTGAGATATGTGACAATTAGAGCACAGAAATGGATTTCCAGCAAAGAAGAAAGTAAAAATTACTCTGCTGGGTCAGGCCAGAGGTTCACTGAACCCAGAATCCCATCTGATACCCAGTGGCTGATACTGGCCATCCAGGAGAGACCATAAGCAACGGGTGAGCGCCGTGACGCCTCCCAGGGCAGTTCACCCAGGCATCACTCTCCGGGGCTGCAGAGACTTCCCCGGAGGGAGGTAATCATTAACTTTGTAATCAATAGCTCTGGAGTCCCTCTCAAATTTGCCCCATCTCATGCAAAGCAAGGAAATGAAAATAGCAGAAGTGTTCTACAGATAGCAATCCACTGCTCATATATCTTTTTATATTACATTACTCAACATTTGAATTAAGGTAGATAACAGTTAAATGACAGTTACAGAAGTCAAGGACATATAGCAGGAAAACATTTCCATTCTCTATCTTTTCCTTCACTAGCTAGAAAAGTAATATATCCACACATAACAAGAAGACTACAAGGATCCTGTAACGCAGAGCAAGGTGCATGAATACATGGGGAAAAGAGAATAGTTAGAACAGTCGGATTTAAGCCAAAAGACTGTTTGGTCAGAGAAGTCTACAGCATACTCACAACAAGGCAATTAACCTGCTGTATCTCCCATACAACTTTGGAGAGATCTTCAGCCACGATTTTGATTAAAGTCCTTTGAAGCTAGGTTACTGGAATTAACTACTGCTCACCGTTTATATAATGGTTCTCTAAAAAAACCACACACAGAGTCAAGATTCTTATCTAAACCTTAATTTTTTAATCTAGATTCAAAGAGATTCTACTTCAAAGATCAATTTCTGATCCACAGATTTAAATTCCCTTACAGGTTTTCTAGCTTTCTCCCTAAGCACCATTAAACCTAAGGCCTTTCAAAAACTGGAATAATACAGGACCCCTTATTCCCAAGAAAACTGTGACAGATCACAGCTGCCAGGTTCATTCATCTTGTTGCACAGGTCTTCAAATACGAGGGTTGTATATCAGCCAGAAGCCTCTCTGTATTTTAAAAATAATGTTCAGTTGCAAGCAGGGTGTTGACATTGGCAATAGATACTCCTCCACATCACCCAGTCACAAATTTGCTTAGTTCAGGACAGAATGTAGAGAGGATAAACAGTGGGGAGGACTGTAGATATGACCATCCCCAACAGAACCACGATGAGAGCTATTTGGAGACTTTTATTTCCTTTTCTTTTCAGTTATACATTAACACGGCTGTGAGGAAGATCTGCAACCTCACCTCTCTTGAGTCCTTGAAGCACAAAGCTGTCTCAGCAGTCCCAACATTCTTCAACTTCAAATCCAGGATGACAACATGAACTTACTGGACTTCTGCTGCCAGTAACCCTTATCTCTATTTATGGTAGCTTTCTACCAGCCACTAGTAATACCCAACACATCAGTGAGGCATCAGACTCCCAAAGTACCCTCAAGCACCTTAAGGTCATTAACTTCGCCAGCACCTGCTGTGCTTTTCCAACCTCTTCTAGGCCCATGTCTATCAAAAGAGCACAGAAGCCCACGCATAGTACCATCTGACCATGACAGTGATGAGCGTTTCATTTAGTGAATATCTCACCCTTGGAGAATTAGACCTCTGGGTGAAGGAACCTGGTTTGTGACCAGACGGCTGTATAGGACCCCCCACTATAAGGCTGTTTATGACTTGCTCATGGCAGCAGAACGATACTAGATATTGCACTGTCTCCTTCCTGCTCTCAGCATTGGCTACTCTTCCTCTCACACCTGGCCTTCCTGCCCAGCTGGCCGTAACAAGAATTGCTGTTAGAGAAGAGGTAAAGGTGTAAGGCCACTGGATGTTTCAGTCTGCCTTTTGCATGGAAAGTTACAGGAGAAAAAAAATGGGAGAAGCATAAGTAAATGGGTGAATCATGGATGGACCACAATTTTTTAGAAAATACTCATGCTTTAAGGGTAACCACTTGCTACTGTAGTCACCTCCTGAATACCTCCTCAAAGCATAACAATGCGTTCATCAACAGACTTCAAATACAACCCCCAAGGCTGTTTTGAGATTAAATTGTTTGATGCAAGTAGCCCCATGTGGTTATTAAATATAAAATAACGTGGCAAAATAGGTAGTGGGTAGAAACAAAAAGTATAGAATTTTGTACACAGTTCTGGCTGAAGACCCTCAAGGTAAATAGTGAAGGGCTGCACCCAAAATTAGGGAATCCTTTTGCAAATTTAAGTCTGCAGTATTTGCCCATGCTAAATGGCCGCAAGAGAAGAAGCAGAAGTTCCACCTGCCAGGCCTACAGTCCAGCCAACAAGCCAGAACTCCTCTGGAGTGGCAAAATTTCACCACCTTTCACAGCACTGGAGCCCATTTATCAAACTAATTCTGTGCTGCATGACTACTAAGCTTATGAAATGAAAGTACGCTGAGAAGCACGGCGGGGAGAAGAGCAGCAGGCCAAAGGTAAGAAATCCAAACTCAAAATTATCTGTGTATTATGGATAATCATTGTTTTCACTCCCTGCACAATGCTTGAACCATTGGGATGAAATAAAGACTTGATTGCAATTACAATGACTTTTATCAGAGCAGACTTTGATTTCACATAGTCACAGTCATGTGAAGCTGCTCCTCCTCCCCACCGCCCCTCAATTTTGCCACCTTTCATTTTGTAGTCAGGCCAGCACCTGTACTGACGCAGGAGGCATCCTCAGCTGAGTCGCATGCCCTGGGGTCGTTCATAAAAGCCACATAATCAAACTGTCAGTGATTAAGTGCTCTAACCTATAAAGGAGTAATTACAAGTGCACCACCTGTACACTCTCAGCTAACAGAAAACATTTGTTTAGCACCCTTCAGTCAAAAATTCAAAAGCACCCTGCAGTTCCCAAACTATAATGGTCACAGCTGTTATTCAGATGTTACTGCTGGCCTGATTTGGGAAGAGACAGGAATTCAAGTTTTTTAACTGGGACCTCTCCATCTCAGTCCTTATTTTATCCAGAGGGACCTAGTGAACTACCTGGGTGTACTAGGTAATTTCCCACGCGTTAATTTGAGACAACAGTAAAAAGACTGATGCATTGCCCTACTCTTTTACAACAAAAATGACGCAAGCCAAGGCTGACAGCATGGTGATATTCTGTATGTCATCCAGCAGAAGCGTTTCTTTAAAGTAAAATCTATTTACTATATAACTCAATGACTGATTCTGAATTGCAGCCACTTCTACAGCAAATGGATTCCTATGCTACAATTTATGAAAGAAGAAAACCCATCTGATTTTCAGTAAGATATAGCATTGGCATTAAGGCAGACAAGCACCAACTCTTCAGCAGAGTTCAGGCCTGCATACTGAATTCTCTCACTAGGTGTTATGCCTGCACACATGCACCTGATAAGTTATCAAGACCCTTTCTCTTGCTCTTCCCAACTTCTGAAACTAAGAGTATTTTCTGTCACCTCAAAAATCTGTTGAGATAAGTGGCAAAAAGCTGCCCAAAAATAACAGAAAGGGGGTAAGCATCCACCGATGCAAGTTTTAGCCCAGAAGGTATGTAATTCAGGTATCCGGACTTTGAAAATCTAGTTTTTAATGATTGTGATAGTAATAGTGACAGAGCTGAACTGCAGAAAAGTTTAACGTAAATTATGCCATATGAACACCAGTGATACAAGCTTTGCCTCTTCAATTGATGTACAAAAAACCGACCAGAACTTTCCGTGTACATAAGTAACTGTGTTCATTTCTGAACACACTTATCAAGATCAACATACACATCTTCACATTTCTCAGGGTGCACCTCACAAACAGTCTAGACAAAGGTCTAGTCTAGAAAACACTTTGTTTCCTTAGAGTTTGCAGTGCTGAATTCTACAGATCACTACTGCTCAGCTGTTAATCGTAAGAACACAAAAAAAGAGATAAACCTGCAGCTCTGTCCTACCAGCTGGAACCAATGCATTGCTTGATGAGGATTTAATGCTGTTTCACATTAACATCCAGAGCTACAAGGACAACCTGGAAAGTGCAAACCGATCAGAGTCCAAAAATGCATTCCAAATCTTTTCCTACTTTTCTGACCTCTGTAACTGTGCTGCGTATATAATTTCACTCAATAATGTTAACAAAAGTTGTGCAAACAAAGCAAATCAGAGGAAATATAATCTTATCTCTTCAATACACCCTAGAAAATTGACTGGCATTTTACTGCTGGTTTCGGCTGCAACAGGAAAGGAAAATGCTGAAAACGCTAATGCTTATAACTAGTATTTTCTCAGCTCACACGGGAATCAAGGGACCTTTTTACTTCCCCCCCCTCCCCGCGCCCCCATCCTTCCAGGTGAGACACCTTGACGAAGTACCTCCCAGCTTCCCAGGACCCAGGAGCTCCAGCTCTATCAACCCCGTTCCCTAAAGCACAAACTTTCCGCAAAACTTTCCCCCCGCTGCGGTGGGCGTCGCGGCTGCGGATCCCTCGAGCCCGGCAGAGCCCAAAGCCCCGGCGGCGGCGGTGGCGGCAGGGAGCCCCCCCGCCGCCCTCCCCTCCCGGCCTCGCCGCGGACTTACTGCCGGTGAGCAGAGCCAGGGGCACGGCGATGACCGTAACGACGACGGCAACCCCCAGGATCCCCAGCAGCCACTTCTGGAAGGTCTGCAAAGAGAAGTCCCGTCAGGCGGCGGCCGCGCACCACCCGCGTTCGCTGCCGCCCACCCGCCCTCTCTCTCCCTCCTTCCCTCCCTCCCTAACCCACCTGCATGGCGCGGCGGAGCAGCGCGGCCGGCGGCGCGGCGCGGAGCGGAGCGCGGCGGGCGGGTCCGCTGCCCTGGGCGCAGGAGCGGAGCGGAGCGGCGCGGCCGGCTTGTGGCGCTGCGGTCCTGCCGCTGCCCTCGGGGACGGCTCCTGTCAGCGGCGCGGGGGGGGCCGGGGGTGGCTGCCGCTTGCAGGAAGCAAGCAAGCAGCGCCAGGCACCGGGGGTTCGTGCAAGATCTCGGTTTTCCTGCTGGCTTTGCAGCTTCGCGTGGTGTTGTGTTGTTTTTTTTTTTTTTGAGCTGCGGTTTCTGCGTCAGTTCAAACAGTTGGAGCGCGGTGATACAGCTGTACATTAAAGAGGAGGGACCTTTGACACTGAAAGGATTTCTGTAGGAAGTCAGATAACGGCCACACAGAGGTCCCAGAAGTGAAATGCCTTCCAACGCTAATGGCAAAGCTCCTAATGCTTTGATAACATCAGCATTTCTGGTAAAGTTTCTACTCTTTGAACTTATTTCTCTGGCAATCAAGTCATGGAAATACTGATAAAATTGCAGGAAGGGCTTATATTTATTTCTTTCGCACTGGTTCTTGGCGTAAAAGAGAGATGGATATGTAAGTCTGCGAAATGGAATTTTAAATTACGACCAGAAAATCGAAGTATAGGATAAAAGTTTAAAATTTGGCTCTGAAGATGACCGTGGTTTATCACATCAGGCAATTCCATTTCCAAGCAGAATTTTGAGTATGCGTTGAGATAGTAGGACTAATTGGTTGAAAAGACTGAGAATAACCTGTACATCAAAACTATAAAGCATTTGATTGTTCAAAAAGCTGAGCATCACGAAGTAGTCAGAAAGCTGTGGCAGTTTCTGGAATTATTTTAAGAGAACAATTCTAGCCTCAAAAAAAGTAATTAGTGGTGTGGTTTGTGCTTTTGGTTTGGTCCATCTTAGCTTTTTTCCCCCTCTCTTTGCAGAACACTAGCAGTTATCAGAGAGAGGTGTAGGTATTTTACAACTTGAGAAATGGAACAGAAAAAGTATGATGTGATTCACTAAAGCAAGTGGAAAAGACTTGAAGCCAAGGGAGATAGATAGAAAATATTCTTAGCCTTGCCTTCAAAATACTTGTCAGAGCTCTCAGTGAAGTTGTGCTACTTGTTCCTTCATTCCACTTCTGCAGATTGAGCACAGCATTTTAGTATTTTGCTGCTGTTTCTTAAGTAATCTGTATCTGGAAATGGGTTAGTAACTTTTTATGATACATCTCCTTTAGAGTAACCCAAAGTATTTACAAACGTTAAGGGTTTGTCTATATGGAAGGGAATAGACTTCATCTAGATACAAACTTCTGCTCTGCTCACTATTGTATACCATTCTCCTTGAAGGCAGTGGTTACTACTAGTTATGAATTTACACTGTACTAGCTATATCGGTTTACCTTAGGAATACCATTACTGTGCCCTGTTAGTGGTTCCGTGTAGCTCAGTGTAAGTTTACAATGGAGGATCTAATGTGCTGCAAATTCACAGCTTGCTTAACACTAATTTCTGTGTATAGGTAAGTCCACTTTTATAAAGTAAAATCGCAGTGAAATGGCAGTCTTTTACATTACTTTTCAAACTGGTATCCCATATATGCTATGAGATGCATGACCAGAGTTTCAGAATGTCTTACAGCTCCACTTAAATATCTATGTGGTATACTGTGTGCTCGCTCGTCTTACCTACAGTAAAAAAGAAAAACAAAAAACCCACCACCCCTGGGGTGAAATTTTCTTTCCCCAGTGAGTAGGAATCACAACATACATATATTTCAGCCAGTCTGTGCTTTGTTGTCTAAACATTTAAGTAGTGATCATCACTGTGTCTCAAAGTATAGTACAGTCAAATTATAATCTGTCTTGTGATAAAATGTACCTGAATGTTACCAAACTTTCCATAGCCAAGGTGCAGTTTAATAATGTTTTGAGAGCTTTTCTGCAAGGTTTTAATGCTTCTCAGTGGTTAATTCTAAGAAGAAAAAAAGACCTACACTGACAAAGCATATGCCTAGCTTCTGCTAGTTTCAGTGGGTACACAATGTCAAATAATCTACAGTGCTTCTGACTCTGGTCATGCCCGAGAGGCTTATGGGACCTGATTCTGTACTCAGAACCACCTGAGTGATCCAGTAAGAGTCAATATAGCAGAATATGTTTTCCATTTAGTTGCAATAGTTCCTAGCAGTGATTCTCTGCACCTTGGAAAAATCTCAAGTTCCTCCTGTCTGATCAAAATACCCGTGATCCCAAAAATGATTGTAATGGTTGTGCTTCTGGTGCTCTGTCAGATTGTCTTTTGTGATAGCCTGAGACTTAAAATGTTGCTCCAGCTAAATATTTCAAACTACTTTATACCATGGTGTTCTTTTGCAATCAGATATGTATTAATATGATGCCAAGAGATTAAAGAAATGAATATCCAGCACTCGCTGCTACACAATAAAATTTGAGAAGCCATAGCTGTTCATAATATTGTATGCTGAACACAAAAGTATTCATAAAGAAGTTGTATGATTAAGAAGAGCTACTTACTAGAAAGAACCAAAATACAGCTTTCAGCCTGAAGTTTGGCTTTCCCAAACACTTCGTGGACCTGCCAGATGTGATGCCTCCTTCAAACTTCTAGCCTCAGTGAAACTCAAGACTTTGTTCTAAGTCTGTTTATATATTTGAGTCTTTCCTCCAGAAATATTTGGAGAAGTCAAACAGGAAAATGGAAAACATAAGCGCTCTCTGCAGAACAAAAAAAAAATTATTGTTTGCAACTAAAATGTATACAGTCTACTTTACAGGTGCAATAATGTGTTCCAGATGTCTCAATGTGTGGCTATGGGAGACAAAATATGTGCTGGAGAAAGTTTTATGCTGATTCAGTGGCTCACTTCAAATGTGCTGTGAGGAAGAGAAGGCAAAAGTGCTCTTAGCACTGAGGAGTGTTCAAGTTCTACTTGACTAAGTGTGTCTTTTGATACCAAATACATTAAAAATGTCCATTTTTTTCAGAAATAATTTCTTTTTGTTTCTTTGCATTTTGAGGCTGAAATGGCCTAAGGACAGTTTTGTAATTCATCATTACACTACTTCTGTTTGAGAGGATTGTGAAGAGAGTGTTAACTGTAAATCAGGAAAGCAAATGCGAAAACCTGTTTTCTGTGGTTATGTCATTGGGACAACCATTTCAATGTGGCTAGTAGTGGCTGTCATTCAGTTCTTTCAAGTTTATGTATTTTTCTTTATAAAATTAATTTCCTGGCAACTGAAGATGCTTGCCACTTGTCCTCAGAGCACAGTTGGATGGTTAAAGTATCTCAGGTTTCTGTTCATTTTTATTGTATTAATTCCAATTAGTTGTCTTGTTTTGCTTCAATACGCTTATTTTTCCAGATACTTAGTAAATAGGGTGGAAGAGGAAGGATGCTGCACACTCAGCATGTAAAATACAGTTAATAAAGGAGGTAATATTGGGAACACTTTTTAATGTAAAGTGACCTGGAAGTTCTAGGGAGCACATGTGCAGATACACAGAGGACTCTACATACACACTTGAATTCATGCAATATGGAATTGTAGAAGGTGCACATACACAATACAGTCAAAACATCTGGGCCAGTGGTACTGTTTTCATACATCTTAAGGTATAAGGTTCAGTTTTCTAGTAGCGTGAAGAAGTCAGCATGGAGTGAATGAAAACAGAAAAATAATAAAGTTTATGCACCATAAACTGCATCTGTGATACATTTACAATGTGTTTCAAGTAAGATGGGACCCATACCCTAACTCTTTGTAGACTTAAAACTCGCATCAGGTGCAGAGGGGCATTGCAACAGTGCCATCTTTTATAGGATGCCAGTCAAGACCCCTCATACACACCAGGGCACGTGATTTTAATAAGCTATACACAGTTTGTGTCCTTGACTGGAGGAAGATTAATGTTTCTGAGCGTGGATGAGAGTGTAGCCGTGTAGGTAATGCTGAAACATGCGCCTGAGCATGATTCCCCACTTCCCTTCCTTTATTTGCCAAGAGCAATCAAAGCCGCCTCGTACAAGCAGCAGCACCACAGGCAATACAAGCAACAGAATAACTGGCAGCTGTTGCTCCTTTGCCTGAAGACCTTGAAAACCATCTATTATTTAAAAGGAATCTTCAGGCCACTCTGTTCCTAAATTTCCCTACCAATGTACCACTCACTGCATGTAAGGCCTGGAATTATTTCTCCCCCTTACTAGAGTGTAAAATTAAAACATAAATAGCAACTTTCTGTAGGCTTGAATGCTGCAGCTGTTCTGCCCTCTCTCAGCCTGCAGACATGGGTAGCTATTGTCTAGTAAAGACACTTTTTAAAGAAGTGACTGCTACTTATTTCTCCCTATGTTTGTACCATTCACTGAATGTCATCAAGCGTGTATAAGAAATACCCAGCACATACCTCATTTTTGATCCCATATGGACTTGCTCTGTGATTTCAGGATATATAAGTCCTAGTCCTGTTGAGCTAAAACATGTGTTTGGGACTTCTGGAACATGCTCAACTTCATCTTACTTCTGAAGAAAGGGTGTCTTTTGATTCATGCTCTAGATTGGGACCCAGAAAATTAGAGGTTAAATATTTTTGCTGTGTTCCAGACAAGCTGCATAACTTTGAGAAAGTAATTTATACCCCTCTGTTCCTAAAAGTATATAATTTGTAAAAATGTGGGAAAACGGTATTTTCATAGCTGACAAAGCCGTCATCAGGAGGTGCTCAAATACACTGGTGACGGACACCACAGGAAAATGGATTTGTAACTCAGGAATCCTGTTCTTCAGAGCACTAAATATCCCGGACATAGTGGAATAAAACATTTTAAAGACAATTGCTCGATCTGTGGAAATAGAAGAGTTAACTGTTTGTACCGTTTCAGCCTGGACCATGTGGATCCAACTGTGTATAACTGAATCTTTTTCAGTTCCAGAAGCACTTGGAACCAAACCACGGTGTACAAATGGGATTAAATAAAAAACAAATATGTTTACATTCTTCCCCCCCCCCTTTTTAAATCTCCAGTGGTATTTTGGATGCTATGATGGGTTTTTTTAGTGCAAGGTTCTATTGAGTTTTAAATGTTTAAAGTTAGGATGTTAGAACAGCTTTCTGTTGCTGTCAAGAAGCTGTTCTAGATGCCAAGTTGGGTATGATCAGTCCTGATCTGAAATTACAGAATATTGGTTCCTGTAGCACTTTGGGAGGACAATCTAATCTTATTTTTCCAGAAATTCTAGACCGTCAGTGAAAGTTTCAGATGCCTTTAAAAAGCAAATGAGACACAAAACAATACTAGTTATTCCTAGCAAAAGTTATAGGTGCTAATTCTGATTCAACAACGCTCTTGCTTCACATCAACTTCTACTAGATACTTGCTAAGCCCATTGGCTTTCTCTTAAACCCCTTGCCTTTTAGGACATTTTGATGTAGATACCTGGCATATTGCTATTAGAGCAAGAGGAGAAAAGGGGGTTTGGGTAGTCATCAGAAGTAAGAGGTGCATAACAGCACCTGTGGCTATTTGAGAGTTGCAGCTACTACCATACCTACAAAAACGCCCTGGCCAGCTGAGAGTATAATAGTTTGGATTGCTAGAAACACTGAGATCTGCAAGCAAAATGTCACGTCACCATAATGGAGAAGGCACAGGTCACTGAAATGACAGTTATGCTTGTAAGTTACAGTACAATCTTGCTAAAATGCAAGAGATGATGGACAAAGTGGTTCTCGGAGGAAGAAGGAGGAAAAGAATACAACACAGATTAGAGAGACCCCAGGGCCATTTGAGTTGGCTTTACTTGGCAATCTTATAAAATTTGAAGAAATTATGTGACAGTTTCCACTACTAATGGAGTATATTGCACTTAATATTTTTTAAAGCTGTCCTCCTGCTTTTGCTGAGAAACCAGAATTTATGCTAATGAAGAATACTTGTCTGTTCAGTCTTGTTTCCCCCTCTAGCTTCATCTTACATGATTTCTTTTTCAACTAAAGATAATTCAAAGTTCACACAGCTCTTTTCTGAGAATCATTATGGAGAAAATGTGACAAAACAGAATGTTGAGTTTGTTTTATCATTTCAAACAAACCACTTCCAAGATCTCAGTGACACTAAAATATTAGAATAAAATGATGGAGTGCAAAGAGGCACAAGGGATATACACATGAAAAGTCAACAGAAAAGAAGCTTGAAAAAATTTATTTAAGGCTATCATTTAATATCCTTAAAGCTTAGCCTTTTTATAACAAAGGTTTTAAGAGGGATATTCACTTCTCAGGCATTTGTAACTGCCAGCCCCTTACAAATAACACATATAATTGGTGATTGAATCCTTTGTGTGTAGAAGTCAACTTTTTAGAAAAATAATTTTATCATTAAATATAAATGGAGTTACTTCAGTCCTAATAAATGGAAAATATGAAGATATGGAACTTTCATAGTCTTAAAGCTGTTAAGATAACCATCCCTTATACAATAGGTTTTCCATATATAAACCTTTGGCAACACTAAACTATAGTACAATTATTTCTTGGCATGCAAGGTGACATATCTTTGTTACACCTAATGTAAATGACAGAATACAGATTTCAGAATCTCTTAATAACTGGCAGTTGATGCAATGAAGATCTTCATTTATCCCATTTTTATTCTGCATTTTTACTGGTATTCTCCCAAAAGGTCCCTGGAAAAAAAAGCAGCAGCAATTAGGACATATTATAAATCTCCCAAGATTTATGAAATATGTGTGGACCATATTTTTTCTGTTTAAGAGTTAGCAGATGTTAATTCCACAGACCCCTCAATGCCTCTCTCTAATAACAGATTGAAAACAATTATTCCTAAAGGAAAAGCTTTTTAATAGTTTCTAATAGATAATTTTCCTAAATTGTTTGTTTCAATGCTGAACTACAAACACACATAATAAAAACTGTATTTTAACTATAGCTTCTAAATTTTTTGAGACAGTATTGGTTGTTTCAGATTTCCAAGATCAACTAGTCATTTGGGTGCTTCAGTAGTCCAAAGACTAAAAGTAATTAATTTTTACAGAGTGGACATCCAACATTTTAAAAAATCTGGCCACTCACATGTGCCTTGAGTTGGCATTTTATTATTTTTGAAATGCTTTGTTAATGTTAACAAATAATTCTTAAATATTAACCTGTTCACAGAGCTCAGAAACTATGTTGCTTTGCCAACAGCATTTGCCTATATACAGGCAAACTAAAGCAGCGTTCCTAAATAGCTATCAGGAACGCAGATTACAATACCCTATTCCCTAATGACAAGCCACAATTTAAGGCAGTGGTTTATATCACGGTCTTTAAAGAATAATCAATTATTTGGTGTAATTTTACCAATAAATATTTCTGATTTTATAATGCCCCTGCAAAGGAGAGTTTTATTTTTCAGTAATTTAATATAACCTTACTTCTGGTAACATTCAGTGGCAAAACTCCCCTCAAGTTAAATAGGAAACTATTAAATAGGTTCACCACTGATGCAAAATACAAGTTATATTTGGAATGAGTTTTGTTCAGTGTCTTACCCTTGTTGAGCACTGTCTGTAACAAAGTTTGTAAAACACAGTTACAGATATGTCAATAGTTAAGAGAAAAATTAGCAGTATTTTCCCTATGTGTGACAAATACATTTAAACCCGCAGTATATTAAGAATAACACAATCAAAATTCAGGCACCTTTGGGTAACTTTTGTGTTAATCAGCCATTTTAGGAACTCTTTGGCAGCCATGTCATCAAGGACTTTGTTGATATCACTCGTGAAAGTGCCATCCGCATGTCTTCGGCCCATTTCTTCGGCCACAAGAGCTTTTTCTGGGAAACTTCAAAGGGAAGAAATTATCAAACAATTTGCAGATCAAAATAAGGAGTTGATTTTAAGGAGTTAAGGGTTGAGCCTGATGTTATGGCTCAGTATAGCACCATGTATATCAGAACATCTTTTGAGGCATTATTTTCACAACAGAATAAAGGATGGAAGTCTCCCTTTACCAGATGGGGACTGTTCCTTCAGGTGAGTCTAAATTCCTATCTAGCAGTTTTGAAAAAGCCATACATACAAAAACATATCTCAGTCTGCAATGTCTATGCCAACTAGACTAGGCATCAATAAAACTCACAGTAGATTTGCTAAGAATCATTATTTAAGGCATATCACTACTAAAACATTGTAGTCAAATTTTCATACTTTTTTCCTGTTTTAATTGGACTTAAGTCCTAGTTATATGGTTACAATTATATTGCATAAGTATTTAGATATCAAGAGCAGCAACTTTTTGGGGAGGTTAAAATAACTCAATTACAACACCTGTATAAAATCTATGTGCTTGTTTGCTGTACAATAGCATTTTATATTTGGAATCAGATCCTGATTCTTGCTCTGTCCTGTTTTGACTGCTGGAAAACCATTATGCCAAGAGCCTGATTTAGAAAACTTTCCTCTCTTGTTTCATCCCATCAAATATAGGAAGATTTTAATGGGTTCCATTAAGGTGGGCTGATGCTGAAGCACACTGTACTTTGGGACCAATGACAGGCAGACTGGTTCTTTTCATGCAATAATTTCAGGGAAGGAATTTCAGGGAAGGCTATGTACAAGTTTGACCACAAATAATACTAAATATTGGAAAGCAGAAGTGTGGTCTACATTTAATTGTCCATCTAGGTTTCTAAGCTCAGTTCATGACAGCTAGGTTGTATTTCTCTCTTACGGATACTGAAATACCCTATTTCTGCTCATGAAATTAAAACATGACAGAAAAACAACTGCAAATCTGAACATCACTATGAAGTGGCACCAGCCTTTCCTTTCTCTGTATAGCTGACCTAATTTATTTAACTCTGTTTTTTCAGGAAATCATCATTATTTACAAAATTTACTTTTACCTATTTAGTCTTCCTTGACTACAACACACAATCTTGTCTTACAGATTATGTTTTATTATTATTATTATTTATTATTTTTATGTAGTGCGAGAGACTTACATAGTACTTTACAGCTGGTAGAATATATAATCAGAGGACGAACTGAAATCCCTGCCCCGAAGAGCTTACAGTCTAAAGGCACAAATAAGTACAGAACAGTTAAAAGGTGGGGAGTGGCATGTGCATGGTGTAGCTCCTAACCATGCAGAGTTGGAAACAGATGAGATGATAGAAGGTGCCTGCAGGAGATTGAAGGTAATGCCATTCTAAGTGTAAGACTATCATGAAAAAAGGTGTAAAGTCATTAGTGAGTACATGAAGTGAATAGGCTTGAGAAATCTGCAATGACTATGTGGAGAACAAGATATTAAAGAAAGAAATCAGAGACATAGGTAGGTCAAAACTGTGGAGCACTGCGTCCAGGAAACTGTGAACCATAGCAAAAGACGTAGAGGTGTCTTAAAAAGGCAAATAATTCATAGTTGTAGGAAATTATAGTTATTTTGGCAGCAGCAACTTGGGGAGACTTTGTGGAGCATGGGAAGAGGAAAAGAAGTCATCAGTTACTGCTGGGAATGATCACCGGCACCTGGGGTACAGCTGAATGACATTGGTAAAAATTTAGTCTTGGAAATATTGGAGAGGAAAAGATCGACTGTAAAAGGGAAAAAAAGAGAAAGTCATTTGAGATGACACTGACTTGAATCATCTCAATGATAGTTAAGGAGACTGTAAGCAATGTTATGTGAAGGGGAAAGGTGGTAGGTAGAGGAAGGTCTAGTTTAGTTTTAGATATGTTGGCCTTAAATATAACTTGACCTTTTAGAGTGTAACAGCATACTGAACAGGTTTGTTTTAATCTGTATTTGAACTTAATAATGTAAAGTGGTAGTCTAACACCCACAGAATATCTTCTATTACAAAAGAAAAACATGAAGGACAGCAAGAATGATCAAAAACACATCAAGGTTTCATCAGACTTGATTTCTAACCCCAAAAGCAAGGCAAAATTTAATAATAGGAATGGATGGATTCTTACTCTCTTCTTCCTCGTCCATTCACTAACCAAGCAATGAACTCTTTAGCAGCTTGACCTTCCAAATAAGAGGTGATATCACTGGTATAGGTGCCTTCAGCATGTCTCTCGAATTCAGCATGACGCTTGGAGATCGCATTGCTGGAAGAAGAGCAATAGTGTAGGAGCAGACTGCATAAGGACTTAATTTTTTTGCTGACCTTCATTGATTTATATTTCCCACCCACCAGACTAGCATTTCTTATTAGGGAGAGGGTTTTTTTTTTCGCTTCTCAAATTACTCTTGATTTTTTTTTTTTCCCTGATATCTTTCAGTTCTGAAGGCATTGTCTGTGCTATGCAATACATTTTTGTGCAGAGATGCCTGAACTAGTTCTGAACAAATCAAATCAGGTGCTGAAAGCAATTATAGCTGCATTAGAATAGTCTTCTGCTAGATTAATTAGCTATGATCAACAAACTGTATTGTATTATACAGAAATACTTTTTGTTACCTCTTGTATTAACCTAAAAATCTCCATTAAGCCACTCCTCCTACCTTCATCTTCATTATCTCTTAGCCAAACTGTTCAGACTTAATTCCTTTTGAATTTACATTTTGAATTGTTTTTTAAATACCCTTTTAAATTGTCATTCTGACCAAGTGATAATCTTGGAACAATTTCAAGCCTGATCACCTCCAGCTTAATAGAGAAAGACAATTGCCTTCTCCCTCCCTACACCTCATTGTGCTTCCTTCTCTGATATAGCACAAAATTATGTCACACTGGCCCTTAGGAAGGCAAGCTGCACTGAGAAGTAGACATATTATGGAATATTTTCCACGAATAAGTTCCCTAGCATTTCTATTTCAGAATTTGCTAATTTCTGCCCAATTCTCAGGGCCTCTAGCTCTTTCTATTTTTTTTTTATCTTCTTGGGATTTCACCATTCCTCCTAATTTAGTACCATCTGCACTTTTCATCAGCATGCTAACTAGAGTTGTTTGGAACATTTTTAATGAAACATGAATTTTGTTGAGATATGCTGTTTCATTGAAGCTGAAACATTATTACAGATTTGTTACTGATATTGACAGTGTTTTGAACGGAAGGATCTTTGTGATCCGGGCTATCCTCTTTGGAATTTCTGACAAAAGGAAGAATTAATATAGGTATTTCAATCTGTTTCGCAAAAACACTTACTGGGTTTTTGTTTTATTTGTTTCAAATTTCCAATCCCCCCAAACCTCTCCCAAAAACATTGTCAAGAAACAAAATTCTGGCCTCCAGCAGGTCTTGTGTTGTCCTTTCCTGTAATGGGCAGTTTACGTAACATGGGACTGAGTGCTTAGGGCTGAGCATTGTATCGTGTTTTATCAGCTCTCTGCAAACTGGTGCCTGGCCATTTTCCTTTCATTAGTCTTCTGACTGGTTTTCTTTTGCTCAACATAATGGGTTTTTTTGCTTCAGCCTTTTTCTATACCAAGTTTTTCCTTTTATCTTATTCTCTACTCCCCTTTATTACTTGAAATGTCCTTTCCTGAAATCTGTTCTCGTCCTGTTGCATTCCTTGAAGCCACTGCACACAGGTACAGGAATAAATAACATGGAGACATTTCCTCTTTCTTTGTAAAAAGCAGATGCGAGATAATTTCTTTTGATAGGTATTTCTTGGATTATGGTAACATTGTAAAGAACACTAGTTGTTTTCTTTCTTGTTGAACAGAAAATGAGCTCAAACTATTTTTGAGTAACAAGTTGTGGCAACTAGAATACCTTGAGAGCTGGTCCGGGAATTTGTCATTTTCTTTGTCCTCCTGTCCTTGTTGGCTGTAGTGGAATTCCACAATTATTAGATCATTATTACCAGTACATTGCAGAGCATGCATAAGCTGATAAGATTTTATTGGTTATTATTTAAATATTATGATAAACAACCATGACTGATAGGTGAATATTATAAATAATTTCAGGCTTATGAATTTAAATTAATACAATATCAAGAAATTGTTACTTTATACTTTAAAGACTTCCACAGGGATTTAAAAGTATTAATATCATAGATTTTTGAATTCCGTGGACAGATCTTCTCTAGAACACAGGGCACAGACTTACATGCTTTTACATTATTCTTGTTCTCAGCTTGGTAGCTTGTGTTTAATCAAAGTATATTTTCAAAAAACATGCCAACTCATGCCTTAACAGTATACTTGTGATACTGGTAAAGTATCCAGTGGTCAACAAAACTTAAACTTTAGCTCCCTTTTCACAAATGAAACTTCAGGATTAGAGTATCCATAGATAGGAAAGTTTTATTAAGGCCTAATGGCCCAGACCTTTACATTGTATTTACATATTTTATTCCTATTGACCTTAATTCATTCACTGAAACAATCTGTTCCAGAGAGGCTGAAATAGTCTTTTTAGATGGCATATCAGGTAATAAACTGATACTACACTTGATTTATCCAAATCCTTTTGACTGATTTTGCACATATTCCCATTTCTAATAATATATTAACATTATATATAAATTTTCCTTAAGTACTTTACTTATTTGAGGATTATACATGGTCTGTGATGGGAAGCTGAAATCAAGAAACTGAATTCAGCTAGATTTTTGGCTGTTTCTGTATATGGAGATCTATGGCAATGTGACCAAAATGCTTACCCATTTCTTTTAGTGCTCATTAACCATTGCACAAAGTCCTGAGCTCGTCTAGTGTCCAAGTACTTGCTGTAATCACTGGTGAATGTGCCTTGTGAGTGACGTTTCACTTCATTCAGCTGTCTAGATTCATCTAATGGTTCAGACTGGGAAGCTTTGAATGATCTGTGAAAAGTTTAGAACTCCTTAATTGGCAATGGTTATAGTAATTCTACAGCTGCATTGACTTTTGTTTCAAAAATACTATTTTATACTTTCACAAAGTGATAGCAAGTGGCATATTGATCACTAGCTGGCTAGTAAAATGAATCAACATAGCAGACTGGATACTGCACAATTACAAGGTCTTCTTGGATAACTAAGGGAGCTGTTGTTTGTAATACCAAAAACTTCTGTGCTACACTTCGCAATATTAAAAACTTTTGCCAATTCCAATGGTAGATTAAGTACTGTGTAATAGTATATTAAGAACTATCTCTAAGTCATAGTATATTTTGCTTCAAACGATAAGAAAACAAAGTTCAGGCCAAGTGTTTCTAGAAGTTTGAGCTAAAGAATTTACCTTGATTTCTCCTCTGTATCCTGAAGAGGATTTTGCCAGCTGCCTTGAACTATCATTAAAAGGAGCCCAGCAACAAAATAAACACTCTTCATTTTCATTGCCTGCCAAAACAGAAATAAGGCAACAAAGAAAAATGTAATCATCTTTACCTACGTCTGAATCAATTACATCAAAAAGAGACATCCTTAATGCTGATCTAAACTTGAAGATATTGAAACCCTGTGAGGACGGGGTCCACGTCCAGTGGATGGAGACTGTAGTGCCTTGAGTAGGCATTCAGAAGATGTGGTCTCTATTCTAGTCTTTAGGTTCTAGTCTCTATTCTAGAATGCAAGGTGAGCTGAGAGCAACTGCATCCTCACTTTTGTAATATGAGGATAAAGGTCTGTATCTCCTTTGCTCTGTGTTCTGCTGATGGCAAACATTAGGCCTGTTTCTATAATATTGTTTTATTGCAGAACTAGGGTATTGGTGTGACTTTTATTTTTTTTCCAGCTCATTCACTAGAGAAAAAACAAAGCAGATCTTTGTCAAGAATACCGTCACGTTAGCAGCTCCCCATTCTTTCCTTCTGGCCCTCCACCCTCCTTTTAAAAGTTTTTTTGAAATAACAGATGTTGCAGCAGTAGACCTCTGGACTTAATAATGACTTATTAATAGGTATGACTCCTTAGAAAAAAAACCACACCAAACCACACACTGGCTTGTGGTCAATTCATGACGTGATATGTCAAGTTTTGCTTGTTGCACTATTGACATAATACTTTATTTCAGCTTAAGGGCTTCCATTATGGGGCTATATGGGATATACAACATATGGGGTATATACTTCATATTAATGGTAATAAACCAAAGCAGAAAATATTGTATCTCAGATGTAATTTTTACTGTTACAGGTCATTCTATTGGCTTCAACCATGTAACAGAAATGGCCACATTATTATATGTGTCTTCATCACGTGCATTGTAATAACTTGACCAGTCTCACTGACTTTAATGTGAGATTGTTCAATGTAAACTAGAGTATTACAGTCTGTACAAATGCTTTGGTGATCCACAGCCAAGCTGTGCTTCCCTTACTTGCATTAGTGACTGGTTTACTCATGCAAGTAGTACAGTTATAACTTCTAGTGAATAGTCACCAATGGGAATAAGGCATTCTCTAATCCCCTAATTATGTGTGCTACAATTTTCATTATTTAATGTAGTATTATTAGTCTGTTGACACATGATCCCCTATAGGACAAACTCTGTTGAACAAAGAAATGCTATTCATTTTAGGCTCACAAAACCCTGTGCAAAAGGGACTATGAGCAGCTAATGGCTAATAGGCTCAAAAGTGCTTTGCATAAACAGAAAATGAGAGGAAATCTACTTACAAAATCAACTAGTATATATTGTTTATTTTTCATTATTTTGGATCACTTAAATTTATGGAATGAATGTATAGAAAAGGAAATGAATTTAAAATTTGGTTAGGTACTTTTGACCTTGACAAAGAAATTGAATATGCCATTCATTCAATGGCTAAATGCTCATTCATTGAATGATGAATAGTAAATGTTCATTCATTCTAACTTTAAAATCAGTATGGATCACAATATTAATCTGCTGTAAAGCAACAGAAGTTGCAATGAGTTCACATCAGCAAAATGTCGCTGGAAATAATTTCATCATGTACTTGGACTGATACTTGTGTATTTGAAAGAGCCCTTCTGCCATCCATGACACTTTCCTATGGAAGTTTATGTTACAGTCTGAAAAACAAAAGGAGATAGGAAAGGTGAGTGCATTGAAGTAAAGTGGTAGGTGGCAAAGTAAGACCCAGCCAAAAAACACCGTCCCCACTAAATGTAAGCTGCGCTGAACTCCTCCGGCTCCACTGGAGGAGTTATTTATTGAAATTCAATGTTCTATAAAATAAGGCAGTCTGAGTGAAAACATATCTATTCTCTATTGCAATGCCTTGTCACAATAGGCTGAATTTAAATATACTCTGGCCTGGAGGAAGCCATAAGAAAGTTATGAAGGAATGATGTGTAGAGAAGGTGCAGATAACTCTGACCTGAGATTTAAAGCTGGCTCTGCACTGAGCAGTGCAAATGGGGGGGCTATATGAACATCTCTGAAAAAGTAAACTCCTGCATCAAAAACCTTACTGCTGTAGGACTTCTGATCTGCCCAGTAGTCTGCCCAGCTTCAGAGCAGATTTTTAATGAAATCTGTTTCTTCCATCTATTATAAAATAACTTATAGTTGGAGATGCAAAGCTTGACTGTTGGCAGGCATTTTACCTATGGTTAGGAAGAATGTATTGCTTCTGGTACTCTGTGAGGCCTAATTTTAATTTAAGAGAATCTTAATGAATAATATAAATATTTTACTAGAATACCTCAGTGTCAGTATCAAAATATTTAAGGCAATCAAAATCTTAATCAAATCCTAATCAAAACCAGGAAAATAAATTGATGAATGTAAGATTTTCTGGTGGATTGTACTATTAAGCAATGGAGTCAATTTCCCTCTCTCCACCAGAAGCCACTGCCAGTGTTGGTCATTTTTTCATCAGTGTGTACGGAGACTCTTTTCTGCCTTTTGTAATGTCCTGATATATGAGATTTGATTCCTACACTGGCACATAACCTACTATAGTACCAACAAATACCATAGTGGCCATGTAGTCAGTCCTATTATAACCCTAACTATAGTACTGAATTCTCTTTTCACTGTTTCATTTGGAGCTGTAATTTGGTGGTGCAACACTGACATCCAATGTTTATCCCAAAGAATGCATAATTTCACATTTCATAGGCTTCCAACAATGGAACAAAAGCTCTGCCTATTATTTGGGAGATGAGTCTGCTGTGGTCACAAAAATGGTTTGATTGTAATGTAGTGACCCCCATGCTAGCTGATATGGCTGTAAATGAGTTAACTTAGACACCAAATAAAGTCTGGCTATTGCACCATACATAAGTAAATTTGCCCTGCCTAATGGTGGACTAGCAGTTTGGTATACTTCTACTTAATCAGAAAAACCAAAGAAAAATAGTTTACAGCTGCCTGTAGCTTTCTTAAACCATGATACAGATTAGACATAAACCTAAGTCACTGAGGTGGAATGAAAGAAATAGTCTAGTCGTTAATCCAGCCTCCTTATAGTAATATCAGACACCAAAAGCTATTCTATTACATAAAACTTATGAAAAAAAACCAAATTCAAATCCCATTGTAGTCAGTAAACAGATTTTCAGTGATTTCAATATATCTTGGATCTAAGTCTTATGCCTCAGTCGTATAGAGCTTTCAGATGTGAACAGTCCCACTAGCTACTTTATGCCTTAACAATATGTTTAAAGTTAAATGCATGTTTAGCTTATTTCTAAATTTTTCAGAATAAAAATCTGGGGAGATTACTAAAAAGAAAGATGTATAAAGGCAGTTTTTTGAAATTAATACAGTTTTCAAGCAAGAGAATCCTTATTAATAAAATAAGCATTTTCAAAAGCTATTAAACTTCTGTCAAATATGTTCTTTTAAAAATTTAGAATCAGTTTTGTTTGTTCAACGTTTAGTACTTGCTATTGGTAACCCAAACCAGTAAGAGCAGTTTTCGACAAGTTAAAGAAGCTACAGTTTTTAAAGAAGAAATTGTTATTTTATTCTTAGGAACACAAACGTGTTTTGTAGAGAAAAAGAGATGATCAGCAAAATAATATTTGTTTAGTTTATTCCTGCTAATCAATTCATTTCATAATCAGAAGACAGGTTTTATTTGCTCTAAGTTATTTAGGTCACCAGTAGATACTGCTAAAAACCATGTAATCTTATTGTCAAGGTGCAGGAAAACTAAGGCTAATCTTACACAGAAAATTTTTGTTCCTATGCATGTTAAGACTAATGGAAATGTTTTAATTTCTTTCTGATTGGAGATGAAAAACTTAACACATCTCAGTTTGAACCACCGGAAAGTATGTAACAAATATGTCTCTCAAATCTTGATCAGAAACTTATTTGAATATTATTTCCTTGATCAACCTGATTTTGCTAGTTTTTCCAATATATTTTGCTGCAGATATCTTTTGTACCTATGTGCAATTTTAACTAGCTTAATTTCATTGAGTTTTCAAAAAAGAATCTGTCAAAAGTCAGATTTGTATCTATTTCCAGTTTAAAAATACAAATTATGGAGTTACAGTAGTAAAAAAGGGAATATTTTCATATGAAGATGTATGAATGAATAAAATAGATTTCTATTGACATGAAACTGTTTGCAAATAACAATTATTTCTAATTATAAATAAATTATTTTTTTAGGTAAATGTACTTTACATCTAATTTACCTACCATGCTAGAATGCCTTGTGGAATGTTCTGTAAAATATAACGGTCCTAGTCTAAGGAAATCCATAGTAGGATGGAAGACTAAATTAAATTTTATACAATAATCACAATAACTATTTGAAGGCTTTAATTTTTACTTTTGTGCTATAAAATTTCCTTTTCAGATCTTACAGTGATATGAAAATAATAGTTGCTTGAGACAAACTAATCTAAAAGTAGGGCAGTGGAGTGGGAATATGTAGGGCGATAGAGTGACAATCTGTCTTGGACAGTTTTAAATCAGTGTCTATATAAACCCACTTAATTTGTTTGCATTCTGCTAATTTAATCCCCGTTGATTCATATTTAGGCAGTATCTATAAGGAGTGAATATTTTTAAACTCATGTTCATTAAATATCTCTAGAGAAGATACTAAAGGAGATAAAAATATAAAAATAAATAATTATGTCTCTCACATTTAAATTCTTGCTACAGTGCATGTCTTTCATGTTCTCATGGTTAATCTTCCTTCTTTCAATTGCTTCTGCAACCCAAACAGTTGATTTCCCTTTTTTGGATCATTCTCTGTTGAACTGATTCAATACGTTAAAAGATTTAAATGATGATGTCATTAACTCCAAACATCAGTGAGTATAACCACAGAAGAAAGCACCCATTTGCTGAAAGATCCTGCACCTCTATTGCAAACTTTGGGCAATACAATTCAGATAATGCACTCAGCTTTCTCAAACAAATTGTACTGGTAGTTCATATAAATCTTACCTTTTTATACTTTGAAGTGATATGATGCAGTTGTAGAAAGAGCTGCTACTCTCTCTTCTGGAACTATGGCAAGCCTTGAGGATCCTGAGATCTGCCTAGCTGCCTCTTTTGCACAGACTTATATATATACTGTTCAGCTCTAGTAAGCATTACGAGAGTGCATCATTGCTGACAGTTTCCTTATTCAACTTAAAAAAAAAAAGTCATCGTATTTGCTATTCATTTCATTTGATAATTTTACAAGCAATTTCACACATTCATTCTGCTTACTTTATGACATCAATGCTAACATGGATTTGCAAAAGGAGTGAGGTAGCAATGTCCAAAGAAGTAACTATCACACAGAAGGGCATTAGGATGACAAACAGTGGGCTAAAGGTGCCTGGGATTAAGGCACCAATTTCTCCAAATTCTGATTTGCCACATTTAACATTTAGAATCCCGGTCCTGTTGACATCAATAGCATCAACTTCCCCTATCAGTTGTAAATCAAGGTTTATAAATTTAATACACTGTTAACAATAACCAACACAACTCCCCCCAAAGCCCTTGAATGATTCTTCAAGTAATCTTGTGCCAATATAATGAACTTGAAGAGATGTGAAGTACTGCAGTGATGGCTACCCACTATGCAAAGCCTAGCAGAGGTCAAATTTAACAAAAAGATTTGATTACTCTTAGATGTAAAATGCCAACTTCGTGAAGTCTACTGTATGAAAATTCATACTCACTTGAGAACTGTATGCCAAACATTCCTTATAAATTGAGTTTCACACTGTGGCCTACAGATTTATGCAAGATAAGCCTTTTGCACACGTCTCCTTTCCCTACAAGGAAAAACAATCCAAAACCAAAACAGGTTTGAGCTTTGTAGCTGTGTATGTTCTATGCAACTATTGTCAAGGTCCTACACCATTCAGTAATAGGAGCAATTTCATAGCTGCGGTGGGGCAGCATTGCCAAAGAAGACTATGTTCAGCTATCTGGTGACCACAGGTAGGAGAGATTGACACAATGCTTGTCAATGGCCCTGGCAGCTGAAAAAACCTGCCAGTCAGGAATATGGGTCTTTTATCCTATCTATGAAGTAACAAGTGAGATGATATCCCCCTTCAAGAAAGTCCTGGAGAAGTTTTCATTTACAGACTTTTTCATACATCATGATAATCCTTTTTAAAATGCAAAAGGGCACCAAAAATGAAATATGATTATTACATATGTCAGGTGCGAGGCAGTCCAGGAGACACATTAAATATGAAGGACTTCACTTTAAGCTTCAGTTCTGCTCTGTAGAGGAAAGGGTCTGGAATCACAGTGGACATCTCACTGAACATTAACAACAGCCTGTGCTCCAGTCTGGAGTGACCCATGGTCTAATTTGTGGCACAAAGCATACATATTACAGCAAACCCTCTCATTTCCCCTAACACTGCTCCATGAGCCAGCAAAGAGTCTTCTTCAGTGAGGTAATTTTCTGCTGGCTGACCACAGCCAGATTGGCATAGCCCATATGATACAATGGAGGCAGTGTATAAACTTAATAACCCTAGTGTTAGAGTGGCAAACAAAATTTAATGGATCCTTCCTAGAGCTCTATCCTAAATACCTTGCTGTGGTACCACAGTATGGGTTTAGGGAAACATTAACTCTCACTACACAGTCCACATAATCATTTTAAAATATTTTTTTGTGTGTGTTTGTTAGAATAATTTTTGTCTGCTCTTGGATCCATCTACTGAGATTCATGGTCCATTTTCGTAATTTCTAGATACAATGCAAGTGTCTACTAATGCTGCTGCTGAAAACTTAAGAGCACAGCTTCTGTTCCTCTCATCATTGCCTTCTGTTTGTACCTTCAGTCATTTCTGAGAGCCTTATTTTGACTTTTTGTTACTCTCCTTTTTAATTACTACTTCTTTCCCCCTCTTTTTCACATGTTCTCTTCGCCATGTCTTCTTTCTTCCTGCTCCTAATTGTATTTTTCACGTCCATTCCAAGTCATGAATTCCCAGTCATTGATTGGCATAGGATATACAAACTTGCATACATATTTATCAAACCTGGCTTTTCAGATTTTTTTTGTATGAAATGACCAGAATTACCATCTCCATATACCAGCCTTCCCTAGGCAAACAGCTGTGTAACGTCTAAGACATGGTGCCAAAGGAGCCAAAATAAGCCTGGAAACAACCTTATACCCCAAATCTACTTATTTTCATGAGATGCTGAGATACTTTGTCATCTTTATCTCAGAATTATTTTTTAATCTACTTTCTATTTAAACTTTATGAGCGTTATATCGGGGATGCAAAATCACAGTTTAAATGTAAGTCCAGCACTATATTAGAAGGCACTGCCTCTCCATGAAGTTGGTCAGCTTTGCGGCCCCTGCGGGAGAAGGCAGGCTGCCCAGCCCTGCAGTACCCCGACAGGACAGCAGATGGTGATGAAAGGGCCGCTTAGACCTTTTTTACACCAGGATGACACATACACTCTTACTGAAATGGATTGCTACAGACAATTATCTCACTCCATGTTGAGTTAAACATACATAGCTTCCTAAACAGGCAATACAGAATGTAAGACAATATCATCTCCTCCAGGAAACAGGCAGTTCTTTTCTTTTTGTTTAGCTCTGTTTATTTTCTTGTGTCAGATAAAGTTCCTTGTTTACAGTAGGATGATTTCAGAAAAAAACATATGAGACAGAGCAGCTCAGTGCACCTGGTTAGGCAGGTTGTTACACAGGCTATATAATCTACCAGGTCATCTAGCATCTAGAAGGTGACTGATTATTTGTTTTTCAAGTGATACAGAGACAATAAAAAGTACAGGAAAGAAGTGAACTGCCATCAAGAACCATGCAACCTTCAGTTGCTATAACTGAATCTATAGTAATACATATTTCAAGAGCACAGCAAACAATTACCAAACAGAAGTAGAAAAGTGTAATGAGTGTATGAAACATGCATATGTACTCAGGTTTTTTCCTCTCATGTTGTAAAATAAAATAGTTAGATGGCACCTTTTGGCAAAAGTCAAGGGCAACCTCACTCTTCTCTATATTATAGTCCACATATGAGACAGTACTTCAACTGAGTCAGACTAAGAGACAGAACCTGAAAGTGACCTGCCTTCAGGAAAGTTTCGTCTTAATGTTCTTCATGATTCACATTAAAAAATCTGTATCTTGGGTTCACTGTATTTGGAGTTGATCAAAGTTTCCTGCTCCATCATCTCAGCACCAGGTAATGGCTGCTATTAAGGACAGTGTACTGCACTCACTGGACAAAAAATCTGTGGGGAAAGTTACAGAACAGGTAAAATGAGAAGCAGAATTCTTACCAGCTGCACACTGAACCTGATGCTGTAGCAGTGACAATTCCAGTTGGCATGGCTTTTCAGAAAAATAGGGCCAATGTATTTGTTATATCTGGCTAGCATACTCTGAATATGATAATTTTCTAGGATGTTTCTCTCAACTCTTTAACTGTTGGTACAAGAAAAAATAATAATTTAAAAAATTTAAATTGTCAAGATTTGAACATTTTAATGAATTAGGAAGTTCCTGACTTTCAAAAGTAAAAAAGTAAAAAAAAGTCCCCAACAAATGGTTTCAAAGAAGTGAAACCTCCACATTTTTCTGTGTATTTCTTCATTACATATTTATTGTTATTACATATCTAAAGAACACAGGAGGGAGGAGAATGTATCTTGGGGTATGACTAGAGGCCCACACCCTTTTCTTTCTTACATTGCACAGAAAGCATTCTCTCCCTAACTTTGTCAACCACGAGTTCAGAGGCTGGGCTGTGCAGCCCCTTTTATTTTCCTATCCTTGCTACATGATAATCAGCCAAAAGAGCCCTGCATTCCCCTTCTGAGGATTAATGCAACATATATAGGAAGAACATGTGTGTAAACACATACATACATAAAACATATGCATCATGTTATATACATACATGTGTACATATACATAACACACACAAATGTGTGCATATGTATGTATACAACTCCATGGCTACACTTTGGAGGGCAAGAATGGCTTTCTGAAACGGAGGATTAGTTTACGGTCTCTAAGCCTGTCCACAGCATGCAACTCCATGCTCACTGCCATGGATGCCGAAGGGTTTGTACCTCAAGAAAGAGACCCGTTGTAACTATGCTCTATCCCACACTGTCTACTCACATCGACTGGAATCGCTCCATTTGAAGTCAATGGAGCTGCATCAATTTGCGCAAGCAGAAGAGCAGGCCAAGTATGTACTAGTTACTTTACATTCTGAGAAGACAATGTTCATAATTGAAAGTAATACCAAATGCTCTTAGCAAATACTGTGAATTATTCAGATTAAATATAGAGCCTTCAAATGACTCTATAAAATGTTCTAAACAGCTGTGCCTTGTAATTGGAACTGACTGGCAAACTGGAAAGTATTGAATGTACTCTGAATTTGACTTCATAATCTGAGTAAAATGAGTATAACACTAACCATATTCTGGAGCCTGGCTGGGGTTATACTTGGTTTTCTACTAATGCTGTTTCCTCTTCAGGCCTTTTCTTCTTTGCAGCTGCACTAATCCTAACTGAAGCAAGGCACATAGCTCCGCATTTGAGGTATGAGGATTGCATGTTCATTGATATGTACAAGTCACACAGCATGAATGAGGTAGATGATGAAAATAGGTGTTGGGGAATGAATGGTTTGGAGTGGAACCAGTGGTTTTCTACTATTTATTCTACACTTCAACTCCTAGAATAAAGCAGTTTTTGCTTTGCAGCTCTAGCTGTATTTTGTAGAAGCTAAACAGGATTCATAGTGGAAACTGACTTTTAAACAACTGTATCTGTGGCTATTTATCAAGGGCCTGTCTACTTAATTCAGAACAACTGTCCCCCATCTTCAGAGGCTTGTATACCTTGTTTATGAGACACCTATTTGAAGACTAACTTTCATTGTCTGAAGTGGTATTTTTGGGTATCTACCCGAAGTGTGAGATTCTTATTCAAAAGAGGAAAGAAGAGCAGAAAGTGCTCAGCATTTTCTGAAAACTGGATCCTCTAAAACATTTGAAAGTGGGAAGCAAAACTTTGAGGATGTTAATTTATCAGCTTAGAAAATCTTGTCATAAAAACTATCATTTCTTAGTTTCATAATAAGTTGTGTCCCAGTGTTGGCTCTTGCATACCATAGTCTATGTCTGCAGTATAGATATATATACTTTTTATTCATGTATAAGGCTTAAACATATTTTTGTTAGCTTCAGCTTGATTCCTCAGGAAAAGCCCTTTCACCTTGAACTGTGTTGAAGCTCTGTTAAAGAAGAGCCTATACTGCAGGCTAGATTAAAAAGGAATCGGGCAAATAACTGTTCAGTGAATGTTAATGGTGATGCTTATAGCATGGATTGTGCTTGTAGACAGCAATGCAGAATGGAAAATGTTCTCTTTCTAGAGAAGAAAAGGCTCAGGAGGATCTTATCACTGTATATGAATATCTGAAGGGACAGTGTAAAGAAGATGGAGCCAGGCTCTTTCCAGTGGTGCCCAGTGACAGAACAAGAGGCAACAGGCACAAACTAAAACACAGAAGGTTCTGTCTGAACATAAGGAAACACTTTTTTACTGTGAGGGTGACCAAGCACTGGCAGAGGTGGTGCAGAGAGGTTGTGGAGTCTCCATCCTTTTAGATATTCAAAAGCCATCTGGACATAGTCCTGGGCTGCAGGTGGCCCTGCTTGAACAGGGAGGTGGGACAAGATGATCTTCAAAGTTCCCTTCCAACCCCAACCATTCTGTGATTCTGTGATACTGCAATGGTAGGTTTGAAGTGCTCTGCACCATTTCTAATGAATGACTGCAACGTTTCCTGTTATTAGCACAGGCCAGCAATTTGATGTTGTGTATGTTTTTAAGAGGTTTTTTTTGACACTCACAGCATCCTAGGACATTTTCCCCCAGGTCATCAAAATACATGGTTGCTCAATCATAAAGCTGTCAGGTCAGACATTATTCCATCAACTCGGTGTAAATATCACACTCTGCTGAAGACATATTCCCATTCTTTAGCAAGAACACTGTGTAAGGCCAATAAATTAACAACATGAAAAACAATGACGCAAAACTGACAGCAGCACGATGCACTTGTTTTTTTCATGTGTTATCCCCACAACTGTTTCCTACAAGCCAAGGTAAATGGTGGACAGTTTGGAAGATGTGTACTCTGATTGCCTAAGGAAACAGACAGATATAAGGGCAGATTAATAATGAAACAGCTAATGCATCCCTTGGGAAAGAGGTATCTTCTGTTATTTTATTTGACACATTTTCCTGAAATGTCCCTTATTCCAAATACTTCCAGAAGCTTCTGACTATAGACCTGTGGGCAGGGTGTGTACAACACATTGCATCACTTTATTACTTATAGTGTCCACAAAGGGCCAATTTATCTGGTCAAATTTCCAGAGCTTATAGGATTTTCAAGAGTATAAATAAAAATAAAGGTGCAGAAATTTAAAGAGAACTTAATATATTGATATTTATGTGAGATCTGATACCATGCTTTTTTGAAAATTGCTCTAGGTTCCCAATGACATATTCAGGTACATAAAACCTTTAAGCACCTGGGATAAGAGCTTGATTTTTCTCTCTTTCGCCACAATTTTGCAATGGTTTCTGTGGTGTTGTATCAATATAAGAAATTGAGAGTTAAATCTCAGTAATATCAACTGAATTGTATTCCTTATTTGTAAAATAAACACATTAGTGAGACTACTGTTGTGTGCAGCAAATGCACATAGGACCATACAATCAACATCTAATTAGCCTCACTTCATGTTATATTTGCTTAATGTTAACTTTCTTAGAGCTATAATTTTTTCCTTTAACCATTATAGCAGTTGAATTTTAATTACATTACCAACAAAAAGCTCATTAACGTCACGTAATTGGCAGCGTTTCCAAAAAAACCTGAACTAATTGAGTATTTTCTGAAGAGTTCCCATCAAAGTATAATTTAACCATTACAAACAGCTTGGCAACTACATTTACATAAAGATGTGTCTGAGGAATGTTCTCATGTGTGGAAAATCAGATTTGATATTGCCATTAACAAAACGAAGGAAGCTGTTACATAGCAAATCACTTCCACATTTTAATGATTTTGGCTAAACCCCATGTTTTTGTCAAGAGGGTCAAATGAAACCCCTTGCTTTTCCACAAAGAAGCAGCAACCGATCTCTGACTGAGAGTTAGGAAGCAGCTTGCTTTGTGGGAAGGCTACTCCACAATCTTTTTCAGGTTATTTTGTACTCTCACGGGCTAATAGCAGAGATGAGATACTGTGTTAGCCAGACCATGGTTCTTATGCGGTAGGCTAACTCAGAATTTTTTAAACACGTGACCAGAGAATCATTTACTCTACAATGGATCTCTTGCCAATTATCTTGTTCATATTCTTATATTATGACAGGACTGATTTAATTACTAATCAAAAGAACACAACTATTCCAATCATTACTAGCCTCTAGCATTTTTTAAAGACTCCCTAAAATAGTTCCACTGGAAACAAAGCAAAGAAATCCTTTGATCCTTCCCCTCCAGTCTGGGATGAATGTCACTGAGATTAATTTGAATGCTGAGGTGATGATTAGAGATTAAAACCAGGCTAATATGGCTCACATATTCTGAATACAGGGAGAAAACCCACTGACATAAAATAGCTATCATGAATGTCCTGCTTTCATATTTAAACCTGAACACTGAGAGTTTTGCAGAATCAAGGTTTCAAATAAGAGTTAAATAAAATTTGAACATAGCATTCAATATTCTCAATAATTATCCAAACTTCAGCTTTAAATATTGTGTGTTCCTATCTCTGCTTGGATTCTTTCCAAGAAATTGGAAATAAATTTCGAGAAACTGGTTCTTGTCAGGATGCTAATTAGGTACTTGCACTGCTTTCTTTGTCCTTTCCCATTTTACAGTTGTAGTTAACAAATGCAAGCATATTCATCTGGCAGTGTGCCTTTGCAATGGACCACCTATCTTTGGATTGCAGAATGTAAGTTTGAGCAAGACGGCAATAGATGCACATGGCATTTTACATTCTGATTTTATTTTTTCTATCAAACAGGTGTTAAATGTGCCAAAACATGTATTAGCATAACATTTGCTAATATGCAATATCAAAAGTGGATGTAAACATCAAGTTTAAAACTTCAAAGTTCCTGTTATCAATTCACCTGAAAACTATATAACCTGGGCACTGTTATCATTGCATTCTCCCAGAGGTGTATCAGATGCCTTAGCATGCTCTGAATAGCCTACTTATTCTGACAAAGAAAAACATTGTTTGAGGAAGTGGGTCATATGTGTGTAGAGATGTTTGCTGGAAAGGCCTGGAATTCCATGGTTCTGGTCAGTATACCACTGAAAAAGAAAAAAAAAAAAGCCATAAAACCCCTATGTTATGTTTTCAATTCTGCAATAGTTAAACAATACAAGAACTTTATTTTATTACCATATAGAAGAAAGTGGATGCCTCAAGAAAACAGAGGGACTTGCTAATCTTTTTTCTTTTCATCAGTTTCCAGTATTCATATTCTTGCCAGAAAAAAGTTTCTAAACCTTCTATAATCTAGGAGCAAGCATTACTACCTCAGTACTGACAAGTCAGTTGTATCAAGTCAGGCAAAAGAGCTTTGAGATGCCCTTAGGGATGAAATGCCCTTGACCTGCTGCATGGCCTTCGCAATAGGGGTCACAGTCTTGCTTAGGAATACTGGGCTCTAAGCAACAAGCTTTCAGCCAAATGTTGTGGAATTCTATTCAAAACATCCTGCATTACAGCAGGGCCATGAACATTATGAATGGTGTACTGCAAACAAAATACACGTATGAATTATGCCAACTCTTAGAAATAACTGACATTCCCCTGTAGCTGAACTAGAATGACTACAACTGCATACAGTATTCCAGATACTTGAGAAATAACCTGGGTTTACGAAATACCAGTGAAGGAGGCAGAAAATGCGGAATACACAAAAGGGCCTACAAACCCCAAGTACAGGGGGATCCCTGTGTGATCCCTTTTTGGGGAGTTCATGGCCCTGGGAAAACGGACTCAGGTAGAAGGCCAGTACGTTTGATAGCAGGCAAACACTTTGGTCATTAGCCCTGAGAAAAAAGGTGCAGAAACAGAGCTTAGCATGTAATTCAGAACTACTTTTCCCCCGTTCATTCCTCATGTATATCCTCTAACCTCTTGCTTATGTGTTTCTCTCTTTGCCTGCACCTGCTACCCCAAGCAAGTTTTGTGGAGAACTTGGTTTTTTTTCTGATCCTGGATATACTACTTGGATACGTTATACCCTTTTTGCTTGTTTCACCTCATGCCTGTGGCAGGCATGTCCAGTTCAAGATAGAATCCATCAGAACCAGTGATAGTTTTGGCCCCAGAAGCCAGCTCCTTCATCTTCCTCTCTTTTACTAGCTATCAGCAACTTTCATAAGGAGGCTGGTTTCTCATTCTTCTCCCTGGCTCTTTTTAAAAGCCTCGAAGTTAATTCTTGACAAGAGAGAAATCCTGCTAGTATCCAAAGGGCAAGAAGGAAAAAAAAAAAGAGCAGGCAAATCCTTTGAGGAAGAAATTGTTTATGAAGAGTAACAAATGCACTACCAATTGCCAGATTTTGAAGCATGTTCAGTTGAACTGGGTCCTTAAAAACATTGCCAAATGTCAGATAAGCTTATTGATAAAGCTATAAACCACTGTTTAAAATGAAAAATAGTCTGTTATTTACCATTGCCTGGAAATCCACCCGTGCATTAACCAGAGCTTTTGCAATTTGTGCTGAGTTCTGAAAATGTACATTATCTGAAAAAGGAAAAAAAGAGATTGGCTGTTGAAACGTGTAAATACCACAAAGCATGAAGTTATAGTGCATTAAGTTGTGTCCACTAATTATCAAGTGATACAGTTGACATTACTAAGAATGAGTAAGCATCTTATAATATGTCATATGGAAATCTACCAAAGATCTAAGTACTGACCCTAATCAAAGGCATAGAAAGATGCTTAATGTTTTTCAAACAAAGTGGTTCTGGCTCTGTATTTGTACTGCCATTTGCAAATCTCACCATCTGCTGTTCCATGGATGAGAAGATACTCTACGTTTTGGAAATTCTTTGCTCTTGCCATCACAGTTGAATTCTGTTGAGAGGAAAAATGAACAGTTCAGCAGCTTCAATTTAAACCACTCAGTCACAGAGCTGAAAGGCTTCCATTACCTAGCAGAATAACAATCAAACAGTTGGACTGGCATAATAATGACAGCAGTGACTTCATATCAATCTGAGATTACAATAGGAGCCATATATATTTAGTGCCTTTTCTAAGGGCCAGTTCACAAAAAGCACAGCACTAGCCATGTGTCGTTCCCTGAACACTACAATTCCTGGCTACCCAGACAGCTCTACCAGGGCAGTTCGGTATTGAGCATTTCTGTTCTTTGAGTTGGGATGGAGAATAGGTACTGAGAACATGATCCAAAATCTTTAATAGGAGTCTTTCCACTAACTTTGGGTGTTAATTCAGGCCTCTCTGTATCCAGAGCTGGTATGTGTGCTGCTAGAGGAAGCTATAGACTTCCTATTAATATGAAGAAAAGAAGAAAGGCAACCTGTTCCAGGTAGGGGAAGCTGTTCTGACCATTTAGTATACTTATGATGTTATTATCAGAGAGCTAAATTTGCATGAAGCAGTTTGCATACCACAGCTAACAGTATCATCCAAAACCTTATGAACATCAACGTTTTAACCTCTCTCACATGAGTTCTTTCCTAGGCTAATGGTTTGTACTGGCAGAACTGTCTGACTTGTCCAAGTGAGAAAATAAGGAACCTTCAATTTAGCATATTTAGGATTGATAAATACAAAACCACAAGTAACTATGGAGATACGAATTTCACAGCAGTAGCTTAGCTGCTACAGGACTGCCACTATGAGAGCTGGTGAGTAATTTTCTTTCTTCACAGTTCTACTTGTCTATAGAAGTGTGATTCAAGTTTAAGGCAGATCAACACAGAAAGAGAATTCTCACCTTGTAGTGCTCAAGATTATCGGATTCTACAGGAAGACCCATAAATCGTTCTGTGTAGATAGATGCTGCGATATTAAAGAAGAAAAAAGCTATAGATAAAGAATATACAGATATTTTTGTGCCTCCAGTGACACATAGCAAATTAAATGTTGTTTATTTTAACCGTATCTGTTCTGCTTGGTTTCCTCATAATACACCACATTTAAACATATTTAAAAAAATCAACTATGGAAGTTAATTAATAAATGTCCTCCAAACCGTCCTTGCAGAAATAGTAGTTTGATACTCATCTGTGGAACCAACAGAAGGTTTTGTGGATAAAGGTAGTTAACTGATACTGCTTTATGCTATTGGGTTGAACTCCAGAAGTCAGTTGGATGAGCCAATGAGCCAATAATACATGGTGGAGAGATGACACAGGCTATTTTTGACACCCTAAAAAAAGAAGCTGAGCAGAATTCCAACCTGGGATGTGTATGTGTATATACAGTAAATATGGATATATATGTTGTCCTTTTCCTATTGAATGGATGGATATATGCAGCAATTAGGGGGAGCAGGAAATGATACAGGCTTGCACTGAAAAAGGGGTGCAATTGCTGTTCAGGTCTCTGTTCAATTCATTTTTCTAACTACAACAAGGACTTAACAGATTTGACAAAATAAATGTGAATAACTGAACAGTATCTATCACCAAGAAATCAGTAGGAACAGCTATCTTTGAGCTGCCTGGGTATTTGTAATTTAACTAAAAGCTGTTATGAAAATTTGTGGAAAACTGACGCAGCAGCTGTCACTACCAGAACATTACTTTCTTTATGACCTTGCCTTGAAAGAGTAACTGACACATATTGAGCAGTCAAGCTGCAGTATTAAAAGAATTTTATTTATTTAACGGAGTCAGGGCTTTCTGACAAAGAAGAGCTGGCATCTTTCCCTCCCGTAAGAGAGGTGATGGCCACTGTAATCAGTAAGGAATTGGGATTGTCTCCCCTGTTGTCCAGTTTGGTACACTGCATTAGAATAATTTTGTTAAAAAGTAGAAATGAGAATCCTCCCAGGAAAGGAAAATGACTCAATATACTCATGTTCCCATGGTTTATTATGTATCCTTTACATATGTTACCATTGAGCGCTAAAGATGTGTACTATGTCTCCCAGATCAGCCAAGTAAGTGTCCTGAAGATAACTCGTTATAAACTAAGTACCAAAAAATCTAAGTACCCTATCTTTTACAAAATCCTTTATCATTCAAAGAAAACAGAAAATGTGCAATATCTGTTGTCAACACAGTGTCAAACAACCATATTGGGCTTAAGTTTTCAATAAAATAGACTCTTTCTGAATGGCTGGCATTTCTACAGTATTCTGAGCCAAATTCTCCACTCTCTTCTACCAGCATAGCTACAACAAGTCCACAGAGGTTAGCAGAATTGCATTACAATGACTAAGTGGAAGATTCGGCTTGTCAATTACTGAGGAAGAAAAAGGAGATAAATTGTGAATTTTAATAAAACAGTCACAGATCTAATGCTTTTAACTATACATTGTCCCCAAATGCAATTTCCCTTGCCATCTTATAACTGTTCAGCTGTTATTAACTCTGACACAAAATGGAGGTGAGTGGGAGGATTTCAGAGAAAAGATTATGGTCGAGACTCTAATCTGTGCATCTAAAAGAGGGTGGGACAGAATTTAGAAGCTCTAGGGGCCAGTACATCCTCTGACATACTGATACTACTTAGAGACTCAAATATGTAGCATCCTGTAGTTTTGCCCCTAACACAGTTCACCCTAATGTTAACATGATCTGTTTGCCAAAACTTATGACTCATGACTTCCTTCTGTTTCCTTCCTTCCTTAGTGGAGGTACATTTGCCTGTTTGGATTTTACAATGTGTTTTTAGCAAGATTCTTTAACTCCCTCCTGAAAATTCAGCTAAAGTAAAGATTGCAAAGGTGTGGGTCTAATCTACTTTAACTTAAAAACTTCATTCAATTTTTAATGGTTGGACGAATGTTTATAATTCTTCTTTTATTGAAGGACTTTTGCAAAAATAGTGCTTTATGCCTGCATTCTGGAAATAATTTTGTGATCATGAGTGAAAATGTCTTAAAAAATCTTGATGCCAGTGAAAACATGAAGACTATGCTTCCGGTGTCATACAAATGTTTTCCCCTTTGTTTGCAAAACACCATAAATACAAGGAATGTCTGTGCTAGTAGTCAGGGAAGGAATCTTCCCCATTTAACCAAAAAATTTTCTCATAACCAAGACTTCTTAGCAAACAACCATATGCCAAGTAAATGTGTTCAAAGTGCTACATTTTGCTCATTGAAAACATGCATGCCATGATTCTTTTTTACACTAAGGTTCCTTTACACCATGCCAAAAGCTTAACAGGTCTGCAAGTAAGTATGAGTATGTGCCTGCTTTATTCCCATAGCAAGGCCCTGCGAGTATACTCCTGGAGCTGTTTCCTCTGAACAGTTTGGAGCCTAAGTCAATAAACATAAAAAAAAAAAATGTCTCGTAACACAACAACACAGGAGGTGTGGCTGAGAAACATCTAAAGGGAAAAATTAAAAAAAAATTATATCAAACACAACTGAGTCCCTCTCTTTTCCACTGCTTTTGGGAAATAACTCTGCAATCACCAGAGATACTGATTCCTGACAGAGATCATCTGCAGTATCTGAAGTTGAAGTGCACTGTGATTCCCTTACTGGCAGAAAAATCATTTCAGCTGTTCCTGAATTCAGTGATACTGTTTTAACAGGATTTTTAGGGAGATCACTCCTGAGTATAGCAGTTTATCAAGAGGGCTTTACACACGTACTGTTACAGATGTGCATATGGAATGATCTGGGCATACCTTCTTCTATGTGACAAAGTCTGTTCCAAACTGCCAGTTGCAGTCAGTTATTTTCAGCAAGGAAAACATTAAACTTAAGGTCTTAAGAGCTTTATGTCTAGGTAATTGCAATGTCTTTAAGTTTCATATTGCCAGTCTTCTGCAATGATTTAATTTAGAAAGTCATTAAATGCTACATCTTGCTTTCCAACTCAGTATTTATGACAAGTTTCCATACCGTAATATTCCCAGCTGGAAACAGGAGCCACAGCCATTCCACATTTAAATACTCCACTGCCAGATCCAAGTGCCAAAGAAGTTACGTATCCACCATAGGACTAGGGAGAAATCACAGACAATTTAAAATTATTGGTGAAGTATCATTTTGTTTTCTGAATCAAACTCATAAATTAATTCCAAAGTATATATTTTGCTTTGAATGCATGGAGGACAAAGCAACAAAAGCTTTTTTTTTTTTTTTAATTTATTTATTTCAAATGGATCTCATGTGATTTCTTGTTAGAGAGATTAGACAATTTTATTGAATCACTTCTTTTTTGCTACTTCTTCAATGCTTATCACAGGATACTGCTCTTATTGCCACTTAGAATCATAGAAAAATTTAAGTTGGTAGGGTCCTTCAAGGTAATCTAGTGCAACCTCTATCTCAAAACAAGGCTAACTTCAGATTTAAATGAGGTTGATCAGAGTCACATCCACATTACAGAGCCTCTCTACTCAATTTGTTTCAACACTGATCACTGTCGTCGTAAAAATTTTTTTCCTAAAACCTAAACAAAACTTCCCTTGTGGCAACTTGTGTTCATTGCCTCTCATCCTTTCAGATGCACCTCCAAGAAGAGTTATAGGTTTTTCCCTCCCTCAAACTACCTAGCTTTTGCTAACGATTGGCATATTGAACCAACCCCATCATCAGTACTAATATGCTCAGCTACTTGAGAACTTGAGGTTGGAGCAATTCCTCCCTACTGCCTGCCACTGTTCCTGTTATTTTCTGGCCTGATTCCTCAAACTGGGACCCAGCAAGGAAGAATAAGTTCATAGCTGGAAGTTAGGTAAAGTAGTAAGTAAGCCTGGATATCAGAATAGATCTGTGCAACTGTGCAAGGCTAGTTGCTGAGACAGGAAAATAATGTAAATAAAAAGCATTTGGTTTGGCTGTCCATAGGATGTGGAACTGGGGTTGCAAAATACTTGTATAAGGTCTTTGGCAAATAATGGGTTACTGTTTAGTTTGGAATGGAGGAAGGGATAAAAATATGGGGTGTGTCATGAAGAATTCTGAAGATTATGATCAACCTCATCAGTAGCATATGAAAGACTAAGGGAAATAAGAAAAACTATTAAATATTTTTTTGTATAAAAGTAAGTTAGTCCCTCCCTCCTCTTGACATTCCAGCTTGAAATGATAGTGAGGGATATGCTAATGGAAACCATAATTCGTATAATTTTTCCAGCTCATTTGATTGGCTCATTTGATCTTTTAAAAAATCAGTCCACAAGGCTAAAAAGTAAAGGATTAGGATCAGGCAGATAAATCTATGTACTGTAACCGGCAGAGAGATAGAGTTCAAAATCTGAATTGCTTTAGCGGTTATTAAAGAGCTTTTGCCACCCAGAAGAGTTTGGTGAGTCTGAAAGTACCATGAGCTGCATAGTTCATGCATACCTGCCAAGCTGCAGGCTATAAATAAGGAAACACCTTTCAACTCCTTTCAAAGGTTATGGACCAGGAAGTGGTATAATAAATAGAAAAAAATGGAAAAAAGGACTGACAAGTTTGGCAATAGTGCTGTTATTTGAATATTGTATCCGCTACTGGGATACAATACTTTAGATGTGTGAAATCTCTTAATTGGTTCTGGAAACACTGTGGTGAAATAAAATATGATGTGATTAAAAAAATAAAATATTTTCATGTGGCCTTAACTTACTTAATGTCACTTTAGAATTACTCACTTGTAAGTGTATGTGTCACAATTTCACCATATGGTACCCCGTTTTATCCTGGTGTTATAGCAGTGTCTGACCAAAGTAATTTAAATATTAGTTGGTAGAAGCCTCATAGAAAGATTTTAGCAACCCTGCTCATGTGCTATCTAAGATCAGGCAACTTCTATAGTTACAGTTGAACTGAGTCTTACAAGATCCATCCTCTAGTGTGTTTCTGGGCAAGCCTCTTACAATGAAACTGGGCCAACGAAAACAAACAAAAACCAGCAGAAAAATAAACAAAACAAACAGTGACAGATCAGAAGAATTCTCCTGGCAAAGATAAACAGTTAAAGAGAATTAAATAAAAGGTCTTTCTGAATGATAATCAGAGAAAAATGAACATGTATAAAGAGAAAAATATTGGAAAATATTAATGAGTGGCTAACGTACCAGTTTATTCTGTAAGCTTTTTTAGTTAGTGCTGCCTGTTACTGCTGGATAGCTGATGCTGATTTACTCAAAGAAGGGGTAAGGGTGGCTAACATAGGTCTGGCCTCCAACCCCCTTCAGCATTCCTTACAGTACTGTCCCTAATCCATGAGACCCTCAGGTGTTGCTTATCAGCTCGTTCTCCTGCATAGTACAATTCTGTTATGCCGAAGCTGCTGAAGCTGGGTAGGAGGCAGGGCTCCAGTTCTGTTTGTGCATTCTTGATCCAGCCATTCATGATGGACATGAGCAATTGAGTCAGATATCCTAAACATCTTAAAAATCTCTATAAAGGGGCTGTGTGGCATTTGTGCTGCCACTGAAGTTGGCTTCAGCTCTCCCATGACACCACTAATCGGTCTGCATCTCATTTCCATGAATGGTCCTACTTTGAAGCTGACAGCACAGGAAAAAGAACCCCAACTATTCCAATAATTTATTTTTCTCCTATTAGAATGCAGTGCTATCCTAAAATTTGTACCTGAGGCATGCTACTCTATTTCTCAGTGCCTAAGGGTAGTGGAATCTGCCCATTTAATAATAAAGACTTGCAACACATCTGGCTATAAAAGGTTCTGGGAGTGTTTCAAAGCAAAGTACACGAAAAAATCAAAGATGAAAACCAGACTGGCTAATTATTTGGAATGACTCCTATACCGTCCAATTTTTCCACTTCTTTGTGAAGCTGTCAATGTTGTACACCCCTCAGACCCACATTCATCCCAACTGACCGTTTCAAAGCCAGCCAAGTATACAGTGATTCAGAAAGAGGCAAGGGTCACATTTTCTGATGAGAGATATTCATAGGACTTTTCTCATTTCAATCTCAGATCAGAAAGGACAATACTTGAATTTTGACACCATGCCAGTGAGTCCCTAAGTTAAAAGTAAAGCCAATTAAAACATCTCAGTTTTGCTTAACTTCAAGTCCAAACAACGTATTAGACATAAGCTTTTCAAAATTCCCTCTTGAGCTGCCAAAGATCCCTTTTTGGGGGCTTGCACTGTTGCAATCGCATGTATATAGGCACCAACAGGAACTATCCCCTTTGGCAATACCATGAAACACTGGTACAAGAAACTTTATACAGATTTAGGACAGAATAAGGAAGAATTAAAACAATTATACTGCAGGATTATTTAAAGATAGATACAAAAAACCCAACCACTTACCCAGCCCCATATTGCTATTCGTTTCTCATCAATAAAACCCATTTCTATAAATTTCCTGTGGAAAAGAAAATCACAGAAATAAATGCATTATTACAAAAGATTGCTAATACTATAACAAATTAGCAAAAAATAATTTTTCTTTCACTTTTTTTCACACATCCCACCAATTTGAGCAAATTGACAATCAGCATAGCATGTCTGATTTCTACAAATTATTCAATTAATAGATATTTCAGAGGAAAAGGAATAATTTTTCTTGAAAGAATAAAAAATGCTGAAATTAATACTTTCTTCATAATAATTTTTGTTCCAGTGGATGAGGACTCTGCCCAACTGGCTTCCTGGCAAAAAAGTTCTTTTTACTTATACTTAGAATCCACCTGGATATTTAGTCCAGACTAGATTAAACATCATACATTATACTCATGTTGCACATGTGCGTATGCAAATGTACAGACATACACTCACACACATGCAGAGAAAAAAGTTCAAAAAGTGTACACCTACTAATAACCACATTTCATTTACCATAGCTGTACCTTCCCGCAGGCTATTATCGTTTTCATCGTTTTAATGCCAAAGGTGCTGGATTACCATTAACATTCAGACCTTATCCTGGAAGATGCTCAACATACTCATCCTACAACGAGTTGATATTCTGATATCTCAAGAGGCACAGTATCAACCTCTGAGATTAGGGATTCCCCGGAGCAATAAGCTTTCTTTTTTATGTGCCTGAAAAGTGAAGAGCACATACTGCTACTATAATAAAAAATAATGATGAGGAAAACATCTTCTAATGCTCCAAGTACGTAATAAGCTTGCAATGGATGAAAGGTGTACCTTGCTTATGCACTCAGTAGTCAAACAGGTCAAAGAGAATCATAAATATTAGGTCTCCTACAAAAATCCTGCATCAGAGTCTGAAGACTGTATTTCTAGAGCTGTCTTAGCAACAGCAAAGAAAAGAGGACGAGGCAAAAGACCACAAAGGTTTGAGAGTGACAGATAAACAAAATAGGTTCAGATACACCCCAGGACACATATTAGCCTTATTTTACTAGGACAAGCACGAGTGACTGAGAACACTCAAAATGCGGGATACTATCTGGGTGGAACAAAGTTAGAAAAGCCAAAAAATGATTCAGCTTTGTTACATTGCTGTCTTAATCCCTGGGGTTCCTCCTACAGTAAAAGCCCCTCCAAGAACTTCCCACTAGAGTATAGGATCCTCTCTAAAAATCATGCATCTTAAACCATGTGTTAGATCAGGAAGATGGAATGCAATACATTTAACTGAATAAAAATTTAGTCTATGTGCTGACAGAAAACTGGGAAGTGTGAAGTCTGAGGTCATTTCTTCACAGCCTGTCTCAGCAGATTTTGCAACTGCAGAATCAGTTCAGGTTTCCTCTGTCTCTGACATTTTATGTCTGAGTGACGATTTAGAGTAATAAAAAACCATTCTCTCTCGTGATATTTTAAAGTATGCCATTGCTGCTGAAAGTTTCAAGAAAGAAAATCAAATAATAGATTAATAGAAAAACCTGACATGATATACAGCTATTCTGTTTCATTTATCACTGAAAAGCATAACGGTGTGTTTATATCATTGAGGAGAAAATGGATTATCACAAAGCAGAAAGGGGAAGGAACAGATACCCTCCTCACACACACTTGTAAATACAGGCTGTGTTCTCAAATAAGTAGAGAAAGCTGTGGAAACCTGGACTGCTACATCCAATTTCTAGCTAAGCTACTCAGAGTCAGGTCTATTACTGGGGGAAACAGGGTATTTACTGTTGCACCTGGAAATCTGTCCATGCTCTGATGGGCCAAATTCCAGACCAAAGGCTAGACTAAATTCCTTATTCCTGCCTTGCACTTATCTCTGTGGGGTTCAAACTAACACTTCTTTAAATGCTCACTTTAGCAGCTCTACTGCTTTTGTAGGCTTAACAGGCAGCTTTTCTTTACAAAACCTCAGCTTTCACTCCCTCCTAAAACCCCTGCTTAGGGAATTATTTTCCTTTGGAACACTTTAAGTGTTTTGATGCAAAGGAGCAACAGCTGGGGAACAACTACCAGAGGACCTCAGACATGTTCTGTTGTTCATAACTATCCTAAAATAGCTTGGAAGGCAAGTTTATGACTAACTGACCTCTAGAAGGCTTGTGTCAGGATTCAGTTTTGCTACAAACTTCACATTTGACCTTTAGCTAATCACTGTGGTACATCACTATGGATCTTTGGCTAATCGCTATGGTCTGAGGTAGGTTTCCCCTACAGGGAAAACTTCATAGTAATGGATAATACATTGGCTTACCTCTCACCACTGATGCTTGTATTTCCTTAGGCCTAGGATTGAAGCCTGTGATGATGCTCTTATAAAATGGAAGTGGCGAGGTCCAAATGTGGACTTAGTAGTATATGGACTTAATATACCACATAAAACCTCACTGACATCAAGCACCTCAGTAATATTTTATTTCTACAAGCCTTCCTGTCTTATTTCCTGGAGACCTCAGCTCTCCAGAAGAAAGGCTGAGAAGTATATTTAATATTTTTTTCCCATTACTTGTTGTAGGTATGTAAATACAACAGTTATACAGGGAGATATTCTACTTACTTCACTGCTGAGATTTGGTCCTCAACTTCATAGATTCCTAGTCTTCGATATACTGCATGCAAAATCTTGTCACCTTGATAAGCTGTCCCTCTGCCATCCACTAGAGCAACAATAATTCCCTCTTTGCTGGCAAGATAGGTTATCCAGCTAATGCTAAATGTTTCTTTTACATTCTGACTGCAAGGTCCTCCGTACCTGAGGATGAAAATTCACATATTTTCAACTCATATTTATAAATTTATAAATGATTACTGAATACTGCACTATAGCTATAGGTACTTCTTACATTTTCTCCACAAGTATTTTGCTGTATGGCTGTGGTTCAGAGACCTCAGCAGACAAACAGTTCCACTACCATTTTCATATATTTGTGAGATTTTGCTATCTAAAATCTGTTTTAATCCTTTAGGTCTTATGCATAAGGCAAATCATTACTTTTAGCTTAGACTAAGGGGTGGAGCATCAGGTGCCTGTCCTAAGGGGAATCCTTGGAAGAATGATGCCTCAAAGACTCAATTCTTGCCTCTCTCCAGATTCCTTAAGTGTAAGAGCCCTTTTTTGGTGCTTTTCTGCTTTTCTGCATTGGATCTCCACATGCAGTCAGCAACGCCAAAGAAAACAGGAGAAAAAAGTACAGCTCCTTACACTTTTTGGCCATCCCCAGACCTTCTTTGTTTCAGTAGGGAATATCATGTGCTGTTGGAGCTGTAGGCAGAACACACCCCACATAGCTGAGCAATACAGAGAGACACTCCTCATGAGAACGGCAAATTACACATTTGACCTCAAGGACACGACTGACTTAATCTTCTACTCTAAACTTCATTCAAACACACTTAGCATTCTTGGACCTTTGGATCATTACTGGTTAATAAAAAATGATGTAAGGTTTATTACACCCACTCAGCTCTCCTTTCTGCCTCTCATTTTTTTTGCACCACTGCAATTTTTGTTGCCTTTCCTGCCTGCAATAAATTAAATTCATGTCAAATGCTCTTTAGAAGGAACATTTGATCAAAGAAGCCAGTCCACATGGTTTAGGGGTGTTTGGGTTTTTTTCTTAAAAAATGAAGCAGGCTCTTGGGTTTTTTTCATATTAGCAAAGCTGAAATCAATAATTTCAGACAGCCTCATGATAAACAGAAGCAGCAACAGAGCTAAGAACTCCAAGCAATGGCCCACATGTTTTTATCCTTTTTCTTTCTCTGAGGAACTAATCCTTGCCATGCTAAGATTAACATTAAAAACCTCATTGCTTTCCATTGGGTTGAATTTCTATCCCAGAACTATATTAAAAAACCCACCACAACAAACAAAAGAGAACTAAGTGGCTTTGCTTTTGCTTCATAAAATGTTGCAAATGTCCTAGGTTTTGTTAAATTATAAGAAGTATGTTTTCTGACAAAACAACAACGTTCAAAGAAAGGAAGTGTTACATACACCTGAATAAGCAGAGGGTACTTCTTGGATCTATCAAACTGTGGGGGTAGAAGCATTTTGTACCACAAAGCTAGAAAAGACATATTAAAATTATATTGTTAATGGTTAAAATGATTCCTCCAAGTATAACCCAGAGTTTGTTGTAATAGTATATGAAAATGAATCAGCACAAACTACACAATGCATGAACTGTGAATCACAGAACTGATGCAAGTAACTGTTTATATTGAGCTGTTGAAGAACAACTTTGAAGAAATAAGATGCCCACTTTTATTTTAATTTAGCTATGCATAAAATTATTATTTCACATAACTCTAGGTTCTCAGTTTTCCAGGTGCCTAGAAAAACACAACTAGGAGTATAACTGTTGTTAAGATTATGAGAAATGAGTTTTGGAAACTTTACACTGATTCATTACCATGCAATATTGTTTGTGAAGTCACTAGTGAAAACAACAGTGTATGCAAGTCAATATAATGTGTAATACATGAACAGCAGTTTACATTTCACATTTTATTACCACCAGACTATAATGTTTTTACATGATATTTAAACACTTTACCAATAGTATTAATGAATTTAAAAAAAAAATTGCATTGTGAAGCTGAGATGTATTTTAACTACTATTTTACTGAGAGATACCCTGAGGCACAGACAAATTGGTTGTTGTCCAACAGGGCAGAACCAGGCCTCTTCCCAATCTGACAGGCTAACAAGTTTGTTCTACAGAAAGACGATACTTACCATAAAAAAATGAAGGCAAAATATTAAAATGGTAGGAATAAAAAGTATAATAAAGATGTGTAATTCTTACTTATACCATCCACTTCAAGTTTATTAATTTCTTCTTTTGGTAGTTTGATCTCTTGCAAAGCAGACTGCAATTCCCAATTGTCTTCCAATACTGTGAGCTCTAAGTAAAAGAAATGCCTGAATTATTAACTAATTTATTGTTAATTCTTCTTCATTAATTGAGATTCCTTTATTTTGTGTTATTAGAACAGAAAGAAATTCTGTGAATTTTACAAGCAGAGTAACGAAATAAACTCAAGACACTTCTAATTGGGCTTGATCACATTGCTAAATAAAAGCAAGGCACTGGTATTATAGTGCACAAATATTCGTTAGATTTTTATAGGATGTACATTTTGCAATGCAAATCATTTCACGTGTTATTTCACTCTGAGTGTTAAGAGTCCTGGATGTTATGAAGAAACTCCTTTCTCCTGCAGAGTCCTCATCCCAGTTTTGTAATATGGTGGGAGCTGGAAATGCAAAATTCATCCCATCATGCAGAACACAGTCCTATATTTCCTCTCTTGCTTACCACAGTAACATCAGTTTAACCTCTGAGACTCTTGGGCAGGATGGTTAAGCGCATAGATGTTTGGGAATATCTTGTTTCTAGGCTAACGCAGGAAATTCAGTTTCTTAAGGGGTTGTGGCAAACCCTTGCTTAACCACTGTATGGTATATTCCTACACAAAGATACTAGACTTACCATATAACTGTCCTTAGTAATATATTACTGCACACTTAGTGAACCTGTTTTGTTGGGTTTTTTTATCTAAAAAGTATTTAAAATCTTTGTTTTACTTGCTTTAGACCCAATTTACAGTTATATAATTTAAAAATGACTACTTAAAATTTAGTCAATTTCCAGCATAGACTGCAGAACTATATGTTATGAATCCACTGGGTATTACTTGTTTATTTATGTGTTTTCCCATGAGTAGTGATGGATGAAGAATATTGTGCATAATGGAAAACTGTGACTTTTAGCTTCACTTTCAAAATGAAAGAGCCTTTTAAAACTGCAGGAGATTTTTCTTTGTTAGTTTACCTTTTTTTTTTTTTTTTTTAATGGCAACCACTTCCTGTTTCTGGAAATGCTCAAAAAAATACAAGAAGTACTTCTCTCAGCACGTCTTGAGCTAGATAGTGCTCAGGACATATCAGAAATATAACACTGGAATTTGTTCTTTCAAAGTACTCTTGACAAGTTCTGCAGATTCAAGTGGGTTTTTATGGCTGAAAGATCATCCTAGCTTTGGATACTCACCCAAACTCAGCTGAATCCTTTCCATCCTTCCCCTCAAAACTCCTGAAACTTGCCCATTACCACAAATGAATTGTAGGCATGCTGGAAGGAGCTTACAAACTGGTGTATGTTAGTTTAACTGCATGCCTTCTACTAAAATTCATGGGTGATATATTTTCAAAATGCTGCCAACTGCAATGAAAATGGATCTACTGAAAATAGTTTTGCACCCCAGAAGAGATTATGAAAGCAAGAGATTTAAGGAAAATTAATCCAAAAAAGGTCGTGAAAAAGTCAGAGAAGCCTGAATTTGTTTCTGTTCCTGAACAATAATAGCACAGCAGAGTGAGGCATCATGAAACCAGTGGTGAAGATCCATTAAATGAAACTGTCCTCTCCTGCAGAGAGGTTAAGAAACACGTATTTGTAGTTGGGCACTTAGCTGCATTTCATGCAATTCACACTTTGATAAGAAAGTAGTAGGGGCCCTTGATACACAAGTTCATAATGAATCATGGAAAACAGAGAGCTATGACAATGGATTAAATATGAAAAAATCCATGCATTAGCTGTATTTAAACCTTTAAACCTACTTAAACCTTCTGCAAAAGAAATACCAGAAGAACACAGTGTTTTTGTAGCACAATTGCAATAGACACGTTGACCAATCTCTTCCATCTGCAAACATTTTTGAGTGCTTAAAAACTAAGATGTACCAATTCCTATTGGAGTTAAAATAATCTTATGTTGCAATTCATTGACTTCTACGTGAATCACCACTGATTAATTTAGCTTAACAATATTGCGGCATTTGTCTTCCTCATGTTTTTATGTGTCTTCTGGTCAGACAACACTCAGTTAATAGTGGGCTATCAATACGGGCTGAACTGTAAGGACCCTGGCATTAGAACTACCAGTGCATTTCCACTGATTATTGGGGAAGGAAGGGGGAATGCCAAGTCACTGAAGTTTCTTACAGGACCATGCTAGTTTTCATAACATTTCAGGACTGAGTGCTTTAAGTTGGAGAAGAGTTTTTAGGGAAAAACAAGGGACAGAGAGAGAAAACTCACTGCAGAGCAATTAATATTTTCATGCTTAGCAAATTCCTGCTCAGCCTGGTTGCAAACAGTCCTCACTAACAGGCTAGTTAAAGAATGAGGGCTCTGAATGTTTCTTGCCGGAGTTCCCATTTTGTATCAATAATTACACCTTGTCTGAAGCAGTTATTTGAACTGATCATCTGAAAGAGCTTCTGCTCTTCCCTGACATCTCTACCGATGGCTGAAAAGCAAGTCACTGATCCAAATTCTAATGAGTACAGTACAATAGCTCAAACTGCAAAGTCTAAGTAGTACACTGTTGCCTTTTGTATAGGGTAGGGTTGCTTCATGAAAAAACTCAGAAAGTCTTGTGTTCATCCAAATGTGAAAAGGAATAGTTTGGAAATCACAAGAATGTTTTCTACAAAGTTTGACTCAATATTTGGTAGACAAAGCGTTGCCGATGTTCATTGCATCTACAGTGTGTAAACAGGAAAAACATCAGGATGCTATAAAAGTGCTGGACTCAGGAATGAAAATAAAGGCATCAGTGTGTTCATTGATATTTGGATTTTACTAATTAACAAATCTAGAAAGACACTAGATATTTTAATAACAAACAAGATGAAAGGCTTCTTGATCACAGTCCTAAATATTGTATTAGAGGATCTGCATAGTGAAGGTCAATGAGAAAAACAATTGCTCAGAAATAGGCAGGATATTTGCAGTACCTCTATCACCATGGTTCTCAAAAAGAGTAGAAATGGGAATCCCAGGACCTGTCGTAAGAATGATAAGAAGGCAGTTTATAGTTTGAAGCTGGAATTTGGTGATGGAGTGTGTATTACATTAACATTGGTAACTGACAGGTGTTAAAGAACTCAAAGTTGATTCACAAATCTGCATCTTCTCTGCTGTATAACCCACTAGTCCCTGCTGCACAAAATACATAAGGTACTATGTGTACATAGACTTGTATACACACAGGCATTGCTTAGCAAACATAATAGAAATAACTTTAAACCTACTAACAAACTCTTCCTCCCTAGAGATGAAGTGACATCTAGTTAATACCTGAAATGTGATTACATAAGGCGAATGCAGAATTAACAATGTGAAACATTCTTCCGAGAGCATGTCGCATCATATTTGTGAAGGTGAGTGGCTTTCATATGGTGACGACCTTACTGACTATTTTGTGCAAGAATGATTGAAAGGTGTTATTATTTGCTACATTTGCTTCTCTGCTCAACGGAAGTTCTAAGGAACTCTTCAGAAGAACAGTAAACTTGATATGAAATACGCAAAAGGAAAACCTTGGATATTTTTCTTTCCTTTTTTTAGATTTTGAGTTCACTGTTCTTTGATTACAGCAATAGATGAAACCTTAGATCACTGAAATCACCTAACTTCAAAAGATGAAAAAAACATGAAAAAGTTTCTTTCTGGAATCTCTCCTGGTTATTGTGAAATTTCTATGATTCATCCAGCTATCATTTGGGATAATCAGTATTATCTATAACTCTGATAAATTTGAACGAACAACTGATTATATGTTTGCTTCCATGCTATACATACCATAACAGATCAAGGCATAATACTTAGAACGTTCACTGAACCTTGCTGTATAATACTGGCATCTCTCTTTCCTTAAATTGCAAGTAATGCATTGTTTTCTCATAGGTTTACTTCCAATACTGATTCTAGGAGAAAAATAAAATAAAGCAATGTTTATGTTGCTACAACTAACTTCACATGTGTCTGCCTCACATTCTAGAACATAGGCACTGTACTTTCAGACAGTTCAATTTAAAAATAAATGTTTTCCCTTTTTATCAATTTTTTTTCCCCAAGAGTATATTTAAACTTTAGATGCTATTTCTCCTCAATTCTCAGATATAATCTGAGGTCAAGATTTAGTTAAATAGCTTGCGAAATTACACTTTAAACATCTTGAAACTAAATTATTTTATTGACAAATCCAGAGCTATCTTCTATCAACCTAGTATCGTTAAGATAATGTTGATAACACTTACTTGTAAATATTCCTTCTTCCTGGATAGCCTTCAAATTCATTGCTTGAATAGAAACTGTAAATTCATTTATATGTTAATAAATAATCCATAAAGTGATGACCTATGAACCAGCATCAAGATGAAAAGCCGTCTTGGAAGTTAACTTAGACTTTTTGAGATTTCTGCATGTGATGGAAGAGTAAGTTAAGCTTATACACCTTTCATCTTAATAAATCTTTGCTCAAACTCTGATTAAATGACAAAAACCCCATATAAATAGGAGTTCTATCTTAATTCTCATGAGCTAATCACTCCAATTATGTAAGCTGTATCTATATAGTAAACTGAATGAGAGACCATAAAAAGAGAAGTAAATGCAAATTGTATGAGGGTTAACCACATGATTAAATTTAAGTATTTCTAAATAAGTCTAAGATGGGTGATTGAAAATAAATAAAAAATGAGGGCAATTTGGAAAGAATCTCCCATAAGTAAACCAAGTTTGCAAACCTGTGCATTGCCTTTGCATACAAATTTGTTGTAGATGCATTCAGATACAAAACAAATTATACCTATTTATAACTTGGTCAGCAAACAAATGGTGTTCAAATGATTAAGTGTTGCTTTTACTGACAACACTCACAACCTGTTCTCTTCTTCATGATACTTACATTGCATCATTTGTTACTCTGAAAATGTATATTGCCTCCCATTCTCCACTTGTAATTTGGATTGCATTCTCCTGTGAAGCAAGACATATAAGTTACTGAATATTGTAGAATTATTTCAGGAACTTACAGTAGATCAATGTAGAACACTTTGCTTGACTTACCACAGAGCCGTTGATGTAATGAATATGCTTATAACCATTTTTGTCACTAAAAATTTTGTAGTATGAACTGCTGTCTGATGTAAAATATGGTGTAGAAACAAAGAACTGAAACAATGGAAGAAAAATAGTAGATGAGACATAAGTAAGACTGTCCAAGCTGTTCGGCAGATTACAGTACACATACTAAAAGTAACAAGATTATTTAATCAGTTCAGATGGGACAAAGTACTTTGCACAAGCGTTTACCCATGATATTCAATTTCCCAGTCAGTACACATTACAATTTCTAACCCGTCATGTCAGATTTCTTAAGCCGATAATATAGATACCTCGTACCCTACAAATGCAAGCTCTCTACTTATAAGTGGAATAATTTGTTTGTATATGCTGAATGGCCTTTCTTTAGTTATTTAAAAATAGGTAGAGGTGATTTTTAAAAAATAAGTTTCTGAATAAAGCTAATATTCATGAATGGTACCAGATTGAAAATCCTGTGGACCACAGAGTCTGGCTGATTCCTGAGCAAATACAGCACTAAGTAAATGGATATCTGAAGTTTCCCATACTATTCCACTAATGTTAAAGAACAGACTATCCCAGATAAGACCATTCAACTTTTGCTTCCTTTCAAACCATCACCTCTTTACTAAAATTGTTAGTCAAGGATGAGTTACTGCAACTGTGAGTTTTATTTTCAAAACATGAACATAGAAGAATGACCTGCAAGCACTTCAAACATAGCACCAAACATTCCTGAGTGAGTATGACTTTTGAATAATACTAACCCGAGCTCGGCTAGAACCTGTGACCACAAGCTAAATTGTTCTGGAGCCTGCTTCTAATATTCCTAATGCTTGAAATCCCATAAAGGCTAAAGCAGGGATTTATGCATGTGTGCAATTTCTTTAGCTCTAATAAAAACCTGTCATCAGACCTCAAGAGAAGTGGCGAAAAAAGAAAGGGACCAAGTAAAATAACTAATCCTTGTAAATGTGCAGTCTTCACTTCAAATAAAAACACGTCTCTTAAAGGACAGCGTACTGAAAATCGAAACTCTCAGTTAGGTCCACTGCAGGATATTCAGGCGCAGTGTGAGGTTGCCCATATTGAATTCTGGTAACTTCACCTGCCTGAGGAGTGAACATAAGCAATAATACATATTCACTGTTAGAATATATGATTGTAAATACTGATCTCATGCTCTTACAATTTCCTTGCAGGTTTGTTTTTACTGTGAGTTCCCAAAGATAGGTGTTATGTCTCTTCCAAGATAAAGGTTACTGGGTAGAGAAAATTTCTTTTGCTTAGGGGTAACTGCAGAGAAGTATCAACTACCATTGTAAGTGGGGTATCTTACCTTGAAGGTTCCTCCCTAGCTGAAGATATGCAGCACTTGGCACTAAAACTCTGTTCTGAATGGACAGGTTTTAGTCTCAAAATGCTATGGTATGACAGATCTTATCTCTTGCCCTAGTGACATCAGAGGAACCTTACATCTATTGTTTGCCTCCAGGATGCTTCTAAGAATTACATTGCAATATGAATCTACATCTTTTCATGACTTCCCTCCCTTCAGTATAGTATCTAATCAGTTGGTCTAAGATTTGCAAAAGGAAACAGAAAAAGTGTTTTTAAACTCAGAAAGCAGGTAGCCAGATACTATGCCTAGCATAGCAGTAAAAGTCTCAATCCTACAGTGCAACAGGTTTAAGCAGTAGTGTTGTATGACTCAGAATGGTGCTTCATGTTTCAAAACACTGCTGTGAAGATGCAGAAAGCTGTAGCTTTTCATTAAGTCAAAATAGAGTACAACAAGAAAACCTACTCCGCCTGCCCATCCTGTTTGACTCTCTTCTATGTGCTGTTGCTTCTGAAAAACAAAATCAAATGTACACTCTTTAAGAAGTTCAAGAATGAGTTTATGGAGATTCAAAATCTTCAAATAAAAAATCTGTAGCTGCCTGTAAAAAAGAATTTTAGAATACTTGCTATGAAGGTTCAGGGACTTGAAGGTTGTCTGAGGTAAATAATATTACTGTATTAACACCATTATGTTAGTTAAAATATTATTTTTTAACAGCTGTCATCAGAGCTAAATAAAATATAAAGTAATTGTTTTAACCTTATGCAACATTTTCACTGAAAGCAAGAATTAAAACTACTTAATCTCATGAATTTTTCAGTAAAAAAACCAAGTAAAATAATATTTCAGGAATAAAAATATTAAAAATCTGTGTTAGATTCTCAGCTGGTTCATTTGACATATTTCCTTTCGTTTCAAAGCTGTGATCTCAATTTATAACAGTGGATAATGTGACTACTAGGTACATCTTTTAAATGTAAACATTAAAAACCTTAAAAATACAAGCCAAATACTTTAACAAAGTAAAGTACATAGAAATCAAGGGTCTCCATATTTGGTGCTCAGCTTAGAGATATTAAAGGGCCTGATTTTCAACACTTTTAAAAAATCTCACACATAACGTATTTAGAAAGAAGAATTAAGGATTGGCAAAGATAATGTAGGCAGCAAAAATCACCCAGATTATCATATCCTGAGACTATGAACATAAATTTAGCAGGTCTTAACTCCCTGTAACATTCTTAAAGCTGATTTTAAAAACGACTTATACTGAGTATAAGTGGATCAGTACCTCCTGCAGCTAAAGGTGCTTTTACATTTTTATTTATGTTTTACTTACAAAGTTTCTAGTGCATTTTCAATACTTTCCTAAGACTTTTTCATTTAAGAGTGTAATATCTTGCTTGTTGGATGGAGCAAGTGATTTAATATTTAACAATTCTGCATTCAATCAATGTATTTCTTTTTTTATCTTGCAAACTTTTCTTTATACTGTTCATTTAATACAGTATTTCTTCACAGTCTGAAATAAATTCAACAAATTTGCTTTCTAAAGAATATGGTTTGTATTTGTTATCCTCAATGTAATATCGTTAGCATTCAGAATCATGCTTACTCCCTTTCAACTTAGTCCCTGCAAAGTGACTTATTTGAGCAAAAGTTGCAGGTACTTGCTCCTTAGAAGACTGTTTAGTACTTTGCAAGGGCTCCACTGAGCTATTAACTCAGAAGATGGATTTTATTTCTTTTTAAGATAAGAAAAATGGGATGTATTGTTTTATATCTGCATCCTAAATTTATTTTCCTTTCTTTAAATTAAGGCTCAGATCTTGATGACATAGTACATTAAGGATATTTATCTCTCATACGAGTAGTCCCATTGACTTCTATGGGATTTTTCTGTGTATTAAAGTATTTACAGAATTTAATTGCAGAACTGGCATCTTTATAGCAAATCCCAATTTCACAAACACGTACCTAGCTTTTGCTCATATGAATAGTTCCACTGAAGTCATATTGGTTTCTATGGTCTATTCACATGAGCAAGACTTGAACACATGAACATTTTTGATGAATCGACACTTTAGGAACACCTTGTAGATTATATTTTGTTATTATTTTCAAGTACATAAAGCCTAGCACATTTATTGTACATTAGAGTCTCGATTTAATCTGAAATCAACAAGAGAACTATTTTTGCCAATGGAAACGAACAGAGAGATACTTTCTAACGGCAAATAGATCTAATGCAGCACTCCCATCTGTTCACACTCCTTCAATTGGCCATTTGTGCAAACTTTAATGTGATAAAAGCATTGTATCACTGTATAAATATAGAATTATAGAAACGTCAGTAGTGACTCCATAAATAAGGTTTCATGGAGAAATGCAATTAAACAAGGATCATGCACACAGTCCTGCAAGATGGTAATTGTTCTGGTCTGGTTCCAGCAAAGCAATTAAGCACATGCTTAATTTTAAACACATAAATAGACCTACTGAAATAAATAAAACTGCTTACATGCTTAAAGCTAAGCTTGTGCTAAAGTACTTTGGTAGATTGTGGTAAAATCCTAGAACCCTTGATTTTTTTTTCCTGTATGTTAAAATATTTAGTTATTAAAATGTAGGTTACTTGGAGGCGAGATCGAGATTCAGTGTTAATGTACTTATCAAGTGGAACAATCACTTAGGAAACACATCAAATGCTGCAATAAATATGTATTTTTTCCTAATAAATTAAGATATTTCTCTGTGGAAAATTACTTCAATGATAATGTTTTTGAAAGAACAGGACCTTAACTTCCTTTTAAATTTGCAACAATTGTCATATCATAGAGGAATAAAAATGATTTTCAGCTTGAAAAGGCTGCGTCAATAAACTCTGAATTTACAATTTATCAGTTATACAGAACACTTTTATAAGTGTTCTTGCCTTTTATTTCCCATTAGTTCAACGTTTCAGCCTAATGCAAGTTTTTATAGGTGTTCTGTACCACGAACTCTAAAAACAAGACATGCAAACAGCATCGATACTAAAAGACAACTGAAATTCAGGGTTATCCTTTTGTTCAGGATCTATATTAATTTATCGGTGCCTACAGTATTCAGACTTTACAAGGTCTTTTAAAGAAATATTTTTTTCAGAAAGGCTTCTGTATGTAAGATCTATAACTATTTACATATAGGTATAGATAGCTAGGCCATCTAAGCTATCCTTATGCTCAACAGAGCATGGTTTTCCTTCCAAACTGTCTTATTGATAGAATGACATATTTAAACTAAATGTAGAGGTACTGTTGCAATTAGCCTGAAGTTTTCTTTTCAGATCTGAAAAAGGGATTGTGTTTCTGAAAACTTGCCTGCTTTCTCCAACTATGTGATTTGATAAGACAGAAGAATTTCTCCCTCCTGAAAACCTGCCTTACTTTTAATCTGTATGTTCTTTCAACTAATTTAACATTAATCGTAAAGGACATGATTTAGTCAGACTTAGTATGAAATTTCAACGTAGTATACTAAGATTTTCTTTAAAAAACAATAAAGATCCTATATGATTCCACTTTTGAAGATGAGGAAGCAAGAAGGAACTAAACAACAGTACTGAAAGCTGCTCAATAGCATTCTTCTTATTTTTGTTGCTTTGATTGTTATTTAAGCCTCACTAAAAAAATATTTTGGTGATTTTATTTCTTGTTGGTGCAATTAAAATTTTTTCACCCCTCCCCCAGCAATTAAAATATTGAAAAAGGTATCACTAGTAGCTAAAAGATGAATGTGATCAAACACTGGAAAATACAATTATGGCAGGCACACAATTATTTTCTAAAAGAATTCAGGGCAAGATTAAATATACTTCTGCAAGTAAGTCAGAGCAACCTGTGCGTGACCAGTAGGTGTTAGAATAGCTATGCAGATGGGATTAGCAAATGCTAATTTCAGCAATGTTAAATTTATATTTCCTACTTTATTACCTCTGGACAATCCCAAGTATTTGAATTTGCTTTGAAGTCACAAATAGCTAAGACTGAAAAATTCTGGATTCTCTTTAGCCATTGCACACAGATTCGACTATCTGTTACCCAAGTAAGCCAAGTAAAATAGTGATCACTAAAAAATAAAAGAAAAAAAGAAAGAAATGGTGGTTATTAAAGAACAGGAATATAGAAGCATTGCTACAAATTGTATCCCCGTACTGCTCTGTGGAAGACAACAGCAAAGCTTCCACTGTCTTACTGATTTTTTTTGTCCCTTGTAACAATGTATCATATGGACAGATAGAATCAAAATACAACATTTCTAGTTAGGTTCTGATCCATCTAGGAGATGAATATGGCACTCCACTGTTAGAAAACAACTCAGAGGTTCAAGCATTTAAAACAAATAGACAAAAACTTTTTAAAAAAGAGAAGACATGTTTGAGGGCACACTACCTGGATGCTATGACTGCAGGAACTGGCACCTCCTTAGGACCAAACGCTTCAGCGTTAATAGTGTCTACAATAAACACTTTAACAGTAGGATTTTTAGCCCCAGCCTTCAAAGAAAACGTATCAGGTTATTCAAATCAGGCTCTGAACAATTCAAATCGAGGAAAATTACAACACTTTCTGCAGGAAAGGAGATAGGTTACAAAATACGTATTCAGTTGAGTATAATAGGGCAAACATGGTCTTATAAGATCTCAGAGTGACACTACAGCAGTACTACGTTACTTAACTTTGCATCATTTCATATATAAAGAAGAAAACCTTTTAAACAGTCAAATTTAGTGCCTTTCTATACAGAAAATGTGCTTGATGGGAACCAGCGTTCTATTTGCAGCGTGGATCTTTGCAGCACACACTACACTTACTTTGGCATAAAACTCCAGGAGTACATTCACATGATTGCAAGTGCTCTTTGACATCCCAGCTGTGAAATAAAATGGTTTAGCTTAAACTGATTTCATGCTTGTTATTCATTGCATACATTATTAGTTTTTTAATTCTCTTCCATGTGTTGTCTAAACCATCCAGCTTTACTTTAGAAATGTAACCCAGCTAACAGGTGAGTATCTTCTTAAGATACATTAACACGATCACTTGCAATCATATGAACATGACAAAGAGTCAGGAGAGCTCTCTAATACATGCTGAAGAAATGCCAACCCAAAACCTTCTTGCCTTAGATCTGACACTTGAAAGTAGTTAAAATCCAAAGCCCCTTGAGATCAAAAAGCACTATGAAGTGTGCAAATAAACTGAAGCTGTCAGAGCCTTTATTTTTCAAAATAAAAAATGTCTCATAATTCATTTACTGTAATGAAAAATAACAACTGCATAGTTAAGACATCACAATAAGTAAACTGAATTGAAAAAAGCAAGGCTTGATCATGCAAGCATGCACTTTTGCACATGCTTTTTACTTACATGAGTAATTCCATTTATTTCACTGATATTATTAAAAGTCTACAGTTTTGAATGTACCTATACCTTTTCAGAACTTGGCCTAAGTTTGTTTTCTTTCATTAATTTAGGCCACAATGGATTTAACCACTGTAATACAACCATTTTTAAAGCACAGTTAATTTTATCATTGTCATAACTCATTTCTCAACAGAAATTAAGTCAAAAGAATGAGAAAACATACCTTCGGGTATGGGATAATTATTTTTCTAGGATACTGGTCCTCACCAAAATATGAATATTCAATAACTGGTATGTCAGAATCATTAAATTGTACGTATGCTAAATATTTTCCACTTGGAGACCACCACAGTGCATATTTTGTTGCTAGCATTTCCTCTGAGGAAAAAAAAAAAAATCATTCATAATAGTTTATCATTGTAATCTATCTATCTTCTAATCTATTTTAGCATTCTACTCTTAGCAATCTAGACATGTAAAGAGAGTTATACTAAATAAATAACACCAAACATATTACAATACATCTCAATGCTGAAAGGCCTTAAGAACTCTCAAAACAGGCACACAGATCCCATTTAACTCACTTGGGTTTTTGCTGTATGCATGCATTTATTTGTTTTATTTTTTTTGATGCGCTGAAGTGCCAAATTTTCACCAAAATTAAAACTTCCATTAAAGCTTAATTCCCAACCACTGCCTGTGCAGCAGAAGGAAGCCAAATTTGTAAAGTTCTAATATAGCTTCAGTAACAAAAGACTCAGGATTTTGGTTACACACTATGAATATAAAATGCAGCCATTGCATGGCAAATAAAATATGGAAACGAAGTAGTCCTTAGGGCTCTAAAAATAATGTATCATCACAGATATTTTGGAATGGATTGTGAGAACCAGGTAACCTAAACAAAGCATTTAACTTGTTAGTTGTTGCCCTTCAAGATTTACTTACCTTCATAGACCCAATCAGGAATCCCATTAAATATTTCATTCTGTTTTCCATCACTAGTTAGTTTAATTGGTGCCTCTCTTGGACTTTGTTTCAAATAGATATTATTCTGATACACATATACCTAAAGACAAGAAAGTATTTCTTATGAGTATAGGCACCAATAACAGGGGTTAGAGTAAGATCTTCTGCAGTCAATGCTCTTACATTATACCAACAAGAAGACATAATGAATACAAAACGGGAAATAAACTCTACACTAAAAGCCCCTGCAAATTCTGCAAGAGTGGCTACCTCAGTAAATAAATTACACATTACAGGCCAAATTCTATGTTCAACTATGTCAGAATAAATCCTGAACAACTCCTTTGATTTTAATAAACTTAAGAGGATTCTGTGGCTAGCTATGGTGTGGAAAATCATGAAAAAAAAAATCTGAAACTCATTCAAATTGCTGTTATTTTAAGAGACCCTCAGACAAAGTGTTTTCTGACTTTTCCTTCTGGTTCCACCAAAAGCAGAAGATAAAAACAAATACACAACGACTAAAAAGGAAATTATTGGACTTTTCTAAACCTGTCAAAAGGCCTAGGTGACGTGAGATGAGACAAAAAAAGGTTTTACTCTGTCTGGGCTGGTTTGTTCCTTTCTAATAAATAAGTTACCAAAAGAGAGTTCTTGCAAGTAATGCTTGCAGGCCTCGGGTATCTCTAAATTTCAATCAAATGAATGGACATGTGGTTAAGAAACCAGCACCAGAAACATCACTTTCTTAGAAAATCAGGCCTTTTGAAGCTATAAGCATTTGTTAACAACATCAGTGTAACATTTTAACTACTTTGTGCTTTAAATGAAAAACAAAGCAACTCCTAAAACTCTTAGGTACAAGGACTATTGTATAAAAACATCACAGACTGTTAGTACGAGGAAGATAGGAAACTATCTTCATTGTGTTCTGTCTTCAGAATTCTTGATAAAGAAAATAACAATATTTAATTTAATTGAGAGAACTAATACTCTTCTAGAACATGGAAAAATTTTCCTAATAAATTGTTCGTTCATATTCAGCCCACTCCCTGGGTATTTTCTGAAATTAGTATGATGTTTAAAATTTTTTTTCTTGCACAAATATTTTGTCAATACTGGATAAGTAGTTAAAAAACCACTAACTATTATTGGGCTGATGCTTTGGAACCAAGAATAAAAAAAGTTTATAAACTTGTTACTATATGCAATAGGTCTGTTATAATTACTGAGAAATACATGCTTGGCTATCAAGTAGCTATTAAAAAAAAAGAAAAGAACATTTTTTGTAATAAGAATCTGGCAGCCATTTCCTAGAGTAAAAATTTTAGAAAAGATTTTAAATACTGCATCTCTAAATCTCCATAGGAAACTCATGTGTTATACAGTGTCAAAGGAAAACACATTGGTTTTCAGGCCTTGAAACTATGTTTAATCCTATATAAAATTATGTTGGTCAATTCTTGATAAGAGACTGGCTAGCAAACTGAAACACATAATGTAGCTGAGAGCATGGATTCTTCTACTGAGACACAGACAAGTTAAATTTTAACAAGTTAAAACTGTTTTCTTTGTCATTCTTGCTCACAACCAAGGTTAATACACACAGGCCTGTCAAAGATATGGCCTAACAAAATAATAACCAAAGGCAAATAAATGTCTTCTAGCCACACAAAGCAAAACCATTCTAGCACTTTGTTATCTTTACTGACCAATTTGTGTCCAACGGGTGACCAGGATATATACTGAATTTTATGTGGAAGCTGATTTTCTGTTACAAAACCACTAAAAAAAGGAAAGAAGTTGAGATGGCTTTTTGCGAACAGTGCAAATGGATCATTATACTGTACATTCATATAAAATTCATGAAGGGCTATATTTTCTAACAGCTTATTGTTTCTTGAGCAATGCAAATTAAGGCAGGCAGTGAGACATGCAGTAATGTGATGGTGTGCGCCACTGCTGGTAAAGGCTTGCAGCTCAACCCTTTGAAAACATATTCAACAGCCTAAGAAGCTAGCCTTATCTCTTTCTAAATACTGCACAAGCATCTACAGTCATTTGCTCTATCTGCAGTCTGCATTACAGTCTCAGCAAGTTACTGGGAAATGTGAACTCAGGATATAGCACGCTGAGGCAAGCATAACAGCAGCAGTTACAACATTTCTTAAGGATCACGACCCACATGCAGTACCTCTCTACTCACATTAGCTTGCAGCAATCTTTTCCTGTCACCTTGAGCCAACAGTTTCCCAAGAATGGAGCAGCTCAGTGCAGCCCCTGTTGCTCAGAACTAAGAAGCATTTGGTCACGCTGCTACTTATGGCATAAAAAGGTGACTGGGGAGGCAGATGGCCTCCTTCGAATTTGGGTGGAAAGAGGAGTGGTTTGGGGAAGATCTTGGGAAAGAGACCAAATGCCATGGGAGAAGCTGTAAACTTTTGAGGAATCCAGGATGGACTGTTACAAGATCACTGGAGCACTAAACGACATGTGAGAGTTTTAGGAAAGCTAAAGATTAGATAAACCGTAAAAAGGATGAATTAGACAACAGAAGGGCATGGAGACATCAGGTGTGAGACTGAAGTGGACTCAAGCAGCCAAGATAGGGTGGGAGACAATTATGCAAAGAAGAAAAAAAGATGAGAATCTTGAGCAGTGAAAGTTTTAGGGCATGAAATATAAATCAATCCGGATACCTGGATAAGTAGATGAAAGAACTATACAATTTTCTTAGAGGCTATTTTTTTCAAGCAAACAAGTAACCTGATAGATTCAGGCAAAAGCAAAGCAGGGTGGTAGTCACATTACTATAGAGTTTTTCAGTGGAAATGCTTGCAAGCACATCACTACAGAATATTCACCATAGCTCTCTAAGAAATATCAGGCCTTACCCATACATGAGATCATAAATGTGGTATGATGCTGTATAAGAGTATCTCCACAGCTGCAAAAATTAAGCAAGAAAATAATATTATTAACTTGGAAAAAGATAATCTGATTAAAAATAGTCAGCTGCCTTTTCACAGCCTACCCCTTTCTCAAGAAAGTACCAAGAAACATTTATCTATGGCAACCACAATCAACAAAATACTAAATGAAACCAAACATTTCATTAAGTGATATATTAAAATAATTACCTTTGAATAATTGCTTTCCAGAGCTATGAAATATTTGTCTGATGACAACGCATAATTTGAAGCATTAACTTGTTTCTGAAAGATTACGAAGTAGATTAGATTCTAGTAAAAAAAACTTGAAATAAGGATTTGATGAGTCAGGTTTTAATCCGCTCACTTTTAAACGGGTACTTGAAATGCAACTGCATTTTGTTGCCTTTTTATTAATTGAAAAGGTACGTACCATTGTGCTGTTAGTCATGATGGTAGTTGGGTAGTTCATTTCAACATTGTAAAGAATAATATTATCTTCTGCAGACTGCTGAAGATATTCATTATCTTTATAAACAAGATAAAAGGGCTGTTACCTTACACAGAAGATACTATAGAACAGATCCATTTATCAAAGTATTCACACTCCTGTCAATGAATAGATTTTGAGCAAATATCTCTTGGCATCTACATAAAAAATGTTTTTCTTCTAATGATGCCAAGGTACAGAGTTATCAACAAAGTGTCTTCAGGGTTCTTAAGTACATTCTCAAGATTACACACTGCATGCAGAATCAGCTAGTTAACTTTATAATTAAATGCCAGATTTTATTCTCAGTAATGTCTGATCAAGAATACCAGGGACAAACCCATTAGAAGGTCAGTATCACAATGTAAATGTTTTAAAGAAAACATTCAAAATCTTTGCTTATAATTTCACCAGAACATTCTCATTTGTACAGATTCCGCAGATAACAGTGGTACCATGTAACTGACACTACATAAATGATACTGCCCTTACTCACACAGGTCCTACAAAGTCAGGGTGAGTGGCCTTCAATGAGAATGGCATTTAGCCCTACCTGTGCTCAAGACCTGAGCCATAGTTTGGTAGAGAATGAAGATCAGAATTTTAGTTTTACATCATTATTTTCACTGCTATAAACAGAGAGAAGGAATTACATACTTGGTGTAGCTAAAGAGAGAGGGACTTTAACAGCTTAAAAGCAGCCTGAAACATTGTATAAGGTGTTCATTTTTAGGAGATTAGATCACCCTTGGATCTTTTGAGCACACTTCGGCAATTTGTGTAACAGCATTTGTGGTGATCTCAGGCACCCCTTAGGAAGAGATACTCAATTTTAACTCCTTGCTTCAGAAGAAAAGTAGACATATGGAATGCTGTAGGCATGACTATCTATGGAATCTATGGCATGACTTGCGTGAGCTTTGTGACTGTTAAGAGGAAAGATAAGTCTAAGTGAGAAGGGTATAAAGAGGGAAGGAGAATATTAGGTTTAGATGATGTGCTGCCTACATACTTTAGACATTCAGACAAAATTCTAACAAATGGTGACCTAATTTTTAAATCATACAAGTGATGTCAACATACTTCAAATTGTTAATTGTAAAACTTGAACTGCTGCTAGCAATGTCCTGGAAGGCTTCAGTTCAGTTCTAAAATTGTGGGTTAAAACTAACTTGGTAAGACTCCATGTGAACGGGCACTATGTTTCTTGTCTCTAGTCAGAGAACAGTAATTGCTTGAGGCAGTGCATAGACAGGAGTGGTAGCAGTGTGTGTACTAGAATGTAATCCAATCTAGCTCAAGCCTTGTGGTGCTGCTGCAATTCAATGATAACAAGGCTAGTATTTCAGCCACACACAGACACATATATCAGCAGCAATTAACTTCATGTCTTTATCTTCTGCCTTAAGGAACTTGCTTAGAAACTCAACCTTATTTTCTATGCAATGCATTGGAACTCAGGAATTTCAGCAGTGTCAGCACTTCCTTAAATGAGATAAGAACAGCTGGGCTCATTGCAGAGCTAGGTGCTACTGAAAACAAAGAACAGGGCCTGTAAGACAGGCTACCTCAATTATTACAAATGGTAAGTGAAAAAGTGCTGTGACAAACACAAAAAAGGAGATTGCTTAAGAAATGAGTGACACATTGACGTATTTCCTTCACTTGCTGCAATGAATAGGACAGTAAAAGAAATAAAACACTGAAGGCCTCTGTAAAATTATAGTTTATACTTGACTCAAACATGTCTGTTGAAACATCAAATACCTGGAACTTCCAGAATGACTGACAGAATAGTAAATTTCAACCATAAGTTTTGACTAGCAGATTGTTTAATTTCATAGTTAGCATTCATTCACAGTAAAGCTGGAAAGAAAATACATTTCTGAGTCTGTGTAAACCAGTCTGGAAATACATATCAGAAAGGCTTATGTACGTTTGAGAAAAGGTTTTACTTACCTGACACCCAATATGGAAAAAATGTTTTATATTGGAAGTTTCCATTCAAATAATCCTCCAATGTAAGAGCTCTGGGACCATCATTTGTGTTGACAACTAAGAATAAGACAGAAAGTTTCTGTTAATGCAATGCTGTGAAGTGGGAAAAAAAAGAGAAAAAAAAGAAGTAATTACTAGTCCAGTATTTCCTATTTTCTATATTTAGCACCAGGGAACAGCGAGGATAGCATAATCCTGGAGGTATGCAGAGAGTAGGCACAGCAGAAAGGAAACTTCTCTGTTACTGTTCTGATAAGGTCCTTTAGCCTCTGAAGGACTCACCTTTAGGAATACAAAATTAGAAACTAGACAAACTGATTTATTTCACCCAGTCATTTATTCACTCATATTTACTTGTAGACCCTGTGAGTCCAAGAAAAGCCTTTTCCACACAAAAGATAAATCAAAGTTTTTTTTAAAGCATGGGTTTCATGAACTTGTGTGGTATGTAGAGACAACTATTTTAATAGGGACCTGCACATACTCAGCAGAGTCTCAAATAACAGGATGTGCATACAAACCCCTACTGCCAAATTTCATAAATGCCTCATCAATCAGTGTTAGAAGATGGATATAAGGCTTGCAAAATAATCACCACCCACATATATTTTTTAGTAGCCACATGAAAAAAATAGATGAAGGTATGCAGGTAAAAATAATGCTGAGAAGTAATGAATGAGTAAACCCAAACTTCAACTTTTTATTTAATGCTGCAAAAGAAAACTGGCAATGATTCTGGAGAGAAGACAGGACAGAAGACAGGTATTTGATTTCTAAGCAGATCAGATAGCTGCATAAAAATAATGCCCAAAATTGTGGCTAGTTTTGTGGCTCTTGTCTGACTGTGTTTCTTCCCAAAGCTAAACGTCTTAAGCTAGGATAGATTTTAAAAACAAAATTTAAGGACAATCCACTGGATGAGAAGAGGGTAATGCTGAAAATGCTGGCTTGCTAAGTGCAGGGAAATGAAAAATTCCATTATAAAAGTGTAAAAAAAGGCAAAAAAGAAAAGTATGCAGTTCACAAGAGAAAGTATGCAAAATATTTAATCCTCAAAAGACACAGGAACAGTTCTGACAAAGGCCAGTTTTTAAGGTTCAGTACCATAATAATGGCAGCTTTTAAGTCTAGGCATTCTGGATTCTGTGCTTTTCTCCTTTAAAATCAAGGGGACTTTTGCCATGGTCTTCAGAGGAGTGGGGATGTCACACTGCAGCCTAGTAGATCTCTGCCACTTCCCCTGTTTGTTCCTTCAGAGCTCTCAGATGACAGCCAGATAATCAAGATGACTCGTTGCCCTCAGGTTTCATATCATGCTCCATCACTTCCTCATTACAGCTGCCCTCTCTGTTAAGATCACACTAACTTCCTGGGAAATGTTTCTTCATATTCTCTTCTGTGCTACTTTGTAATGATAATACATGTTTTCTTCTGCTAAGTGACTATTACTTACTGTAGAATACACATGTCAGGTTGGCTGTTGACACTAGCCTTGTCTGCACTAATGCAGAAGAAAGCTGTCATGAGAAATAAAACTGAATGCCAATCCATAGGCAAAACCTATCAGTATAAACTCTGAGCTAGCAATATGTCCAGAAAATATCCCAAGAAGTTCAATAGAAGTTAATTCCTCTTGCTAATACCATGACTGTATATTAGAAATCTTTGATACGTTAATGATAAGCACAGAAGATGGCAAACTCTTAAAAAAATGCATAAAAAATAATTCTAAAGAAGAATTCACTTTTATTTATATTGACTGATTATTACTTACCACTAGCTTTCAGTTTAAATTCTCTAAGTGAATATGCCTATTAGCAAAAGAAATCCACTGTTAAGATCAATTTCCATGCTTGTGTGTATAGGAGGCTTAAATCTGCAGTCCTGTTTGATACCTTAATCTGGTAAAATTTCCTGGTTCCTTCTGTCAGCTTAAGAGGATTTTTTAATAAAAGACAAGCAATATCACAATGTCTCGTCTCTGGTCTAATTTTCCCAGCTCTAATTTAAACCTTCAGTCTATTAGCCATCTCACCCTTACATACTTAAAATTCTGTGATAATTTATTATGACTGCTAATGATTTTCAAAATGTGTCCACTCCTATCTGAATTTCTACCAGTGGACTGCAAAAAATCTGAACACAACTATTTCTTACTTGATTATTTATAATTTTGAATGCTTGCTTCTAGGCAACAGAAGATATCTTTAAATGCTTTAATTAAAAGCAGCATCTTTAATTGTTTCCTATAATTGTTGCCAATTCTTTCTTCTGTAACTAAAGACTGGTTCAATAACAGTATTTGAAATCTCTGCTCACAGAACAGACCCTAACATGAAAAGTACTTTACATGTCTGCAGCACTATATAGACATTGATTTGAATGGCTGTTGGTAGACTTGGTAAATTCTTTCGTTGTGTTTCATTTCTCTGTGAAATAACAAAGATGAAAAAAGATGCCCAGGGACAAAAAGCAAGCAAACAGCAGAACCAACCACAGAAATGAAAGCTTACCAAATTTCAGCTTTGCTTTTTTCCCTTCACCACACCACTGTCTCAGTTTTAATCCTTTGTGGTCCATTTGCATTCATTTACAGGGTGCAGTTCTGTATTTCTCTGTGCACTGAATTGGTTATTTTGCTTCACAGTGTAACTTGCTTTATATATTCCGTGATCATAATTACCTACTCATGCATTTGAGTGTATTTGATGTACATGTATAATTGTGGTGATAAAAGCCTGTAAGCATCTATTAATTGTCACTGACTTTATGCAGATACCTTCTCCTTTACTGTTCAGTTCACTGTTGTGAGAGCTTAATAAAACACAGAAAGCAGAACTTTCAATTACATTAAACTCAGATTAACTTTATGAACACCAATCCATCACTGTGAAATTCTGTTTGTATTATCAGGATTATTCCCTTTCAAAGACTGGATGTGGGTAGACCAACACAACCCTTGCTTTAGATTTCAAAGCCCTGTTGGCTTATTCCACAACATGGTCTAACATGCATCCATATAAATTATGTCTACTCCTGCCAAATTAAAGCACGCGTACATAATAATCAGAAAGTATTCTGGTTTCTGTATTTGTTATTTTTATATATGTAGTTGTATATATGTATTTTATAGGTATTTATATGTATTTAATATATATGTATTTTTATATGTATTTTATTTAGCATCCACTGCTACACAGCAAATAGATGACCTGCCAAAAGAAAACTGGTTAGCATGGTATTACATTCTGCTTCTGGACTAGAATGTCCACTCTCATCTCTGTGGGCTGATGCTGAACAGCTAAAGCACAAGCTCCTTCAACATGCGCAAGAAGACAGCCTTCCACTTGAGGAAACCACAGCCCAGTTCAGCATCAGAAATTAATTCCAACACTCCTGATCCTGCTCCAGAACTTCTGGTCACACTCAGCTCCACGTCAGCTGAATCTGCCTTTCCATACCTGCGTTACATTCAGTCATTTTTTGTGAGGTGTGCCACTGCTTTCTCAGTGAAGGTTACTTCAAAAACACCCTTTGGAACGAGAAGAAATGATGAAGTCTGAGCGAGTCATGTTCTGCAGTATGATCCAGCTCTTGTTACTGGTAGGAACAGAGCTGTGTATAGAAAGCTAGAGCATGCTAGAATGAGAATGGTTTAGTTTACTACTGACTCTAACATCTCTACTGCATAAGGGTCCAGGAAAGGAAAAAAGCCTCTCTCTAACTATACAATGAGAAAGAATCATAATCCCTTTCAGTTATTGAAAATTAAGTTTTCAGAAAATATATTTATAAAGAAAAGCTAGTATAAAAATTTACCTTAGATCATAGCCATCATACATTATTTCTAAGCATAGACTCGGAGAGGTAAGATTTTTGTGGTAACCCCTTTAAATTAGTCCTAAACCAGAGTATTTATTCTGCCACCAGCATGTGAATAAGCACAGAAAATTAATAGAGCCTGTTTTGGGTAAGCATTTCATGCTGATTTAAGAATCTAAGCAACAAGAGTTTCTTCAAAGCACTAGTCAGATTTGGAAAGAAAAGGCCCACCCAGCCCCACAGTCCCAGGAGTACTGTCGTAGACCACAGCTGCACAAGTATAGCAGACTGAACCCTGGTAAGGCAATATAAACTAATGGAGCGTATTGGTTTTTGAAAACTTATCTAGAAAGATTTTAGTATGAATTCCTACCAATTTTTATGCAGTCTAAAGTACCAAACAGAAGAGGTATGAATTAGTCTAATCCATCTTAATATTGGTTTTTATTACTCTGTTCTAATAAACTTATGATAGCTCCCCGCCACCAGCGTACAGATCACTGTAGCTAGGCTTACACTATTACTTAGATCTGAGCCTGAACTTATAGCTAAGACTGAACCACCAGATTTTGGTGGATGCACACTATCACAGTAATCTATTGATTTTCAATTACAAGAAACTTCACCCACAGCTGAGAGTTTATAATCTCTAATTGTCACTTGCCAATTTTGATAGATGGCCAAGAAGATGACAATTTTTCTTTAACTTTATTTCTGTTTTAAGTCAAATATCCAGGCACCTATTTCAGTTAGAAAGCAGTAACTAACAGCACAATCTCCAGCTGAATTCAGTGCCAGCAACTGAATTCCTGACTGGAAGCATTTTTCTTCCACTCCACAATGATGGAAGCCACTCTGTTTGACTTTGCATCGGAACACAGGGAGGCATTTATTGAATCAAAAAATGGATATGGCTGGGGTGTAGCAAAGAACACCACCAGTTCCTAAGAAGCTGGCTGCTCACCTCTTCCTGGCTGAGAAGTATGTCCTATGACCTAATCTGCAACATCAGAGAACCAGGGTCTTGGTCTCAGGCCTAGGCCAAGTGTACAATGGGAACAGAAACACTGACAGGCAGGATTCTGGATATTCATTAAAAATAGCAGAAGAAAAGATTAATCTGGAGCCTAAGCAATACATTCAGTTAACTGTAACTCTGCCTGTGGTTCCGCTATTGCTTTTCAACTGCAGACAGGTATTTTCTTTCTTGTTTATGCTGCAGAAGAACAGGGCTAGGTACACCAGTGTACAAGTGAAAAGAACATTTCTGAACTGTTTAGAGTTGGGTTATCATAGCTGGGTTATCATAGTTAGGTAAATCACACAGCACATTCCTAACTCAAAGAAATGTCAAAAAACTGTCACTGATTTCTTAGGCATAGATGCCATTCACTATATTGAGATTGCCCGCCTCGCTCTTCCGAGCTCCACAGAAATTGTGTAATAACTGCAACTAAGTATTTCCCCTTACTATCCTCTCCAAACAGAAAATTATTTTCCAGTATAACTTCTGAGAATTTTTCACATTTTTATACTCTTCCATGTGTAAACCAAAACCAGCTATCACATTTTGAGAAGTTTGAAGAACATGGAATTACTAGAAACTTAGCAGACAAAACCAGAACTAAATATGTCTTCCAGTTCTTTCTTAAGCAGACATTTAGTCAGTCTGTGTCTATACATTTCTCATATGCAATTAATTGTCTTTCTAGATTGCCACATCCTTTCAGTTAAGCAGTAGTAAAGGTGGAATGTGCAAAGAACATTCCATCTCTGTAGCTATTTCCTGTCTGTCTTCGACTTGCAAAATTTGTAACTGCAAAATTAATTTATATTTCTTCCATTTACAACTGATCAGTAGACTAATAAGGATTCAGAAAGGTTTTGGCATTTGAACAGATAACTGCAGCACTTGCAGTTCCACCTGAGAATAAGAAGCCATCATCAGGTGTGTTCAACATAATTGTGTGTTCAACATAATTGTGTATTCCACAATTGTCTAAAATGCTCCTTCAAAAGCATTCTGTAAAGTAAGATAAATTCTTTATCATCCTACTGGATCTAAATGTGATGTCTGATATGACTGGTTACCAAGTCGCTATTCCAAGAAACTATAGAGATGAAAACAGTTCTTCGTAATGGCTCAGGTAGTGAAGAAGCTCAGAATAAGACCAATGAGCTGGTATGTGATAACTTCAGAAGGGAATAATACATTCACTTCCTCCTACAGTACCTGCCATGATCTTTAGCAACTTCTTCAGGCTGCCAAACCAATCTTTGGTCTCCAGCCTCTTTGTTCCCTCACTGCTCTTTTTTATTTAAATCTCATAAAAATATTCTGCCCTGTCTTAACAGCCAGACTTGGTATGATTAAGTCTGACTCGATACCATACATTTATCTAGTAATGAAAGCTCAGATTTGACCATGCTTAAGCTAGCCAAAAAATCTGGCACCCCATCATTGACCGTAAAAGTCAAACCTATCACTCTGAGGTGGGATGTCTTTCCAGCACTGCCTCCCACCTTGATATAATCTATCCTCATATTCACACGCTGCCTAACAGAATCAACCCTAACTGCTCCAGAAACCTCCAACCCTTCTCTCGACGAAACAACCCATGATAACCATATTCCACAGAAATATCAAGTAGGAAAGAGATTTCACCTTTCACAAAACCTGCATATTAACTACAGGGCTTGTCTTAACTTTCACAAGACTTAAGCAGATAGCTGATTTTATAACACTTAGTTGTAAACGCAAAACTGATTTCTTCATCTCAGTCACCCTGCCAACACACGAACAAAGAATAATAATAGAAAAAAAAAATCCCTTTAAATAGATACTGTTAGTGGAATATAGGCTTTTTTTTTTTTTTTACTATTTTAATTATTTTAGAGGCATTCAATTAATCTGTTACAGTGAAAGGGCCATGTAAATACTTATATTGCCCTTACTACACCTCTCATAGAAAAAAAATTACCATCAAGTCAGTGCCACTCAGGCTCTACATTTCAAGCCACACTCACTTCAAACTTTACCAGAGGACTCAGCAGACCACACTGTGTTGATTTACCTACAGCTGGCATAATAATACTAGAGCAAACTATGCATCCCTATTTTATACAATGCTGACTTTAATTTTCAAATGCAATCTTAAATATGTTCACAAACAATTCATCATACCCTACCTACAACAAAATGTTTAACTTGTATTTGGCAAGAGAACGTCTGTAATTATTACACAACTATTTAAAACCAAATACAAGTTCACCAAGCTGAAGGAAATTACTAACAGTTTGTGAGAGTCTCCTAACCTCTAACACAAAAAATAACATAATATGAGGAGATCTGAGAATTATTTTTGCAGTCCTGTCCAAGAACATTATATATCATGCACAACAAAGTTAATTCAGGTGCTTTTCACTTCAAGGAGTTTCTTGTTTCAACATCTGCTGGCATTTCAATCCTACCTTCAGGATATTTCAGCTGTCAGTACATTTCTGTAAAGTGATAAAGCCATAACAATTCTTACAGGAAAATCCTAAAGATGATTTGACAAACTTTTGTGAACTTTAGAAGCCATAGTAGCTAAAGATACTCTGTTTTACACTACATTAGATTACAAATGCCTTACCTCTTGATGGAAGCAGTATAATACACATAAGTAATAAGGAAAGCAAAAGGCATATAACCACGCCAAATATGATTTTTAGCCGGGTCTGCAGGACAGAAACAAACAATAATTACATTTCTAATATTGCCTGAAGCACACTTCTATGGCTTGTAAATAATTAAATCCTCCCACTCTCTCTAACTGCTGTAATCCGTCCAAGCAGCAAGCAAAAATGTCCCTGCAGTACATTTGAAAAGACTTCCATTTCCTTTTTCTTTAAAACAAATACTTTCACATTAGAGTCTGGCCTTGTGCAATAGCCGACAGTTTAAAACAACAGATATAAATGTTACCAAAAGCTGAATTCAGCAGCATACAGACCTTCATTTTCCTGCCGTATTCTAAAAGAATGTAAATTCTCTCTTCTGGGTGTTGGTCAGTGGATCTAGGAGAGGAGTTTGAAAAGGCAGTGTCTGTTTTCACAGTTGGAGGCCAAACCTCTGGCAGACTTTTTTTTTCCTACATACTTTTGAAAACTGTGCCAAATTTCAAAGGGTTTCCATAAAATTAGAAACACGTTTTTGGGGAAGTTCTTGGACCAGAAATGGACAGTGGGTGGCTATAGGGGTGGTGATTATATACTTCCCATCAATGTGAGCTGTAACCAACATCTGCTTACACTAACTTCAGGGGTTTATGACTCAACAGTTACTTTTCAGAGAAAAACAGTACGTATCGAGTATCTACTGCGTATTTTGGCAATGCTCACATTCTCAGGACATAGTCATGACCTTATTTCTACTCTCTACAGAGAAATGAAAAGAAAATCCAATAGCTTTATTGTTTATATATAATTCTTGTATGTTTACTTTCTGAAATAATAAGTGATGGCATAAGAATGCAAAACAAGAAGCAGAAACAGATACCGTTTAATGTCTTCCACATGTGAGGAGAAAAGAGCTCTCTAAGAGAGCTTAGAGAAGTAAATATCTATAGGCCCAATGCAAATTCTGAAATAGTGCTTAAACCACCAATTGCACGTATTTTATTTAGCTCACTGAAAGGAGGTCAACTGAAAACAGGGAAAACTCTTGAGACCGCAGTGTCAAGTTACATAAGAGATGCCTCAGCAGAGAGAAGAAATGCTCGAAAAGGGAAGTAAAAGCATGCCGTGCTCATTAGACTGACTTTACCCAAATATTCTTACTACTGGTCTGCCTCAGCGCCGCTCTGGGGAGTGCTGGGGAAGGAGGGAACGCGCGGGCAGACCGCGCCCTGCTCATTCCCTTCAGGCGAGTCTCCACCCCAGCCATCGGCGCGGCCGCGGGAACGCGGCGGGGGGAAATAACGGCCGGAGGGGAACAGGCACGCTGCCCCCTAGCGGCCGCGCGCCCCGCAGCGGCGCAATCCGGGCTGAAAAGAGACAGAAACGCTTAAAGGAGGGAACCTTTTCTGGGCTGGCAGCGCCGTTTAGCCTGCCCCTGCACCGCCCGGTATCCCGCAGGTACCCGGGTCACTCAGGAGCGCTCTGCCCTGTCGCCTCCTTTCTTCACTGCTTGTTGCTCTTTCCCAGCACCCCCCGCGGTTTCAGGCTTGCCACCATTGCTTGGTGAGGTTGCATGCTCTTTAGTGCATCTCCACACAGCCTGCAACGCACAACTGCTTATTAGCAATGTCCAGGTCTCAGAAGGATTATCTCAAAAAGGAAATCCTTCCAGTGCTCCTACCACAGAGCCAGTAATCATTCTTTCAGATGATTAACCTGAGCGTGAGACTGGGCCAGGCATTTCAGATGTGTTATTAGGCAAAAAAAAAAAAAAAAAAAGAAAAAGAAAAAGGCTGTCTCGCACCCCTTATAGTATTCATCCAGACAGCATGCTGGGAGGAAACACCAGCCAAGGACCTGTGCAGTGTGCTGTGCCCCGCAGCCATGGGTTCAGGCTCTGTGTTATGTACAGAAAGGCACCAGGGATGGAAGCAGCTGAACTGAGCTACAAAACAAAGCCTATCATGCACTTACTGCCTGTAGCTTCCCAGCCATTTCTGCCGGTGGCCATGCCAGAGGAGACGGCAGTGCCTGGCGGTGGGCCTTCCTCTGCTTGGCCTCCACAGCCTGCTCTGGGTGGCCAGGCCCAGCCGCAGCCCCAGGCCCGGCTCAGCTTCCTTCTTGCTGCCGCCTCAGCCCATGTGGTAAATGTCAACTGCCAAAGGCGGCGCAAACTGACAGAATATTCAGTAGGTTTGACATGAAACTTACAGACCGGTGACTGGAAGTTGCAGGTTGGACTTAGGCGTTGATTTTGCATGAGTCTGCTGAATCACCTCATATTTCTTCCTGCACCAGTCTTGTATTTCTCTCCTGTGCTTAACACCAAAAAGGGAAAAATAAGAGGGTGAGGAAAGGAGTCCAGAATGGTGGTGCCTCTGTGTGGAAGTCAGGCACAGGGACTATGATTTTTCAGAGGAGGTTAACAAGGGCCGAGTACCCAAATCTTACTGAAATTCAGTAGTAGCTAGATGCATCACCCCCTCTGGCTTCTTGGAAAATTGAAAATGTAGTAGATGAGATAGGTTTCCTGTCACACCAAACTGTCCAGCAGAGCTTGGGCTAATGTTTTACAGAGAAAAACACCTCAATATATGACCACCAAAGGTAGTCAAGTTACCACCTCAGCCTAACAGTATGGGCTGGAATTTGAACCCTAACCATTACACCATTGGTGAGGCAGCAGCTGATCTGGGCAGTGTTTTGGCAACATTCCTTACATTAGTCTTGGTGGGGGGATTTTTGAAAAGAGATTCAAATTAATGGTCTGGAAAAAAACAGTGATATGAAACATGCCTTATTTTCCCATAAACTCAGTTCCCCTCTCTCCCCAGTTGTTGTCACAACAGTGAAGTACAAGTTATAAAAGATAAAGTTTCTGAATAAGATCCATGCTGTTGACATAAGCCATGCAGGAAAAAAGGCCTGAGAAGGCTAAAATACATTGTTCCTGATACACTGTATATGAAGGGCAGAACTGAGCTCAAAAACAATAGTGTTTCCTAACACGATAAAACCACAACTACTCAAAATTTCCAAAACAGAAAAGGATTGTGACAAAAGAATTTTTTCCCCATGTAACTCATGCTTCTTACTCATATTTCCAAACTGTTACTTATTTCCTAGCATTCTGTGGTTAATGCCATATATATTTTCAATAACACAGTTCAGAGAAATCCATTTTTTTCCTACCAACATTGGTTACTTCTGACAACCAGAACATCACAAAATTGCAAATGCAGGTTTTGATCAGGCTAGTTTTCATTTCCAAATATCCAGCTTCTTCTAATGAATGCATATTTAGAGAATGTCTCAAAGGAAATGATTCAAACTCACATGATCTAAAAGGCTTTGTAAAATGACTATGTGCTGCATACTATGTATTTTTCTAATTTGGAAGTCTTAATTATTTAGGCATGTGCTGTAGTAAGATTCACAAAGGTTGCAGCATTAGAAGCAAAACAGAACTTACCTGGCAAAGAATGACCTTTACAAGCTTTGTAGATCCATTGCTACTAACACCTGAACTCCCTTCTCTGGCCTCTTTATACTAGTACCAGTGAAGAAGCAAACAGCAATTCTTTCAACAGCCAAAGCTCTTCCTAACTTCTGCAACATCAGAACCCCATAATGTAAGATAGAAATAAAAGTGTAAAGAAGCTAGAAAGAGGGCGAATCAGTTGGAGAAATGGAGAAATTATGGAACAGAAAACATATTTAGTTTGTACAGCAACTATCCAACCAGTTATGCAACTACTCTAAGGTTACTATTTACATTTCCCAGATGAGGAAATGCAGATTTAGAGATGCAGGTTGTGCATGACATCAGACCAAAAGTAGATAGAATAATGAAAATGCAACTAAAGCTGAACCAGTTCTTAAGTAGCCACACACATAGCTAGACAAATCCCCAGTGACTAATAGTTTTTCTTCTTTCCACATTTGTGAACAAATAAAAGCTCTAAGTAGAAAATACAATCAGGATTTGTCACACTCCCTGGAGGACTTTGGGTCCATAAAGGCAATAAATGCAGAAGTAACTAGCAGATAAAATATGGCAATTTAGCTTGTTTTTTACAACTTCACACTTCCTGGATGAACAATATAGGCACGTTTTACAACCCCATTCAGAGACAATAACTTGAAGTGGAAATTCCTTATCCTACACGCCAGCAGGATTCATTTGAGGTTCATTATGCATTATGCTGAAGTGAGACTGTGCAAACACTCTTTAAGCTTTGGTGACAACGTGGCTGAGTCACGCTAGGAACTGGGAGTATAACAGCAGCACACAGGTGAAGCACAAGAAGCCCAGGCATGTTTGTGATACGGCCCTGTTGAACCCAACTATAAAAGAACAAAGAAATCCAGCTGCATATGCTCTTGTTGTTTCAATAAGGGGAAGTACCAAAAGCTCAGATTTCACAAAATCTACTCAGCATGGAAAATTATTTGATTGAGGACCCAGCAGCAATCTATTTAATAATATCATCTTTTTACCAGGGTTTTACTTCTTTGAAGTACTGAATAAATTACTTCAGACACTTGAAAATGCTATGTACAATGTATTATGTTGCATTTACATAACTGTAACAACTCATTAATACAGAAATCCAGACATGATCTGGGTGATGATTATTTACCAAGAGAGACTATTCTAATAATTAATTTTTAGTATGTTTCATAGCATCTCATCAGATACTGAGCACACGAATAAAATACATCTCCAATTACAATCATGTGTGATCTATCGATCTCCAGCATTTTTAAATAGTCAGATTCTCAGATCAATGTGTAAAAAGTATAAAATTTGTCCTGCACTTAATGCTAAATCAGCAGATTCTAGAAGGAGCCAAAAGCTTCAGTATTAAGCAAAATACTACAATACAAGAAAGAGAATAGCTTAGAGTTTCTAAGAACAACAGATGAGGGGAATGGTTTAATTTTTTTAACTAATGATGTATCTAATGCTGAATAAAGAAATTGGTGAAGATGTCGCATTTGTTCTGCCCTGTACAATACATAAAGGTAAGAATAGCATTATATAAAGATACACACAAATATAAAACACATACACTACAAACCATTTACACTCCTATCTCCCAGTGGTCTTTCCTGTTTTCATCATTCAAAAATACCTGTGGAATTGCTGTGTCTTGAAACATCTTTGCATATATAATCTCTTAACTTCAATATGCCTGATTTTTTTCCAGCCCTAAGGTAGTAGTTTATTGGTATAAATCACTGTTGTGGAATAATTTCAACCTATAAATAAACCACAATTTCTGTAGTTTAAGCACATTCTAATCTACAAAACTGCTATAGTGAAAACTCATCAGTGTGCATATTTATTTCATAATGCTATAATTTTTTTTATAAGTAAGTAGCTAATCCCCAAATGGCCTGTATCAGTTTGGTGATATCTGAAATGTGCTGCTTTTCTCAGTCAGAAATTAGATTTTTTCCCCTCCCCCTGAAGCAAGGCCAGAAATATGAAAAAAACCCCAACCCCAAATCTGGTCCTGATGCACACCTGAAATCAAATCTGATTAAAAAAAAAAGTGCACAGTATTTATATTCCTTTTAAAAATGTAGAGCAATTACAGATCTAGCCATAATAAGATTCTTTTTTGCTAGGATATACTTTTCAGCTATGTTGTAACTTAGAAATTTTACCTGGGGCTACTGAAGTGTTTACATGTCCATGCCAGTAAACATACCACTTTATCCTGAATTTGCAAAGCTGTCTGTTATAACAACAGACCTTCTTTCCACTCTCCAGTATCTTACTTGCAAATGGGGGGGGGGGGGAAATCTGTCAATGAGATAAATATGGAGACACATTATGCTATTTTTACAGTCAGAATACCACTATCCTTTAAATTTCTAGGGTGAAACAGTGGTATTATTATTGTCAAAATACTTATAGTGAAAAAGAATAAGCAGTATCACAGTTAGCAAAGGTTAATCATTATAGTAATTTATTGAAAAAATACACACCTCATTATATAGCCAGTTTAACAATCCTATGAAATTAACATACAGAAAGTCACTTGGCATTGTGCTGCTTGGACATTAAAATAATCAATTTCAAGTCAGGTTAAGGGCTTGATTTTTTTGAAATGTCTTTTAACAGAAACTTAATTTTAGTCTGTCAAAATGTATGAGCTTACAGCTAAAGATCAGAGGGGAAGAACTCAGTCATGAAAACACTGACGAAGCAACGATTCAGAAATAACACTCAGCTAATCTGTTCTCTTTACATGGCTCCTCTTTTGAGACACTTTATCTTCAAAAGGGTTATAGTAGGAAGAAAACCAGAAAATAATCACCATGGCACGACTCAAGATGTCTGTCCTATGTTCTGTGCTTAATGACAGGTCACCTAACACACTTTTGACAGTGTTGTCACCCCATGATGGACTGTAATGAGTAGAGATGGGAATTTGTTCCATGGATACACCTGACTGCAGTGTATTTGGTCATCTTCTTTGTCCAGGTGTAGCACTGCAAATCTGAGTGCAGACAGCAGCCGTGTGACTTCGTCCTTCTCCTTCCTTGGGTTTTTTTCCTCTTCAAGACAGTTTCCTCATGCCCAGGAGCTTTCACAGTGTTTATGATGCAGCACTCTCTATGGGACACAAGAGCTTCTAATCAGCAGTCAGAGAAAAGTTGAAAAGGGCTTTCATTTTCATTCTAAGTCCTTAATCTTCATCACTTGAAGGACAATGAGCTGCATAATCAAAACTAGGGAACCTGACGGGCAGTTCTCCCCATTTCTTAAAAATTTGCTTTGTTGTTTTCTTGTCTTCAAACACAACTACAAAATTTCTAATCTTTAGACAAGGCAGGTCAAGACCTCGGTGAACCATCATACTTCCCCAAGCCTGCAAGTATAAGAAAATTATGTTTCAGATAAAATAGACAAGATCATTAGACAGAAATAAATACAGACAACAACAACATAAAAGTATGAAAATAAGTTGTTCCTCACTTGTCCACAACCTTTACACATAATTTCCCCATTTGTCTGGTAATCAGCATGCTTATCTTGCAGTGTCTTATTTTCTCCTGTACAGTAAAGACTTCTGAAAAACAGTCAGACAGCGTGCATCAGAATACATTGGTCATTCAATGCTACATACAGACTTAAACACACAGTGACTACAATTGCTGGTCAGATATGAAACCTAAAAGGTCGTAAACTCTCTGACTGTTGTGCACATTCAGGAGTTGGAGAAAATGCAAGGTCATATTTCATGCTCCTAAATAATGGTGAAATACAAATGTACTCCATGCCTCCTTTCACAGCATTTCAGGAGCTGCATCCTCCCTCACACATCTTAAAGTAGGAGCAGCAGGCTCTCCGTTATAATAGGGGATAGACCTAGCTTGTTTTCTTCAGGTGCCATGGAGCTGTCAAAGAAATGATACCTGAAAGTTAGAGGTTTTCTTTTTATTCCCTGTAGCCCAACCTTAGCCCTTAACAGAATCATTTGGTTCTGACTATCCAAAACTGCAGAGTATGTGCACATTCTTACATCGTTTAGTTTAGGGAGTACTTGATCTTGAGGGTTACTATTAGCCTGTGCAGAGGGGCTCTAAGAATTATTACCTTGTAGTTTGAATTGACTGATAACATTATGCTGACAAGACAATTTCACAGTAAAAGCAGTTTAATATTTAGGGCTGCAGCACCATTTTAATTTTTTCAACATATGGATACTAATTTCTCATAAATCTTCAAAAAGTCTACCAATTACAGCAGTGATATGTCTCAAAGAAACAAGAACTTTGGAGGGCAGTAACTTGGTAGGATGGTGTCTGTTATATAATTAGCAAAGCATGACTGATCTGTAAGGTACAATACCCATTACAAATTTACTGTAGTACGCAAATGCAATTGAAGTTGAATTAAAACATTTTCTTGGACTCTTCATTTCCATTATAAGTGGGAAGAGAAAGTCACCTCCTGCCATTATGGCACTGAAAAGTTAAACAGTTTAACATAAATGTTTACCAAACTAGATGGCATCTCTTGCAATGGAGATAAGAAGGAGCAAGAACACTGGGAGAACTAAAAGGGGTGTGTCACCAGCATGAACATCCTCTAAATATACAATTGTCAATGCACAGCTCACGGCCAATATGCTAAGTCACTGGTCACAGTCAAACTCTTATCCTGGGTCTGTTACTGGTGTAAGTATGTGGGTAACTGGTATTCATCTTTGGTTACAGTTACACTGTGGAATACATACCATATTATGTAATAAGTGACCTAGTTAATATTACCACAGAAGTTGTATCTTTTTCCAAAGTTTCAAACTCTGGTCACCTTGAAATCAGGGGTAAGAACCAACATTTCCTTCAAACTCTTTAACTGTAAACTCCATAGAGCCTAGGACTTGACAATATTGGAATAATCTTTTTTTCCTCACAGGGCCTAGAGGATTACAGGCCCTGTACAGCCTTGCTGAAAAGAAAATCTGTTTCTGCCTGAAAGAGATAAAGTAGTTCATAAACACTTACTGGAAATCTTTTTTCACACTGACATGATGCATGTTTTCAATAACTTGTATGTCTTCTCCAGAACATACAAGCTTGTGGCAATTTTTGCATAGGAATGTTATTAGTGAAGGATTTTTCTTGTACGTCTTGTGCTGATCTCTCTTTGCCTTCATTTGTTTTTCCACTATACTTTGCAACTGGAAATTCTGAATCTAGAAACAGATCAGTAAGAGCACTGTAACATTCTGGTGGAATGACAGTAATAGTTTTCTTTTTCAGTTATTTTACTGAGTTCACCGACAACATGACTTCTAGTCAATTTTCCCGACTTGTGTGTTTCCCCCCCTTACCAACAGAAAAGCAGACTTCTCTAAAGGCCCGGAAAACATAGATTATAAAACAAATATTGGCAGAAGGATTCAAGGCCATATCTAGTAACTAATATTATTTTATGTTTTCCTTCCCTAAGTAGATTTCAGATAGAAAGTATTTCTTACAATATAAATCCGTCTTCTTTAAAGGGAAAGTGCAGAGTTGCAGTAAATACCTTATTTAAATACTCTTCCTGTGGCATCTTCTGGACACGCTGAATGGCCTTATACATCATTTTCTCACGGAAAATATTAACATCTTCACGTTCAACAGCTCCTGAGCCACTCGAAGCCACAAGTGCATAGGTGCTCTCATCAGCTCGAGCTCGACCGCGAGCCTACAATTTGGAAGACATGTACTGTTCCTTACGCAGTGTCCCCACAGAGCATTTTTTTCCACTTAACTCAGACAGATAAAGAATCAGTGAATAACACATACTGTTTCTGCATTATCATCAAAGATACCTGTGAAAATAGTACTCAGGAGATTTGTGATTAGCACATTTTGCAAAGCAGAAACTGTATTTTGTCACCAAAAAATAAGCATGCATTTAAATATTAAATATATAAATATTTGTGTTCACAAATTAAGTGAGAACATGGACAAACTGGTATTCTGATATGCAATTATCTCTTTTTAGCTGTTGGTGGTACAAATGTCTTAAATCAACCAGTCTGATCATATTCTCATACCTTTTCTATTAAAAGAGCTTACTGTTTGTGTAGAGCTTTAAATGGATGTTACACCATTACACATGGAGGCAAATTTTATATTGCATGCAAACTGAAGATGGCAACTGGAAATTAACCTTGTTGCAAGAGCATTTTCTCTTTTAGCATGCAAGTATTTCAAAATTATCTCCAAACCCCAGGTATATGATTCACCATTTGCATATTCCAAACAGAAAAGCACTTTTAAAAATAAGTTATGTATGCAGTAAACTCATACCTGCACCATAGCAATTTCATTGGTGACAAGGCCATAGCGAATAACGATGTTACACTCTTTGATGTCTAGGCCTTCCTCAGCTACAGTAGTAGCAATGAGTAAATTTACATTTCCACCTCGGAATTTATCAATAACTTCCCTTTGCTCATTCTGTAAATAAAAAAAAAAAAAAGGTAATAAAAAAAAATCATTATATTAACTTTCAGTATTAGTTTCTGTCCACAGTTTCTTCTAATTAAGAGGTTTAAGGAATTAGAGTCCAATCATTTCAGAGTGGCGTGCCAAACATCAAGTGGCTTAACAACTGCATTTAAGTGTCTTTCAAGATGATCACAAACAAGAGTTCCTATTGAATATAATAGGTGCTCAGCACCTTTGAGGGAGGAGGGAGCAGAAGCCAATCTTTTTAAGGTAACTGAGCTTGGAACTTTGTAGCCCGTTTCATAAGCATTAGGAGTTTTGATAATAGAGTTGTTCTATCATTTTCAGATTCTTTAAGTAGTTATTCAGAGGCTCTGGATTTCTACCACTTCAGTAATTTCAGCTTCAAGTATAGACTTCAGCACTTCCAAGTCAAGTTCCAAAGCACTTAAAATTCCCTGTAATAAATGGGGACCATAATTTTGCTGATCTGGGGAGCACCAAAAAGCACAGCAATGATATACTGAAAAAATAAAGCATCCAAAACACAGACTTCTAAATTAGCTGGATATTTCAAACAAGCCTGAGCAAAGGGACAGAAACTTCCTATTTGCTATGTTTGGTTTCAAAATGTAGAGGCTATTGTTTTGTTTGTGCAATGTGGTGCACAGATTAAATACCAAATTTTCATAGAAAACAAGCAATTTTGAGAGAACAATTCCTAACTTTTTTTGAAACTGAGAGCAGCTGAAGGAAATGGACTCTCCCCAGCAGTAAACCACGCCATTTTTGCTTAAGTGCTGAAGTGACAATTTTATGGGAAGTAAAAAGCAGAATAGAAGAGAGGTTTTAGGATACTGAAGTACTTTGTTTTGAAAATGTTTAATTTGGAGGTATAAATCATCAGAGAGATGTTGTGTATGAAGCAACACAATGGTATGAGACGGACTGTTGAGTGATCAATTGTGGTATTTTCATTGCAAATTTTGGCAAATTCTCTTTCAACAATTATGCGTCAGTGTGAAGCATGCATATAAACTGGTATCAGTTGATTAAGCAATGATATCAGAAAAAGACAGGCATAATCAACATTGTAATTTTATTTTTCAATTCAGCAACTAAAATACAATTTGAATTACTGTTGTCCTGGTAAGTATAAACTCATTTAACTACCGCATTTTTGCTATTGCCATTTTGTTCACTTTTTCTTCCTATGCCTCACTACAACTTGTGTCCCTTTTGACTATATACTCCTCCAGGAAGTGGCTGCTTGTTACTCCTGTTGCCATAGAATCCAAAACCGAAAAACTTGTTTCTTGTGGAAATAAAATTATTCTGACATTGTTATCCACCTATCCTGCAGCTTATGAAGGTAAGTTGCTGGCAGGTATGAAACCAGAACTGTGGGCTCCAAACTTCAGTCTGTTGTTCTAGTACTAAATAAGCTGTTTTCTCAAATCACGTACAAGATTTTAATGCTGTAGTGCATAGTTTTGTACCTGAGTCATGGGTTTAATTTCACTGTTATGTCCAGCACCGATAAGATAATGGGCCTTAATTCCCACTTCTTCAAATTTTGGGTTATCCTTAATCCACTGGAACAGAGCAAAGGCACTTAGCCGAGTCTTTGTGAAAATAATTCCTCTAGGTTCCTCAGTCTTCGTGAACTCCTCCATTAAAGTGTTTCGCAACTGTATTAGCTTCTCATTTTCATATTCTGGCTTTCTAGCCAACTCTTTCAGCTGTTTCTTTTTTGCTTTAAAAATAGCAGATGTAAATTAAGAAAAAGTAACCATGTAAAATAACAGCTCTAGAAAAAAACAAAGCAAAGAGCAGCTTTCTATATAATTCTCCCAGCATGGCTAATTCACATCCAGTTTGAAGAGCTGTGGCATACCAATTATTTTTCAAGTGAGTCTACATTCATTAAACACACTAATCAATCAAAATAAATCACCATTAACTTTTTAACATACGCTATGCCTATATTTCATGGTGAGAATAAGCAAAAGAAAAAAACTCTGTCTATACACCAGAAGTGGTACAGAGTTAAGTGCACTGTACTAAAAAACTAAATCACAGCTTATAATATTTGCAAAACAGTTTTAAAATAACAGAAAAAGTCTTACAAGGAGAAACAGATTAATATGCCCAGCCCTCAGAGCTGATAATGTTTTTATAAATTTAGACATAAATTGTCCTTGGGACATTCATTAAAGTAGGAATCCTCACTAGAAATATGCAATGTAATAGACACCAGCATGGGCGCATTGTTATTGGTATTGCAGCTTTTAAAGACATTTCAATACGGTCAGTGAAATCTTAAATGAATTACTTTCTTCGACAGGCACTATTGACCATGACCAGGGAGGATTCCTCACGTGTTTTAATTTTTAAAAAAACTTCAAATATTTAAAAGCCTACGTCATTGTCAGATGATCATGCAAACACAGTAATAACACTTTAAGGTGGGGGCCTTGTGTGTTAAGATATTACAGTCACTCTGATGTCATCACCCTGTGCAGAGAATTGCACTGCACCTCGTCCAATGCAGTAGCAGTCAATGTATCACAAACTACTACACCACTTAGGCAGTGGCTTTCTGACTACAGTCTTATTCGTATTTTAGAATGTAATCAAACACATAGAAATCTATATAAAAAGTAGGTAGATGTAACAAACTCCCACAATTTTCCCCCTTAGTTAAACCTACACTAAGGGTTGCAGTTGGTTTATCACCCAAAGATGAACTCCTCTCTTAAAAGCTGGAAAGAGGAATTTTAGATTTTCTTCCATTACTCCTGGCACCTTCAGTGGTAAAATCAAAACAAATTGGAATATAATTTATTTTTCACTATTAGGTTCTTTGAACTTCATTTACCTGTGGAAATGAAAGCAATCTAGACAACTCAGTTTCATTTTTTAGTTAGTTTAACTTTTTGGTTCTCAGAAACAGATCAGTACTGAAATTCTAAATAAGGGGGCATAAAGGCAGGTATGAAGAGTCATTAAAAAACATGATGACATTATCTAACCTAATTACTTTTCTAAAAGTTTTTATAACATTTCCTGAATTTCTTACCAATGGCATTCTAAATTTGTAGTTCATAGGATATATGAAGTTGGGATACATGCTGCAGTAAAATCTATTTTCTTTTGCGCTGCCCAGGAGCCATAGGCAATCGGAGCAAACTTGTCTACCTCTTCCTCATTGTAAAGGCAGTAAGGGAAAAAAGAGGCAAAAAAGATTACTGTGTCAAGGACTGAATGAATTCTAGTTCCAAGGTGAATGATCTGAAAAAAGGCAACTAGCTTTGGTCTTTACAATTTAATCCTGTTTAATTCTCTCACTAATTGCTCTTTACCTGAAACTTACTCAGGGTCATCACTCCCATCTCTTAGTATATAGACAAACTAACTTTGGTAGAAAGGGTTGGTTAAAAACCCATCATTTCATTACTTTTGTATTCCATTTGCTCAACTTTTTCCCCCCTCAAGAGTGTCCACTGGAATACACATTCTATGTATCTATCAGAGTGTCCTCAGGGACACTTCATTGGAGAAAAGCAGAGAACAGTTTTTACTTACTATCAGCAGAAAGAAAGTGCCCTTGGGCCAAAGCTGAAGAACTTCTACTACATGTTGGGACATGATCACACTATGATGTTTTTTAATGTACTCCATACTATATGAACTGGGACATCCAGATACTGTCATAATAAACAACACGGCAATCTCTAGGATGTAATAATTAATGAGCCCATGCAAATCATGTTAGCGCATAATCTATGGATTTCAAATATTAAATATCACCATGTATTTCAAACTTACCATGAAATAAACCTATTAGAAATTCATCTGTTTCATCCTGTTTTGATACTGCTGGTTCATCATCATCATCATCATCACTCATTACTGTCTTCTTACTTTTCTCCTCCTTATAAAAATTATTTAGGTGATTGTAGGCATCCACCATTCGGATGGTGTCATTTATCTGGAGAGCATCATTGTATTTCTTCAAGTGTTCTGCACAGACACGTTCCTTGCGTTTTTCTTCTTTTGCAGCTAAAAGTGAACAAAAAATATAAAAACATGCCTGTGTGTAGAATGATCCAAAGAAATCCAAAGCTAGGATATTTTTGCTATGCAGTTACCTTTTCTCTCTTCTCTAATCACCCACTGTTCATATGGCTGAGTTCCAAACTCAGATTTTGGATGGAGCTGGCAATAGTTTTGAATGTCTGTCATGATCTCAGTAATTCTCTCTCTAAATGGATCCTAGAAATAAATTGATTACCAAAGTAACTAAGCATCTTCTGGCAATAAAAACATCGGCTAGTACCACACCAAGTAATTTTTTTAAAACTTTAAACCTTAAATTAAAAAACAAGTAAGGTTGCTAAGTGTTTAGAGTTATGGAAATAAATAGTTGAGACTATTACAAAAATTACACTGTGAAATAACGTATTTAGTGAATATAATGTCACCCCAATACAAACATTTCAACTATGGTTCAGAAGGTCTTTTGACCAGATACCTCAAAAATATAACTCACGTAAGTAAAAATTTAGTTCTACTTGTCTTTACTGATACTTTTCCATACAGAGGAAAGCAGCAGATAAATACACACATACCCAAATTAGCACTATGGATCACAATAATCTATAGAAAAAGAGCATTAGCCAAAAGTTTTTGATACCATACAACACACTTTTAAAGGGCAATATAACTTTAACAGTGATTTGTTTGAAAAAACATACCCTTCTTTTGTCATCTGCAATCACAGTCTTCTTATACGGTTCCTTCACCTGATTCTTCAGTTGGGAGGCATGCTCTTCAACAGTCATGATTCTACGTGCATCAAGATTGGCACAGATCTGGGAGAAAACAAAATGTTTTTTCTTTTAACATTTAATGAGTTATTCCACATGAAAACTGAATTAATGCAACGGAGCTTCTCATTTACATATTGGGTTTTACATAGCTTTATTTTCTTCCTACAAAAATTGGATACAGACACTATCAGCATAAGAAAGGCCAAGTCTTTGAAAAGCATTTGAGATAAGCTGAACAAATTACTTTTTAGGCCAGAAGTGATCCTTGCACACAAGGAAAAAACTTGTAGATCAGGGTGCAAAACAGGTATTTTGAAAAGGAAAATATACCATCAATACTTTGGAAGAGTAGATTTTGGAGCACAAAACAAATAAACAAAAACAATGGTGAAATAGAAAAAAAGAAAATAAATGTAAGGGAGTAATTATAAAAGTAAGAGCTGGTCAGGAGAGTAGAAAATAATTTGAAATTATCTTTCTTGGAACAGGAAGAGATGGAGAAAATTTCTGTGCTAACTGCACAACTGAACTGGACTTTTCTGCTTTTGATCTCTTCCGAGAAAAAAATATGTACATTTCTGTCACTAAGTCTAAAGTAATAAGGGGAAACCTTAAAATTTTTATGAGCAGAGAAAACAGGAAAGGAGGTCTGGCAGGCAACCTTTTTAATGTCTTCAGCAGTAGTTATCTATTTGAGCTTGCATATTCGGGTTACATTTCTTTAGATACAAAACCCCGCATCCTATCATTAAGATTTCAGAGCTGATGAAAAGGAATTCTCTGCTTTTTCCATTGCCAGAAAGTTTTTGTCTGAAAATATCTCGCAATTCTATCTACTTCCATACAGCATAAAAGCTTCTTGCAGGCCTCACCTATTCAGTATCACATTCTGTTCTTGTGCAATTTGCTAGTCAGGAGTTTTCACTGGAGTACTGGGCTAAATTCTACTTTTGTATTACTAATGTAAATCCATTGAATTTCAAGTAAAATAGAGTTTCTTTAAGTACAGAGTTTAACCAATTATCTCCAGTCAGGTGTTCATGCAACTACACAGTACTCCCCTCTCAATGAGTAACCAACTGCTGTAAAGAAAAACATTGTATGCTACCTGTATCTCACAAGTGGTTTCTGCTTGTTTAAGTACTGAACTTTGTTTTTCACTTTCTTGGATCCACACAAAAGCCCAGCTTAGTCACGCTAGAAATACAGATATAAAATATTGTGAAGTCTCTAGGATTTAGGAATACACAGTAAATTCTAATCCATCAATGGAAAAATAAGATTTTTATTAACTATAAAACCTCACTATTTTGTGGATTTCTTGCCTCTGATCTTACCTTGAGAATTTTTTTTTCAAGGGAGGCAATTTTTTTATTTCCCTTTTCAGTAACCCTACTTCCCTGTAAGGTTACTTTTATTTGTACATGGATTTCCATTAATTTGTAGTGGGTCAATTTGCTGAATGGCTGTGAGCTGAACTCCCATGTACACGTGAAAAAAACAAATCAGATTATATATTTGGAGCCTAACACTGACTTTAAAAGTTTTACTTGAACAAGACAATATCCCTTTGATGGTTTGCAAGTGTGAGGGCTATTTACTTTCAGAATATGTTCTTCAGCTTTTGAGTAGGATGTTGCACCTCCTACACCAGGTGAGGCTGTAAGTCCCAGAATCTGAGGCTGTGGGATCAGTGGTTTGTTTTCTTTTGCCAGCTTCCTGTTCTTCATCTTTTCTTTTAAGTAACGTCGCATTATATTGTTGTAGACTCCTTCCTTTTGAGTGTGATGACACTCATCGATAATGATAAGTGAAAAATCTGGGGGGAAGAAAAAAAAAAGGACCCCTAAAATGATTAATTTTCTTTCAAATGTAGAGTTTATATGACTAAAACTTCTTACAGGTAAGGACACCGTTGAAGAGAACCCGTCAGTTTGTTTGAGCCCTAATGCATTAGGAAATCTGTAGTGCTGGAGGAGGGCGTGGATGGAAGCTGTATATATTTAATGGACTTTGGAATCTCTGCTGCAGTCTTGATGTGTCAAGTAGTTTTACATCTCATGTAATGTAAAAAGCTTTTCTACTTTTGCAAAACCACTCTGATGGCATAAAGAATTTCAGAGAGGTATTTTTAATAACCAGTGGTAAGAACATTTCATAGTTTAACTCAATCCTATCTTTTATATCCATAACTGCATCTGATAAACTACGTACTGTTTATGAGAAGATACAGAACATGTTAGAAGCCTTTCAGACATTCTAGAAAGGCCTGTCCTGATCAAAATATGCTTCCATTTTATAGCAACACAGAGATTTCCTCCCTATTCCTGTCCAATTAAAAGATGTATATTACTTTATGGATGTGTCATTGGAAAGAACAAACAGATGGTGGGAGCACTACCAATCATCTCTCTTTTGTAGCGGAGGAAACTGATGAAGATTCAGACAGGTATTATGTACTTTTTAGTCAGATCATATTTACATGCAACAAGTAAAGTACTATATGATAAGGAAAATTAAGATTATTTTTTGTTTGTTTTAAATTTCTCACAAACATAGAAAACATCTCTTTAATCTATCTGCATATGCAGCCAGTGACACATATTTTAATGTTCTGATTTGAAAAACTCATGAGCATTTCTCTGTTTCTCTAACAGCAAAACTGGTTTATGGAGCTCCCACTCTTCCTGTAGCTGGCCAATAATGCTCTAATTCAACATTGTTTCCTACGATTTGACAAATGTTTGTGGAAATGACTGTAAAGCAGATCACTGAAGTGATCAGGGTTGAAATCTTCCCCCTCCCCCCCCCCCCCCCCCCCCCTTTTTTTTTAATCCGGACAATTTCCATGGTCTTGTTTGCACATTAGTGTGCTCAAATTGACGCATCACTACAAATGAGTTTGCAACAACTGGCAGTGGAAGTTGGAAACTAACAGAGAGCTAGAACATTCTCAGTTGGCCCTTCTGCTGGAGAAATATCATGTAACCTTGTTGTTGAAGAACCTAAAGAAAGGTGGAGACTGAACAAGGGAAATTTTATTTAAAGGCTAAACCAAAGCCTACCACTAGGAAAGCAAACTAGTGCTCCATGTCACTGGGGAAATCTGATTGTCTTCACACAAGTGGTTGAGGAAGCCAGTTTGGACTGATGTGGTTTCAAACCTAAATTTCCATTTATTTCTAAGATTTCTACATATTGCAAGACTTCAGGAGCAGTGCTGGCAGTTTCTCCGTTATTTTGCCAACATGAAATTACTCCCTTTGATTTTGACCATCATCTCGGTAATGCATATTCCTGTCATTACTCAGGAAGAACCTAACCCACCAGAAAAGATGTGCTTCTACTAAGGAAGCGATACACAGCTTTTAGAAAGTCCACACAGTGACTTCAGCCCTTGGTAAAGAGAGTAAACATTTGGTAAAATGCAATTAAGAGAGTCGCCTCCATTTCAGAGGCTGGAATTCCATGTTACATATAATGCAGACCTCTGTGGAAACAGATGAAAAAGGTATGAACAGAAATAAGGAATAAAAAACTTATAACTAATTAGGATGGTTTATATAAGCTGCGAGTTAACCAAGTCGTAGCCATAAAAATGGAAATGGCTCTGTTCAGGCTTGCTTGGCTTTGGTCCAGCTGAACTTACTAGCACAGGGGTAATAGCAAGGAAACACGGCCCTGTTTGCAGGGCCACCTCAGTTCTGGAAAATATATAGCTCCTTATGAAGGAAACTGTGCAAGGTGTGAAACCCATTCAAAAAACCACTTCATTACACAAGCTGGTTGGGACTCAGCTCAATTCTAATCAGGTCAGCAGTTCCTGTAGAAATGTTCAGGTGCCTCTATACAGCATTCCCAAATGATTCAGATTTGGGAAGGTTTATTAACTTAGGTGCAGTGGAAAGGAAGTAAGTATAAGAAAATCTCTGGTACTCTGCCTAGGTTAATAAAAAGGCATTCTGAAGGAGGGGAGGCAATTCTGAAGTTGGTTTGGATCAAGCAGTACTCCAGTCAGCACTAGGCACTGATAGACACACACTGACCCCTCAGGTTTCTCTGCTGTCTCTCTAACACCCAGACAAGTACTTCTTTTATCTCAGATCCATTATTTTGAATATCATAGCTCTCCCTTCAGCTACATCCTGCCCCATCTAAAAAAAAAAAGAGTTGACTGCATGCAGATAGAGGGAGAGGTTAACATCTCACAGAGGAGGGTCACTGCAGCCCAAATCCCGGAGCTGAAGTCATGGGCTTTTCCATTATTTGTACATCACTGGCAGATAATACCATTTCCTTTCTGATCTCCCATAGGTATCTGCCACTGTAGTATTCTGGGCAAACAACTCTACTTCATCTCATCTTGTATCTTTTGTTTTCTTCAACTTCCTTCATCTGTTGTAGGAGACCATTACATTTGCCAACCTCAGAGAGATACAGTTAAAAGTAACCATCTCTCTGTACGTTAGCAAAATTATAAGAGTTTAAAGAATACAACTTTTATAACAGATTGGCTTTTATCTTGTGTTCAATTGTATTTCTCAAACTACCGACTACATTTGAGTTTTTATAATTTTTTTCTCACCCTGTTTATGGCTTCTATGTGATATAACTCAACGTTCTACCAAGCTTGGAAAGTGGAACCAGTATGGCTGCATTTGCACGAAGTTGTGCTTGAGCTAGATAAAATAGGAAGCATAACAAATATCTAGTGCAAATGAACTGTAAGAGTCCAATTTGGCTTGAAAAAATTGCATGCTCATTAACTAAGATCTGGGTTTGACTCTCAGCTTGCATTTATAAAACCAGTCAACTGAAAAAACATTAACTACTGAATGTGGCACATTTTTACTCTGCAATTTTCCAGAACAGAGACATACTTTTAGCCCTTCTGTAAAAATTTCAGAATTAAAAACTCGCCTGATAAGTGGACACCTTCTTCATCTTCTTCGGCTGCATTTAACAGTGAATTCTCAAGGATCTGTGCTGTACTGATGATGACATCATTTCTTCTGACAACTTCAGGAAATGAGATTTTCAGCTGAGAATCACCACTTAAACCAATAACCTGATACCAACGCTTCAGGAATGGATTAAACTCCTTTCGTAAATGCTGTTCCACCAACGGTACCTGAATAAAAGTTTCCAAAGAATTTAAACCAGAGCATACATAGGATTAAAAATACATGCCTGTTTGCCAGAAACGTTGTTAGATGAACATACACTTTGTACAAAATATGCTTCTTTAAAAAAGCAAACATCCCCTTATTCACTGCAGGGTAGGATTAAAAAAAACCCTACTAAATACAAAAACCAAAAACCAAGCACTAAAAATCCCCAAACCAACCTCTCCCCTCCAACTGCTCCTACGAAACCTTTTTGTCCCAAGAACTTTGGCTTAACTGTGCCTTAGAACGAATGAACAAACCATGCATGCTCTGGCTCTTTAACTGAGCTTATAACATGCTATCAATTTTATTCTTATAGGAGGATATGGATATCTTTTATTATTTTAATAAAATTCTTAAATGTATTTCTATATTTTAATATTACAATAGAAAATTACTTTATATTATATGTGCTAAATTTAACTGTAAAAATTACAGCAATTATCAGAAAATGTGACAGAATATTCCCTAACTACTGTGAGACTCATTAGGTGGCCTTCATTACCAAATCCAAACACAGAATGTGAAAAATATTTTTATTTTTTAAAATATGATTTTAGTTCTATTCATTCTAACATGAAATTGCACTTTTTCCAATAATGTGGTTATCAGGGCACATCTAAATTTCCACTTGCACTAGGGTAAACTAAAATCATTCATGCTTGCACCATGACGATGGTGCAATGGGGATGGCAGTCTAGAGCTGTATGCCTTTAAACATAACTACATCTGGAGAAGCTGAGAAATGTGTTTATATTCATTTTACAAGTTCTATGTTAACAGTGCATGAGGTTTGAAAAATACTGTTTTTAAAAAAATGGACCAGCATACCTTATTAACAAGTACTATAACTTTTCCAGGCTCTGATGCTCTTTTCTTCTTATCCAAGTGATCTTTGGTAATGTAAACAGCCACTCTGGTTTTACCACTGCCTGTAGGGAGACATATTATAATATTCTCCCCATTCAGTGCTGGCTTTGCAACTTCCATCTGGTAATCTCTCAGGATGAGATCTGGCTCGGGTGAAGCTCTACTCTCCACTTCATCTTCATCTAAGGGTACAAAGAAATGTAAGTATCAAACAGGAGGCATAGAACATTTATCAGAATATTGAACAAACGTCAAAGGGAAAAATATTAATTTACTATCAGAAGCATTCTGAATAAATAGAGACAGGGCATATTAGCATAGGCAATGCTGCTCTGTGAACCTGTGCAACTCTGGATCAGAACTGCTTACATCCAGTCACCAACCAGTGTAGGTGGAATAAGCCACAGTATGTCTTCACCCATCTATGTTGACATGACTATTATTACGTATGAATTCAAGTGATACAATTCAGAAGCACTGGGACCAACAAAGGTTGTGTTCAGAGCTGCAGTATTTATAATCTAGCCAATCTTATGTGATGTTCTCTTTCATCAATACTGAAATTTATTTGGTTGCAAGTGAGCTACCTTTTTAAATACTTCCCAGAGGATGAAAAAAAGAACCATAGAAAGAAAAAGAGATAGGGACCACTTAAAAAATGATGAAGAGAGTTATAAAGTATAAAGACCAAATAGATAAGAAAATTCAATTGCTCATACAAGATAGAGCTAACTGCAGAATGTTTCACACCTGTTCATGGTAGACTGCACTGCTTCCAGACTGACTCATACATAATGCAATCGAGCTGTTCACTAAAAAGCCATACACATTTGCCACCTGAAGGCCAAAACCTTCCATCCACCATATAAAATGCAATGGCAGAGAGTTCAGATCTATGGCTCACAGGTGAAACAAACAATGTTCGAAAGTTAAAAGTGGAAAAATGCTGTTGCATTATTTCAGGCAGTAAGAAAAGCAAATCAAGTCTCTTGAGTTTACATATATTTAGGAAGTCAGAAATTATATATATTAATATGAGAAGGATTTATTTCAATGGAATTTTGGGCTTTTTTTTTTTCCTACAGATATGTTTAAATCACCCTCCAAGCATTAACTGTCCTCAGTGAAGAAAAGGCACAAATTCATTTTACTAGACTAAAAATGAGGGAAAAAACCCTATAGTTTTATTTCCTGATGATATCATTAAATGAAGAATCATGAGAATTTTATCATCACTGATACATTACACACAAAATAAGTGTATTTTTCTAGTATCCCTGATTCCATTAAATAAAATTAAACTAACAAAAAGTAATGAAGCTTGATAAAATACTGCTGATGGAAACATCCGAATGCCATTCTTAAGTGTTTTTTGCTTGTTTTGCCTTTTAGTGTGAGTGCAGTACTACCTGGAACACAGGGAAATTCACACGAGAGAGTACTTGCTGTTACTTATCTGACTTCTACTACTCTCTTTTGAGGAAGAACGTTGTTTGCTTTCTGGTTGGCTAAATTCAATAGTTCAGTCATATTGAAACTAGCACTTTATCACCCATCTGTTTGGTTAAATTTCAGTTCCTTAACATCCTCAATTAACTGTCCAGGCCTACAAAATATTTAACTTAGCTCTCTCCTAGCTTCCTCAGCCCCTGTTTAGATAAAGGCTAATACAGGAATCTTTTCACAGGGTATGATTCCATTAAAGAATTTTCTTCATGCACAGTATAACTTTAGGGAAGTTGTCTGCCTTTGTACAAGGCTCATATGAATTGCTGCTCTGGGCTAAAAGAAACATGATAATTCTTCTTCTGTTGTCCTAATTCCACCATTTTTCTTAAATGTAAAATGATCCTTGCACAGAAAACTGCGACTAAATCCACATGACTCTCTGCATTAAAATCCAAATCATGTCAGTGCATTAAGACACTATCCAAACATCTGTTAATACAACAGCCTTACTGCAAAATTTCAAATTATAAAATCCATAAATATCACAAAGTCCATCTGTATCTCCTTAACTTTTTTTCTCATAGTTGCTCTCACTGAGTTTACTAGGCATGATTAAAAATCATGAATGTGTTTTAAAACATTTTAACTAGTTGTTTTTAAAGCCCACATGTAAACAGAACATATAGCAAGTAAACACTGGGGAAAAAAAAAATCTATTCTGCATTCTTCACATAACTGTAGTGATTTATTTTTTTCTGCTGGGCTACTGGACATAGCCAATGCCCAATTTACTTAATCGGAGATTTTTCAGGAATCTTAAAGGATCAGGCCATACATATATATGTGCTGCCCCATACCAGTAGCCTATATCAGCCTGACCAACTGATACAGTGTGACTGTCCACAGAACAGAGAAGTTTCTGTGCCCAGACATTTCATGTGACACAGTGAGGAAAAAAATACAATGTGACTGATGAGTCACCTCAGTTGACGCAGAAGTGCAAAGTATATTCTTCAGTTAGCAATACATAGACTAAAATCCTAGCAATAGGGTAGCAATTTAGATCTGAGATATCCTGAATTTTCTGTGTACTTACAAAATACCTGGATTTTAATATTTAAAAAGCTTGAAACTATTTTAAAAGCATTTATAGTAAACATTTTGCAGGCATATGATATATAACATTTACATTGACTTTATTGATCTAATGCTAGCTTTATTAGGCAGAGCTGGCCTGAAAGGTACCCAGATTGTTTCTAGCCCTTGTACAAGACACAATCCCAGCACAAACTTTATAAAGGCTAGACTCCAAAAGGTAACTGGTTCCTCTTGAATTCTGTGTAGGCAGACACACGCTGTTCACCGTGGTGGACAGCTGCAAATTTGTTCTGCCTGAGGTCTAAGATTACAAAAAGAAGAAAAAAAAAATGGGATGTCTTTTACAACAGCTGTGTTTAATCGGGCTCAGAGTATATACATAGCAAGTTCATATCTGTCTGCAAAGTATTATGTAAATACAGTCCAATATTTAGTTTAAAACTATATTCAGAACTTGCACATATGTTTAAATGCGAGATTTGCAAAGGTCCTCAGATAGTAACCTCCATTGATTAGGTTGCTTTTACAAATAGGGCTGCTAAATTACTTAGGTCCAAAGTGGACCTTCATTACTGTTCTGCAGGTACCCTGGAAATGCTTCTCCTCACCCTTAGATGCCTCTAAAGCATGTCCTATTCCCTCTCACTTACCCTATACAGGGGCCAGGCACAATCTAGCTCCCCTCTGAGAGCAAAAGAAGCACATACATGTGGCAGCATTATGAATATCTGTACAGGCAAGTGCACTGGATGACTTCTGGAAGTCCCTTCCAGCTTATGCAATTCTATCATTCTGCATCACTGACCATTTTCTATGATGACGATGTCTAGAGACCTATTCAGATGATCTCAGTACATCAACTCTTTTGGGGCTGGGACTTAAGTCCAGACCCATAGAAATGGCATCTGTTTTCCAACAAAGTAAGAGGAAGCCTGTCATCTAAATACTGTGAACTAGAGTTCACAGCGAAAGCCTTCCACTGGTTTCTGTTCTAGCCCATTCACAGAGTGCTTACCCTTCAGAGCTTATTTTGCAATTACTAAATAACAGAAGGGAAACATACCTGAATCACTGGTTGTGTAGCTCTGTCCCAGGTTTTCATTCAAGTTACTGACACTTCCATCTCCTATGGAGACGTCTGACTCTAAATGAAAAACACAAACAAATGTAGTATGATATATTTGCTACACAAATATAAATAGCAATAGCATATTGTTTGCTCTCTCCCTAAGTTGTTAAAATAGGCTAGACAAATGTCTGGCAGGGATGGCTGAGGTATAATTTCCTTTATTAAACTTTTTCTTAGGTAAAGAAAAAACTGTGAACAACAGAATTCATTTTCTTATGGAAGAAAACATGGAGTGGAAGATGAAAATCCAAAACATAGCAGAGGTAAGGCAATGTGGGTCATGATTTATTGTCGTCAGGCATCTATGTTCTCTTTGCTTGAAAGCAAGCATCCAGACATGACCGCCTGCACGATCCCCTCTAGTCCTATTTTACTGTATCTTTTCAGAGGGGTGAAGAGCCCAAAAAAAAGAAAAAAAAAACATGTTAGTCTACTGGGTACACAGCACTGCTGGCAAACTGAAGACTTTCTCTTGTACTCCCTGTAAGCCATTTGAGTTATATCTGTAGTAGAAGAAAATCAAAACCAGAACTGTCATTTAAAAAAAAAAAAAAAAAAAAAAAAAAAGGGTTTCTTCATGTAACATGAAAAGAGTAAACCATAGTTCCCAGGTAAATAAAAGCAGAGAGGAATTATGAAATCTTCCAAACTGTTTGCAAGTAAAGGCAGAGACTGACAATCCCGTTACACCCAATAGAAGACTTGGACACCGCCACAGAAATCTGGCAAGTTTACTGTAGATATTCTAATGTTAAGCTCTCCCTCTGCTGGGCAATCAATGTATTACACTGACTTTTTTTCAGTCACAGTGTAATTTATACAGCTAGATTTTCAAAAACTCAGTCCTTCTAATATCTAGAGAGATACACAGTTCTTCTGGAAAAATCTGCTGCAAACAGCCTCATCCTGCACTGTCAGCTTACCTGCAGCACTCTGCAACTAAGCTTACAGTGTGCATAAGAAATCAGTCAGACTAATAGCATTGACCTAAGTTTTGCTTAATTAGCTACTGAACTTGTATCCTATCAAGTTTTTCATAGTTTTTTCCAGTGAATATCCCATTATGATCCATATCTATATTGTCCCCAACTTATTGTTCCCAACAAATAATTCATAAAGCAAAACAGATGCTGTGAATGAGAGTTTAGAACTGAATGGAAGTTATAGTGTCTTAGAATGGTACTCCTGAAATATACACTACAAAAATCTTGGTAAGTGAGGTGGAAATTAAACCTAGTCTGTGTTCAGTAAAAATATGAAGCTTTGACCTTCCTTTATGCAAGTTTTGTTCTCCTTGAAAGATGAATGAATAACAGAAACAGAAATGAAGCTACCTTAGCTACCACTAGGAGTCAGGTATTTAAGTCTTTTAGTTTTTTTTAACATAACCATGAATAGTGATGCAAACATCTGTCTTGCTGTCCTACAGTTTTCATCATTTATTCCATACAGACCTCAGAATCTGATCTAACTATGAATCACCACCAGCTGTAGGAAGTGTTATGATGGGCAAAGGCATTAAAGACTTTAAGCACCTAAATTAAAAGCCTAGTCTCCTAGAAATCAGTGCAATCAACAGAAAGGCAATTAAAAAATATATTCACAGCAGGAGCCCGATTTATATAAAATTTCCCTATTATTATGTAATACCATGCATTTAATATCACATTAAAAGACAGCATTGTCCTGAAAAAAGAAGAAAACCTCACCAGTTATAATCCATGTTCAAAGACCTGCAACAAACTATTAAGTAGCATTAGTGGGAATTCCAGCTATGAAGATGACACTGCTATCTCTTGTTTTCACTCTCTAGGAATCCATGCGGATAGGAAAGAGAGGACAAAATTAAAATTCTATGTATCTATTCCATGTGGTCTCCCATCTAAAATGACCTACTGAAAGATGTGTATGCAGCAGAGAATATGCATTCACAAAGTGTTTTGTACATAATTATCTGAATTACAATGTGCAGAATGCATTACAAAACAATCTCTCAACAGAAAATGTCAGTGGTGAAGTTATATGCAAAATACTCATCTTCCAAATGAAAGGTAAATAGAATAATGTTCTCCTTTTTCAACTGTGGCGACTTTCTTGAATTATTTTAAAATAAAATAAAAACAGTAAGCCTTTCTAAAACAATGAAGATAAAAGAGTTGATAGTCTAACAGCTGTTTTCACCACTTTCACTAGTCTTCCCTTACAGTGCTACTTGCACATTGCAATGCAGCATATTCCACAGAAAGATTTTCAGTCACTTTGCACTGACTAATAAGTAAGTATAAAGACAATGGAATGCAATGAAAAAAAAAATGGATCTATGCAATATTAATTAAAAAAGTCTTTCTTTACTGTCCTGTGCTACATTATGTCATAGAATAAGTTTCAAACATCAGAAAATATACATGAAGGACCAAAATATAAACATGCTATTAAAATTGGTCCTACTTTCAAATTAATGGGCAGTTTTTCTAATCTAAAGCATTAAGGGACACTTTGTGAGACATTATTGAAATCTCCAGTTAATTACAGTGTAATTATTTGTTCCAATCAACTTTTTTTTATGAAACAGGTCTTGAAAACCAGAACTGCTATTTATTTAAATTGTTGTTTATACAGGTAACTGTAACCTTAATCCAAGTGTTTCACTTCTGACCTTGCAAACTTACTGCTTTTGTGTTGTTTTTTGTGTGTGCAGTTCCTTATCTGTGTTTTTGCATGCACACTTTCTCTTTAGTTTTCTCTTAGGCTAAATGATCTATTTCTACTTTGTCTTTATGACCCTACTGCCCTCATACCTTCTGACTCCCTGTCTCAGCTACTCCAATAAAAGGGTCAGAGGAGGCTTTAGATACAACGCAAATTGCAGTAATTTCAAGTAACTTAAAAAAGCTGCTTTCTCATTGAAATTTGTCCTTCCCAATACATGAAGGAATGGTGGGAGTGTACTGCAAAACTGACAAAACTTGACAGCATCAAATTGCAAATCAGGTGGGTTCCCAGCTTACTTGGAAGTAGAATCTGGGCTCCAGTTGTATTTACAGCTGCCTGGTCTAAAAATACAGTCTTACGAGATCATGAGAAAGGATGGAAATGGAAAAAGACTTGAGTGCAGTTAAGTCTGTGTGTACAATGCATAGAGATCAAAGCTTACTGCACTTCAAGATGGCTGAATGTGAGCCAGTTCCTCTACAGCCATCTTCATGCAGCACTGTCTCCTGGCAGCCCTTGCCACGTTGCATCTACACTGCTGGTTTAGTTCAACTCAGAAGTGCATGTTTACAGTGAATCTGTCAATTGTCCCCACATATACTACTTTGGTTCATATCACAGAGCTGGTTTGGATCAGAAGAAATTAACTCCTGTCAGCTGAAACCAAATGAGATGTGTTCCAGCCACTTGCAGGCATATAGTCCACACCAGACTGAAGTCAATCTGAACCAAACTGCCAGAATTCATGTAGTATGTACACCCTTAGCACCATTTCACTGAACAGATCTGCTCAACTGCACAAACTGCTAATACCCACTGTCTATTAATTTTAGCACAGTTCCATGCTGAGGAGACCATAGTTTTCAGGCTAGAATTAGCTTGCAGCAGGCTAGTTAATAGCTAATAGATTTAGTTACTTGTAACCCTCAACCTGACAAGAGTCAGGTAAACGATCAGGCTAACAGCAATGAAAACCTGCCCTCAGTGAGGCTACAATTAAAAGCCTTAGCCTTGCTCTAAAAGGATCCTAACTAAGAGTGAGGATAACTCAGTCTGATCCATTCAGAATCATCATTACATATTTGGCACCTCTTCTTCATACTGCCAAATTATGTTCTAATCCAGGAAAACCAAGTTGATATTTTTGCTGTAGTTAATAATCTACTACTTGCTACAAAACATTGTGATATGCTGTTAATATCACGCTAAATGAGAAATAGGCTACTACTGTTGCACACTGAAACGCTGCAGTTTTCAGAGCCAATTTTTTTTTTATTCATGTTTAATAAAAAAAGAGCAGCCTTAGCTGTCTTACTCCTTTGGCTGAGTAAGCCCACTAAAATCATTTCAGGAAGGATTCATCTCAGTTGTAACTATTGTTTGAGCTCCATCTGAACTGGTAACACATATGAATGGTTCCTTAATCATACAGCATATGTTTGAATCATTGGTTCCCAGCTACGTCTGGGAATTGTTGCCGAGAATTGCTGTTGCTCATAGTCAACTCCCAAGGCACGTTTTTAAAAGTGGATCCGTATGAACAACAGGCCACAACGATTTCTAAAAATTTGTACTAAAAAATGTACTTCTGAGCATGTGATGTGACAAAGGTTGTTTGATGCTCTGTAAATATAAAACCTTAAAATAAACAGAAAAATTACTAGTTGGACAGCACTAAAGGACTTATCAAAACCAAAAATGTTTTCCAATATAGAATTACCAGCCTTCTAGAAAGAACTACTTAATACAGCTGCAGTTATAGTGGTACAGAAACTTTCCTCTTGATTTAAACTTTTTCAACACTGGGAGGAGTTGTCAATGTAAACCTAATGTTTTCATTGGATAGTATAAACCTACCATGAATAGGTCTGAAATAAAGTATTCCTTTAATAATACTAATATTTTTACTTAACAATATTAAATATGTTTGAAAATGACTCATTTCTTCACACAGTAAATTAAAAAATAATAATACAAAGTTGTTAAAAGTGCTATTTAAGAGGAAAGGAAGATCATTAATGTTGCTCAATTATAAGAAAATCAAGCAGCCCATAGTAGATAAAACATCATCACTACAACCAGGATACAGACAATGTCTACATGAAGGCTGCACATCGTGTGCTACAGATTTTTTGGCCATGTCCTCCTAAGCCATTCTGTACTGTGCTAGCAAATTGTTTTCTGAACCAGCTCTTACCTTCAGATTAATTAGTTCAAGTACGACAACATATTCTTGCCCTAGAGCAACTCTTTGAACTGAAGTGAACAAATTGTAGATCTGACCCTTAAAATCGCTACTGCTGTTAATTCATAGGAAGAAATGGAATTTACTGCTTCCAAAAAAAAAAAAAAAAAAAAAAAAAAATCAAAATTTACTTTTTCCATTCATTCCCTTCACCTCAACAATACCCTATGTTCCTGAATTTTTGAGCAAGACGGGAGCTAATGCACCAAGAATGTTCTCTCAGTTACTTGCAGTTACTAAAGTTTAACTGCTACCAGCACAAAATACCAGTTAGTGGACATACCTGAAACTACAGAATTCTTTCCAATAGATGTTTCCAATACACTGTTCTCACTGCTGAAACTATCATTCACATTTTTTTGCTGTTTCAAATCCTCCACTACAGCATATCCTGCTTGGCTTGTAACTTCTGTTTCTTCGTTTGTACTGTTCTTCATCCCATTTTGTCTATTCTCTGTTCCTAGAAAATAAACAGACATTCCAAGGCACTATAAAACATTTAATTTCTTTTAGTGTGGAGCACAGAAAACATAGAACTAACCTATGTTCATCATGCACATAACGGCATAACATACGGTCTTGGTCTTGACTTAAACATTATAGTTTGGAATTTTGGAAAGTTGTTGGTCATAAATCTCAAATATTTGCGGTCACTATAAAGATCTGGAAATTGAATTTGTGGACTAGACCACGTTTCCTACCTTCTCAATTCCATTGGTCCTATAAGCTCATAAATGGATACACCTTACAGAAGGACTTCAAAACTTGCCCATAAACCAGAAAACCTGCAAGAGCTTTGACAAAATGTTTTCCCTCTTTCCACTTCTTTGTCTTATTTCAAATATGGAAATAATTTCCCTTTGACTGGTCTATTCTTTTATTTTTATTAGACTCAAGCAGAACTAGGCATGTCCAAAGGCAAAAAATGCTGTTCAATACATTATAAACATTTTTTACAAAAACTGCATAAGACCGCATTCCAGGGTTTTCCAGATTTGGAACTCAAGTACTCTGCAATTAGAAATTAAATTTAAAGATATTAATAATTTAATTTATTTCAAGATTTATTTTTTATAAAGTTCTCAGTTTCTATGTGTAGGTGTCTGCTAATAACAACGTATTTTACTGTAACAAATCATTGAGGATCAACCTGGAGTGATAAAAGTTACCTTCCAAGGAACCCAAGGAACCTGTGTTCATTGGGTGTTTCCTGTCTATGACCTTATATCAGTGGATGCTATAGCAATCATACACTTTACATATCTACGTACAGGACTGTGTACATGGAAAATTTCTTATCTTCTGGTAAGAGTAACACAATTTATGCTTTATGTATTAATCTGTACAGTTTCTTTTAGGGCCTGCATTGCCTAGGATTACTGAGAAACTGTGGAATTAATGCATTCATTCAGTATTGCATCAAACAACTGAATTAAACTTAAGTTCTACCCTGTATGGTCAGCACTACACTGAAAATTCAGAAATGCAAAGTTTGAAAAGAACTGAAAATAAAAATATGAAAAGAATTTTAATAATTTGCATATTTGCTAAATATTTATTACTTTGTTTACCTTACTGATAGCAAAGTAACAAAGATAAGAATTTAAGCCTGACAAAGCTGCAACACAAAATGAAAATTAGGACCACAGTAGCTGCCGAGCTATTCCCAGCATCTGACTTTCACTCAGAACTATCTTCTGAGGCTCTAATTTAGTTGGTCTTGTCCTGCAGACTGGAGCACTCAACCACCTTTGAACTGCACGCTCAAATATCGCAGCTGCTTATCTGTGTCTGGCAGAAGACAGGTTGATTCCGGTCCTCAACTGCAAGAGACACCTTCACGCCCCTCTTATCCCAATCTTAATGCACTGTCCCATACACAGCAACTAAAAGTACATAGACATAGTTCTGGTGAGCTCCTCAAGCAAGAAGGCTAAAGCTGCTAAATGGGAAATCTGTTAAAAAAATTTAGTCTCAAAAATTTTATAAAACATATGTGGAGCCCAGTAAAAAATGAAGGACAGAGTATTTGGGGGCTGCCTCCTTTTTCATATTTTAGAATCCAGGGAAGCACTGGGATAATTTTACAATATCATAATCATTGTACAAGAATAAAAAGTGGACAAAAACCTATAGCTCTTTTAGTTTCATTTCTGTAAATGATCTCTTTACTAGTTTATTCTATTATTTATAGTAAATTTTATACAACGTCTTGAGACTTATGAATGTCTTATCCCCAAGGAGACATACTGCAGTGTACTTTAAAATGCCACACATATTTGTAAACCATTCTATAAAGGAAACACTAATCCTTGTGTTGAAGAACAAATTCAGAAAAGGTTTGTTTTGTTTGTTCAAATTAATCTTCAGAATTTTTTTTATGAATTATTATAAAAATATCACATTGAAAACCAATGGATTATAAAGGTAAGGATTCAGTTTAATTACAACTACATACATATTATTGTAATTCTGATACTGCTTAAGAAGGATTTTTAGTGTTTAAGAATCTATTGAATCAGCTGTTAAATAACTTGATTTCAAAATCCCTGGACAAGCAAAAGCATTAGTCTCAGTGTCACAGCGAAATCAATATGGTGAGAACCCTGCGTTGTTTCCTAAGTAAGAGTACAAAAAGAGAGATACTAAAATCCCACACATTAGTACTAGTGAAATAAGATGATCACCTCCTGTATTTCCGCTTAAATCATCTGCAAGGCCTCCATGTTGGGTTTCACGCAGAGCAATCAAAAAAGGAGAGAACCAATCCTTCTTCTGCACTATTCTGCTCAATAGCTCCCTTGCACCATCTCTGTTCCCATGATTGTCAGTAACAGTGTGGATCTGGTGAAAATAAAAAAAACCCAAACCAATCCTGAGACAGACTTTGGAAATGGTTCAGGGAAGTTAGTAAGAACAGTATAGGTACAAAAGCATTCCCCTGTCATCATTAAAACATACTTAAAAATAAAGATATAAATTGGGCCTGCCACTCATCAGAAGACACTTAATGCAATTTTGTCCAACCTCATGTTTATGCCATATAGTTTCAGGCAGGATATATAAAACTTATGAGACTTGAAATTTAATTGGTGAGACTGGTAGTACTGGACAATGGTTATAATAATAACCACTATATAATAATTATTATTATTGTGGAATAATAACTAGTGTGCACACTGGTTTAGGGAATAGCCAACCTTGATTAAGGAGAAGTGATGTCATACAGCTTACAGAGCTCAGACTTAATCTGTGAGCTCTGTAACATGACCTCATACATAAAATGGAACATTTCCCTTCTTAAACTCTGGCTTCATCATCTCAATTCCCACTTAAAGATACAATAGCTAAGGCTCCAGAAAGTGGCTATTGCCCTCAGAGAAGTTATGGAAAAGTGTCGCAAGGCTGTCATGAGCAGAACTTGACATGTGATCATATCAGGAACAAAATGACCATCCCAAAAGCAAAGCAGCCTGACACGGGTGTTCAGTGCTCAAGGGCAATTTTCTCGAGGCTCAAGAATCACCCATCCTGATACGCAAGAAAATGGGCAGGCATAGCAGTGGGAACCCCTGACTGAGACTGAAGACTGAAAGGAAGTGCATGGGAAGTGGGAGTAGGGAGAGGTAAACAAAAAGGAATACAGGAGTGCATTAAGAAAGCCCAGGCACTGTTGGGAGTTGAAACTGGCAGGATTATGAAGGGTAATGAAGGGCTTAATGGAAATGCCAGCAGCAAAAAGATGACCCAGGTGAACATGTGGACCTATTGCCAGGGAATGGAGCCAGTAACCTCCTAAAAGGCCCCTGCCTCTGCCTGCTGTGTTACCATGCTCGACTCCCCATCCATTAGGGTGCAGCTGGCCCTTACTGCTACCTGACAGTCACCAGATGCAATTACATATTGCATTGACTGTCATTTAACTGAGATGGAGCGCTAAGCTACCTAAAAAGTGGATGCAACAGCTCAGAGTGCAAATATGATGTAGTTCCTCCCTTAGTTTGCCAGTTTTCCCCTTATTGCTATGGCAAGTATTATTTTAATTTCTTCTTCTGACACTGTTTCAGGGTATCCATTTTTTTGGGTTCCAAATAAGTTTCACGCTAGTCCAGGCAAGTCATTCTCAACCAAATGGAGTAAACACTGGCAAATGTTTTCATCAAAGGTTAACATTTGCTCTTTCTTGTCAAACTGGTATTTCTGCTCAGCTTCACTGTCTAGTATGATACTCCTTAGTGAACCTATGGCAAAAAAGGGGAGGGAATGTCTTGCTTCATTTTAACTCAAGTATTCTCTAGGACTTTACAAGCCATCACTACTTCCTGGTATGGTTCAGGAGCCAAAAGACACTTGATGATCTTCTGAGCCTAAGGTCTGTGGCAAAATGATAAGTAACAGTAAAGCTGGCCATATTCCTTCCACTTGCATACTGGCTTAGTCTAACCCTCTGTTCATGGCATTTTTCTCTCCCTGGTTCTTGGCTGGCATCCCATCTGTTGGCCCATTGCCACCAGTCTTCATTGGCTTACTTGGAGCACGATTTCTCTTTTCCCCCAAGTTTGGGCACTCCCCTTTCATTTCTGCACTTACAAGGCCATTTCTACTTGTGGCTTCCTATCTGCCCCACAGCTCCTGGGGGTGGCCAGTGTCTGTGGCATTGCCTGGTGCCCAGCCTGGCAGGCGAGCCACTTACTCACCCGATCCAGGTCCTCATCCTGGAAGATGCCCATCTGCAGGCACTTCTCGGCCACCTGCATAGTCTGCATTCTATCCACCAGCGTGCTGTAGAGCAGCTGCACCAAGTGCACGCAGAGGTCGTGGTCGGCCTCCTCGGCCGGCGAGGGCAGCTGGCTGAGGCTAGGGTTGACGTAGCAGGCGGCTAGGCTGCAGCCGCCCTGCTCCAGCGCCTGCAGGAACTCGTAGAACCAGCCGCACCCGCGGGGTCCCCGCTCCACGGCCCGCAGCAGCTCCTCCGCCCCCTCCACCTCGCCCCGCTGCAGGGCGGCCGCCCGCACCTTCTCCCTGTCCTTCACGCTCAGCGAGGGAAGCCGGTCCAGCACCGGCTGCACCCGGATGAACTGCTTCAGCCGCGGCCTGAAGCAGGAGATCATGTAGAGGAAGCGCTCATCTCGGGACTCCTCTGCCATCGCCGCCCTGGCGGCGCCCGGGACTCCGGGACGCCTCTGCTGCCGCTGGAGAACGGCGGTGGGCACGGGGCGGCGGGGTGCCTGCAGGGGCGGCCGAGGGAGCCCTGCCGCTGCGGCGCCCGGGGTCTCCGGAGGCGGGGGTCCGGCTCGGCGTCAGCGAGGAGCGCGTCCCCCGTCCGGCTCCGCGCCTCGTCAGGCTGCCGCTGGGCCTGCCCCGCTTTATCCCGGCCCCAGCGCCGCTTTCGGTTTCGTTTGCGAGCTTGGTGTGTGACGGCAGGGGCCTGGCGGGACACGGCGGCACCGGGGCGGGGGGCGGGCCGCGCCCGGCACCTGGAGGGAAGGGCACGACTCGGTGTTACTGCTGAGTTTTTATAAGGAAACCTTTCACAGGAACCATGAGTTCAAAAAACCAAACATAAACTGAAGTGTATTCTTCACTTTCCAGCTCATGAGTTTCTGGGGCCGGTCACTAGTGTGTCAGGGTTTTCTGCACTGCTGGCTTTCCAGGAGTGCACCAACAGAGACGTGAGGCGCTTTGGCGGTGGTAACCCCAGCTGATCGGAGTGGTCTGCAGTCATTTGCAAGATAAGCCTTTTTGCAGAATACAGACCCACAAAAGGCCATCAGGGAAGTAAAGCCGACTTGTGTATTGCAATGGTTTACTTTGGGTATGTCTTAAAGAGATTTTTTTTGTGCCTTGTTTTTTAGTTTGAAGAATTGCACCTTGCATACAGAGCAGGAGGCTGTGATGCATGGGATAAACTTCCGAGAGGAGTTTGTTGGATAGTCTGAGATTGCTGGAACAGTCTCTCCCTGAGATGTCATTTCACCCATATGGTAGATGTGTCACTGAGCTTCAGAAGCAGGCTCGGTTTCCATGGTGGGGTTTTAGGGAACCTCAGTGTGATTCTGAGGTAAGGCAAAAGATCATTGACTCAATTTCATGTTTTGTAGCAAAATGATAAAGTAAATAGAGAGCACCTAGATTACTGTGTTCAGTTTTGGTCCTGGACAGTTCAAGAGAGAGAGTGAAAAATTGGAGAGGGTGCAGTGGAGGGCCAACACGATGCTTACAGGATTGGAGAGGTTGGAACATCTTTGAAGGAACTGGGTTTATTCAGCCTAGAGAAAAGAAGGCTCAGGGGAGATCCAGCCACCGTTTTCCAACTCCTAAAAGGTGGATCCCTTTTCACAGGGGTGAACAGGACAAGGGGCAATCGGAACACATTTCTTTAGGGCAAATTCTGTCCAGGTATAAGAAAAAATATTCTCCACTGTAAAAACAATTAGACACTGGAATATACTGCTTAGAGAAGTAGTGGGAGTTTCCTCAATAGAAATATTCAAGACTTGGCTTGACAGAGCCCTTGATTTAATGCCTTGCTTTTAAAAAGCCAGGTATCTCCAGAGGTCCTTTCCCAGCCTGAAATTTTCTGTAATTCAAATCATGCCCTCAGCTGCTTGTCATGCCAAGATGTGCTACAGCATTCTGCTCTCAGTGGAGCTTCCTTCAGTTGGAGGCTTCTTTGGTAGAACTTAGTTTTACTTTCATTTCATTGTTGTCCTTTCTGCTTCTCAGGTTTCACTCTTATTTTGTCATTACTTTATTACTGCCTTATGCAAGTTTCTGTTGAAAGATTTCTGAAGAAAGCCTCACTGCTTTCCCCCGCCCCCACTTTCTCTTCTGTCTTCAGCACCTTATTTGGATGACGCATCAGTCCTTCTTGTAAGGCCTCAGGAGCCTGCAGGAGTTACTCTGGTGCAGTATGTATAGATAGATTGTTTGTACATTTGCTTCATTTCCCAAGTTGTATATGTAGCAGCGGTAAATCAGGCCCAGTGTATTTATACCACAACAATCCTTTACAGGTTCTAAGAGTTTGCAGACATTAAAAGGACACCTGTGACTTACAGAGGGAAAAAAAATCAATGCTACTTGGTTATTCCAGCTACTGCTAGGTTGCACAGATGATGGCTGAGCTCCTACTCCATCCATTGATGATGCCAATATCCTGACCCTGTTGCTGTCCTCGAGCTGGATGCTTACACTCCTCATAAACTCAGTGATTTTTGAGGCCTTTGTCCCTTTCAGATGTGACTGAAATTAGACACAGGCTTCATAAGCAGGGGCTCTGCCAAGGACAGGGGAGGAGCACAAGGCCTCCCCCCGTGGACGGCTAGGCAGAGAAGCTGCGCAGTGCCAGCTCCGAGCCCCGCCGCATACATACACCTCCCTTCCCCGCACGGTGAAAGTCCACGCGTACAGCTAGGGAGACGGCTCAGGCGCCAAGGCTGAAGCGCACGCAAAAATAACACGGCTGCTTCAACGCCCCCAGGAGTTACGTTTAGGGGCTCCTTGTACCACAATGAAGACTCCCGCCACTAGAGCGCCCTGAGGCAATGGAAGCGCCTAAGGCAGCGCAGCGGAAACGCCCGGGCGGCCCCACCCACGCGCTCACCCCCACCGGCCGCTCTTGGCTCGTGGGCCCAGCCGGTGGGCGGGGTTTCGGTTGGCCAATAGCAGGGGCGGGGCCGGCGCCGGCGCGGCGTTGCTGGGGCGGCGGCGGCGCCGCTGCGGCCGTTGCGGCTCGCTCGTCGCCGAACCGGGCTTCGGAGGGGTGAGTGCCCGCGCCGCCGCCTAGCGGGCCCCGCGGCCTGGGCAGAGCGCCTCCCTCCCTCCCTCCCTCCTTCAGCGCCTCCCTCCCTCCCTCCCTCCCTCCCTCCTTCCTTCCTTCAGCGCCTCCCTCCTTCAGCGCCTCGCCTTCCGGCTCGGCCGGGCCGCGCTTGCGGTGCGGTTCCGGTGAGGCCGGGCCCGCGCGGCCCGGAGGAGTGGTCCGTCCCGGCCCCTGCTCAGGGGCGGCTGCCGGGGAGCGTTGCGGACGCCTCTCTGCCGCGCACACGGGCAGGCTGGGCTGCGGTGGAGGGTAACGGAGGAAGGGGTTTCCTCCCGGCGCTAGCTGCAGAACTGGGCTGCTCACCCGCCGGAGCAGTCGAGGCGGAGGTGTCTGAGGGGAGGCGGGCGGCTGCACGACTGCAGCCGAACGAGCCATGCCGTCTGTGGGCCCTGGGCCGGTGGGTAGTGCAGGTGCCGTGTGCTGAATAACCCAGCACAGAAGGAGTTCGGGAGCCCTGGAGGACCGGGGTCACTGCTTACGTACTGTCCAGATCCTGGATGCAGTTTTGAGATGGTCATTGCCCTTATGCAAAAAAAAAAAAGTTGCATCATATTTGCTGTTTCTTGTGCCCAATGGCGGGGCTACAATGGTCATGGACACTACCTTTTGTAAAAATAGTGTTCTAGGACAGACTGATAGTACAGCTGGAAACAGTAGCAGTAGTCGTTAGAAAATGTGAAAGCACTTAAAACAACTGCAGCACAAAGAGAAATGTATAAGAACTGGCTGCTATTTGCATTACATGTCCTTGAGCAAAAGGAAAGCTGCTCAAGTACTTTTGGTTACTGCATAAGAGATGAAAATATTTTTCTAAATTGTTTAGCTACGCAGTGTAAATAGTCACTACAGAGGCTTGTTGCTTAGTTCTCATGACAGTGGTGTTCAGTAGCTTCCATATTGCTTACTCAAACCAGACCTTTGTGTACTTCTCCTTGCCATTGTTAGTTAAAATTAAATCTTTAAATATTGATACTGTGTATTTGGGGATCCTAAAATCTGTTATGTTCCTTTGAAATTGCCTTGTAGTGCTATAGCTGAAAATTATTCCTGTTACAAAACTGGCACAGATGATACTAGTGGCAGCGATGGCTTGTTGGGCTTTGCTTTTTTCAGGACTATAGATCAGAGACTGCATCTGCAATATAACAAAGATACTTTTTCATATGTGATCTGCAGGAGCCATTTGCAGCTGTGCTAAGGAGTAACAGTGGCAACTTGGGACAGAAAACATGCCTCTCTGTCTTCCCAAAGACTTGCTGATCTAACTAGTTCAGTGTAGTGTTTATTTTACAAGGCATGGGTTTTGTGTTCTGTCACTTTCTTGTTGGTTGCTGTAACTCCGATGTTCCTCTCAGATGATTGTGTGGCATGACAAGCCTTGCATTATTGTATCTGGAAAACTTCAACTGTGTGATTGTATTTAATTTTTCTTAGTCACTTAAATGCTTGGATAAAAACATCCCACATTTAAATATAGGTAAATTAAGCTTTGCTATTATAAGTAAGGGCAACATATTAGTACAGTAAAATATGTAAGCTGCTCATGAAATTGTAGTTCTCGGATACTGGAAGCCACTTCAAATTGTATGTGGCCCAGCGTGAAGAAGGGAACCCCTGCCACCTGTTGTGGTACCTGCATAAAAAGAAAGTACTTGGAAATCCTGGCATAGATAAGTGACTGAATAAATGGTTTAACACTGAAAAGGAAAGACTGATCCAATAGCAAATGCAGGGAAAATTAGATGATTAGAACTTAATGTTCAGAACTGCATTTTTAAAAAAAATTTTATAAGAGTATCTAACATAATGACTACAGTGTCCTGCAAACAATATCACTAATGCCCATAAGGTGTCTGTTTAAAAACATAACCACCTCCACCCCCAAACCCCCAAAGCAAAACAAAACCTAGCAGTATAATAGTAACTTTTTTTTTTCATTGGAAAGCTTCCTTGGTAATGTGGTCAAAGGCATGTGGAACTGCTTCTGGAGTTGTACTATTCTGTTTTGTCACCAAGGGTTGTCAAAACTCCTTTAAATGGAGGTCATGTAACAATAAATCCAGTTGTAGGACTGAGTCTGAAATTGATTTATTTTTTTAAATAAACAGTGCAGCAGGTACTTCTTAATCATGCATAAGGTACATTTTTGTTGTAAAATTGAAGTATTTCAGGCTATCAGGGTGAAGATAGTGAAATATTTTTCTTTTTTTTTTTCTTTTTTTTTCCCCCTCCCAAAGTATTGCAGTTATAGATGCCTGGAATGCCAGTGACAATGGGACAGCCAATGCCAGGAGTAGTACCCAATATGCCTCATGGTGCATGCTCTGGATGTTCTGCATATACTGGTACTTATTCTGCTGCTGCTGACCCCATGTTGACTTACTCCAGTGCTATTGCTGGACAGGTGAGATAATATAAACAATATAACTATATAATCAGGTGTGAAAACAACCCTGGTAAAGTTTTGTTTCATTTTTTTTTTCTTCAGTAGAAATGCCTTAGCATAATGTTCCCAGTGATAATCATTCCTCTTCAGGTAAAATGTACAGTTTTCAACAATAATTGTAATTATAGTTGACAGCAGAGTTTACAGTACTACAGACTTGATAGACATGTTGCTGTTTAATAAGATAAAATTAATCAAAATATGTTGGCAGTTCACGTGCAGATTCTCACTGCCATCTTGAAATAGTGTTTCTTCTTTAGGTTTGCTATACCTTATTATACGTTAGTGCTATAATTCTGTATGCAGATAACAGAACCTTAAAAGCCAGTTGTGAAACTTTGGAGACTAGGATTTCAATTAACTTTGTTCTGTACTGCATATGGAACTTGGCTAGGAAAGTACAATGCAGACATATAACTTCCCAGGTTAGCATCCCAAGGAACTGGAGTCTCCAGAATGGTTGATGCGTGTTTTGCTAGGTCTTTCTTCTGGCATGAGGTCCTAAATCTGACACTTATGTTCTTTAAGATCATACGATTTTTAGAGTGGAGGGCAGGCTCGTAAATGTTGTGAAACTAAACCTATTTTTTGTAGATATGTATGGGATGTGCTGGCTTTGAAAAGTTACGTGGTGTTTTTTAAAGAGGAAGTATTAAATACTTATTTATAAGTATATATAAAAATAGATATTTTTATAATGTTGTTAATAGACAGTGATAGGAGTTGTTGTATTCCAAGAATCTGTGTCAACATTCGTATGACTTACAGATGGTAATATGACCACTGCAATGTCACGTGTTAAAAGGAGTAATAGTTAGGGAATTCAGTAGTTCAGTATGGGGAAAGAGACCAATGGAAGCTGGCAGGGATTCACAGAGGTCATGTGCACAGCCCCACAGGTTATGAGATGGTTCTGGCTTCTGTGGTGCCGACATGCACCTTCTCAAGAACATAGATCTGCAGAAGCAATGTATTGGAAGATCTCAATTACAGGTGAGTGACCCTCTTCTTTAGATTAGAGGGGGTTCTTTTTTTCTCTTTATGTTTTAAATTGCATAGGCTCTGGACCTCAATGCTTCTCTTTCTGCTTCACATCCCTGCGCTAGGTGAATAACGAGGAGATTTGATGGGTAAAAGGAAAAGCATCTATTAATTATTTCAAAGTGGAAATGCTATCAATTTGGATACTAAGTATTGAAAACAAGGGTGTCATAATTTTAATCAACTTGCTGATTATCTTCACATGTAAATTCTATATTAGAAAATGCTCTACCTTTGACAGTGTTTTTGAATGTGTTTAGTGGATGTTTAATTACCTGTTTACCTGCTTACTGCCATTGCTATGCTTTAAGCAGAGAATTCTGCTTACTGCTTCCAGTTTAGATCGGGTGCTCTTCTCTTATGGTGACTGTTTAACAATTTAAGAACATTTTAGGTATCGCTATAGGTAATCTAATGCGTTAAAAATCACTGATATTTTTTGCAAGTTAAATGTGAATTGTCAGCTGTGACAAATGTGTGCATTTGTTCTACAGGATGGAGAAGCAGATGCCAAAAAACTGCAGAGATATCTAATGCAGTCTGCAATCAGTGGAACCCATTATTGTAAGATACTGAGTGTTTTGCTGTGGCAGCCAGGCAGGTATAGCTCAATGTTAAAGAGAGGTTACCACCACTGCCATGCCTTCTGAGGTGCAAAGTTGAGAAGACCGGGCTTTTATGCCTAATCTAATTCTGTCACCTTTCAAAATTAAATGATGATGTTAAGGAAGCTGCTCCAAGATAGTAAGTTAATGTATCAGTTGGTTCTGTAGTAGACAGAGGATTCAAAAAAATGAATTCATGGTCACTGTCATTGCTGAAACTGATTATTAAAAATAATACCAGTTACAAACTTCTGATTCTTTTTTTTTTTAATTACCCTTTCGGCATTCAGATTAGAAACTTGAAGAGTTATGGTATCCACGTAGGATATATCCTTGTGCATATTAGGACTTTAGTGGAATCTTGGTGTCACTTTGAACCTGTTGGTGATTATGAGAAACTTGAATTTTAAATTCTCTTAAACTGATAACTTTTAATACTAGTTTTGTTTGAGCATTTATAATGGGGTGTAGATACTGGTTATGGAGGTGTATTATTTGTATAACTGCTTTGATCTGCATGTCTTGCACTTTGTAATTTTGCAGAGTGGCTTCATTCATGTTAAGCTGACCACCAGCAGTATGAGCATTAGAAATCGGAGCTTCATTGAACTTTCACAGTTTCTCAAAAGGAAAATTAAGATAAAGGTGTGGTCATCATTCCTGATGGTATGTTTAACTTAATGCATGCAACTGTAACGAAATCATCAAAATATCTGTAAACATCATTTGTCTTAGTATTACCATATAATTCAGTTTGCATCTTAATGTTGAAAGCATAATTCTTTAGTTGATATTCACTGCTCTTCTATTCTACTGCAGATTATTACTGTGAATAGTCCTGCTTGTTAGTGGTGTAACTACTTTATTGCTGTGGGAAGTTATTGCTGGATCACCGCTGTAGACTGTGGAAGTTATTGGTGGAATGTAGGTAGCAAGGTGTGGACTGTTCAGCTGACTAAATAATTTTTGGACATGCTCTAACTAATACTATGAAACGAGATTAAGGAATCAGTTTTGTTGCTAAAACTCCAAAAGCAGAAACAGCCTTGACTATCTCTTCATACAATTTTGTGAATGCTTTTCATCTAGCAGATAAGTTATTTTTAATATTAAAACTTGTGGGTCCTTCCATCTGTCAGGATGGAAGTAGGCCATTCCTTTTGAATCTCACTGATGGTTAGTGTAATTGTACTTGTCACTCTTCCAAAATCTCCAAACACTGACTTGCTTATTACTTCCTCTTCTAGTTCTTGCAGTGCACCATGGCATTCTGAATGCTGAACCGCTGGAGGAAAAGAGGATCACCAACCTGTCAAAGTTCACGTTTGGAAGAACTGCTGTTAATGGAAGCTGTTGTACAGCTTTTAACCTTCCTGCTTGATAAGACAATGCACTTTGAACGAATACTTCTAATTTTAAGTGCATGATTCACAGCAATAAATATTTTTTGCATTTTACTATATTTAGAAGCATGGCTTTTTTTATCTGTACAATTCCAGACAAGTAAATTTCTGTGTTAAGCTCAAGAGCTTAATGAAAAGAAAAAGCTTATGGTCATACATAATAGGCTGTGTCTTATAAACGGGTAGCTTGCTTACAAAATAAAACATCAGATACCCTTAATGCTGTATGTGTTTTTTTCAGAAGTAGTGGCATACTGTCTCAGGTGGCATACTCTGAGAAATTCTGCTGCTTTGTAGAAACTGGATCAGTGGATTCCATTAAGAAAACAAAATGTTCTAGGTAAAACTTCCTTACTGCTCCAGCTTGTTGCAATTGTATTGGGTTTGTGTGGCAAGGTTTTGGTAGCGGAGGGGCTACAGGGGTGGCTTCTGTGAGAAGCTGCTAGAAGCTTCCCCTATGTCCGATAAAGTTAATGCCAGCAGGTTCCAAGATGGACCCGCCGCTGGCCAAGGCCGAGCCCATCAGCGACAGTGGTAGCGCCTCTGTGATAGCATATTTAAGAAAGGGAAAAGAAGTTAGAGGGGAGCAGCAATTGCAGCCAGAGAGAGGAGTGAGAAGATGTGAGAGCAACAACTCCGCAGACACCAAGGTCAGGGAAGAAGGAGGGGGAGGAGGTGCTCCAGGTGCCGGAGCAGAGATTCCCCTGCAGCCCGTGGTGAAGACCATGGTGAGGCAGGCTGTCCCCCGGCAGCCCATGGAGGTCCACGGTGGAGCAGATATCCACCTGCAGCCCGTGGAGGACCCCACGCCGGAGCTGGTGGATGCCCAAAGGAGGCTGTGACCCTGTGGGAAGCCCGTGCTGGAGCAGGCTCCTGGCAGGACCCGTGACCCCATGGAGAGAGGAGCCCACGCTGAAGCAGGTTTGCTGGCAGGGCTTGTGACCCCGCGGGGGACCCACGCTGGAGCAGTCTGTTCCTGAAGGACTGCACCCTGTGGAAGGGACCCACGCTGGAGCAGTTTGTGAAGAACTGTAGCCCGTGGGCAGGACTCACATTGGAGAAGTTTGTGGAGGACTGTCTCCCGTGGGAGGGACCCCATGCTGGAGCAGGGGAAGAGTGTGAGGAGTCCTCCCCCTGAGGAGGAAGGAGCAGCAGAAACAACGTGATGAACTGACCGCAACCCCCACTCCCCATCCACCTGCGCTGCTCGGGGCGGGGGGAGGAGGTAGAGAAAATCAGGAGTAAAGTTAAGCCTGGGAAGAAGGGAGGGGTGGGGGGAAGGTGTTTTAAGATTTGGTTTTATTTCTCATTATCCTGCTCTGATTTGACTGGTAATAAATTAAATTAATTTTTCCCCAAGTCAAGTCTGTTTTGCCCTTGATGGTAATTGCTGAGTGATCTCCCTGTCCTTATCTCGACCCACGAGCCTTTCGTCATATTTTCTCTTCCCCATCCAGCTGAGGAGGGGAGTGACAGAGCGGCTTTGGTGGGCACCTGGCATCCAGCCAGGGTCAACCCACCACAGCAATACAGTGGGTTTTTTGTGAGGCAAGCTCAGGTAATACTATTTGAATGCAGCTGGAATGGCCTTCAACTGATCATATTTTTTTAATCCCACCTGAGGCTTTTCCCCAAGGAGATCTGTGGGTATGGTGGTCTGGTTTTTTTGGTGTTGGGTTTTTTGTTTTGTTTTTGTTTGTTTGCTTTGTTTGGTTTGGGTTTGGTTTTGTGGTGTGTGTTGTTTTTTGTTTTTTGTTTTTTTTTTTTTTTTTCTTTTTAAGAGCTCAGCTTGTCTCAAAAGCTTTCAATGGCTATTCATCTGGATCAGTAAAATCACTTGCTGAATAGGTCTTGCATGGTAAACCCATTCCATGATTCACTCTAAATTCTCTAAAAGAAAATGATTCAAGCAACGGAAGTGTCTGCCTTGAAGATAAATACTTAGACAGCACTTTTGATCAAAATATTTTGTGAAAATTTGGACCTCAATGGATAGCAATTGTCAGCTTTATTACGCAGATTTTGTAACTAGAAGTTATCTTAGATTTTTTAATTCCTCAGTGAAGTTAGGGGGAGTAAACATGGATATAACTTCCAGTTCTACTTGAGGGATGGAGGCCAATATAATACATGGAGATTGCTGTGTGCATAGGATTTTCTGAGAAGGTCTAATTTGTGTGTCTATTCTGTGTGCTTCAAGCCAGTGAGTGGTGTCCTGTCTAATCTTGTGCTTTTACATTTATTTCTGTGGTGTTATGAGTATACTAAATAATTTTTTTTCCTCAATGTTTTTGGTACAGATATGTATTCAACCTTTTTGGATCCCTGTTAGTGGTGTTTGCATTATAGTAACTGAATCCAAGTCAGTCACAAATGAAATGTTCACATTCTGTTGCTTATGACTGAAATAAGTGCATTACATTTATTTGTGCATATTTAGATTTCTTGCAAATAAGTTTTCATGGTGATATAAAATACTGAATATATGTGCAGTGTACAAGTGCTTTTATTTGTACAGTAAACTATTTTCCAGGAGCTCTTTTCTGAAAGCAAAATAATAACTTAACTGCATTATACAAAAACCTGTTGTACAAACAGGATTTGCTACAGCTCATAGTAGTGAAGTATTTATCTAGACTAAGTTTTCAAAACTTTCTTTGTATTTCCAACATCTTAAAGTTTCAGTATAGAAAATGTAAATAATGCATAAAAGGGGCAAATGCCTCCTGTGGGAGGCTTTAATTTGGTCCATCTAACTTCCATTCCAAAGAGAATAGCCATATTCTGCATTCGTTAATAATCAAAGAACTTCCCAAGTGGGCATTAAAAAACCCCCAAATAGCTAGATGAAGAAAAATGTTTCTTCATTAATAATGCAGTTCTATTTACTACTCATACGTAGAGGTACAGTGAGAAAAAGTAAGCTTGCCATAGTGATGCCTTCATGCAGTTACAAACTCTGGGACGTGCTCCTTTAGTGTCATTGATACAACTTAGTGGTGTCTTGATTTTCATATGTCATCTATTCTGTGGATCTTGTTTGTTTTTTTTCTCCTGTTAAGCTATTTGCTGTTTAACTTCTAATATACTATTTGTCAAGTCTAGAACAAAAACGATGTATAGAGTAGATGTAGTATATAAGTGACACCAGGATTTCTGTATGATATAGGTACATATCATTCCTAATAAAACTGAAGGAAATTTTAGGTTCAGAGTAATCATGTTAAAGGACCTTCTGCATGCTCTGTTTATTCCAAGTGAGTAAGAAGCTACTTCTTAAAAATTAATTCTTTCTGGACAGCTGTTGAAAATATGCCAATGGCTGCATACCAAGTCTGTCTCCAATCTGAATCAATTTTACAATTTACCAGTATTTTCATTAAAAATTTGATGTTAAATTTGAAAGTGAGACTAGGTCCCTTGCTATTTGTGCATGGCTGCTAGATACTACAGATCAAATACCCCTGTATTTTACTGGGGTTTGCATTTGTGATAATGAGGTAAGAGAAACTGATAGGGAGCATCGAGGTTGCATTTTTGTGTGCAAAAAAGGAGGGGGAAAAAAACCCCACCCAACTCTGGAAACTTTATTAAATGCGTGATTGCAACCATTTGAAGGAGCTGCAAGTAATGGTGTGGGTTTGAATAAAATGTCACAAATTACCATTTAAAAAGAAACAAACAAACAAAAAAACCCAACCAAAAATCAAAAAACCCCAAACCCACAAACCAGTAGCCTCAGCACACAGACCTTGCTTATCAGACCCATTTTAATTCACTTTTAGTTGCTCCTGTTAGTGAATATAGGCACCAGGTTAGCGTTTCCTGCTTTGTCAGTCACTGTAATGCCCTTAGTACGCCACTGTTAGCTCATATGTAGTTACCTGTATGGTAACAGGGCTCAGTGAGAAGTGCTGCTTCCTTCTCAGAAGAGCTCAGTGCTGTGGGTGCTGAGCCCCAGAAATGTCAGTCTTGGTGAAAGGGAAGATTAAACTCTGAGAATCAGAACTGAAGAGGTGTGGTTGGTTGCTCCCAAATGCCTCCTTGAATGTCGGACCCACTGTGTGAGTTCATATGTCTCATCTGCTGGGCTGCTACTTTCTCATTCTTGGAAATACCTGGCAACTAGAGGTTTCAAAATTGAGAGTAAATGCTGATGTTTGAATTGCAGTTATCTTCCATTAGGCTTGTCTCATGTCTTCACTAACCTTCTGTGAAGGATTAGGATGTTAAAAGATAACTAAATTTTGATATCTACTGTTTATTTCTGGCTGTGAGGCTTATCTTTGAGCTCTTGTGGATATCCTATGTTTTACTACAACTTTTTTAATGGCTTAGTTTTATGTAGGTTGAAAGAATGCTAAAAGAATAGAATTACCCTGTTCTAAATGCCTGTCTGAATGAAAAAACTAAAAACCAGGTTGCATTGAGCAGAACTGATTTTTCTGCTTCATGCGTCAACATTTGATGTCAGTTTAACTATGCAGGCTTTTTTTTTTTAACCTTAAGTAACTAGAAAGTGCGAGTCATGCTTGGAGTGTCCATAGATGAAGTTAATCTAACAGTTTTTCCAAAGATGACTGTCTTACAATAGCTTTGCCATTAGCTAGAAACAGTGAGATTTGTTGGAAGCAGCAGCTTTCATTTTTTTGGGTTTTGATCAGTTAAGTCTTTGCTACCCAGAATATCATTGTGCCTAATCTTTTAATTAACAAAATGTGGCAGAACTTCACATATAACAGTCAGGAGATACTAAAATCATGTACAATGTCAGCATAATTAATAATGCTTTTTCAAAAATACTGTCTGTTCATTTCCATCATTTCTCTCATTGTCAAAATTTTACTGGATTTCAGTCAATTCCAGGTGACTGAATATAATTATATTGTTCTACAGGAACTAAGAACTCTGGGAATTGTAGCCTTTTAGAAGCCATTTGTTTTGCTGTGACACACTACCATCAATTTGAGATCTGAAAAATGTAAGAGGGAGGAAAAAAGTGTCTCTAATACTACCTCCAAAATGTAAAAAGTATTTAACACAAGTATTTAAAGTTGGCAATGTACCAATGAATTACAAAATGCTATGTGTTATTTCTCGGTGCAACTAGCTTGGAATATATCACACTTATGTGGTGCATTTGAGGAGTCTGTGCAGATGTTTTTGTGGAGAAAAATTCTTAGTACAAAAATTTAATTTATTAAAGAAAACCTATCTCAGTGATATTGAAAATGCCACTATACTATTGATGCCACAAAAATTCTGTATGTAAATACAGAGAGAGCCTGTAGATGAATGGAGAGGAGGTGCCCGCTAGACCTAATTCCCAATCTGATGAAAAAAGGGATAACATGTAACTGCTGGCTCCATTGGAATTCATTATTTCTGATTTAAGCCAACCTATGAAGAGTCCAACCTTAAATACTAGCGTAGACATCTGTTCACAGCGTAAGACTATTTAACAGAAGAGTATAGAAATATCAAAGCTTCTAATCTGCAGGTGTGGTATTACGTACAACTATCATTTGAGGAATCATGCCTTGTGCTATGCTGCTATTGCAGTCTCCCGCTATTCTGTTTGTGTCCAGGCTAGCTCAGCAGCTCTCAAACGGGAGGACACACAATTCATCTGTGGGCAAAACTCAAGTTGCTTCAGCTAAGCAGGCAGCCAGAGGCCATGCGAAGCAGCGCTTTTCAGCTTTTTGTATGTTACTTATAGCGTTGGTGAGTCACGCAGAAGCTCTGATGAGCAACCTGCACTCACCAGAGAGAGGAGATTGCTAGGACACAATCTGCAGCAGGAAAAGAGAGGGCAGGTTCATCCATGGGCAGCAGTTGTGAGATGGGAGACCAGAAAACATGTGTTCGCTGAGTGAACAGAGTGGGAACATGAAAGGAGAGAAAGGCATGCAAATGGTCACATGCATCCTGGAAACAGCAGTTAGGTAGGTCAAGACACATGGCTTATGTGTATTACTGTAAATTTGTGCATGTGGATGGAAGTGCACATGCAAATGGTGCAGGTTGCTGCACAGCTTAAATATTGAAAAGCATCACAATCTATCATTCACTTTAAACATTGAACTAGACCCATAGCTGGTGGAAGCTAGTGAACTTCATGAAGAGCTCTGCTGATTTGTACCGTCTCACCTCTCACATTTGGAGTGATTGTCCCAATTGCTTTGATACTTCAGCTACATTAGCTGTTCTTGAATTTCCAGGATACTTCTCTGTATCTACAGCTTATAATTCATACGTATTTTTAGCCACAAGTTTTAAATGTAAATAGCCAAGATGAGTGTTCCTAAGCTCAAGCAAGACCAAAACTTATCTCCTAAAGTCCTGAAAGCCTCTATGGATATGTTACAGCTGTATATTGTGATGTGTGGGTACACAACCCTTAGGTTATTCCCAGCTTGATTTGGTTAACACAGACCCATTTCTATCAAGTCAGAAACAGACTGGGCTTAAAGGGAGCCCTATTGTGTCAGCCCCCCCAACCCCCAAAAATGAGAGAGACAATTTTTGCTGCTTAGAAAATCAACACGTTTCCAAAAACAATGGTTTGTACCTGTCTCTAGAAGAAAAAAGCTTGAAGCAGTGGGTCTTCATGTGCTTCACTGCACCTCAACAAGAAAAGAATGTATCTGAGAAAGCAGATCTTTCTTTGGCAGGGAAAAGGCAGCCAAAGTATTGCCAACCAAGTTAAGATCTTTCATGTTTTCTTTCTTCATTCATTGGCAGATGTCTAGGGAGCTTAGAATCTCCATAACTTTGCAAAGTCTCCCTTAGTTGCCCTCATTTGAGATTTTTCTTCTTGATAAATACAGACAAAGAGAAGGGAAGGAACAAAGCCTCTTGGAGCCAAGAAAAGGAGTAAGGGATGGAGCTTTTCCTTCACTTGGACTAATTGAAATAGTTGTCACTTTTCCTCTTCCCCAACGCTCCTTCCCCAATCCACCTGTTTTGCTCAGACTCTTTGCATTAATGTGAAATACCAGGTCATGAAATTGGACAAAAGGCATTTTGTAAAGCAATGCTCATGCGTTAAACTTTTTTCATTAATTTTATTTTTAATTTATACCAGACTTTTTAAAATGTAGCATAACCACAAATACTTTTTTAGAAAATGTGCTAGCTTGTTCTTTGTAACAGACATTGATATTAGTTACTAGACTGAGATAGAGCAGAAGTTGTTAATGCTTGCTATTTAAAAAAAATAAAAGCAGAAGCTATTTCACTTTGTTATTCAGCACTCCTGTTTCAATTGAGTATACGCAGGCAGAGATTCTGACTGGCCCTGTGATGCTGTCACCTAGCATCTGATCCTGCAAGGCACTAAGCAGTGCAGACCTCCCGTTGTCGTGGTAGAAGTAAGGGCAGTCAGCCCGTTGTAGCATTTGGACCTTTCAAAAATCAACACTAGCAGGAGGCAGAAGAAAATTTGATCTTGTATGGGAAGGGTTGGTTTCTCTTTTCACTTACAAAGGTATTGGGTTAATTCATTTTTGCATCTTTGTATGCAAAGGTAAAGCAGAGCCTTCCTCAGTAGCTCAACACTTGCCCTAATTTTAGATGAGAAGATTCAGCCACCTTGGGTTTATCTACTGGCTGTGTATGACTAAAAGTGTTATGTATCGTTCTGACCCCAACATACAATATATGTATCTATTCATGTGAGGGTCAACCACTATTGCATTACTCTGTAGCACTGGTTTAGAACAGAGGGTTTAATTTGGTTTTAGTTAAAATTTATCTGTTCCTCCACTAACTGGGTTACATGCTTTTCTGAAACCAGTTCTCTTCTTAAAGGAATTTCACAGTAAAGCTTTAAGATTAGAAAATCATGTGAATATTTTTAAATATTTAAAAACAGTAATAAAAAGGTCAGTTCCTTCTAAAATAAACACAACATTTGAAGCAGAATAATATTTTAATAAAATTAAATCTAAGTATTCACAAAGCATTATGCACATACAGTACATACTGTATTTAAAGCCTACGGACCTTAAATCATTTTATTCTAATGTAGTCAGCTTTGGACACAAGCTAAGCTTACTCTTTTTGTAATAAGAAAGTTTACAATTGTTCCTGAAAGTGATTTTACATATATACATATATATATATATAGCTCTATATCTATACTCCTACATATAAGTGTAGGTATATACACACACTTGTGTGTATGTGTGTATATAAATATATACACACATACATACACACATATGTACATATATAAAATACACACATGCACACTTACAGGATTGTGTGCGTGGTGTATGTGTGTGTCCACATACATATATACCCTATCTAGGATCATTGTAGAGGGGCCAGTCAGTAAAAACGGATAACTGCAAACAACCACCCTAATAATTATAAAACAAAAATGTGTAAAGTGTTTTTTAATTAAACGGATTGTTAATAATTTGTGTTGAACAAAAGGAACACAGTCTTCTGTATTATATAGAAATTAGATTTATTGCATTTGATTATGTTTGTGTGACAGATGAAGAGTACCTGCCTGCTCATGACAGCTACCTTCTATGATGCAATTTAAAAAAAAAAAAAATAGTGGAAGCAAATTATTCAATTAATGCAGTTTTGTGGATGCGACCTATGGTGATACTTTCCAGTGTGTGGCAGAGTTTTCCTGTCTGTTAAAATACTGCCCTACTTCACCTGGTTTGGAAAGAGGCTGGTTTCTCTGTCCTAATTGTTTCAAACCCAGAAGACTTGGTTACCTTATTCTTTCTCTAGATTCAGAATCATTGTTGTAAAACGCTCACAACAAGAAAGATAAATCAATTTTCAAAAGTGAGCTAGAAGAAGATTTTGCTTGAATTTTAGCTTGGTCAGGTAGGAGTTTTTTCTATGTGAATTGTTGTTATTGGTCTCCTATTTGCTCTGAAGACATATCCACAATAAAATACTATTTCCATGACAGCAGTAAATGGTAATCTCCATGCAACGTAAACTGTAATTTCAGAACATGCATGTTATTTAAAAAAAATAAAAATATAAGGTGCCTTGAGAATGCTGGCAGTTTTACATTTGGAACATACAGTTAGTGTGTGTATATATATATTTACATCAGAACTGCTCAACTTTACCTTACAAGCTTCAGATTTAGGAAAATATACAGTACTTTTGCATATAATGGTATATTCCTTGTAGCCCCTGAGTCAAGTATAGAGGATTTAAATACAAAAAAAAGGAAAAACAGCCATTAAAAGCACTTACATTTTTATGTGAAGTAATAGTATAAAAGTATTATTTCCCAGGAAGACCAGGATCAGAAACATGCCTATGAAGACTCAAGATTCCTACAGTGCTTAGTGAAGATTCTGGCAAGGAAGGGTGCCGAACTGGCTGGAGATAAGTTTTACAATGCTGTGGGGGACACTCTACAGACTGGTCGCGTTCTTGATCTAAAAAAGAAGCCAGGTTGTCTTCTGAGGCTGTGTTAAGATGCACTCCACTTGAGAGGGATTCTTTGGATTTAGGTTTTGATTTTTCAAGGTCTAGAAATTCAGGACACTGGAAGGGAGGAGAAGAAACAAGATGGTAATAATTAAATCGGTCTCTTCCAGGCTCTTGTTCTGCTCAAAGTTAGCACATTCAGATGGTTGCTGGAAAACCATGTTTGAAAATTAAGCAGTGTACTGAAATATTTTTACATGTTACTGCATTTGATTTAATGTAATTGAATGCAATTCTGTTGATTAATTGTAGAAGCCTGGATATCTTGTCCCCTCCTCAGACTTGCGCATATGACATCAAGATACACATATGAACAGCCCTTTCTGAAGGACTGAATATTCTTGAGACTCAATCTAAGAGTATGGATTTCAATATTCTTGAATTTGCAGGTTTGTTTCAGAACATAACTCCAGAATTGCATCATTCTGAACATTATAACCATTTGGATTCCAGTCTCGGCACTCAGTTCTTCACTTTTAAACTCGAAATTTGTGTGAAGTGTGCAGTGTGCCTGCTGATGTTTGCAGAGAGTGGCCATGTTTCTGTGCAGAGAGAGAGATGTGTATATGTTTTGTGCAGGTATATGCATGGTGGGTTTACACTTCTGAAAACTATGCCTGCGCATTTGCTGCCCTGATAATCTTTGTGCACGTGAACCGATGCCTTCTGGATGTGTTGAATTTACTGTGCCCATATGTGTTCCAGCATACGCACGAGGAATCTGACACAGCCAAGCAGGCTGGATTTACTAATCATATGCTACATGACTGATTTGGGATTCCTAGACATGCAGCAGCCTGTTTGGAAATGATATGCCACATCTCTGCCCAAAGTGTTAAACTCCAGAAATCCCAAACAAATTTGGAAAATAATCAAATTTTGCCTGAACAGAACAGGGGTGGAAAACATATATTGGGAAACACAGGTATGTCACAGCTTTGTACATTTATATTTCCAGCAGTAGCAAGGGACTGGACATAAGAATGGTTTTTTAGCCCCTCCCACTTCCATATGTGTATAACCATCATGCTGCATCAGCTGAACTTGTCTGGCCTGTACCTTGAGGAAAACACAGTCATGGTGCTTCTCAGGACTTCATGAACGGGACCTATGGCAGGCGCACCCATGCAGGCAGGTCTGATGCTTGGAAAGTGTTTGTGGTTTACAGCCATGTCTAGTATTTGTCATTTCTGCTAACTTTTGTGAAGAGCATGATAATAAAGTAAATCAGTCTGATTATAAGATCATTGTATGGATCTCTACAACCCTCACAGAAAACGTAGCCTCTGAAACTGTGGTATCCAAGTCCACTGTGGAGGTGCTAGGTCAAAATAATAATTTCATATTCCTTAAACTAGTGAACAAGCACCTAGATTGGTATGCATTTCTTCCATCATAAGCTAAAAAGATTAACAAACCTCTTTTGATCTTATTGGACGCATACATACCTGAGATGAAGGACTGAAACTTCTGTCTGTTTTAATTGATGCTGCTGGCTGAAGCTTTTGTATCACCCGGGTTGCTGGCTGTTGATACTCCGCACCTGCAGTCACCATGCTATAGGCAGGTGGGATGAGCGCTGACTGCCTTTGCAGAAGCTGCAGGATAGTTTGGATATCAGCAGTCATTTGGGATTCAAGCCTAGAGAAGTAACACAACATCAGTTAACTCACGGTCAGGAATAGGTATATTTTAAGATACTGATTACAGATACATTCAAGAGGGACCTGCAGCTTATTAATAAAGTAAACTATTGCTTGTTATGACATGACCATGTCTTAAACAGGAAAGAACAGAAGAGGGAGTACTGAGCCCTTCCAAAGCTTGCTGGCTCTCCCTTTCCTTTGCAGAACATACCTGCATGCTTGTCTCTGATCTTTTTGCTACATTAAGAATGAGTTCATTACTGTCCTTTATGTTTGCAACAAAAAGTAACACGGGGGACCAGGTCTTTGGTTGAAATTAACTGGAATAAATGTACTCTCTTCATTGTAACTAAATTGATTTGTACTGGCTGAGGAAGGGACACGATTTCTGATGCATCTGACAATTAATTCTGACATTCCCAATGCTAATACAATGTACTGAAATAAACAGAAAACCATTTGTGTTTTTCCACAGTTAGAAAATGAAAGATGCTTTCAAGATCATTAAAAAAACCAACAGCTCAAGTATCCTTACTGTGAAAATTTATTCAGACTTATTCAGGCCTCAGAATTAATGTCAACATTTTTGATGTTCAAATTTAGCAGCTTTTTTCTCTTTTTTTCCCTTTTCATAAATTTGTATGTAACTTCTGAAACACTTGAGCTGCTTATGTTGTTCATACTTACAATTCCATACCACTGAAATGATTTTCAAATGGTCTTGCCAAGATCTGTGACAAACTCAGCCATAGGTAATGCCTATTGTGCCTCCCCAGCTGCTGGAAGGCTACAGAACATGCTATGACAGACTGTAATACAGATATACAGCCTTCTGTATTGCAACTCTTCTGACAGAGTAAACAAATCTTTGTCAGCAGCCTTTAATGTTGTAGATGTTACTACTTGGGCTCCCTACAGCAGCAGAATTGATCCTGTGCTGACAGATTTTTGCTTTCACCAGGTGCTTCACTGATACTATTTTTTATCGTGTTGGAGTTGTCCATTGCCTGTGTCATTTATTTATAAAAGCATCTATGAAATTAATCCAAAAGGTATGCCCAAAGGATATTTAGGATGCTGTTTCTTCCTTTATTGGGAGAAGCAGGTTTTGTGGCATCAGCTCTCATAAAGAAAGGCCCAAACCCAGACGTTACAGTCAATCACGCCCTACTGGCCCTCCTGTTCAGCTCCCCTGGGTTCTTTGCTACTTGCAAATACGCTGATCTCACACAAGCATGATGCTGATGCCACAGGGGAAAATACTGCAGCAGCAGCAGCAGCAGCAGCAGCATGCCACCATCCAGAGAGCTTCCATCTGCTAAACCTGGGCCTTAACATCTCAGTGAATAGAAGGGATTTAGCGTTGCAGGACTTGCATCAACGATCGTCTTTGGCTTTGAATTAACTCCAGGATTGCTCCCTTCTTATTTTGTTAGCACTTGATGGGAGTTTCCCAGTATTTCAAATCAAAGAGTATCTCTGGTAGTCTTTATTCATCATCATTGCACGTACAACTTCACCCTCCTTTCTTCAAAATTTAAAACAAGTCCATGTCATGCCACCCAAGGGTGAACAAACAGAAGAACCTTAGACGCTTGGCCCACAGTCTCCATGAAATTCCAATTGCTTAAAGAGGAGAAGCAGAGATAGCTCTAGGGACATATTCCTCATACAGTGGCTTTCCAGCCTTCTATATCCATTTAATAATTTGAGTGTTATGCCAAGCCTCTAACTTGGCGTGGAAAAGTTCAGGAAGAAGTGACCATGCTTTTTAGTCCAGCAGGTCAGATCTGACATAAGCAGGAAAGAATATTGTCTGTTACATTCGTAGAAGACCCAGCAAGGCCCAAAATCCTGAAAGCATGAAAAGCTTTAAAAACATGAGAAGAGTTAAAGAATAAAATGATTTAATAAAATCCATAACAATTTAAATCTTAGTTTATCAGCAACAATGATATTTTCTCACTCAAGAAAATACTGAGAACTTGCATGAGAATTTGATAAACCTATGGGTAAATTTGAGCTATAACTTCTGTTTCAAGAGCTTAAGATTTTAGGAAAAGAAATGTAACCGAAAGACTACACACTGTTGATGGGGAACATGCAGCTGTTTAGTTATGTGACATTTACAGTTACTTAGATTATTCGACTTTACTGCAATTACAAATTATAGCAATTTAGGCTTACATGTTAAAAATGTCTTTTTAATGTACTGTATAGTATTCAGAAATGAAAAATACTATGGTTTGATTGGCTTATGGTAGATGAAGGAAGCAATATGCAGTTAACCTGGCTTTAAACTGATTGCTAAAATATACAGCACAGAATGCCAATGAAGAGCTACTAAAGTATAATTAGGGCAAGTGCGTGTCATAGTATTTGTCATGGAAAAATATTGAAAGTAATGGAATTGCATTGCAAATAATAAAAAAGCCACAGACCTGAGCATAGGGCAAGTTAAAATTAAGTGAAATTACATGGTAAATTATAGTGTAGGATGGATCAAAATTCTGTAACCATATTTTTAAGGTGCTATAAGCTATGCTGCTTAGCTGCCAGCAAAGAGTAGTATATCAGAAAGCAAAAGAGAGAAGGAAGAGACATTTTATTAAGCAAAGGTAATAATGGATTCTGACAAAGAAAGCATCTGTTTTCTGTTGTAACAGCTATAAGTATTTTGCCTTTGCATACTCCCATGTCTGTCTTATTATAGAGACAGTTGCAAAATAAGTTAATGCATCAAAAAGGGAATTTGTCTGCAATACTTTTTTAAAGGAAGGCAGCTGGCTTACTTTGGGTCTCCAGGAAAGAAAAAGTACTTAAGATATTGAAGATACTGAAAATTGCCATTTTGTGGACATGTAAATATCTAGGAACAGCATTCTGGGTGAGATGAGATTGAAATTTGAGAAGTTTAGGTGTCTCAGTACAGCTTCTTGGTTAAAAAGCTGGTCTCCTAAACAGTCAATCAAGGAGAAAGGCTCTTCTGCAAGGCAATTCACAGTAGCTAATGTGGGTACCTAGAGGTAAATGACATGAATATTCTGGCAATGAATTAAAAATTTTGTACTCAGCATTCCCAGAACAGGTTTTTCCAAGAATCTGGAAGGCTGAACTTAGGTGATATTTAGGGTCCTCAGAATACATACAGACAACAAAGTGATATTCCCATCAGGCATATTTTTGTACTTTTGAGCTTCTGAAGATCTGAATGCTTTCGGAAACTTTCTGCGCAAATTCATTCCTCCTGTAGCGTCATTAGTATCTGTTGTATTACATACTCTTTCACACATATGTTTTTTCTGGTCATATCTCTGTTTTTACCTGTTGAGTTGTTCTTGAAGTAAATCTAATCGATTCTCCACTTCCCCATATATAAAGTCACTTTCAGTTTCACAGATCCCCCATGTAACATGGGGTAATGCTGACTGAATCGGGGAGTCCTGGTACTCCTGGATGTTCTCCTGTTCCCAGTTTCTTTTATCAGCGATAGCTGATGAAAAACAGAACATATAGAAGTATAGGTTTATATACATGCTGTTAGAGAGGGGTTGGCACCCCTCAAGCATCCCACTTACTTGTGTTTCTCAAAACCTTGAAAGTCAAATTGGAACATTGACACACTGACTGAACAACTCTCTTTGTTCCTTACTACTCTTTAAGGAAAGATAAAAGTGGTCGCATCCATGCTAACATTTTGAAGCTGTAGATAAACAAGCAGCTTTGTCTAGTCAGCATCACCAGAATTCTCCCACTGAATGGCTCCTATTTCTTTAGTTTTCTTTCTATTATTTTACCAATTAATCCCCAGTTTTCTCAAGGTGTTTTTTTAGCAATTCATTATTCACTGAAATTAGAAATATTTGTTCTAACCTAAATGCATTAAATGATGTACTTGAATGTCTTTGTGTGTTTGAGAGACCTGGCTAAGACCTCTTCTCTTGCCCTTGAATGTGCTATTGAAGTGTATTTACTGTCTGGCTTTTTGGTGTAAAAGGAGGACTTGCTGCATTGCATTTACAGCACTGGGCATGCATTACAGTGCATTGGAATGCCCCCTCTAGAGAAAATTGCCAGACCTCAGCTAGCTGCCTTTCTCACCAATAATTGTAACAACACTGCTTGTCTTAACAAGGTTGGTGAAGTGTAACATGTTTTCTCTGAGACAGAGGCCATTTAATGCAGCTCATACTGCTTGCAAAAGGATACTGGTTATTATTTTCAAAAAGGAAATTGATTTTCACTGATGTAGCTTTTAGCATCACTAGCCTCCAACCCAACCCTTACATCATTGCGTGTCTCAGAGACTCTTACAGTACTGTGGGGTGAAAGGTGCCAGTTCATTTTGTTTAGTAATTTGTGACTCCTAAAAGAATGAAATATTCGGCATTGCTGGGTCAGTCAGAGATCGCTTTAATACTAAATGAAGCTTCATGGTAAATAATAATAATTTTTTTTTCTTTTTCTTTTTTTTCTGTTTGAACTGCAGATAAAATTTTGGATTAAGATAGAGAAAATAAATTTATTTCAAGCTAAAAAAAGCTCAGTTACATTATTAGGATCTTACTGCAGAGTTTCAGCTATCTTACTGAATGTAGCTACCCTTCTAATCCTGATGTATTGTATATACAATATATGAAGTATTTAAAAACACTCTTTATTCAAGTCATTTATATTTATTTCTTTAACTCCATCCCTTTGTAAAAAAAAGATGATGACTACTCCAGGTCTCACCCTGTACCTGCTGTGCCCAAATTCCATCCCTCTTGTCCCTCCCAATTCTTGGATGTCTGTGATCAAACACTGCACCTTACCACCCAAACAGAACTCAGGGGCACTCCTTCCTTTTGTTTGGATTTCTGGTTTGAGCTATTTCTCCTTCCTCTTTCAATTTGCTTAATTTACACCTCTGTGGATTTATTAATTAGTTTACATTCTTGGCTCTAGGCTGTTTCTCCTGTTCACCAAGCTGGTGAAAGGTTACAAAATCATTTATCATGGGATATACTAGTTGCACATATCCTTATCAGCTATAGAATGAAGATCTTGCTGTGAGCTTTGCAGAGCCTGCAGGTGACATACTTATGTTGAACAGTGCTTTTTCTACATCTACCCCCCCACCCCATCCCCACCCCAAGCCTCTGTTACTTTGAGTGAATCTGTTGTCATGCAGTCAAAAATTTCTTGGTACCACTTAGATTCTCCTCTGCTGTGATAAAAAAGGCTGTTAAAACTTTAACACCTGCTCAATACAACTCCCATTAGGGTTGTATTTGTAATTATTCAACTACATGAAGTTACAGAATGTTTTAAAAGTTCTTACTGCGCTCAGGCTGCTACTCAACATACAGCTGGACAAAATCCTTGGCTGCTTATAAGGTGTCAGCCTCTGTTGTATGAGTAGTTGGATTTGAATTCCACATCCCCTAGTAGTCCCTGAATGGTTTGCTCAGAGCTTCTCCTAACACTTGTCTTGGCGCTGCGAGCTGATAACTCAGCATAGGTTACATTCATTTCACACTTGTGAAATTTTTCTAAGCAACCGTAGCAGCTAGAGCCATGTTTCAAAGAAAAGAGAAAAAAACACAGTGTGGGTGACATGTGACAGGTTTGTCCAAATTATATTAGCTACTGCTTTTCAAACACATCTTTAAGCAGTGTTGCTCTAAGTAAAGCAATTAAAAAATAAATAAATAAAAAAATTTCTTGCTCAGATATAGTATTTCAAGTAGATTTAGCCAGGAAGGGGAGCTCTCACTACATGACTCTAAGTGGAGGAGGAGACTTTCTTCTCTTTTTTTATCAGAGAAAGGTGCTTACTGCATTGTCTGATCTTTGGTTAGCAGGTGGTAGAAGGTTTCCTGGAGCTGTAGAGAGTGTTTGAATTTCATGTGACATGACCTATAACTGGTTTTATGCACTGGGCAGAAGGAAGGGGAAAGAGATTTCATCTTGGCTACACAGAAACCTGTACAGCTTCTCAGCCACTTAAGCCAACAGAAGGAAAGAGGCAAACGGTGTCACAGAAGCATGTAATTTGGTTTTAGTAGGCACACATGGCACAATTTGCAGTGTCCAAGGAAGTTGGAAAGCTCTCAGCAAAGTGAAGGGAGCAAACTATGACAAATTCAGGGGTAAAATTTTAAACGATGGATGTGGGTGCAATGGATGTTGTAAATACAGTGGACTTACTTTTAAGCAGTGAATTTCGGGAGTAGAAACTAAAAATATAGGCCATACATTTCACTGCTTTTTAATGTCTTGTAAAAACCAAGTTGTTGGTTATTTTACACAATAAACCATTCAATAAAATCATGTGTTTTTCAATGCCGTGGATTATCTCAGGAAAATCACAGCAATTTTTTGTCCCAGAATATGTATTTGTAGACTATTACAATAAACATTTAATTTGTGACAAAACAAATGAATTGTCACTCAAATTATAAAATAAGTTCATACACTATAAGCAAGTTAATACACTATAAGATACAGTATTGTACTGTTCTAAGCATCTTTTCAGGTACTTCCACATACACGAGTAACCCCAGAAAAGCCCAACAGCAGTTACAACTTTATAACCAACTATGGTCTTCCAGGGCTTGAAGAATCCTAGACTGAAAACTAAATCAATAAATGTATAACTAGGTTCACTTGAAATTCAAGAATCAGTCTTATAGCCCAAATAATGACCAAGTGAAAACAGAAAATAGCATTTTTCTGCAATATGTAGATTACCAGCTACAGAAAAATTATCAGGTCTTCTCAAAAGAGCCATAGGTTTTAACGTTAAAAGTTGCATTTTAGGATTATGAGAGAGAAGTTTATGCAGTTTCTGCCCACAATATACAATACATTATTAACAGTCTTTCCATTCATCGGTAGTAATGACCAAAGCTTAAAACAAAACTAAAGATAATTAAATATGTATCAGTCACAGTGGTATAAATTGCAGTAGCTTTATACAAGTGCATTTGTATTCAAGATTTATAAGGTACCATACTATATGAGGATTATAAACATACATACCTACATACAAGCAGAGTTTATTTCAAAATTTCATTATGTTTATAACTACTTTTATGGTAAGTTATAATTAATCTCTAATTAATAGCAGGAGTAAGAATTTAGTTTAAAACATATATCAATCAAAGCTGATCTTATTTTATTGACCTTGAAGTTTTTATGAAAGTTACAAGAAAGGTAATGAGCTTTCACACACGTTACCAGAAGTGCTAGATTACAAAGTGGAAAAAAGAATGTGGTCTTAATCGAAATATGTAACCTTTAGACATGCTAAATTTAGCTCAAATAAAATCTGCAATAGGTTGCCTTGGAAAATGTTGCTATAGCTGCAAGGACACATTTCTGGCTATTGGTACGGGAAAGGTAAGCTTTCAAATTGCAGTATGTATGCAACAAGTTTATGTATGTGGTGCAGATTTATGTAGCCTTAACCTTAGGAGACCAGACTTCACATATTCATACCTTTGAGATGTAAAAAATACATTGTTTGGCCTGGTTAGTCATCAGGTTCATTTAAAATTATAGCCTAAAAGCCTAAAGTTTATTGAATGATGGTTAAATGGTTGAATTGCCTCAATGGAAACAAACTGCTGGGGAAAACAGCACTAAACAGTAAATATGTAATTCTTCCCTTCAGACTGAAACAATTACAAACGAACTTGCAGCAATATTTAAATTGTATATTAATCCAGGGCTTTTCAGTAATTTCCCTTCTCATCACGAAGAAAATTAATATTTTAGTATATTAGATGTAATTTTAATTATGTGATTTAACTCTATGTAAAAGTAACTGAGATTGCTTAATAGTTTCTGATCATTTGTCATATACAAAAGCTCAAATCTTTGTTCTTGTGTTTTACTTATGGAAGTCAGGATTTGTTCTGTGTGATGTAATGGCACTCCTTTTAACCAACACGTGCAGCAAAATAGTATAGCATTCTTTTAAGCTATTATGAATTTTTTTCACTTAATTTTCGTTGTGCCTTGTCAATAGAGACTATGAAACTAGTTACCTGAAAACATTTTTTTTGTGCCTGTGCAACCATCACTAGGTTTATCTAGCTCTCATTATCTAGGATTTTTTACTGTAACCCAACCCTGGCATATCAAACACCCTTTGAGAGATTCTTTACTGCTTTGAATGCAGTTTTCATCCACGGGCACTCAATGAAGTCCAGTACTAGTTGATAATTTTAAAGAGTTTGTTTAAATGACTTTCCTAAGGCAGTTCAGTTACAAGATGATTTATTAACAAAGCCTGGAATTGCCTTTTGGAGGTTCTGTAATCCAGTCCCACAGCCAGTGTATTAAACTACATTAATCCTCTCGAGAAATAATAATTTTTGATCTAAAATATTTTTTCTTGTTAAACTTTCAGGAAACACAAAAGTAAATATTATGTAAAGAATCAATAGAACCATTCAGAAAATGATTTTTGATAATCAGACTAAAAAAGGTGTCTACTCAAACTTTACAAAGTAGCAACAGCTAGATTACCTTTGCAAGAATTGCTTCTTTTGTCAATAAGAATTTCTTCAGTGGCATGAACCATTTCTTCAAAGTCCACCTCTGTGGTTTTCTCTGTTACAGATGGGTAATCAGCTATCCCAGAGAACAGGGGCTTTTGCTCATCTTCAATGGAGGACACAAAAGATGATGACCCACTTTTTTTCTCCTCAAAGTGTTTCTTAATAGATTGATAGTATATGGTGGTGTCCCCTGAGGGTTCAGGATCACTCTGATCATTCTCTTTGAAATAATCTGTTAAATAGAAATAATTGTGTACAATAATATGCAGTTCATGAAATTGTGTTTATTCTGGTCTGAGGATGGAGATGATTATTATATCAGTTAGGAAGTTTATTAGAATAAATTACTTTAAAGCCTTTTTTTGATTCCTGTACCGGAGGAGATTTATATTTCTTTTGAAGTCCTAGAAGACATTTGCATGTTTGTAGTAAAGATTCGTCGTCCCTAAACCATACCTCATTATGCAAAAAGTTGCTTATATCAAAACAGCAAAGGTTTTATCCAACACAGCACTCTTGTTTACTCACTGTTTTTTCCAGGTGAGGATCAGATTTGAGAAAGCTTTATATTCCACAGTTTAAAAAATTAATTTATTATTTCATTCCCTCTTCCAGTTTCTCACATTCTTGGGCATTTCTCACAGTCTTGACAGGCTAACAGTCATAGATGTCAGACTCAGTATCAGAACTCCTCATTTCAGTTATGCCCACATAAAAGCATCTTTGCTGATTATTCTTTTCCCAGAAAAGGCAAAGGTATTAATCAACCACTCAACCTCAAAATGTCTGGGCCCACCTAAATAGAGAGCATATTTCTCCACGCTCATTACTGTCAAACCTATATTTAGGATTGATATGGTAGAGAGAAACCCTATTGGTACAAAAAGAAGGGAGTTCCTTATCTGTCTTTGTGGGATCATGTCAAAACAGCTTTCCAAAGTAGCCCAAATTCCTTAGCCTTTAGAATTAATTTCAGTTCTCTGAACATCCCATCTTTTGAATAAGAAAAGTACACAACATTCTGTGATAATATGGTAGCAGAGTACCAATCAAGTTGAGAATAAATTTTTCATTAATCACATTCAAGGTCTGTAGTGAGGAACAGCAGATTCAATCCTCTTAAGAAGTGGCAAATAAAACTAGATTTAAAGCAGATGCCTTTAAAAACACATGGTAAAAATTAAATAGGATTCAAACCCAAGAATGATCATTTATGAATATAGAGAACTCCTGATTTCTTTTCAGCATAAACTTGAAGCTAATTTCCAATTCAATATTTGGTTTTACCTATTTTTAACTGAAATGTCAAGATAATTCCAGTTCTGCTATTTATTTAAAACACATTTTAGCAGGGTAGTCTCAACAACATATAAATACTGTAACTAGTTTGCATTAGCTTCCTGGGGAGACAGCATGATTTCCCATCTGCTTTGTGCTAATTACTAATCAACATAGCTCTGGAATGTCTGTAGTCTTTACAGCCTACAGCAGTGGTTAATACCACATTTAGTATATTCCCTAGGTTTCTTCTCTGTTTTCTGGTCACTACAAGGAAATGAAACCATGGCCTCATCTAATCTTCTTTATCTGCACATAAAGAGAATGCAATATCTGTACGGAGCACTCTGCAGGAGTCCAGACATCTGTGAGCAGTGAGGGCAGGTAATGGTGAACAAAATAAAACCAATACCAAAGCAGGCGTCCTGTAACTGTACCCTCTAGAGTCTCCAAGGGCAATTATCACAGCCCTGGACTGAAGTGACTTTATTTGGCTTCTGTTAAGCAGGATTACTAGCTATAAGTGATACTGGTGATACCCTGATACTGCAAAGGCATCAACACAAATGCAAATGGACTGGCAGTGTAAAGCTCTTGGGGGGTGCTCGGACTGGAGAGTCGAGTACCATGTTCTCTGCAATCCCGTCTCCAAAATAGTACAAAACCAAAAGAAAGCTTCATAAGAAGGTTCTAATGTACATGTCTCCCATGGCTTTTCTTGTGGGAATATATGGTGAAACACATACAGTCACGCTGCAGTAAACTGTCTTAATTACTTACTGCTTGACTGAATCCAACCTGTGAAAAAGACCTTCTAATGAAAGCTTGAAATTGCCATTTTTTAGGGTAATTTTTTATGTTCATGGGATTTTGTGCACTAACAGTAGCTGTAATGAGCACCCTGTGGAATACAAATCAATCAGTGGACTAATTTTAAGAGGAGGTCATTGAGACTCTAATGAAAAAAATTGTTTAGCAGCTGAAGTATAGCAGACTGTCTTATCTGTCATATTCATAGAATACTAAAATATCTAGAAACAAGAAGCCAGATTCTGCTAACAATTACACTGCTGTAAAATCAGGGTAATTCGATCGATATCCCTGCATTTACTCTCCATCTATATCAGAACAACAGAACATATTCTTTTCCAAATGCTATCCAGGTATAATGAACTCACTGGCATTAGAAGGAAAGCAGAGATCTGTTGAATGTAGGGTCCTGCCTACTGAAATCAGGGAAGATTTGTTCATCAGCTGATCTGTTTCAAAATATGCATCTTTGGCTTTACCGCTGTTGCTTTATCTGCTAGCCATCTGGCTACTTTTAGAGAGTTAAAAGTTGTTTTCCTTTTAAAAGACTCTTATTTAATGCTAAAGATTCTTCTGTCTGGAGAATAATCCTGTCATACTCTGCACCTAGAGTAGGAATTAAAATGGAAACTGCATTTTTTATTTGGCTCTTCAGGACCTGATGACGGTGCAAGCTCTGTACGTCAGCTCAACAGCTTAACAGTGCCTCTGTAGCTCAGTGGAAATATATTACAAATAATATCTAGGTAGTGCTTTATTCAGAGTGTGAATTTCTCCAGTTTCTCCTTCCTTTTGTAATGAAATCCAGTCACTGATTTGGAATGAATTTTCCAGAAGAGAAGTTTTCTCTCTGTGTATGTGTACGTATGGATAAGTTCACTTTCTATCACGCAGACTGCAGGTTTCAAAAGGTTTCTCTTCTCCTTTCTCTTCTGTTTCCAAAATAAATGTAATCGTTAACCCCCCCCCCTCATCCTGGTGCTTCCTCCTTCCTTTTCCAGTAAGACAAGTTTCACTCTCTGATTCTGATTGCTAGAAACCATGTTTTGCTGAAGATGATTATTTTGTAACTTCCTGCTTTACCAAACATGTACAAACATCATTTGCACTCTTTATGGGACTCGTTTCAGCCTGTTATGTGTTTTGGGTGCCTGCCAAGTTTACAGGCAATGTCCTCTGACATTTGCTGTCTGGAAATTCCAAAATCTTCATAGTAATTATCAGAAGGTTTGTGTCCTGCTTTTTGCACTTGCACTGGCAAAGGAAAGGAAGAAACGGTGTTGTCATCAGGGCAATGAAATATAGGTATGACATAGACTCACAGAAATACTGGCATAAAATCCAGCTTGGTGGGATGGTTGCCAGAGATTAAACAGGTTTCTTTTGTGTGCCATGGTCAGCCTGTAGTATTGAAGTTTCACATTATTCAGACAGTGGCAGTCTGCATGGTCTGACATATTTTCTCTTAATGTATTAGTCTGCTGCAAACAATATTGGTGAAAGTGTCAGTAATATATTACATGTAGAGCAGCATTGTTTAATACTACTGTAATTTCATTAACTGGAATCTGTCATACTTAATCAGGGCCCTGTATGTACCCTAGTGTTTCTCAAGGTGGCAAACTTTTACTCCCTTTTTCAGCCATCCAATAAAAAGTCCCATAATATGCCTAGACAAATTCAATTTTGTGCAGGAAATGAGGTGAATGACTTCCTCACCCCCTGTCCTGGTTTCGGCTGGGACAGAGTTAACTCTCTTCTTAGTAGCTGGTACAGTGCTGTTTTGGATTTAGTGTGAGAATGATGTTGATAACACTCTGATGTTTTAGTTGTTGCTAAGTAGCGCTTATCTTAAGCCAAGGACTTTTCAGTTTCCCATGCTCTGCCAGCAAGCAGGTGTGCAAGGAGCTGGGAGGGAGCAGAGCCGGGGCAGCTGACCTGAACTAGCCAAAGGGCTATTCCATACCATGGAATGTCATGCTCAGTATATAAACAGGGAGGAGTTGGCCAGGAGGCGTGGATCGTGGCTCTGGCATCGGTCAGCGGGTGGTGAGCAACTGCATTGTGCGCCACTGTTTTTTTTTTCCTTCCCCCCCCTTCCTTTTTTTGTTATATTCCTTTTCATTACTACTACTACTACTACTACTACTACTATTATTATTATTATTATATTTCATTATTACTATTTTTAGTATTATATTTTACTTTAGTTATTAAACTGTTCTTATCTCAACCCACGAGTTTTACTTTTTTTTCCTTTCCTCCTCCTCACCCCACTGGGAGGGGGAGGGGAAAGCGGCTGCGTGGTGCTGAGTTGCTGACTGGGGTTAAACCACGACACCCCCACAGAAAGCAATTTGTATCCCAAGCCATAAAACAGATAATCCTTATCATTAACGTGATCTGCATAACTATAAATCTGTTCAGCAGACACAACATCTTCCCTTTCCTTTGAAAAAACCTACCATATTATTTTACACTACACCAAGTACGTCCCTTGGTAAGGAGAAATGCACAGTGTGACTGGGAAGGAGGGATGGTTGATTGCTCAAAAGGTCTACAGATCTTCAGATCCCCAGCAAGTATTTTGGTTCAACTGTTATTAGCTCTTTCTTATGCGATATTCACAAATATTCCTGTGGTGGTCAATCTGTCTTTCCTACATATGAACAAAATATTTGCTAGTCATCATGACTATTTGTTATCTGTTCTTTAATTTTAAAATGTCAGTTACCTTGTCAGAGAGCAGAAAAATGCCTTATGTGCCCACCCATGCATCACGGGCAGCAAATATTTGGAATGAAAAGTCAGTGACCAAGCATTTCAGATAGTATATTAAATACAATACCACAAACAGGGTTGAAAAAGTGCAAAATCTCAAACATGTCAAAAAATCAAAAGCTGTTGATGTTTTTTTCAAGACCATCTAAGGAACCTGAAGGTGCACAAGCCCATGGATCCCGATAAGATGCGTCCGTGGGTCCTGAGGGAACTGGCAGATGAAGTGGCTAAGCCACTATCCATCATATTTGAGAAGTCGTGGCAGTCTGGTGAAGTTCCCACGGACTGGAAAAGGGGAAACATAGCCTCCATTTTTAAAAAGGGAAAAAGGAAGACCCGGGGAACTACAGGCCAGTCAGTGCCTCTGTGCCCGGCAAGATCATGGAGCAGATCCTCCTGGAAACTATGCTAAGGCACATGGAAAATAAGGAGGTGACTGGTGACAGCCAACATGGCTTCACTAAGGGCAAATCGTGCCTGACAAATTTGATGGTCTTCTATGATGGGGTTACAGCATTGGTAGATAAGGGAAGAACAACTGATGTCATCTACCTGGACTTGTGCAAAACATTTGACACTGTCCCACACGACATCCTTGTCTCTAAATTGGAGAGACATGGATTTGACAGACGGACCACTCGGTGGATAGGGAATTGGATGGATGGTTGCACTCAAAGAGCTGCGGTCAACGGCTCGATGTCCAAGTGGAGACCAGTGACCAGTGGCGTTCCTCAGGGGTTGGTATTGGGACTGGCGCTGTTTAACATCTTCGTCGGCAACATGGACAGTGGGATTGAGTGCACCCTCAGCAAGTTTGCTGAAGACACCAATCTATGTGGTGCGGTCGACATGCTGGAGGGACCAGGTGCCATCCAGAGGGACCTTGACAGGCTTGAGAGGTGGGCCCATGCGAACCTCATGAAGTCCAACAAGGCCAAGTGCAAGGTCCTGCACATGGGTTGGGGCAATCCCAAGCACACATACAGGCTGGGCGATGAGTGGCTTGAAAGCAGCCCTGAGGAAAAGGACTTGGGGGTGTTGGTTGACAAGAAGCTCAACATGAGCCGGCAATGTGTGCTTGCAGCCCAGAAAGCCAACTGTATCCTGGGCTGCATCAAAAGAAGCGTGACCAGCAGGTTGAGGGAGGTGATTCTCCCCCTCTACTCTGCTCTTGTGAGACCCCACCTGGAGTACTGCATCCAGCTCTGGGGCCCCCAACATGAGAAGGACATGGACCTGTTGGAGCGAGTCCAGAGGAGGGCCACGAAGATGATCAGAGGGCTGGAGCACCTCTCCTATGAAGACAGGCTGAAAGAGTTGGAGTTGTTCAGCCTGCAGAAGACAAGGCTCCAGGGAGACCTTATCGCAGCCTTCCAGTACCTAAAGGGGGCCTACAAGAAAGCCGGAGAGGGACTTTTTACAAGGGCATGTAGTGATAGGACAAGGGGTAATGGCTTTAAACTGAAAGAGGGTAGATTTAGATTAGATGTAAGGAAGAAGTTCTTCACTGTGAGGGTGGTGAGGCACTTGAACAGGTTGCTCAGAGAGGCTGTGGATGCCCCCTCCCTGGGAGTGTTCAAGGCCAGGCTGGATGGGGCTTTGAGCAACCTGGTCCAGTGGAAGGTGTCCCTGCCCATGGCAGGGGGGTTGGAACTAGATGGTCTTTAGGGTCCCTTCCAACCCAAACCATTCTATGTGTCTATGAATCTATGATAATGTGAACACTGATGTTCAAACCATGCCTATGTTTTCCACCATATAGATGGGGAGCAGAATAAAATCAGTCAGGGAAAATGGTAATCCTAATTCCTGAAATCACTGCTTTTCACTTAGTGGTGTAAGAACAATATAATCGATACATAATATTTATGTAATATAAAAAATTACTGGTACTGTGGAGCAGGACATATTTTGAGGAGTGATTCCAGAGAAGTCTACTCAAGTTGTATGCAGGCTAAAGTGCTCTATACAATGCCAATCAGGGACCTTAGGATTATGAAACTGCTAATTGAAATGCTCCTAATCCTTTTTCCTTGCTGTTTGCTTCATACTTAGTTGAATGTGACTGGTATGGAGTACATCATTGCTAAATATAACTGAGTGCCTTCTGACAGACTAGGTAACAGAAGAATATAAAAAAGGAGGAAGCTGACTGCTTGTAAACATGAAAATGAAAAACAACCCAGTGTCTAGTCATTCAGTAGATAACTGTTGCTATGGTGAAGATATACCTTTTTGCTGTATTTTTCATATATCTAAGAATAAAAGAAAAAAGTTAAAGTAATTTATGTTCCTTTAAGATATATTTTTATAACAATGAAATCCATAGGCAAAATGTCTGACACTTTTGTTCCTGTTGCCATCCTTTCTTTGACTTGGGTCTTTTGGATTGGGTCTCTTAACCCAATCTGCAATTAATATTTTTAATTGAAAATTACGTTCATACAGGACCTTCCAATGACAGACTTCAGAATGGATTTTTAGTTCACAAGTTCTATTAACTCTTTATTGCTTAATTTTAGTGAATTTAAAATCTTCAGAGAGAAAACTGTACTGATTTGCAAACAGTCTTACGGGAAACAGTATAAAGAACTTTAGTGGATTTATTTTCCAGTGGGAGAAGGACGTGATCCCCACAATCTTTAGAAATGCATAACAAGCAATAGATAAAATTCTGGACATCATTTTGTATGCAACATTTGAAATGAGAGCTACTTCACCTTTGCTACCAGAGAATTTATCTGAAAACTAATTTTGGCCTTGTCTATAGAGATATTTAACCCTTCTCAAACATCAGAAAGTACTATAACTTACCCTGAATTCACTTAAACAAACCTAAGACATTTATAAATCTTAAATTTTAGTGCTTGAGCTCTTGTCTCTCAGAATCAACTTGGCCTACACTCAGCCTCAGAGTCCTGACGCTGCATATCATAACATCTGGATGTTTGTCAAAACCAGCCTCAACTCATGTCCTGACAGGGAACATGTCCCAGGAAAGGTAATCTGAAAGTCCATTCCAGAAGATGAACAACTTGAACAAAGCACTCTACTATTTTTCAGCTGAAGAGAAATTTGTCCATTGTCAGGACAATCTTCTATTGCTGTCATGATCATCTCAGGTCATGACTGGTGACCAGGGAAACTGAGAAGTGCTGCCTTCGTAAACATTTTTGAGTGCCTGCTCAAAAAATAGCTTGCTCCAACATCTGCACATTACCAATACATCCCTGAGGACAAAATCGTACAGAAAAAAGCAAAAACTTTTAAGGAAAGTTTAATCATAACGTCCTTATAACTAACAACTTGAAGTGATAATAAAGCATAAATTAGTATCTCTAGAGGTTTTTCTTGCTCCTTGGTGAAATATCATTAATGATTATAGCACTGTTAAAGTTAACAGAATGTCTAATTATTAGTACTAGAAAAATTACCTACTTTTTGGATGGTTTTATTGCATGAAAATTGTATGGAAAAATCACAAATTTAGTGTGCATGAAAAAAGAAAAGTAGTTTGAAAGCTGTGCAAAATGTCTTTTGGATAGTCTGAGAAGTTCAGTTCTAAATATTTTCCAAATGATCTCAGCTGAAAAAATAGAAATTGGTATGGTCAGGAGGAGTTGGTCCTAAAGCTCTGAAAACAAACTGTACTGTTAAAATCTGCAGTGCTCTTTGTATAGCAAGGGTCTCTGAACAGGAAAACTATTTATATATCACATGTAATACAGTAATAATGCTTAGTACAATGAGAGAATTAACATAAAGGCTGCCTTTCACGTACACTTTATTTGCTTTTGTTAATCTAAATAATCACGTAGTATTCTGGTGGTTAGTTGCACTAGAATTCACATTTAAAAGTGGAAAGTTACATTTGCAGCTTTTTAGTTATAACTAGAGCTGTAAAGCATACAGTGCCTACTCATTGATAAAGATATTTCTTCACGTTTGAGGACCACAGAATTAAAAATTTTAGAAATAAAAAAGAGCAATGTAATGAACCCTGAATTAATCACATATTAATTAATAATTTAATTTAGCAACAGTGCCAGATTTTTATGATAAGATGAGGACTGGCTACATTACTACAATTTTTTCTTCTGTGAACATCATGTATAGTTATGCCCTTCTACAGCATAATATCCAGCAGAACTTAGGTGAAACAAAGAACAAGTGAAAATAGATTCTTTCCATCAGAGATTTTTTGGCTTAAAAATAATCTTTTGAAACAGATACAGTTATATCAAAGCTTGGCCATTTTCAGAACGTGGCAGAGACAAGAGTTCTTAAAGGTGCACACACGTTTCTTGAGACATTTCTTAAGCTGGTAGAAAGAACTTATCTAAAGTTCCACCAGGCACATGGACTTGTGTATCTATAAGTCCTTGTTCAGCACCTTGGTACAGTAGATGTGTGTAGACTTGTCAGACCTTAAAATCTGAAACAATGCCAAAGACTTACAATGGCTCCTGAAACCTGGGCTGTGGAGATCCTTATATTCTTCAGCACACTTTTGTTTTCTTCCTTCTTCCTCGCTTCTACTCATTATGTTTCCCTTCAGATTTCCCACCTATCTTTAGGACCCCTTACTTACAAAATGTACAGTCAGATATGTGTGTGGTATTTGACTAACACCAAGGAAAAATGATGTCTGTCTAGAAACTGATGCAGGAAGATTCCTATTCCTAGGAAAAGTAGGTTACTGAAGGTTATTTTAGGAAAGTTAAAACATTTTCTCCTCTCAGTAGTAAAAAGGCTTAAAGTTCTTATTTTTCTATGACTGTTTTTAATGACAGAAGATTCCTTTAGTTCCAATTTCATTCATAATTTGGGAGCTCCTAAGTCTTCACTGTGGAACCTAAAGATACAAACTAGTGAAATTCCATCGTTACAGCAAGTCCTGGCAATTTTGCTGAAAGGTTCCACTAGGTTGGATAGTGATGGTGAAGGAAATGAACTGTACTGGAGAGAGCTGTTTGGATTACTGTTCTGTCTCAGTGCTGCTTGTGAGAGTTTGGTAAATTAATGTGTGTTTTGCTGTGTTGCCTCTCTGAGCTATGAAGGTTTGGATGATTCTGGAAACAGGGAATAGCAGAAGATACTGAAATGTCCCCCCGCCATCCTGGACTAAAGACTGGGTAACTTTTCTGTAAGGATCCATGTTCCTTTTTTTAAATGGACTAAGAAAGGAGCTAGTTTTGAATAACTGAATTTCAGACATATTTAAAAAGCCAAGAATTTCAAAGTTGAAGTGAGTATGCAATCCTTCATTTATTTTGTGCCATTTTTAGTACAATGAGATAAGTTAGGGATGGAGTGACAGCCTTATCTCTGAATTTTCTTTGCTTTGTCTGGCTTTGTATCAACTTTAATGCTAATCAGATAATAATGGAAGGACAATTCTTGATTTATACTTCAGGAAATAATACTATACTTAAAAAATCAGAAACAAAGAACTATAAACATGCACCTCAGAAGGGATTCAGGGCAAAGGCCAAAGTAGTTCTCCTATCAAGTTTAGAACTCTCTTCTCTTTTACAAGGAATTCAGCTTTCACTGTAGTAGTATTATTACTTTTTTTTTCAAAGGATGGCTATGGGTATGTGTGACTGCATACAACATTTTGATCAGATTTGGCCTCTGGAAACAGCCTTTTTGGGAGCAACTGCTGGAAACAAGACTCTTCTGTGGAAGCTCCCCAAGGTGGCTCGTAGGCACTGTGGTAACAGCAATAACAATAACAATAATAGGAGCAGATGGAAAACTGCAGTGATGGGCTCTCTGATGACCATATACTTTTTGTTAGGGGTTTCATGCTGAAGGTAAGATTTCAGGGACATGAGGTCTTGTTTCAAGCCATATGCTGCCTGCCAAGATATTAGTTGTTTCCTGGTCATTTAACTACCTGACACTTTGGATGAATATTAGAAACTCTTTTCTAATTAAGCCCAAGCAATCTTCATCAGCACAATACTAACAGTTTAACACAGTTAAGTAAGAGCTTCAATTATTGTCCAGATTCTTACCCTACTTTCTTGCTGGGGACACAGCACAGTGCTTGGCTGAGTCATCTACTCATAAAGTAAGCATTTAAATATATAAGCTGGGGGAAGGAGACAAGAATGGGAGAGAGCAGGGGCAGGGGAGTGTTTCCCCATTCTCTCAGTACTGCTTCACCTCATACGTTTAGGCAGGAGAACCAGTTCCTGAAAGATTTCCTTGTCTTCTCTATTGCCAGCCACGGCCTCTGGATACCTTGTGTAATAAAGCTATGTTAATATGGTTTGGCTTCTTAGCCTGGATAGTACCTACAAGCACCGCACACTTAAGGTAGCTATACTAATCAAGATGCAATTAGAATTTATTAGAGCTCTGGCTTCTGTGTTTACTTTGAGAATAGATCAGTAGATACTTTTGGAAAAATCTGGTCAAGAAGCATAACTCTTCAAATTAAAATTAAGTACTATATAAGTTTACTTAATTAACAATATGCTAAAAATGAAACACTGCAAAATGCATTTTATATCCCACTTGATTGTTACAGTCTGTGTCAACATGGGCAAGTGCATGCAATAATTGCGTAACAAGATTTTGTAAGAAAGAACTTTCTTTTGTGGTCTTTTAAAATCATGTCCATGGAAATAAAAATTCCATGTTATGAGTTCCCTGGGCCAGCTGACAAAAGTTAAAGATTAAGTATTCCTAGCTACCTGAATCTCCGGTTACTAATTTAACAATATAACTCCATTGGAGTTCTTATCATCCTCTCAGCTAGAGTCCGTGGGATGATGTTCTTGTTTTTGGATCACAGCTAAAAATCCAGAATAAGGATTTATTTCAGTAAGGTTGTCATTACATTCTCAGTTAGTATGTCCATGCTGGTTTATTTAGCCAGTATTTTAATTACCCTGGATATGATGGAAAGATTTTATATGCCCTGTCAAAAGAACAAAGGGTGGCTATGATTTGGCTATGTAACAAGTACAGTTTTAGCCCAAAATCAGTTTTCTCCTTGGAAAGGATTTCATACCTGATTGCTTCTAGGGCTTCAAGAAAATTACCTGTGAGTGCCCAGAACAGGTCCAGAATTTTGACAGCCTTCAGCTAAGGGTTACATGAGTTAAAGTTAAATGCAAAGAATACATCTTTTAATGAGAATAATTAGACACTGGAACAATCCCAAGAAGGTTAACATTTTAGAGCCAACATTAACAAAAAGTTAAACAAGATGCTAGCAAAAGTAATAATGCTTGAACTCCAGAAAAGTCTTTTCAAAACCTCAAGTTTTCAAGCTCTCAGTGAGCTTACTTACACTCTGTCTGTAACTTTTGCATTTTTTACCTGTATGTTTGGATTTCATATTGATGTAACCAACTCTAGTGATGCCCTATTCAGCATGGGATAATACATCTGCACTCAGAACTAGCAGACCAAAAGAAACTTCTTGCCCTTATATGTTTCCCTTGAAATTAGCTAACTCCCACAGAACTACTAGAGGAAAAGGAGAAATGGGCAAGGAAGGATTGTATTCTGCACTGCTGAAAGAGACAACAGAATGTAGATGGAGCAGCTCATTGTCCCTCGGTTTTCAGCAGGAGACTAACTTGCCAACCCAGCTGAGAGCTTTGTTTGGAACTGTCAGGCAGAAATACTGCTTATTTTAAGCAGTCATGGAGAGAGTTTCTTGGCTGACTGTCAAGCATCTATGGCAACTGGCTAAGGCTGCACCTGCACCTGTGCAAGGAATATCATCCATTATTCTGACAGACCTGCAATGAATTCCTTTTGGGTTAGAGCAAGAATAAGCCGCTATGTAGTGTGTGTGTGTGAATTTTTGCAGGGGATTTCTTGTGGTATTGCAGTCCTTTCTGGAAGCCAGAGAACAAGCTGGTCCCTCAAGTAGCCTTGTACCCTTTAAAATCACATTATGGCAGAGCCCAATGTACTAGCTAAGATCAGTTTTTGTTGACACAGGTAAGAAATGGTGGAAATACGTATAGGTGGAGTGAGAAGGTCTTGCGTGGAAAAGTAATGGTACTAACTGCAGATGCATAACAGAGAGCTGTGATTTTGTTTAACCCCTGATAAAACTCGTGCAGGAAGAGTTACCATGGCAACAAGATCCAAATCAGGCTAGCATGAACTAAAGGCCGAGATAACACAATCCCATTTTTATCACTCCAAAAGGGAGAAAATCGCTGATGATCACACTAAAAATGGAAACAATACAATTTCAAGCTGCATAATATGCTAGCAGGTCAACAGCTGAAAGCAAAGAATGCCAGCAAGAAGACCATTTCATGAGCAACCTCCCCGCCCCCCCCCCCCCCCAATAATTACAAATCAATAAGAATTTAGTGAGATGTAAAATATCAAAATATGAAAGTGAGAATGCTGGGTGTGTCTATCCTGTTCAAAGTGTAGTTCTGAAACCAAAATATGATTGTTAAAAGTCGTCATACAAAACATACTTTTTATCTGTAAGAATACTGTGACCAGAAATGCATTTGCCAGCTGTGTGTTCAGGAACTCTGTCTTTTCTACTCCAGTTCTTCTGAGGCACTCGGCAGGATCATCCCCAAATATTTATCATTATAGACTAACTATGCTGGATCAAAATATAATGCCACTCCCTCCTATATGTAAAGTGTTGAAATCAATAGAATATTACTTTACAAGCCAGTAGTAACCTCTAGTACTCTACAACCTCATACAGGATGTAGGATGGGCCACAGAAAAGTGACATTGAAGATCTATGACTACGAGGTGTCTGCTGTGGCTATGGCAACATATAGAGAATCTGAACAGGGACTGGAGAGGGGCAGTAAGCCAGTGGGCCAAAAGCGTACTCAGTTCTTGGCAAAGGACTCTTACGATTGCATCTTCTTCTCAGATGAACTTCCAATGCACCGCATTTCTGTCTAACTAACTCAGACATTACCAGATGCTATATAGTCATTATCAGGACTAAGGGGCTTGTTGCCAGTCTTGTCTCTTCTTCCCCAATGGTGCAAGTTTTTTTTTTCCAAAGACAAAACTGTGGGAAATTATATTCTTTCGAAAGTAATGCAAATAAATGTCTCCAAGAGGATGTTCAGTGTAATCTACTGGACAAGAACCATAACAGCCTAGGGGTCTTGGTACCACGTTGACACCTGAGGAGCCTATTTGTAATTCTGCAGCAGGCACAACATGAAAGATCACTTCCATCTTGTCTAGGTGGCAGCATATGTTTTCTCATAAGAAATGTGAAGGTTATTCAGGCAAAGTGCCTCTGTCAACAGATTCTTTGTGAAGAGCAGATTGAATATTTCATGGGGACATTTTCCTGACAGATTTGTTGTCAGTCTTGGCTTCCTGCCCTAAAGATGCTTCTTTGATCAAACAGCAATGTCATTGTTCTGAGTAGCCACGCTCTGGATTAAAGTCCTCCTTCATTGAGCATTATACCTGCTATGTATGTTTAAAGTGTTCCCATTTATCATCAGCTACTCCGCAAGTCTATAAATTGGTATTATGCTGCATTTGAGATTGGGGTTTAACTGTGGAGTGTGAAAGACAGGCATACCAGAAACAGTAACTTGTCAGACAAACCATTGGACCATAAAAGTGTAATGTTATTCAAGGAAATGTACTTTCCCTACATAAAAATGAAAACCCAGCGAGTATCAGTTTAGTTGTCTTCATGACTGTTGCTGTCTGACCACAGCTACTATCTACAGTTCCTGGTATTCAGCAGTACTGAATACTGGTGACATAGTTTAATATTTCACTGAATTTTCCTTCATTAGGATTACTCCCAAAAGCACTAAGCACTCACTCTAAGGTGAACGTAAGCACAGAAAATGTTGCCTGAACTCTTGCCAGGACAACATTTTACACATTACCATATGAATTAAAATCTGACTATGGTGAATCTACTGTGTCCTGAAAACAAAATATTTTAATTCCAGGGAGAAACACTACCTAGCATCAAGTTCAACAAAGCACTTTGCTGAGGAAATAAAATCAACGCTGCTAATAAATAATCCAATAGACTGGCTTCTCCAAACGGTTTAAAACATGGTGTCTCAGAAAATAGACATTAAGAGATAATATACATATATATATATGTATATCTCAAAGGCAATAAGGTAGCTTAGTGCTTGAACAGCTCTGCACTGATAGGTGTGAAGTCAGGGAAGGGTGAAACTGATATCCTCTAGTCATATATAACCATATAGGGGACAATGCACAGAGTGTTTTTGCTGCTCAGCTGGATTCTCAAGAGCTGCTACAGTAACAGCCAACATGGGATCCTAATGTACCCAGCATTACCAAGTGAAATACCAATGAATAATTAAGCAGTGCTGTCTAATGTAAGAAATGAAGATAATTACCTTTCTCTATTTCACTTTGAAAGGACAATTTCCGTCTTCGTAGTTTGCAGTTATCTCCATCCATATCATTAGTAGTTTGTGATCTTATTACGAGGTCAGACTTGGTTAATGAAATATGAAACATAATGACAGATTAGTCCCATCTAAAGAGAGCAGGTTTTCAATAGGTGATTGACTGTTAATCATGTTCAAGCCTTACGAAAGGCAATATTACACAAGTCAGTCTGCATCAACCTCTCCATCCCCAGCTAATGGTATTGCTCAATGCTAACATTAAGAAGTTCATGTAGATTGAGCAAAACCAACAATGTCACCACCTGATGGTGAAACAAAAGTATCTTGATAATAAATTTACATGGAAAGACATGTGTTCATGTGTTATCAGCTTCCTGAACTTTCACAGATGTGGTTTAAGTAATCTTAGAGAAATTAATGGAAAAAAATTAAATAACCTGTAACAGAGAATGTATACTATTGCAAGAAGTAATGTGGTAACTGACTGTAATTAGATTTATATTTAACTACATGGTAATGATTATAAAGGTTACATTTTACAACAATAAATATAAGGCTGACAAACACCAAACACTTTACCCCTCATTATTTTATCCTTCTAGACCCTCCCTTGCTCTCTATCGGATTCAGTTCATTCAGATACTTATTTCCATAGCAGAACAAAATGTTGTCTTTTTCTATGCGTCTTATAGAAGGTGGATATGCTTTTTTGCCATAATAAATACAAGATGCATTTAACTCTTCTTTCTACTTATTTAAAACTGAGAAATTTACAAATAAGCAAATATAACACCAGTTATGCTCTTTGCGTACACACCCATGGCATTGGCTTCAGCCTACTTCCCTTCCCCGTGCTAGTGAGGTTTCCCTCACTCAAGTAAGCAGATTTGCATGTGGGAGAAGGGCAGAGGGAAAGAAGTGGGAAGTGTTTACATCTTTCTCTATTCCATTCATTGTAAACCTAGTGGGTAAGGTGCTTCAGTGGTGGCCCACTGGTAGAATAACTGCAGGAAGAAAAAGGCACTTTTACATAAATAGGAGGACAGGAGCAGAAGTTGAGGCAGAAGCACCTATTATTCAGATAACAAATCTGGATCTGAGTGACGTTTTGACGATCAGAATGTGCTCATCACTTCTTTTGGGGGATGATTTTCTGGATTGCAATAGACAGTGGAAAGCAAGTGGAATTGCTGAAAACTGTGATTTTGCAAGCTCAGAGGCATGGGTGAGCCTGTCCTCCCTTCCCTGTCTCTGTGAAGTCTAATGATTTTTTCTTAGTGGCTGGTATAGCAGTAAGAAATAACAACTGAAAAATTTCTAAGGAACATGAGCAGTGAGGACTTTCTTTGTGTATTCTACACCACAACACAGAAGACGGAATTTTGTTTCAATTTTCTGAGATCTAAGGAAAAAATAATGATAAAATATTGATGACAATGTAATTGCAGGAAATAATTTCTCAGACTAAAATCATTAATGTGAATTTATCCTCAAGGAATTTTTCAAATATGTGGACTTTCAGTTTCAACTTAAATTTATGACTAGACTATAAATTCATTGTAGTGTATTTCACATGCAATTACTATTGATGACCTTTTCAATAAACACAAAAGGATGACTTTTAAAATAAAGAACAGAATTGGTCTTTTATTTTCAGAATGATCTTTTATTAAAAAAACAGCTCAGCATAAAAAGAAGTGACATTTCTTGTCAGAAGTTATATTTGTTTTAATTTTTTACACTAACGATCCACATGTGATTGGCAAAGGTGTTCCTGTCATTTACAGCCCAAAACTTAATGTTCTTCGTCTCCTTGTTTCTCAGAAGGCCTTTGAGGCCAAATTGTGTTAGTTCCTTCTCGCTGAACCTCTGTTTTTCCTTAAAAGTATAGTCAGAAACCACAAAACAGCAGTATCTCAGAAATAATGAAATGTAAACTAGTCACTCTGTGGGCAATGTAGTCCATTTCTGGCAGCCAGTGCTGGTGTACCCTGCAACTTTCTAGGGAAAGCTTTAGCCCCAGTAGCACGAGCTGGGCAACAGCCTTTTCCCTCTCCCCTTCTGGCCAAACCTCCCCTTTCTTTCCCAATTCAGATTGACCCCAGCAGTCTGAAATAAGGAAACAATGGTAATTTTTCTACTTTCCTGAAGATGCAATCTGTGCAAAAGGGGACGCTTAGGAAAGTCACTGTGGGAAGAAGAGACCAAGAAACCCCTGCAAATCTGAAGACTGAGTGAAATTTGAAAAGTCCCTTCTATGCTTTTAGTCTCCTAGGAGGTAGGGTGTACTCCAAGATAAGAGAATTAACAATTCATGTTGGAAAGGCAATTAAATATTTTCTATTGTTAGACACAGAATGAATCCGGATAATATGATTTATCTTTATTTTATGGCTGTACAGTTATATTTAGTGTCAGAAGTTTCCCTTGTGGTGACCCAGGCTATAGTCATCTGAAAAAAACATATTTTCCATGGCTTTAACAAAACATCCAAAATCCCCCTGGCCGAAACTTTAATATTATTTAAATATAGAACCAAATGCTGTTAGGTTAACGTCATCTGAATCATTTCATTGACTTCTGCTGAGTTTAACTGACTTCAGTAGGAGCAATCAGGTGAGTGTATTTTTTTAAAATAGGATTTGGCCTCAGGTTTTTAGCTTTTAATTTTGCTAACCTTGGTTTTTCAATTGCTGTTTTCAAGTTTTGCTACTGTGGGACAGATTCGGCCCAATATTAAGAAAAAAATAACTTATTGTACGTACCTTTGCAGTTTCATCTCTCAGATTAAAAGTCAGTTCTAGATTGGTGAGGAAGAGATCAGAAAATTCAGGGTACATATCCAAAACTTCTAGTAGATCTTCTCGCTGGATCTTATGTAAGTCACAGTAAGTTAAAGCTCTCACGTCTGCATTTGACTTTCCTGGTTTTGCATAAAGATGTACCATCTCTCCAAAAATATCATTTTTCCCTGCAGAAAGAAAATTAGATGGAGATTGTTATTTTAAACATTAATAAATTGAATGATGTATTTCTTTATGATAATGGTGTAGAATACTTGATTTTACATGAAGTGATACGATCAGATTACCATTGCACGTATGTTGTTGTAAATCAAAAGTATTATTATTAAATATTAAAAGTAAAATTATTAAAATCAATGAAATTACATAGGCATATAACTGGACTAAGTGAAAGGAAAATCTAGTTTCATCACAGTTTTTCTTCAGTTCCATCAACAGCATAACTAGAGCAGGTTCCTTTGTCCTTTCTTGTAAAAACATTATTTGCTGATTTAAATCATATTGTTATGATGATAAAGATGTAATTTCTGTTGTTCAGTAGAGTCCGGGACCTGTTTGGCCTGGAATCTCATTTTGTTAAGAATTACATGAAGAAACAGACCATATTTGAAATGTGGTCTAGTAGAAAATGACTTAGTTTTTATATTTTTCAGAGGGAATGCAAAACTTCCAAGATGAAGAAGTTTTGAAGAAGCTCTTTAAACATAGCTGCCTCTCTTTTGGTACTATTACAATTCTTTCCATCAATGTTGACACATTCACCGTACCTGTTTGCTAAAATTGTCATCTCTATTTAATTGCTTGTTTTCCCCAAATCTGCACCTAACCTTCATCAATGCAGAGCCGTTGCAGCCATAGACCTGTAAAAATATGCTCTAAACTAAGGAGTGCAGGGCTTACCTGCAAAATGGTGTTTGGACGGAAACTAGGAAAACACGTGTGGAAAAGAATAGTGGTCACAGCAACTGAGAAACAGTAGACTGTTAAAAAAGAATACAGAGGTGATTTTGCCTCTCTGTTAAACATTTGTGGCTTTTATATTACGTTACTGCAAGTAGTTCTGGTTTCTCCATTTTCTAAAAAGGTAGCTGAAAACTAGGTGAGCAAACAGCTAAAAGATGCAAAAAATAACTTAAGGGCTGATTTACAGTGAGGATCTTATAGAACACAGTCTGTTTAGCTTATCAACAGGATGATTAAGAGGTAACCTGATTATATTGCATATATCCTTATAGAGAGGAAAAATTACTCGGTACTAAATGCCTCTGGAATATAACAAGGAATGCATAACAAGAACCAATGGAAAGAAATTGAGGCAAGATAATTTTATACTGGAAATGAAGCACACATTTTTAACAATAAAAATGGTTAGCTATGGAAATAAACTGCCGAGAAAAGTGATCACTTTTTCATCTTGTTATGTCTTCAGATCAAAACTCGTTGCTTTTCTTTCATCAAACTCAGTTCATTAGACACAACAGATAGTTAAAGGTACGAAATGTAACAGGAATCAGTGATATAACAGAGGTTAGCCAATATAATCTAATAGTCCTTCTGGCCTTAATGTTTATGAATGCAGAGGTCCCTATTCAAGGCATATAGTACCTTCTCTGCAATATGACTTGACATGATTGCAGTATTTTTATATCTTGCCTGCAAAGCTGAAAGAGGTGGTAGATTCTATGAGGTCCACAGCCATCATATTTTCTAAGGATATGACACAGAATTACTGTTGTCAGGTCAGTACTGATCAGATCTTACTCAGCAGCATCAGACAGTGCTGACGAGTTGAGGAAAACTGGGGGACAAAATCAACATTTCTCAGAACTCTTCGATTTCTGTGATGAAGTTGCAATACTTGTTGAGGGTGGAAACTTCATCCATGCTACCTCTGTTGGACTGAAGTCTTTTCAAGCCCAGAGGACAAAGCGTTGAGTGTTTTTTATGTCCATTTCTGTGTGTAGGTTTTTCAGAAAGAGGAATTAACTAGAAATGTTTGGCTAAGTATTGACAATCTTTGTTAGGTTTCTATGTGATTTCATTGCAGAGTAATTTTCATTTGTATCATCTTCTATTCTTTTTTAGCAGATTCTTCAAGATACCACAGACTCATTGACTGGAGCCAGCTATCAGGCAGGCTCCTGCCTCATGGGCCATGCAACAGATGTGGGCCCACAGAGCAGTTCCTTTCAGCTGCAGTTGTGCCCAACTGTCTCTCTTTCTGTCTGGACCACCATCCCCTGGGAGAGCGGGGCTCCAAACTGTGGCCCCTGGTGTGAGGAGCTGTAGGCTGGAAGAGATATAGTGGCATTGCCCTGCAAATATCTGGATTTCTGCTGCAGTGTGAGAGCACAGGGATCTGATGTGCATGACATGCAAAACTCAACCAGTCTGCGTCTTTGGTCCAGGAAGAAATTAATGAGTTCTTAAACTTGTTAGTTTTTCTTGATTGTGAGTGCTATAGAAATTTACATGTTTTTGATGTAAGAGATGAAATCCTCGATGAACCACACTACTGTTCATAATCAGGGGAAGACACTCACACAGGTAAGTAAACACCTCACAGTGTTATACTTGCATGCTCCCTACTTTGCACGTGACTAAAGCTGGCCCAGCTGATGAGGTGCAACAGCATGAGATGACAAATTATCTTGATAATACCACCTAAACCTAGGGAAGGATTGCTGTAGGCACACCTTTGTACTTCTGCTCACGTATCCACCCTGCAAAGTACTGGCAGAATAATCAGTCACAAGTGGATTAATAGCAACATACTGCTACCAGTCCACATTTTGCTTCAGCTACTTTTCTGGCTGTAAATCCCTACAGTGGATGATAAACAGAAAGGAGAACATATGAATGGTGTTATAGCTGGTGTAGGTTTCCATACAGCACAACTCATCTACTCAATTATTCTTTGCGTTCTTATTACCTGATATTAAATTGGAGAAACAAATCAGTAATCTTGTTTAGGTAGAGTTTTAGAGTTTTACTTTTAAAATTGCTGTAGCTAATGAAGTCTTACTGGTTCCACATAAAAGCCATCACCAGCTGCAGGTGAGCTCCTAGCTGGATTGCTTTGAGCCATCTTCATTGGGAAAGAAAACAAGTAGCTCTCCATGCTATACAAACAAGAACGTGTTAATAAGAAATATAGGGGAAACACTGGTGTTACTACACTTGAGTATCAATCTAGATCAGATTAATCTGTTATTCTCTTCCTTTTCTATACCCTTAGTGGGCAGAAGCAGACATTTCTGAAAATCTCTAGAAGACATTGTGAATGCCTGAAGTAGATGCATGTTTTTCTCCAGTTAGCATATAGGAGGTCTATGTGTCTCAGTACCCTCATACACTGTTCAAGAAAAGGGTATCCTTGACTTTGGTTCTTGCAGCATGATCAGAACTGGAGTAGTTCGATATCTGCTTGCCTCAACTTGCAGTTTACCACTTACGTAGGGATAAATCTGACTCACTCCTGCTCTTATATTTTAGACATCCAAGGACATGGGCTCTTTGGTGCACATGAATTATTGCAGTAATGTAGACTTTGCTCCTTAAACAAATTATTTCTCTGCTTGATTTTAAATAACAGTGAGTAAAACATTTACAAATTTCCTTCCCCAGGAACAACAATGGATATTTCTTTTCAATCCCCTGACTCTTTTAACATGCCTTGTAGTAATCTACTTACCAAGAATGGCTACAACAATGTCACTCTTAAGGATTTCAATGGAGCCTCTTGACACAAAGTAAAGAGCAGTGAGAACATCTCCACAGTGCACTAAAGTGTCTCCAGGAGGTGCATGTGTTGTCTTAAATTTCATAGCCAAAGCTCGAAGACAGCCTTTACTGGCTCCCCGGAAAGCTTTGCAATTCTGAAGCAAATTTTGATTGAGGTGCAGACAAATGTCAGCTTGTAAGCATTCTGGAAACCCCTTCAGGACCTGGAAAGACAAGCATAAGGATTTCATGTGAATGCTATGAAAGTTGCTTTATATAATTTTTATGTTTTCCTCCTGGACAGAAAGAAAGAAGTGACATACAAATAGAAGTGGCCCTAAGAGCTGTCATAGCATTACAATTCAACAAGTTCATAGTGTAATCTATATTGCAAAGCTTATATAATGTGAATACTAATGTACATACTACTGTATGTAGTGGTTACAAAATTCATTATTAAGATTTCTTTCATTGCCAGAAATGGTATCAAGTTGAATGAATGAATATACTGCAGTAAAATAACAAATAAGACAGCTAAAGGGAGAGTCTTGACTGAATTTCACCTATTCGGACTAACATGTCTATTTCCTTTTTATCAATTATAAAAGTACTGCATTTAATATGAGAGGTTTTTGCTGAAATAATCATGACATTTATAAAATGAGAGCAATCTGAACAAGATCAGATACTTTTCAGGGAGAGGACATTTTAATGGGATTTTCATGTTCAATATATTCTGCTTGTAAGTGTAGGACTTAGATTTTTATCAGAAAAAGCAATGTGTGCCACTGAAACAATGACGTTATACAGATTTACATAGGCAGATGATTAGTTCAGCAAACCATAGGGCTAGTTGCTATGGTCCTTGCTCATCTCTTAGTCAGAACAATGGGAGTTTGCCTGAAGTAGAACCATGGGATTCCTCCTGGGTACCATGGTAATATGTTAATTTTGTTTAGAAGAAAAAAAGTGAGCTGCTTACAATGTGGTCATTATGTGTGAGCTTTTCTAAATTGTCTAGGAACATATTGCCTCTGATTCTTTTAGAATCAATAAACGTTTCTGCTACTGACTTCTATGGAAGTACTGCCCGCCTTGTGACTCTGCCCCCTGTGTTAAGGAATGGGCCTGAGACATTATTATGCACGACCCTTTCTTTCCGTTAAATCCTGTTATCTGCTGTCAATGATGTTAATGGGTCATACGCTTTCCCTGGGACCGGCTACATCTGTTGCATATGTCTAAGGACAAAACATGAACTGATGCTACTAGTCTTATGAATATGTGAACAGGATGTGTCTTTTTGTTATTAGAACAGTCTATTAATTCATTGCTGTTTATCCTCTGCACTGTTTTTCTACAAACACATAAATATTCCTGCACAGAAAAAAAAAAAAAATTATACAAAATGCATTCACTTGTTGCTATATTAATTCTTACTTCAGCACAATAAAGGTCTGTGCACTCAGTCTTATTGCATAAAGATATTCACAGCTCATATCCCTTACTAACGGAGAAGATGAACACATTTCTGATATGAGGCTTCTGTCCACACAAGCCAAGCTATGATTTACAAATGAAATATTAGTACCTTTAACTGAGTTGAAATGTTTCTATGATTGCTAATGGAAATCAATGCTGTGAAATAACAAACAGAATGTTTTAACACACATATATACAAAAAATTTATGAGCTATAGGGCATTACCACATGAAATTTATACATCCTCAGAAAAAGCCAGCATTCAACAACAGTAAGCAAAAGAAAATATAATAAATGAAAAGCTTCTGTGGTGCCACTCTGTTTTCAGTATCTATCACACCACTAGAAATAACTTAGTATGCAATTACTCTTTTTATTTTAATGTAATTATATTGAAATAAATATATTGTGGGTTGTAGCAACTTATTTACTGAATGATACTGAGAAACTGATAACCAAATATGTCAATGATACAGGTGGAGAAAAATTGCAGGTGTTTATTTTGAAATTGTTCTCTAGTCATGTGAGTAAAAAAGACCTATTTTGAATTAATTCTTTTGCTATATGTCTATCTGAACATAATTTAGAAGAGCTCCATTTTTTATAGGATGCAAAATAGGAAATATATTTTCAATTCAGAGGTACTTACAGGAAAAGGTGTTTGAATTGTTAGAAAGTCAGGAGCACAGCCTTAGGATAAATTGTATTCATTTTTCACATCAGCTTCTGTTTATCTCATTTATCAAGGGATTGTACTTTACCATTAAGCAAAAACCATGCAGACCATGTGTGTCAGTTTATATTTCTGAAGATACTTTGGGTATTTCTTCAAAGAAACAATTATTTTGATAATTAATTTATATGTAACATGAAACTGTTCTAAAATCATTGGATATTGGTTAATAGTTATTTATATGCCAATAACATCTGAAAGATACTAGCCTCTGTTCGAGTATCTGTGGTTAAAAAGTCCCTGCCCCATGGAGCTTACACTCTAAAATAGTTCTAGTATGTCAGAGAGGAAGAACATTTACTCTTTAATGTCACAATTGTCGAATGTCTAGAAGGAAGACAGGTGCCCAAATAACATTGATTTCCAATGACGTTTTGGAGATTACTCCACTAACACAAGTTTAGAAATGCAAGAAAGAAGCTGATTTGAAGATAAATTTGTTAAAACATTGCTATATACTACATTACTAAAAGGAGCTTACCATATCATGCACATTGTATGTAGTGAGGTATTTAATCCAAGTCCAGTAGCTGACACTATAAAGAATTTGATGTTTCCAAACTAGGTTTTATGTTGTGCAGTACAGACAACATCTTGCCAACCCAAGCCTCCGTGTACATTCCTAATATTCAGATTTTCATTACTTTGAGAAAATATTTTTTCTTCATCAATTTTTAGCTTGTGTTAATAAGGAAGTATCTGATTCTCACAGAAATCTTTGATTGTCCGTATAGAGCAGGAACAATTGTATTGAAAATTATGTTCTTATAATGTGGCAATCAACATCAATACATTATGTGTACACATACTGACAACTCTAAATATTAGAAAATCATCCATGCAGTCTTCAAAATAATGAGATTAGCTTAAAAATAATAAAACTCTAAATATTGCACTTCTTTTCATTTGTTGTGAGCTTTTGGAGTCTTTAAACACATTTAAGTCATGCTCCAATGTGACAAGAAAAATTTAAAATACACTTTTCTAAACAACGAAAAGCCACAATAATCTTGAAATTATATGAATTCAGGACTAGCTAATGCAAAAATAAAATCTTTTTCAAAATAAAACTTTGAAAGTGGTAAAGCTAGAATTGTTCTTTAAATAGCATTATTCTCAATGACAAATCCAAAATTAATGAATCATTTGAATACAGGTTTGGGTTTCAATTGCTCCGTTCTTTCATGACATGTTTCTATTGTTACACTCAATATCTCCTCAATAGTGATTCCATCGAGCCCTGGTGAGAAAAATCTTGGATTCTCATGGTTAGAATCATGTTTAGAATCAGAACTCATGCATAATTCAAGAGACACAGATCTTCTAAAAAAGACATGTAACAAGATATAAAATCAGCCTCAACCCTCCCCCCCTCAAAAAAAAAAAAAAAAAAAAAAGGAAAAACACTGATGATGCTGTGACCATAGGCTCCAGTTGTCTCTCATTGATAGTTATCAAGTCCAAGTTCAGTTGTCTCTTCTTGTCTGGAATAAAACTTATTCCACATCAAATAACATTGGTTTATCTACTTGGCATGCTTAGGGAGGAGGAAAGTGTCATTCAGAGAGAAGTAAAACATTTTACATGGAGTAAATGATTGAAGTTTAGTGAGGATAGTAGGGACATGACTCATATTGCCTTGAAGAATGTGGTCTTTCGTAAGCGGAAAGGGAGTCCAGCTTCATTAACTTCTCTTTCCAGATGACAACAAAGTATCACTCATACATGTATCAGACACCTTTGTGACAACAGAATTGGAGACATTTATGTGCCCTAACCTCAGACAACTAGCAAATGTTTGGGGCAATGATAACTTTGTTTTGTTTGGATAAATGATAAGATTCATGACAATTTTTAGATTTTCTATCCTCAGTTCTGGAACAGGTATTGACATCTGTCCCACAGAAAATATTTGGAAAGCATCCAAGCCGAAGCAAATCAGGATATTAGCTACAATATTTGTCATTAAACATGGAAATATCACATTCTATACCAACAGAATCACAGAATGGTTGAGGTTGGAAGGGACCTCTGGAGGTCATCTTGTCCAACCTCCCTGCTCAAGCAGGGCTACTTAGAGCTGGTAGCCCAGGATGATGTCCAGGTGGCTTTTGAATATCTCCAGGGGTGGAGACTCACAAGCTCTCTGAGCAACTTGTGCCAGCGCTCAGTCATCCTCACAGTAAAAAAGTGTTTTCTGATGTTTGGACGGAACCTCCTGTTTCAGTTTGTGCCGATCGACTCTGGTCTTGTCACTAGGACCAGAGTGGCTGGCAGCCACTGGTGGCTCCACCAAAGAAAAGAGCCTGGTTCCATCTTCTTTACACTCTCCCTTCAGGTATTTGTTCACATTGATGAGATCCCCCGTGAGCCTTCACTCCTTCAGGCTGAACAGTCCCAGCTCTCTCAGCCTTTCCTAGTATGAGAGATGCTCCAGTCCCTGCAGTCTGGCAGTCAAAGATTTTCCTTTAATTCTGCACATAATCTTGTCATACATTTTCTCTGTTGAAATATAGGTGGGATCAAACATTAAATGCCAGGCAGCAGTTGAAGAGAGCACAAGAGGGCTCTTGAGTGTTATGGGTCTGTTTGGGGTGTGTTGAAACTCATTTTGACTAAGGCTTTCTTGTCCTAGAATCAGTCAGACTTATTTATGAGTGGCAAGTATGCAGCATATAGAGGGAAAGATAGAGGTAACCCCTCACGTTCATCTGACAATTTAAGCTGGCATAAACTGAAAGAGGAATTCTAGTCCTTCCCCACGTTATCTGTTTATTCCTGCCCTGTCTTGATCTCTCCTGACGAAGTGGTTTGAGAAACTGATCCTTGCAAAAACTAACCCAGCAAAAAAATTGAGCAGCTGAAGGTACAAAGAGGCAGGAATAAATATACTTTGTGTTGTAGACTACACATACTTAATCTCTATTTGGATCTCATCTGCATAATATAGCTCTCAGGATAAGTTGGCATTGGCATCACTAAATGCTGAATAAAGTTCTCGAACAATTTGAATAATAAATTTTGAACTAATTACAGGGAGCAAACCCCATGCTTTGGAGGGTTCACTCTAGTGGGGATTTATATTAAAAATTAACTTTTTGTCTGTCTTAGTTTGTTCTATAAGAATGAGTGAAATTAATTCATAGTAATTCACATATTTGATGAAATAACCTATGTCTTTAATTTTTATCTTTCTGCCACCTAATTTTAGCACTATTCTGAGACTCTTTAGCTGCACAAATCACACTGCATAGATTTTTAACTAGGATCTCTGCCCCCCAGTAGCTGTTCCCTCTGATGGAAAGAGTAGTGCAGGATTTAGTTCTGTCACAAATATTTGACTCTCAGATCTTAATAACATCTTCATCTAGGCTAAACGTTTCTGTAATTCAACCTAGTTCTGTTTCTAGAAAGAACTTAGAATTTACTATTTCTGTGATAGTTATTTACAGAAATTAACTATTTCTATAAGCAGAAGGCCAAAACTTTTCCAAGGGCTTTCACCATTTAGAAAAGAATGAACAAGGTCACAGGCGGCAATAATTCTGCTCCAGCAGCTCTTGGGCTCCACACAGAATAAACATTATTTCTGATGATTCCTCTTCATACAGAAAAATGTTGCAGAGTCAGATTTTTTTTTTTTTTTTTGTAGGATATGAAGGAGGTCCTTACAACAGTTGAGAGAGAAGAGAAGCAGAGTGTGATGATGAGCTAATTCGCCTTTCAATGAGATTTGAAGTCTGACAACCTTATCAAGAATTAGGATCCTTTGCTTTCAGTCATTGCCATGGCACAGATTTGTGTGACATTTTAATGTTGAAATTACTGGAGCTGCAGTGGATCATTCTTCATCTATAATCTTATTACAGTTTCTGAATACATCTGAAAGGTGATCTCTGAGATATGATACACTGCTGGGTGAGGAGGACAGAAAACGATTTCAGTTTCTTAGACTGTTGACTCCCTTATCAACAGAAAAGTTTAATGTCTGTGGAAGCTGGAAGCTGACCAGATCCATGTCTTTCCAAAAATACAATGATAGTTGGAAAATTGACAATTGCTCTTGTTTTTGAGACGTTAGACCACAAAATACAATGCAGTGAGAAACTGATAAAGGATCGCTTTGCAAATAGATTGACATTTTTGAAAGTTTTTTTTTTCTATTAGGTCTTCTTTTCTGTAACTCAATTAAATGTAGACATTCATGTTTTTTAAGTGGTCTTGTTATAGAAAATGAAAGAACAGCTTTACAGCTAATCATATCTGAGGTACTTTCTGATAGGCTTATATGTCTTATGATTTCCATTACGACATATAGACAAATAGCAGTACCACGTTCCACCATGATTACATATTCCTTCTGTTTAACCAATTACTACTAGTTTTTGTTCCAAACACTTCTAATTTGGATTACTCTTCTGATGGTATAAGGAACTTCTCCTTGCTATTTTTGAAATGTTAATTTACTTTTCTAATTCTCTGGTTCAAAGATATTACTGGCAATAGGTCTATTGGTAGAAATGTTTTTGTCATGAGAAGTGGTCACAGCGGGAGGAAAAGCAAGAATAACAAATGTAGTGGTGTCATCCAGTGACCAGTGGCCAATTTTTCACAAAAGAAGCCTTACCAAAGCAATGGTGAACCTGCCCTTTATTTGATACAGTAGCATTGCTGGTTCTGAACCTTCAAGATAGGTGTGTGCTCTGCTGTACTTGCATGATCACTGTGGCCAAGACAACTTATCACATGTGTAAAATCGACCATTTGCTTGGATGCTTGCAGGAGAAGGTTCCATAAATTTATGCATAAAAATTCTGACTTGCTCTCTCCTTTCGTGGTACTGGGTAAAACCCAAAATAAAAAGGCATCTGTCCCACATCCAAAATTTTAATTAACGTGTACATTTGGCTAAACACTTCCCAAAGCTTGTCCTACTTATTTACTTCTTTGAACTCTTTTTAAAGGTAAAATAAACCAATAAAGCTATTCTGATGCACAGAAGATCCATGGAAAGAAGAGGGGGGAGGATTGTTAAAAATACATGCATAACTTAAAAAAGGATCTTAAACACTAAATATGTCATCTTTTTAGGGTAAGCATCACAAGCATGCTATTATCAGTGCTGGACTGATAACATTGGAATGAAGGGGGGAAAAGGAGGCAAAGAGAGTTTAGGAAAAACAGAACAAGATAGTTTAAAAAATAAAAATAGTATCTTTGAATCTTTGGGACTGGTGACATCATGAAACAATATACACTGTAAATAATTTTTTTGTAATTTAACTTTGCCAGTGTATACCACAGGGATATGATTTAAATTATACTTATTCTATAGACTCAAGATTTTTATCCAGATTAAAATAAATCCCAAATCCTGTTTATCCAGTCCATGCATAATTATGTGAACTGTTTTTATCAAAATACGTTATGCAATGAAACATAATCAAAGAGATGTAGAAATGAAGCAGAGGGGAACAAATGAAAAAATAAACAATGTGCTCAGCATATTTCACCTGCAGATCTTTAAAGCTAATTTCAAGTTTAGCCATTTCAAATGAGCATAAAGTATTATCTTCTAGTTTTCAATATAAAGTGTAGGATTTTATTTAGGAAATCAAGTTTATCTAGTCTTAGAGTAGTATTATTCCTGAGGTTAAAAGTTGGTTTTTTGTTTCACTTTTCCTGAATTCTTAAGTATATTACTGATGATAATTAAAAGCATCTTTTGAAACATATGCTCTAATATTTTTTATATATATATATGTGTATGTGTGTGTATACATTGCATGTACATATATATATATAAATGTAAATTATTCATGCATTTCATATTTCAAAGGAGAAAGAGGACTGAACTTCTGAATTTTATTCAGTTTTCAGTCATGAAAGGAAAAAGAAAGACATTGGATCAAATTCTGCCTTCAGATATTTGCAAAAAACTCCCAGTAAATATTGACAGGCGTCAAACACATTTGTCTGAGGACAGTATTAGCCCTTTGGTGTGTAAATGCAAGTATTTCATGCAAAATTAAGTTAATACCACATGCAAGTCCATCTCATATGCACATGGCTTATAGCCAAGAAAACTTCATTGGTGCTTGTGCTAACATGCATATATGGTTTGAACTAAGAGCGTTCACGCAAAGGAAAATGCAGAATGATCAGCATGGCAACTTTGTCAGAGTGACATTCCTACAGAGCAACTATCTAATGCAAACCAATATGCACATGACCTTTTTTGGGCAGAGAAGCATAATTTGAGTTGTGGGGTAAAACAGTGATTAATAAATGTGGTTAGATTAGCATTTCTTAATGTCTAATTTTTAGTAACCATTTTGCCCCACATCTGATTCTACTTGGATTATTTCCCTTTGCTATCTACCCTTTCATCATGCAAAAAGTTACAATTAAAATTAGAAAGCATTGAACAAGCTCTAAACCCGACAGATAACATGGATATTCTCCACACTTTATACTGGAATTAAATTTGATATAAATACCTCCTGCTCTTACCAGTGGGTGGTGTTATTCCATGTATTTAGGTATGAAGCAGACAGGAAAGAGATAAATCTTTCATAAGTACAACATAAATCACACAATTCTTATATTATCTTTGCACTAAGTGTAATATATTCAAACTCACTTTTTAAGAGAATTAAGCGATTGCCGTAAAATTTGAGGGATAGAATTGTGAACAGAATAAGAAATAAAATATAACAAAACAAGATACTAAATTTGGTTTTTTTCACATTTTATTTAAAACAAAGCCTCCATACTGCCTCACAATCATATTGCAGAATATGGGCCGTTTAATCCATTTAGTTAGTATTTCACATTAATGACAAATCCAAGACTAATTCCAGTAAACCAGTTCCTGCATTATGCAAAGTTTAACCTGACAACATCCAGTTTTAATTACTATTTCATGTGAAACAGGTGTTCTTAGTACATCCATTAGTGGTAATGAATTAGTTAAGGCGTACATGATTTTGTAATATCTTCAGAAATAATTCAATGAGCTACTTTAGGCTTAGGCTGCACCCGCCTGCAGTTTAAGGGCCTGATCTTGCAAAGTGCTGAGTACCCCACAATCCCATTGCCACCAGAGGGAATTAGGGCCATTCAGTGCCATGCAGGATGAAGCTACTGATGCTGCCTTCCACTGCAGTAATCCCCGGCAGAGGTTTATGCAAGTATCCTTGTCCTGTGTCGGGCGTAATATCCCTCTGGAGGGGACACTCATGGAAATGGGAGGTGAAGCCTAATACATTTAATTTGCTGTCTTACTTTTAAGATCTGCTTTACTTAATGGTAACCATAAAGTCAAGTTGTCAGTGATTCAGCTTTATAAAAACTTTTAATCAAGACCATTGTTTCTGCTTGCCACATAGAAGTGTACCACTCATTCACAAACGTGTGTATAGATACCACATGGAAGCTGTTTGAATTTATGTCAAAATTTTGGAGGTTGATTTCTAGTTAAATTGTTATGAAAATGTATAGATTTTCTTGTTCTTGCCTACTTTATGGAGAGCTCTGCAAAGTCTCTATAACTCAGAATACCTCTGGAAAGCATGCCTCTAGAGACAGATTCACAGATCCTTAAGATGTGCAATGCTTCCAGTGTCTTCAAACCTATGTCAACTTTTCAGAAAAAATGTTGCTGTCTCCAGAAAATAAGCCAGAAATATAGATGCTTACTTTTGCTCATTAGCAGATAGTTATTCCTTTTTAGCTGGCTACATAATGTATTATTATATAAGGAGTGTTTACAGTTTTTTTATCAAGAACAGAAAATATGAGTGTTGTACCTTGCCAATTCCTAGAAACGAGATTCTGTGGATTGCTAAATGGTTAGTAGTACTGTGTTGACTTTCAGTGCAGAATTATGTTGTTGTGAATGCAAGTGAACTACTGTTCAGACTGTCGTATGATTAGAATATTTCACTCTGAAAAGAGCAGCTAATCCACCTGCCTGCTCCTGTCTTCCACCCACCCCCAACATACCTGTTCTAGATTACATGATAGGATTTTGAAAAAGAATTGATCTCCACAGGTTTTATAGAAGAGTAACTCTGTAGATACCAACAAAGGTACTCTTGTTTGATACTGGAAGTGGAAAATCAGGCCAAAGAACAAACCAATTTCTGGAACAGCTATGTCTGAAATAAGAAACCTATGATTTTTTTTTTCTTGTCTTAAGCTTATAATAGTCAACTGCAGTTCTCAAGCTTTCCTATACACAGTAAGAGTTTCGATTTCTGATATAGTTTGTAATAATCTAGGCAGTTAAATGTTTGGATGCCAAACTTGTAATGGCTTGGTTTTCAATAATTGCTATATATCCACCTTCTTAAGCTTGTACTTTTACAGTTCATAAATAATGAAGACTTACAGTCTCTTTCTAAATTCTCATGCATTTATCTATTCCTCAGCATCTATGCCTGAAAAACAGAACAACATACCATGTTCATGTCAATGCCATTGGTGTATGTCCATGCATGCTGGAAGTATTCCTCAAGTCGCTGACGCAGAGGGTTGGGGATTTGATGAAAGCGTATAAACTCCTTTACTCGCAGCATCTGCATGTGATACCGTGCAGTTCCCGAGTAGAGTCTTTGGATTATTGCAGATACGTTTCCAAAAATGCTAGCGTACATTAATGCTGGATTAAATAGAAACAAAACTTACTTAAGTCATATTATTGGGTTTTGCAGATGATGCAACAGTTCTTATAATGTACTTTGTATGTAAAACAGCTCAGATGAGACTAGTAACATTTTCAGAGATGTGGAATTGATTTACCTGAAGCATTTTATTGATTTGATTGTATCAGTACCAACTCAGTTAGCAGATGAGGCTTAAATATTAAATCATAATCAAGTTGGTAATATTTATCTTTGGAGATTTGTAGTCCTGAATTTAGTGTTGTAAGTTAGGTTCACCTAATTTTACGCGCTTTGGTAGAACTAAGAACTAGGAACTAAGGTTAAGTACAAGTTAAAAACACAGGGCAGAGTTAAGAAGGTATGCATACATTTATAGGTTTAGGGTTTAAACCAACAAATAAAATATAATTATGATTATCCAAAAATAATGGGCTATGGTTTCCTAAATCCACTCAAAATTCAGCTTCCTACCTTATACAGGATTTGCTTACGGACACTGATATACAACACAAAACTTCTGACAGTTTGGATAACAGATTTTGAGTCGTCAAGCAACTTGACTACTTCCTGACACTGCATGAGTCACAACATATTTTCGCATATAACATTTCTTTCCCTGGGAATTTGCCCTTCTGGCTGCATGCTTATAATTTTATTAGCTTAGACTGTTAAGTCATTTGCTCAAACACTGAGAAAAAAAGAAAAAAATTAATAAGATAAAACTACTTACAGCCAATCAACATGACACAGATGGAAAAGATTTTCTCTGAGTTCGTGTTTGGAGACACATTTCCAAATCCTACACTTGTCAGACTGCTGAAGGTAAAATAAAGTGCTGTAACATATTTGTCCTTGATGGATGGTCCAGAGCTTGCATCACTCTTATTGTAATGCTTTCCTAATTGTTCTCCTAAAGAATCCAACCAGCCAATCTTGTGAGCCAAGTAAGGTCTTTCTACATTTCCAATGGCATACCAAATGCAAGCAAGCCAGTGTGCAATTAGTGCAAATATGCACATAAGGAGCATCAGAACTGCAGCACCATATTCTGAATATCTGTCCAATTTCCGTGCTACCCTCACCAAACGCAGCAGTCTAGCTGTCTTCAGAAGACCTATTAATGTTGTTGTCTGTAAAAATAAGATAGAAATTGATTTTCTCTGTTAGCAAATATACTCTCATGAAGAGTCAGCATGAATAAACCAGGGCAAATTCCATTATTTTGGGGAATCAATAAAACCAATAGTATAACCCATTTCAATGTAATCTTAATTTCATTTTCTTTAAACTACCAATTTAATTATAAAAACACTAAAGAAAACAATAAGAAATGCACATTTTAATTAAGATATATTGAAGTTGTCACTATCTGCTGAATACTCTTTCATTTTGAATATTATTCTTGATCTGGACCCTTCAATCCACCCTAATGGACTTAAATGATCCATTAGATTAATGATGTATTGGCATGATAAAGTCTGTATTGGAACTACTCATAATTATATGACTGGCCTTGTAGGTAATAAGCATTTATGATGTTTGAACAAAGCTGTGTGATTATATTCGATCCTAACTTAGAGACTCCTTGCAATGCTCTGGCACACATGTTCTAGAAGAGAGAAGGAATAGGGCAGAAATGTCCCAAAGAGTAAGTGTCTTATTCTGCAAATATTCTTCCTGTTTGTAATGGTCAGAACACTTTATACAGGTAAAAGAAGATGAACCGCTGTGAATAGAAAATCATGGAAAAGTTACTGCTGCCAGACTCCAGGTTAATCTTCTTTTTACATCTTTCATCCTGAAGCTTGCAGGTGTAGTGGTAGAAGCCACTAATACAAGTACTATACCAGTAAAAAAAATAAGGGTCAGTTATAAACCAGGAATATATTCCAAGCTTTTTAGTGCAGACCTGCACTATGATTCATTGCAGCCTCTTTGAGGCTCTGATCTTTTTGAAGGAATCTAAAGTTTATTAATGTAAATTTACAATTTTCAATCAGTAAATCATTTTCATACTTGTTAATTCCTTGTAAAAGATTGACAACATTGTAAATAGTAACTCCTTGATTTCAAAAAGAATTCAGCTACCTTTTTCCCTCCATTAAGTCTGAACATATATTAAAGTATCCAGTAAATGTCAAGACTGAATAAGTTTTTGATAAGTTTTTTCTTCCTTTTTTTAACATTCATGTGTATTATGTAACACTTAACTGGAAAAGTTTTCCGAGCCTTACAAACCACTCTGATGGTAGTATGTGTCATGTTAAAGCTTTCTTTCAACAAGTACTAGACTGGTTTTTATGTTTTATTGAATCCTTGCATTTACCATGTTTCTGAGTAAAATCCAAAAGCCCTTGGAACAAAAAAAGAGGCTTTCTTGGCTGCATTTGTCAGTGGACAGCTCAATATATTGTTCATATTTTCTGAGTAAATGAATAATTTCAGGGTGAATTTCTCATTGCCACAGAAAGAAGGCTGTTTCATTGGTTGTGACCTCAACAGTCTGAAAGACCATATCCTTCAAAAAGCTATGCCTAGGCTGAGTTTCAGCATGAGAATATTGCTGTTAGGTGCATTTTTTTTGTAATGTAGATCAGTCTTAAATATTTATGATCCCTCAAGGAAAAGCACAATCTTAAGAAAAGCTAACATTTGTTCTCAGTGGCCTGTTGGAACCATTCCATTACAGATGTAGTCATATCTCTACAATGTAGTCATATCTCTACACCATGCAAGAGGCAACATATTCTTATAGTGCCCCATAAATAGATCAGAAGGTAGATTGTGAATCCAAAATATGTCAACAGTGTTCCACCCCATTCTTGAGATAAGACTTGCTAATATTATGCATCCTCAGTGTCAATCCCATGCTTAGATGCTGCATCAGTGTGAGCTTTGGAGTATGCGGGAGGTGTATAATACAAGCAAACTCCATCTCTTCAGGGTGAAATCAGCATGGGTGAGACTAGATATGCTTTGAAGCATCAAGAAACTCATCCTGAGTTTGAATTTTCTTTAACACAGTGGAGAGGGTTTGACACTAAAATACAGCTGGCAGTAGAGGTGGAAAGCACTATCCATAGGTTTTGGTGTGCCTTTACGTGCTGTCCACTTCTCAGTGTAGATGTAGCCTTCACACAGTAATAGTGCACCTCCCATGAGTCACTTGGCCAGGGACAGAAGTACTTGGTGTCAGAACTATGAGTCGTGCAATGTAATTGACTTGGTGTGCTGGAATACTTTGCTCAGCACAGCACCCAAGGAGGCAGAGGTCCTACTCTGTCAGTTACCCACCTTACCCCATCCACTGCCAACAATTAATGTCTGCAAATAGCAATCTGATAGATGCTACCCTTTTCTCTGAATTGCTTGCTGCTCTGTTTTCATCATACCTAGCTTTGTCAGCTGGATTACAAGTTCAAGAGTTGCTGGATACCCACATCAGGATTTTTAGGTTTTTTAATTTTTTTTTTTCAGTAGCAACATTTACTGTGAGCCAGAAGCACATAGGAATCTCATAGCTACTGAAACTGTGAATCTGGATTGGTAGAAGATTGGTACAAGATCATTTTCCCCCACTATAATATATTCAGTGCAAACAGTATTCTATTTATGAAAGGCACTTAACTGTTTGCCTAAACTGGAATTCATTAGGACCATAGCACATATTTAAGTACTTTCACAATCTAAAATCCCTACAATACATTGAAGAAGTCTTTTTTAATTAGTAAGATTTATTAAAATGATAAAGGTCTTAAGGTAACACCCATTTTAAAATAGATTCTGCCAAAACAGACATTCTATTTCCTCAAATTTACTTTTTCATTACTAATAAACAAAATTATAGAGAAAAGTGGAAAAGATCAGCTTAGATTTCTCCATTGCACTATTTATATATTCCAATCTGCCAATTTAACTTTTTGTTAACCAGTATAGCCAACGTAATTTTGATATTTTTGCCTTGTTTGGTTATTGTGCTATTTGGCCTTTTAAAATGCCTTTTGATTTTTAAAAGTGTATTGGGTTTTTCCTGTTTTAACTTTAATAATAGCACAAAAAATAAACAATACATCATGCCTACAATGGTTCTTTCATGCCTACATGGTTCTCTCCACGAGCTAAGTAACCACATAGAAGATATCCTTAGTTGATTTGGAATAATTATTCAGTTCTGCTAATAAGAAACTTGAGAAAGTTTGAAGTTTGCCAGTTATTTTCTCTCTGGGGGAAACAAATGACCTTCTAAAACCAGGAGTTCATTGATACTACATTTTCTAAGTATAGGTCACTGAATTTATTTTACCAAATCCTTATATTTTACAGGGGCATTTCCTTAACTATGATTAGTCTTCTTCTTTAACAGTGAGATAAGTTTATACCCTCAATTTCTCAAGCCCTGATACTAAAATGACCACAGCAGGGGGCTATTTTGATGGACAGCAATTGATTACAGCACGATTTGAAAGAGGAGGGCATCAGTCTATCTGATTGCAGAGGTTATCATTCCGAAGTTGTTATTGTATTGGAAGGGGAAGCTGGTATCACCTAATTAATTACCTCCATAAATGGTATTCTGGCTGTGCAAAAAGCCATTTACAACTCATGACTTTCTCACTGATGGCCAAATCTTTAGGTTTCCTCCAGATTTTTTTTTTTTTTTCCTTTCTTCATAACATCCATTATTGTTGATGTATAAATCTATAACGTCATCTCTTATTTATCTCTTTTTTAAACCAAATAACCCACTGATGTGTATGAGTAGCTCAAACTGCCTCTTCCAATGTGCATTAATGTGCACTTGCTTACACTGTATTTCATCTGCTATAGGGTCCTTTCCAGTTTCTTGGTATTGTAAGGTCCTGAGTTTCTCAATAATTTCCTGTCATCTACATTTTACGTTAAAACCATCATCAACCTTCTACCTTTTTTCCAGCCTGTAAATAAATCTATTAAATATGAGTACTATAGCATCAAGCATAGTTAAATCTTTTCTCTCTCTTGGAAAAACCTCTAATACATGCCAGAATTGGCCTTTCAGTCTATGCTCCATTACCTTAATAGCCTCTTCTGAGCACTGTGTCATTGTTGAAGATCTTTATGCTGTATGCATCATGATACTGAAAATGTTAGTACAAACAGCAATTAAACAAAAATATTTCAACTAACAAAAAGTTCTTATTTATAGCAGGGTAGTGGTACTGCCGTTGATAAAGGACTGCCAAAATGGTCTACGAATAACTGCCTGCTCAAGTAGTGCTGGTGTTCCTCTTTGCTTCATCTTGAAAAACAATTAAGGGAAGAAAAAATTGATACTAAATGCTTCTCTGATACTAGCCAACCACCTAAATAATCTCCAAAGACTCTGCCCTAATGCTGCATCATCCTGGAGTGTACTCAGTCCACAGAGTTGCTAATGCAAAGGCAGACTGCCTGTACGATCAGCCATGCAGTCTTCACTGTAAAAGACTTGAAATTCATTGGAATAGGTTTTCCAAGTGAATTGCTAAACTGAGCACAGGAAACTATATTACTGTCTTCCTGAGATGTTTTCTGAGCTTGATTTTCAAATATATTTTAATTTGGAAGGGGTTAAAGTACTGCTTCTATCAGTGGATATGCAGTCAGGACTATGAGGTTCAATCTCTAATTCTAGAAATGTGAAAATTCTTCTTTTCAGTTTGCTTTAACAGATACACTGTGTAATGGAGTGAAGTGTCAAAACTAAGAGAAGAACAAGAGTACTTTGATTTATATGTCTTCATTTTAGCCAAAACCCATCTATTTTCTTGATTTACTGCTATGAATAGGAGACACGTTCACTCTTACATTTTGTGAGTATGCTGGATATATACATCATGATGTATTTATTTTTATTTTCTGAGGCAGCATTTTTCCTGTTGATAGGCTTTTTAATTATGTTCTGTAAAATAGCTCTGATCACTATTATTTGTACAAACAGCAAAAGCAAAAGCCTTCATGCTTTTCTGCATATTTCAGCTAAGTGTTCCCTCTGGCCTCAATTTAATAAGACTATAAATATGAAAATTTTCTTGCTAAAGCTGTTACTATCGCTTGTTTGTATGTTTTATTGCAGTAGGTTCTAGATGAAAGGGAAGAAACTCTGGTTATCTATATATCCATCTGATTTTTCCCTACAATGTACCTGTCTTTGAAATGAAAAGCTGATCAATACATTAAAAAGCACATTATTTTAAATGCATATATCTAAAAATATCTAGTAATCTTAAGCAGCATTCCACTTGTACATGCACATCACCTATGTGTGTACTTTAAGGAGCTGTGCCACTGCAACTATTATTTATTTAAAACCCAACCCAGACTCCTCAGCTGAGCGGAATGATTAAAAATAAACTACCAAAAGAACAGAAAGTAAAAACTCCATCTACACATTATTTTTATCTTCCCAAGTATCAGGGATGCCACTTAACATTTACAATACACACAAAAAAAGAGAATGGTTTACTACCAGCCATAATCATTCTGTGTTGAGTCTGCTTAAACAGAAAAAAATAATTTAAAATTATATTAGTTCCCTATTTTAGAAATTGGCAAGTTAACTGTCTTACTCTGTTGCTTTCCTATGGTTGACAGAGTATGGCTCAAACAGAAGCATTCAGATAGTGCTGCATGTGGTATTTGGATTATTATCTCCTGCCCTTTCTAGACTTGGTTTGACATCAAGGTGTTTTAAAGCTGGGTGAGCACACAAGGAGCTCTCTTTGGAGCTTACATTGTTTAATAAAAAGACTATTCAATACAATTGTTTGTAGGGGATCTTATTTGAAGTATGTCTAGATAACAAAAAAGAGCTATTTCATAAAAAAGATAACCCTTATGACTGAAAAAATTCTATTAAATGAAAAATGCTCCTTTCTAACATTTTTATGTTTGCTTCTTCTTGCTAAACTATGAAAAAGGGATCATTGGGGAAATATTATAGCTAGCAATGTAGGAAGCAAAACTGCAGTAAGTAGCAGCTTCGAAAAAGTGATTGACATATTCAATACCATGAATGAAAGAGAGAAGTCACGATGGCACGGTGAACTGGTCATAATCTGTAAAGTTTCCTTGCTGCTTAGGTAAACAAACTAGTTTTTCCAGATAGTGAAACTGTTCAATTAGTAGGTTTTGAGGGAATAAAGAATTAATTTACTTATATCTGCAATACTGAAAAATTCATTACATAGTCCAATAATTTCTGTTCCAAGTTCCACATTTGTATTTGTGTACTCACCTGCCAGAATGCACTTTTTTGCTACTAATCTGTAACATTATCTTATGTTAAAGTTATCCCTTTAGCATCACTTTAGCACCACTTTAGTACCTGGCACTTTACTCTTAAGGACATCTGTAACAGGGGAGGTGTGGAAGAATGATGTTCAGGGTCAAATCTAAAGACACCAGGACAGCACTCCTTCAATGAACTTTGGAATTGGTCCCTGTTGTAATTCTTGATGTTCCACACTTCCAATCACTGAACACAATTTTTGGCAGTGAGGAGTGCTCACTGATCAGAAAGGGATGCAGACCACACCTGAAGGGGAATGACGTGGTCCAAGTTAGAAGCAATGCCATTGTCAAAATGTTTGTCTTTCATGTGTCTGTGCTATCAAAACCGCAGAAAAAAATTTGCGGAAAGACTGAGACCTAGCACAGATAATGAATGCAAAAGGTGACCAAAGTTCCTCTTGAACCTCTGAGCTTTTTAGTCACCTTCTGAATAGAAAAGTTCTCTTTTGGTAAGAGAACTATTAACATGTTCCCTCTGTCCTTTCTGTTACTCTCTCTCTTCTTATTGCATTCCCTTAACAAAATTTATTTCTACTGCATGCTGTTACCTACATGTTTCTCCAGATTCCTCATTTACCTTGAGTGTGTACACTCATGTTCAAATTAGTAGGAATATCACCATTGATTAGGAACGTTTCTATTGATATCTATGATTGCTGACTTAGACCACACTATTATAATAATTTTTCAGAAGTACAGGAGACAGGAAAACATTCCCATTATATAAAATTTAAGAAAATGAGTGTAAGAAAAGCATGACTGATATTCATCCTACTTCTGAAATTTTTAAGATTGAATATGCTCACAAGACTCTCAAGGTGCATGTAGGTATGTGCCAGTTGTTTTATACTGACCTTTAAAGGCATACTTAATTAAGTTTACATATAATTTGAGGATAGCTAGGGTATCCTCAGAATTCAGATCAGGCTTTTGGGGTGAACATAAAAATATTTGCTGTCACAGCAAATGACTTTAATAAAAAGGAATTAGTTTAAAAATGAAAATGTTTTTGCATTCTCTGTATCGTGACATGGAGGCATACAGTCAGATCAGTAAATTTTCATGCTAAAGGTTGCTGATTAATTTGTAGTTTTCACCTTTCTCTTCTCAATTAATGAAATGCACATATGGTCGACAAAACTGTCTGTTTCCCTTTTATCAATATGTGCAAAATGGTATTTTTAAGAAATGGATTTTTGTCCTTTGAAAAGTGAATGGATCATATTTTTCTTGGTTTGCTGCTTTTTTTTTTTTAAACTGCTGTATTCTATGCATCACAAAACCCCCCAATTCTGTACTTGTCAGTTCACTTTTCATCAGAAAATATAACTTTAGCCCTTCTTAAATCAAATAAAATTCTTTGCAAGGAGGCAGAACTGGGTCAGGCATCCAGAACATAGTGTATGTTTTATACACCTTTGGGCAATTATCAGATGCATATATTGAACACTTTTTTAACCTGTTGTACAGATAGGGTGAGGGGTTAGTCGTGTCTGGCAAGGTTAACCCCATATAATCTTTTTTTTTTCTTTTCGTAGTCCATATTCTTCATAAAATAGACAACAGCCAAATCTTCTTGTTAACTGGTATAGTTTACACTACAACTAATCTGTTTTACACTGAGTAAACATCTGATCTAAAGATTTTGAACAGAGAAAATTTATTTTAATGCTTTAATGCCAACACAACACTTATATACATTATGAGCAGTTTTTTCAAAGCAAGCAGCAAATCAAAGGAGCAGTTCCTAAATAAAAGCATTTGAACAAATACTTCATACGTGATACATTTATTTCATTATTTGTAAAGACAGTATCAAATATGGTATAATTAAAAACTACTAGCTGAATCGTTCAGCCTGTTCTCCTGTCAATGAAAGCCAATATTCTACATTATTCTACTACGGAAGATTTAATTTTAGTTTAACTTTAAAAGATGAGACGGAACTACTAAACAGCCTATTAACTGACAAGCAAAAAATACATTAGGATATACAGATTATTGTAGTAAAGTCAAAACTTAAAATTTAAGATTTCTTATTCATTTAAGCTTACCTCTTCAGAGCCAGAGCCAAAAATCAGCAGGTCAAAAGGTATTGCAGCAACCATGTCAATTAGGAACCAGCCTTTGAAGTAGTGAATTGCTATTTTTGCTGGGTCACTTACCACTTCTTCATTCTGGTTTACATACGTTGTTCTGAAGTTTATTAGAATGTCAATGATAAACATAATATCCACAATTAAGTCTACAACATTCAGTGGGCTGCAAGAATATCCACACTCTCTCCTCTTCCGTTCCTCACTGTCATTCAGAAGGAAGGCAGCAGAGTAAGGGGTGAATATGGCGGTGTATATTACCAGCAACAAAATGAGCCAGTCCCAGACAGCTTTGAAAGGACTATAGTGCAATATAGTAAACTTGTTGATGCGAGGTGTCTGGAGTTTATATTCTGGTAGAACATCAGCCCCTAAGGATAGAACCTAGAATAAGAAATATACCATGTCAATAATCTGCAAATCTATTATCATCAGCTTAAATTCACTACAGAAGAGTCTATAGTTCTAGTACAGCTAAAGGTGTGACAAAGCAGGGTACCAGAGAAGTATTGCCTTTTGCTTCACTTCTACTTTTGTCAATGCCTACAGCTTGTTATCGTTCCTTTAAAAGTATGGATTTGTTATCTGTTGGTGTTATCTAAGTTGGATTTCAATTTTATTTGGAAGGGATTATGTTTGTAAGCATTGCTTGATTTGCTGGCTCTAGAAGCTGAAATGTTTGCTTTGTTGCAAAGAACAAGCCTAGTGTGGGCACCAGATAAAACAAATTTCCTTTGGCTGCTCCTCCAGTCTGACTGAACTCTGACAGGAAAGAACAAAACCTTTAAGGCTAAGAAGGTAAATTACGTTTTCATCCCTGTTCAATGCTTGGCGTAGTTATAGAGACTGTCAGCAATGATGTTAATTATTGCCTTCCATGCTGCAAGTGCTCTCCAAATCCTATGGGACTCAGATCACCACTTCATTTTACACAGACCAATGAACAAACATCAGATGGTGACAACCTTCAGTTACTACACATTTGGCAAGTGACATATTCAAGAAATCTTATACCCATTTTCCACCAGTTGCCTCTACTTATTCCTTATCCCCCTGCTAATTAAAACCAATGCTGTTTAGAAAATCAGCCCTTTCAAAAGTAATTAAAATGAATAATTATACTGAAATGAAATGATGACTGGAAGAAATACCTTGTCAGCAACATTGTCCGCTTTTATTTGCTTTTTGTTCAGCAGTAAGTAGTTTGGCATATGAGATTTCAGCTTGTTCAAGATTGAGGAATTTCGTGCTCCTCAAACATAATCTTATAAGATTATAAGGGTCAGCACACTCCTTTCTGTTTAACTTTCCAACAGCAAGTCTTGTATAAACCTTAGATCTTATCTTTAGTAATCTAAGTGGCACTTCTTATTCAGGGAAGTTCTACTCTGAAAATGTTGTGGGAACACCAGGGTTAATAACCACTCTTCTTTGAACTGTGAAGAAACGATTAAGCCATCCAAAAGATTATATGGTACCTTCAAGCAGCCATTAAGCACCATGCTGAGGTGATGGTAGAGGCTGTTCATCTGTTTTTTATATTGTAACTAGGAGTTGTACTTAACTAATGGTGCTAGCTATTTTTTTATGCATTAAACACACTAGCTGACAGCAAGCTGAAGCATAGGCATTGCTTAGTCTCTTAGGCAGTCTTAATACTTTCAGACCCCCACCTGGTGAGTTGACAAGACAGTTTTCCTAGTATTTGAGAGCAGTGTGAGTATATGTGGCAAGGGAACTTCTATTTATAAAATTTATATCAGTGTTCTCCTGCTGGATTTTCAGACAATGAAGGAAATGTATTAGACAATAAGAACAATAAAGCTTACTTCACGTTTCTTGCAGTTGCTTGAAAATTCCAGCGATAGTGCTTCACTTCAAAGCAACACATAATGCAAATTGGACTTAGTCCCCTGAAATCTGGCTCCTATTCTCATTTTAGTTACATTTATTCCTAGGTTGGTTTAGACTGAGCTAGTTGAAACTGAAGAGTTAAAAAAAAAAAAAAAAAGCCAATTGGGCAAAATGAGGGAACAGCAGTATAAAAGTGATCATAGCAGAAATGGATCTAAATTTTTCATGCTAGTTTCTTAGACACACACAACAGGAGAGGCTGACTGATGGTTGTGAGTTTCATATTCATAATGTGATATAGAACTTTACATTTCTGCATTGCTTACTCCCATGCAATTGGAAGTGAAAACAAACACTCACTATGTAACTATATTTGTTTGCTGGACCAAGAGAAAGAAGGTGGGACTTTGTTTCTCAAATAAAAAAATCACAGCTGCACATACATAAAAAAGAGAAAACACATTACTGGGTTTCATGTTGACAGTTTCAATAGAGACTGAGGTAAATTTATCCTTTTGCTGTTGTGTGACATCCTTGCAAGGCTTGGGTACTGGTGTTAGCCAATCTTGGCCATCTTGGCTAGATGGAAGACTTCAGTGTACTTAGCAATCCACTCAAAAGACCTTTACTATTTCCACTTGCTTAAAACAGATGTTGACAAATTCAGTTAGTGAAAAGACATTTTATTAACTTATGTCTTCTGGACAGTGAAACTCTCCTTATAGTTTGGATTGTAAAACAGGTGGCTTAGGGAATGAAATGCTTTTAAGAGTAAGGAGCAGCACTGGGACAAGACTAAAGTATTGCAGTGTTAAAAAGCCTCTGGACCCTGGGACATGACATGATGAGAAAGCCAAGCTTCCTTGCACATTACTAGAGAGAAGACTATAATGTTAAGTAGCAAAAGTCACACTAGCTGCAATGAGTTTTCTCTTAAAATTTAGGGGTATTTAACCTTGATGAAATACCATCTCACACTGGTTTTGCTAGTGAAAGCAGGAATGTATTTATAACTGGTATGTTTTACAAGCAGTATTAGGTGGTAAACTTTATTCTATTTATAAAATAGAATTACAAAATTTCAAGGTTAAATAAACTATGTTGTATTTTGCCTTTGATTAAAGAACCCTGACCTAAAATTCAATTTTTCCCATGTGTTCCTGTTTAACGCATTCACTGTTAAACAGCGCTGCTGCAAGTTAGAAGACTCTTCATTCAAACACATTTTTTGACTCTGAGAATCTTGCTTCAGGTGTTTCACACAGATAGGGCTGGTGAACATCTTTTCCTCTTTTTACGTTCATGTGTTCACTTTCTAAGACCACAAGTTCAAGGTGGCACTTATTATAGAAGGGCTGCAATCAGATATCCAGAAAAATATCAAGTGAGATCAAAGTAACCATCATAAATTTACACAGTTTTGGACAGATTTATCTTTCTGAAGTGTTTGGTAGCTTTTAGTTTCTCAAAGTTAACAGTAGTTCACCGAAATTGAAAGAAAAGATATTTAAGAAGAATGAAAATTTATTAATGGCTGCTGTTCCGTTAAGTAGAAGGAGAAAGGAAGTGTATGAACCAGAGGTACTATCAGGTGAAAATTAATTAAAAAAAAAAAAAAAGATTTCTTGGTGAAGTGTCAAAGACCCAAACTGGGCTGATGTGTTTTGCAGTGCATTGGCTGTCTGCTTCACTGGATAACTGGTTTGTGTAAGGGACTCATTGTAGGCTCTCCAGCACCACATGCAGCAACAGTGTTTGACACTTCTTGGAGAAACACAAAGATTCTTCCCCGTGCAATTTCTTTTATGAAATAGAATATGTAGGCAAAACGCTAGGCAAGATGTTGGATGATATGGGAATTATACTCTGGTCTCTGTCCTTGAGTTTCTCAGTGATCTTAGGCAAGCTGACATTTAACCTCTCTAGCTTCCGTCAAGTAGAGAGAATAATATTTACCTACTAAACTGAAAGCATCTTGCAAAGGATAATGAGTGGAAAGCATTCATAGAAGCTGTTATGCAACAGCAATGAGTTATCATCATTCTTACTCCTCTAAATTTAGTTGATTCTTTTTATTTTTAAGATTAATTCACACAAATATTTGTCCTCTTCTCCTTTTAATTTTGAATTTCTAACTTAATGGGTACACTTTCCAGTTTATTTTTATTTCCTGCATGAAAACACTTTATTTTTGTTATCTATTATGCAAACTGTACAGTTTCAAGAGACTCTGAGAGACCCATATTGCTGTATATCACATGTATATTCATAAGTTTTGTTCTGAGGCATTTTCAATCTAAATTTATTAAAGAATGCAAATGCCTACAGTAAAAACCAAAGAACTAGAAACCAAGTAGAAGCATAAAAGTGTATTAATAAATCATAACAGAAATAATAAATGATAAGCCATCTGTTATGAATACCACCACAAATTGTTAAAGAAGTACTGTCAAACCACTGCATGGATTTACAGTATGGTTTCCTAGCTATTCTAGCACTGCATGAGAGCAAGTGTGGGTTAGGGTTATTATATGCTGGACCATGGCTCTTCAAGCAACTGTAGAGCTATGTAAAGCACATGAACATGGAGAACAACCAGAAAGCATGCCTGGTGCTTTCAAGAAGCACTGAACTCATTCTGTGAGCATATTGTGATTGAACGGACCAGATGCCATAAGCAAGTTATTCAGAAAGCATTGGACCTTTTGCACTTTCGCTAAAAATTCATAATATTTTTGTGCTGTATATTTCCAAAGAGACAGCAGATACATGATTAATGTACATTCACACAAACAATAGGTAGCATATGCACAATCTAGGTAAGACCTTTCGTCATGGACAGAACTAATGCACGTCCAGAAAATCTGAACAAAGAGTAATGTTTACGGGTGGCAAAATAAGAGGTATATGGGGTGGGGGGAAATCCAACAATTGTAACGTAGATGGATACCGAGTACATCTATGCAAAAAGTAGATGTGAAAGTTTGATGAATGCAAAGCTTAACAAATTAGCTTTTCAGAAAGGTGCTTTCCTGTTTCTCATGACAAAGTGTGTCTCTCATGAACTGTGTATTTAAATGATGTAGTTATGTTCAGTACTAAATATTGTTTTGTCACTGCTGCTTTTGCCACAGATGAATTAAAGTAAAGCTTGTCCTAACAAGGTTAGCTCTTGCATAGCACCTTTCATGTTAAGAGAATTTCGTAAACATTTAATAAAGTTCAAACTATAAATACAGTCCCAAACTACTTGGGATCTTTAAAATAAACATTTATCTGACCCATAAAACATCTTGCATAAAACTGTGGAAGATGCTACCAGTCCACTCATTAAAATAAAATGTTAAAATGATTTATTTCTAGGAAATACTATATGACATGAAAAAATACTATTTTGCCAATATCTTGCTGGGCTCAGTCCAACACTAGGCACACGGCCCTGACAGATGAATGGATGATCACTCCTGCATCTTTAAGTCAGGGAAGCTGTGGCAAATCTAGCAATGTCAGCTCCTTGTGTGCTGAGAGACTTGAATATCTTTATTATGAGTAGAGATTGAAGAAACTTTAAAATTTCTTATTGTATAAAGTGTATTCAGCAACCAAGATATGAAATTTACATGAAAATGTGAACAAGATGATAATGGAACCAGGATAATTCTATTATAGACGTTATTGTAGCCGGTCAAAAATAAGGGAAGGAATTCGGAAGAACTTCTGACTTTTCAGATCTTCTAATCCAAATACACTTCAAAGTTGAATCAGAAAGCCAAAATCATCCATACTTGTTATCTGAGTGTAACAGTGGAAGGTGACTACATTAATGAAATGTAAAGCATGTTCTGTTTTCTCAAAAAACATAGAAAAGAGGTGACATGAGAACATTTATACCCTTCTCATTTTTATAGGAGGTTTCCATAGATTATTAGGCTGGGTAAATCTCAATGACCTCTGAGTAATTTCACAAAAAATAAAAAGCTATTTGGATTAAAATTTTTTTCCAGCAGCATTTTTAACTCTGTACAAGTTTATTGTTGGTGACTAGGAAATCAAGGAAGGTAGCATCTTCTAAGTTCAACTAAAGCTAAGTTATTATTCCTGTTTGCTCTCTGATGCAGCTCATGGTGCAGAATGAACACTGCCACTATTATCCAAAACCCTTTAGAACCTGAGTACAATCTCTTCCTTTTAATAGGTAGTTTTGAACTCATTTTCAGATCTTTATTAACAAGGTGAGTAACAGTATTGAACAGGAAAAACTGGGAAAACAAAAGAAATGAGAAATGTGAAGCAGATGCAGAAGCTAAAGCCATATTCCTGTAATAACTAACCCTTTTTGTCATGATCATAGACCTTAAATCTGAATGATATCACAGTTCAAAAAATGAAGCAGTATTACTTCAGCTTTAAAAAAGGATATGATTTTGCATTGGAGATTTTATTAGATTTGTGGAACTCTCTTCTCTTGATGGAACCTCTTCTGGCTCTCTTTTTCTCCTGTGTATTAGTTCTACTGAAGCTACCAAGCTATAACTAGCAAGGACATCTCTTCCCTTTTCTTTATTCATACCATTACCATGAGACCCCTACAGACTGGACCTCCTAAAGAGATCTCTGAATCTAAAAAGACCTAAAAATAAATATTACACAAGTATTACTGAGCAAATGGAAATTAAATCAACATTTGCTCCCCGATGGTAGGCATTACCTAATTCCTCAGAAGACTATAATGGTCTCTCATATTTCAGTAATCTTAATGATCATCTTCCTTGATGCTGACATGAACAACTATTAAGATTACACCAGTACTGAAAGGAAGCTGAGGTGCTTTTGATTTAGTGTGCCCTCCAAACACAGCATTATATACTGCTTTCACACATCAGCATTGAAAGGCATTTTTACGTATAAAAGATATTTTTACATGTTTTCCAAAGGATAGCTATTAAAGAACATCTTCTTAACCAAGAAATACTAATGGTGGGAAATGTTAATATTTGTCTTGTTTTACTCTTTTGTCTGTATTAAATGCTGTAAAATAATGTAGTATGACAATTTGTATATAATGCTGATACTTAGCTTTCTCTATCAGACAGTTTGAAGCATATCAATGAGGTCTTAGAAAACAGTGTTTTAATGACCTCCATATTTTTTAAGTAAGTTAAGCTTTTGTTAAAGAAAATCTGCTGCTGTGTGAAAATATGGCTTGTCCTTGCCTGTCCTGTATGTTTCCCATTCGGGACTTCAGATGCAAGAGGATATAAACCTTTCTTATTTAAACAATGGGCTCAATATTTCTTTGTTTGCTGGGTCAGAAATAGCACAATAGATTTTTCTCTTTTTTATTGGACTATGCCCACATATTCACCAAGTGTAATTTTAGGTAGGCATTGAAACAGCACTTTTATTATTAATGGCTGAACCTGACAAACTCAAAGCTTATCTGAGCGTATTTTAATCATTTTTGTTCCAGAAGTCAATCTGCCTCTAAATAAAGGTTTTTTGAGTTAGTTGAAGACAGACTTTGTGGCATTCTCAACCTAACTGAAATGCAGAAACACTGGAAAGGTTTTTGGATATTCAGTAAATTAAGATTCTGGAGGAGGTGCAATTTGGTAGGCAATGAGATAGTGCAAAAGAAGAAAAAAATGGGTAAGTTTTAAGTGGTATGTGGAATCTATTTGATTTAGTGTTAAGTAATTTTTATAATAGCTGTCCAAAGAATTTCAGTGAAGTTGAACATTAATGCTGTTTGGTGGTGTTAAAACTTAAGAAAAAGAAAAATTCTAAATGAGACCTAGACATAACCTGTTAATATATCGCCATGAAAATTGCTAATTTGATATTGGAAAATCCACAAGGAATAGCGACTGACATATTGATTTAAAAAGGTCTTGTGCACCTGGGAGTGTAACACTGCTGCCGTGACTGTTCAAGTTATGTTGGTTGAATGGTTCTGTCTCTGCCTTAGGTAGTTTAGTTACAATTCCATCTTTGAGGTTTTCGATATGGATTCACTGGTACAGGTGAATATTTTGCTGCCTGCATGCCTTCTCTCTGGTGCTCTGATTCCTCTTTAATCTCCTGCACTGTAATGTGTACAATTTGTGTAGCTGAAGCTGCAAGCTTTTTCAGATGTAAAGACTGTCATCTGAAGCCTACCTCAAAACGTCTGTTTCAAATTGCTTGTTTCCTCCAAGAGAGGAGAGAAATGCTGTTTTCCAGCCTTTGCTGGGAAGGCTTGTGGGAAACAACACTGAGCAAGTAATATGCTGCCAACAGGGTTTTACATGGCTCTTTGCTGTCTCTGTTGGCTGAAGTTTTAAGTCTTCTGTAGCTTCAATGTTAATGGTACTGTGATAGAAAGTTGCATTTGAGCTGGCAATCAATCAGAGGTCTTTTAGAAGACACTTTTAAAAAATGATACAAATATATGAATTAGAGTGTATAATTGTAAAATGGGGTAGATACATAAGGATCAGCCTGAACAGCAGGCTTTCTCCGCTGCTTTCCACATTTTCTCTTTAGGACTGTCATTAAAATAAATTTCAATATACTCATGAACATGGTGTTTAGATAAGCAATAATAATATTTTACATCATATCATCTAAAACATGATGAAACAGAGAACAAATTTAAGATCTGATCCCATGGCTGAAGCCCCCCCACACACGGTATATGTAACCATCAGTGACATGACTCCTCTGCATACAGTGATTGGGTTGATGCCTTGAAATTATAGCAGCTGTACTGAACAATTATTGGACTCTCACTAGTGCTTGCACTATATAAATGTAACAATATCCATGAACACTGAAATCTCCAGAAATGTAATAGTACATCAGAGAACTCAATCAATACCGCAATACAAAGCAAAAAGGCAGGCCTTATTATCAAGTAATTTGACCTTCCATGTGAAGAGAATTACAAAACTATTCTTGGTCTTAAAGATTTACAAAGATTCCTCAAGAAATGTCATCCAGTTAGTCTCCATTTGATAGGGTAGCATCCTTCCTCAGCGATGACAAAAACTTTCAAATCCAACTCGGATTTGAGAGCACTGGGACTTCCTGGGAGTGCTGAGCGCCTTACAGGACTAAGGCCACGAAGTGCCACATTTTCATAAGACTATCAAATAATTAGGTAAATCTATTCAGCTAAAGATATTTAAATACACAGTAACCCGAAATCTTCAAATTGTCAAGTAAAGTTATGTATACCATGAGATTAAAGCAGTAGAACAGCCTTCTCATGTTTGTTCAATAAAATTGTGCAGGTTTCATGGAAATGATATTTCTGTAGATGTTACTGTCAAACAAAATTGCTTCACCAAACTTGGATACATGTAATAATTTAGAAAACTCACCATCTCTAACCTATCATTTATTTTCTCATGAAGATAGATATTAAAAGAGAGGAAGTATTTTTATAGTTCATTTTCCATCCATTATTTTCCATGAAAAAAATTAAGAATTGCCTTATAGATCTTAAACCTCACGAGCCTCTTCCTGCGACTCAGTATGTAATTACTTTCATATTAGTGGGTAATGCATCATCAGAGCAACACTTAGAAGCATACAGATTTATTGAGTGCTTTACTGAACTTTAAATCTTAAATTAGTGATATACAGATTATCAAAGAAGAAGATATTAACAACTGACTATTTTTAGCAAATGTTAATGCCAGAATATGTATTAAAAGTTGTGTAACCTTCATCTTTAAAATTCACTATGAGGTGTTATTTTAGAAGACAGAAAATGCTATCCTTCAAAATGCTAAAGAGTTTGTGAGTTATTCATTGCTCTTCTGGCAACACTAAGCTGTTAACAAGCATTTATACGTCTGACAACAAAACATCAAGGGTCACATTTGCAATAAGGGCTTAAATTATTGCTGTGGTTTTTAGTCACCTAAAAGATATTTCTATCATTTGTTCATGGCATGACAACGAAACAAAGCAGGTTTTATGCTTGTTGATGTTATCTTGCCTTCCTCGCAATATTTATGAAAAATGTATCTTTCATTATTATCCATTTAGACTGGTTTGCTAGTTGCCAAACATTTTGATGCAGCTAAAGAAGAGCATAAAAGCTGTAAGAATATCTGAAGTGCATGGAGTGAAAATGAAGCAGCTACCTCCATAGTTTGGTTCTATGATTACAGTACTTACTGATGTAACTGTCAGGAATAAAGGAGAAAGGGAGAAAAGTTCCTTATGCATACATTCATATTTAAGTTTAACCTTGGTAAATATTTTTTCCGTAATCAGCAAAATAAGCAAACTTCAGTTTCTAGAAAATTTGCATTTTGTAATTAGACCCCTTAGTGTTTAAAAAGGTGTGAACTGCAATTGAAACTGCTCTTGTAGCTGGGGAAAAGCTTAATCTAGAAATGTTCATCTCCCCTGTGGCTCTCCAGTATTTATGCCTAATGAGCATATGCCAACCTGGTTCACTCAAAGGAGACATTTAGTCTTAGCGTTCTGCCCAGGTTCCTCTCTTCACACCACTTGTAGGAAAGTTTAGTGCATTACCCAACCTTCTACCAAATTTGGTCAGTAACATTCCAACTAAAAAGCCATTTGGCAAGGGGAGATGGAACAGATTGCATACACATGTGCACACAATGTGATGATATAAATCACATTTCACTAGCAAAACCAACCAATACAAGCACGATCCAGATTTCTAGAGCTATCCATTCAATTCATAGTGGTTAGGCAGAGAAAAAGGGTGGAGTTGTGACCACGGAAAACTGAGCAGACAAACTTGCCTTTCCTCAGTCAGTAGCTGGATCTTACATTAGACTTTTTTTTTTTTCCCCAATGTAAAAACATATTTTGGTTTTGGGGAATTGTGGCAAGACATAGTAGGACCTTAATGATGATTCTTCACTAGCTACTCTGGTACTCTAACAAAAATGTTGTGATAGCACAGCGTCAGTGAGCCAAAAATAACTCCTTGAGAAGCTCTGCCTTGCCTATGTTATGCTAAATGAAGCTCATATTCAGGAGAGAACAGAACCTTTCATTTATTGATTTAACCAGCGAGATATGGGAATCTTCTTGGTACTATGGCTGATCACATGTATGATTGCAGGCATCAAAAGCTCAATCCAGTGGAAAAAATGCCTAGGATAGAAGCCTGACTGTAAGGTTTAATGTTCTTAATGTTCTTTGTTTTCTAGATTTATTGACTAATTTATCACACTGTGTAAACTGCAGAATGGATCATTCACTATTGCAGTTTCCTTAGCCTACTTGATATTGTAGGTGTAAAGAAGAGAGAAAATAGAAAGCATAATATATCTGGAAATTACTATCCTATACAAAACTTATTTTTCAAGCTGTTTGAAAACCTGGAAGGAGGCTACAGTCCACGTGCTATCCTAACAAAATTCATCAAAATAAATTAGCTGGCCTCTAACAAGTTCTACAGGATGACCATGAGCTGCAGGCCCTAATTTCTTACTCACTTCCAAACCCAGCAACTAACATCATTAGAGACTAGTCTGCAGCAAAAGGTGTTACTCTCCTTCGGCTATAGTATTCCATTGTTAACCCACCTACAAACCCAGTGAAACTAAACTTCTCTGAACAGAACAGATTGGTACAGATGTGAGACCATACCATGCAGCTGCTCTTTTGTTTCAAAAGAGAGTAGGTTTCTTCATAATTAATAGAATTCATTTAGAAAGTGGAACATTTTCAAAGAAGATGGAAACTTAGATTAGGAAAAAATGCAAAGCTGTGAAATTAAAAACTTTTCTTCCCATTTAATAGATGTTTCTCATTTATTAGTAGTAGTATTCTGAACAGGCTGTCTGGAGCTGAACGTACCTTCTCATGCCAGCTTCCAAGATACTAAATGAAAAGTAGTTACTGTAACTTTCATATCTGAAGAGATGCTGCCTTAATGTAAAATTGGCAATTCTTTGAATAAAAAACTTATGGATGAAAATACTCCTAAGGTACCTTAAAGACAATTTCACCGTGTGCTACAATGAAAGATTTATTCAACTGTCAAAGAAAAACAGACTTATCTAAGATAAATCTAATACAAGGCCACCCTGATATCAGGAAGAAGAAACTCTTTGAGTTCTCTATGTACTATGAATATCAACTAAATATACATGCCATTTAGGTACTTTATTTCAGATAGATTTGAATTTTATAGTATATTTCTACACTCTAGGTGGCCTGAACTAGCCACTTTTCGTAAATATTTTCTAGAGATTTTTGTTGTGCTATGCTCATTAATTTTATGCTCAGTGTCACCTATACCACCCATAAAGTTCAATAAATGCTTTGCAACTACATGTTACCACACTGATTAGCACCCTATTTCATAAACATAATATCTGGGATTCAGTGACCCTTTGATTTTTGATTCATATAGCTGGTTCCTGATTTTTCCCTTACTGTGATTTTATTGATATTTAGATATAATTTAAGGAGTGTTACTCCTTTTTTTTTTTTTAAAAGCATTATCTCTGAACTATTCTGGGTACACACTTCTCTATTGATCCTGTTACCAGTTACAAGCTGAAAGCATTATCCAAGTTCTAACACATGACAGATAATAGATGACAAGAATGACCTTCTCATTTCATTCATTAATTTTGAGGGCATTCAGAATTCATCAAACAACTTACTGTGCTGGCTGGACTTAATGGTCTTTGCTTTTTCTTACTGTTTCTAATCCTATGAAAAAAATCCCAAACCCTAACCAGAAAATATTTTCCTCAGCTGCCAATATATCAAACCCAACCAATCCACATGCTTGTCTCCTACCCCCTGGCCAAGCCAAAAGAATAATAGCCTTGCTGCTGTTTCTCCTTAATATGCTTAAGGCCACCTGGTTTCTAATCAGTAGTAGAAGATAACTGCTTTATAATTATCACCAGTTATATCATCACCTTACCAGCTGCAAATTGCAGGAACTTTCTGCTCTCACATTTAGTTTTTTCATCAATTTCTCTCATTAGTGATGTGTGGGAACTTAACTATTTCCTTGAAAAAGTTAATTTTTCAAACTACCCACCAGTTTTTCACTTTGTGTATTAGCTAGTATTATGCTAAAAGGGAAATTCATTACTTGCAAGAAATGAATATTAAATTGTTAGCTGAACATACCTACATTTTTTGTCTCTTTGAAAATGACTCTTAATAGGGGTGAATATGTCATTTCAGGTAAATGCTAAATACTGCCAGCCCAGGTTATGGCATTTTTTGGCTAGATCCAATATTGGTACTACAGTGCATACATGTGAGGTGTCTGGCACTAGAACAGAGTTCAGAATCCAGACTGTTTGAGGGTAAGGACAGTCAGACAAGGAGGGAGGGAGTCCTGAGTCTGAGTCCCTGGTGCCCAGGGTTATTTCTGTGGATTTTTTAACAGATGGTCATTTACGTAAGATAAGTAACAGGCAAAATACTCTGGGACTACAACCCAGGACTGCCTCTTTCTAAGTGAGTATCCTAAATGTTAGCTACACCAGCAATGTTCCTTGTAAAATGCCAGCTCTTTCTGGCCCATGAGATCCGCAGCTTTCTGCCCTCTTCCCTCCCTCTTTCCGCACACCAGCTGCTATTGCTGTCTATCGCTGGGTGACTTTCTCTGGGAAAATATATGCTTATGCTGACCTAAACATAGAAACTGTTTCCTGAGTTAACATGGTAACCACCTGACTCTGATCTAACTTTGAAGTTATGCTGCTTTGAGTAGGAGGTTGGGCTAGATGGCCTCTAGAGGTCTCTTCCACACTACATTTTTACAGAGTTCTAAGGTTACGTGAAAGAGAGACTGTGACTCCTTTCATGGCTGTTTTAAGGCAACTGTCCTGGCTTCGGCTGGGATAGAGTTAATTTTCTTTTTAGTAGCTGGTACAGTGTGTTTTGGATTTAGTGTGAGAATAATGTTGATAACACTCTGATGTTTTAGTTGTTGCTAAGTAGCGCTAATCTTAAGCCAAGGACTTTTCAGTTTCCCATGCTCTGCCAGCAAGCAGGTGTGCAAGAAGCTGGGAGGGAGCAGAGCTGGGGCAGCTGACCTGAACTAGCCAAAGGGGTATTCCATACCATGGAATGTCATGCTCAGTATATAAACTGGAGGGAGTTGGCTGGGAGGGGCAGATTGCTGCTTGGGCATCAGTCAACGGGTGGTGAGCAATAGCATTGTGCATCACTTGTCTTTCCTTGGGTTTTCTTTTTTTCTTTTTTTTGTTATATTCCTTTTCAATACTATTATTATTATATTTTTTATTATTATTGTTGCTAGTATTATATTTTATTTTGCTTTAGTTATTAAACCATTCTTATCTCAACCCATGAGTTTTACTTCTTTTTGATTCTCCTCTCCATCCCACTGGGAGGGGGGAGTAGTGAGCAAGCGGCTGCGTGGTGCTTAGTTGCTGGCTGGGATTAAACCACGACAGCAACTCTAACTGCATGTGTGAAAGGTATTATTTCAGGCTATGCATGCCAAGTGGATCAGAGGACTCTACCAGTTCTCTGGATCTCAGTGGGGCTTGACAGGGCCTAAGCAGGGGCTTGACTTCTTGCAGTTCATGGTGGGACAGTTCTGGCGGGTGTCAAAACTGTTGGTTTCAACCGAGTAACCTACCAAGTTTAGAAACTTCCAAGGTCAGTCAACCATGAAGTGGAAGTTTGGGGGTTTAGAGCTCTAGTCTAGAGAAATGAGGTTTGCCTAAGTGCTGCTTACACCTTGGTTTTGATCAGTTTTACTTGCTTTGTAGGGCATTAGTTCTTACACCCTCAACATATTCATCAAAATCATTATTTTCAGAACAAACTACATTGCAGTCTGAAAGCCTGTGTCCGCCTATTTTCCCCCACTTATTAGCATCAAAAGAAGAATGTTGCTTTGGAAAACAATCTAGTATTAAAAAAAATCATATGCTCCATTCCATTCCACAGAACAGATCACTGAGTATTTGGTTCAAAGCAGTAACAACAAAGAGATCACACAAAACATTGATTACTCGAAAATGTAATTCATGGAATATACTCGATACTTTTTCCCAACTCAGCAAAATCCAGCTGTCTCTGGGATGTCCCCTTGGGGGAAGGACATGGACTAATTAAGGATGCATCCAGGTTACATGCTTCAAAGCAGCTGGGCTTTCCGACTGCTCCATTTCTACCATATGTTGTGAAATCTTCTCAAAACACTGCAGCAGTTCAGATGCCTTATCCTATTCAGCTGTCACAAAGAGAAGAGGCTCTACTGAAAGGAAGGAATATTTTATCTTTCACAGTTGCTGTGAATCTGTAACTATATTGGACGTTTTATTACTTGATGCAATAGCAAGTAATTCCAATGAAAATGCTATGTTTTCTTCTGAAACTGATCAAAACAGTGGGCTTTATTTTCTGCTTCCATGCACTTTGTATAGCTACTTGCTCTGGTGCAAAAGAGCCTAGTCTCCAGTTTTGGTGACATCTTTGCACAGGTATAAATGACTACCCTGAGCCGGGGGTATTTTTATTGGTTTTGCCATCACCATGATGTTCTCTGCTTTTCTTCTTTTCACACACAGTGTGTCACACTTTCTAAATGATAATGAAATGACACACATTTATACTATTTCTATAATTACATCTATAGTAATTACAAAGGCTAATTATATAATGACAATAAAAGATGAAATTTTATTGCATGAGGGTGCTAAGTATGATTGTAAACAAAGGGAATAATTCCTGTATAAGCTATATCAATTGATCATTGAGAACAGGAATAGCGAATAATAGAAAAAAGAAGATTCTCACTTCAGCAGAAACCCATAATTTAAACTTTCCATACAGTAACTAGGGAATGTTGGCTCTGCTTACCCCCCAATTTCATTATTATATGTATGTCTTGCTGTGTAATTGGAAGACATATCAAAATTGTTTCCCCTTATTTCAGAATTTTCTTCTTTATGTCAGCTTGCACTCCAAAATTAACAGCCTTGAAATGTTGTTTGTGTGTGAGTTATTGCATGATGTTGTAAACAGCGCAGTGTGTCAGCTGAATCAAACTGCTGAAAATGTATAGATCAATAATTTGTTTTATTTTTAGGTCTTATGTTGCCCCTCTCTGTCCTAGATGCTGCTAGTCTTCTTTTAGCCGGAAAACCTGAAGGTCAGTTTGAAGTCATGATCATAGAATAGTTCTTTTTGCATCAACAGCTGAGACTGGCCTTGGGGAACATTGTTAGTTATTTCTTAATCTTTTGGGGCTGACAGAATAGAGTCTGGCCAGATTACAAAAACATGCAGTGAAACGACAAGGTCTATCACTTCATATGTGAGCCCCTCTTCACTGAGAGCTCCACTTTCAGAAGAGCTGTGGGTGTTCAGCATGTCTGCAAATCAGATCACAATCTTCCAATCAACCGTGTAGTCTGTCAAGGTATATATTTATCATTTGATCAGCCATATAACCAGTTTGGGTATATATATTTCCTACAGGTGGGTGGATGATGAAACTGTTTTGAAAAGTACTATTTACAAGAAGTTTAAAGATCATAGAGTTTTATCTTCCTGTAAGTCAGTTATTGAGACAAATCATAAACAACAGATGCATATTGGGTCTTTCAATCACATGCTATATCTCAACAGACTGATGAATTTCAAGGGGATCAATAATCTCTGAACATTAATGATCAGGGGCCACAGAACAGTTTTTCTTAAACAACACAATAAGGAGGCCAGTAATTTCTAAGTTTATTAACTGGGCCAGCTATTGTTTGTTGCCAGTGTTAATCTATGGGTATTCAGGAATTCTCTCCTTTCTTTGAAAATAAGCATAGGTACTGACTATTCTAATCTTCATGCTGCTCTGAGCCTGTTCACAACAGAATTCACAGCTTTGGAGCCATACATCAGTGGGAACTAGATGTGAAGAAGATTTAAAATAAATGAGTATTTAAACAAAAGATAAAATTGCTTACTGTCGCACCTCTACACGCAGTAATTTTAAGGCCAGAAGTCCCCTTTACGAATTCATTAAAAATGTTAAGGGACAGATGTCAAATATTTGTCCCACTGCTTTCTTTAATAAAAGTCTGCTTTTTGTGCCTCTGGGAAGACTTGCCTCTTTCTAACAATCAGTGTCAGGACCCCAGCTGAACCTGTCAGTGCAAAAGAGTGCAGAAATTGGACCGTCCCCCTGAACAGACTGTCAAAAACCATGAATAATGAAAAAAAGCAAGTTGAGACTCTTCTAGAAAAGAGTCTAGCTTAGCACCTCCGGAAATTATAACGTGAAACATTAAAAAACCCACCTTTTAGTAAAGTGGAACGGAAACGTAAATTTAATTCTAGTGACAAATACATACATTGGGATATGACAATGCCAATTTTCAATAAGGGCTATCTGGCAGCTACTACTGGGCTATTCCTCTGAGTAAAAGTCAATGTTATGCAGAAACAGGCATCCAGAAGATGTTATGCTACTCTGCATTACACAAGCACTTTTGATCAGCGAAGTCCCAGGTGAAAGGCCAAGAGATTGGGGTATCTACTTATTCAGGACCATCACATGTGTAGCACTTCACTGCAAGCTATATCTTAAGGCAATTTTCATCTCTACATAATGTCCTGAACACTCCTGTTAAGTAGTAAGACAATATTGGAAGGGTCTTTGCAGTAGAATTTATAACCTAGCTCTTTTCGAAGAGATTAATTTATTTGTATTACTTAAAAGGTAAGATGCTGAGGATTTTATTTGTTTATTTATTTATTGAATTCTGTAGTGAAATCTTGTTTTCTCCACCTGCATTTCAAAGTTCATATTTTTCACTCAAAGTATCAACCACTGTCCCACAACTTCTTCTTTTCGTTCTGAAATTATTTTCTAAAATTTATTCTCCTATCTGCTCCTAATTTATTCCACTACAATCTTACTGCTAAAACATCTCACTCCTCTTTAAATGCTTTCTGAAAGTGTATCACTTCCTCTAAACACAATGACCATGACTTTTATTTATTTTATTCATTATTCTTCTTCCACCTTGTGAAGGTAGCTATGTGCCATCCGCTCCTTTTTCACTGTCTTCACTACCTGAATTACTTCTCCAGCTTGTGGGTATGATAGAAGTCATACAGCTGTTATCTCTGGAAAGAAGAACTTGTTCTTGTGTCCTGTGATGCTGATACTCAGTTTGATATTATTCATGCATGAGAGAGAATCCAGAGTGCAGTGATCCAACTGTGAGGCTCACTGGTACCTTAGTGTAGTGCATATCAGAGTCCACGTCTCTACATTTTGAGTTGCACAGTGAGAGGAGCCACAGTAGCGGAAATGTCAGATTATAGCAGCAGGACAAAATTTCTCAGCAAGAAAGGAAAGGGAGAGAGATACACAATAAAGAGTACAAAGAGAGAGATGGATGGATGTTTGAATGGTGCAATATGTGACTGGAAGTGGCCTTCCATGTCACCAAGCCCTGCAATCCCAGAAAAGCACATCATGTTATCTATCCCTTTACTACATTTCTCAGGCTCTAATGACATTTGGAATTCCTGCCCTAACTTCTTTTATTAGACTATTTCAGAATGTCACTACTCTGATTAAGGGTGACCTTTTAACTTACCTTGGCCATTTTATACTCATTTGCTCTTTTACTGACATTGTCCCATAGATTAAATAGGTCGTATTGCCCTCTGTACATTTTTGATGCTGTTTCACAGATTTACTTATCAGAGGACTGTGCCAGCATGAGCATATCCTAATTATCTGACATTTGTGCCATATTCTATTCTCAACACTGTGCTCAACCCTTCCAAAACCACTTTTGCACTATTGTGCAGATACAAAATGGATCTATGGGCCTACGAAAAGTTCTACAAAGAGATTTACAGGCAGACATGCAGTGGAGCCTTCGAAGTGCTGACTCTTATAAAACATATTGAAATCACCGGGGATTAGAAACATTAACAGGACTAAAACTAGCCACTTTCATCTTCTAAATGTCTATTTCTAATCTAATTCATAAATAACTAGCTAACTAGATCTTCGACTATCGAATTCAGCAGACCTACATTTATTTATACCTCCTAGGAGTTTCTCCCTGTACCGAATCCTAGAGTTTAGGTTGCAGCAGCAACTAAAAACATTGATAACTAAATATAATAAAAGAAAAAGGAACAGCTGTGGGGAATTCTTTCAAATTATGATGAATGGTATATTATCAAAGTTTGCTGCACAAATTGTACTCTGCACATTGGTTGAGATAGTTCTAGAAAAGGACATAAACCAATGTCAAATAAAATTGGAAGTTTTTTGTGAAGTGTGAAGATTTTATAGAGAATTTCAAATTTAATTTTGAATTTAGTTAATATCAATGTTCCTGGAAGGTTTAGCTGATCCAAGGCATTTCTATTGAACCTTTTCGTAATATCTAAGTTGTTTGGAGAATAAACATAGTTGGTTTTATTTATTTATTTATTTTCCCCCATAACAGTGTCATTAGTACATAGAAACTTGGCACTCTGGCACTAATTAGCCAGTAAGAATTTTGAAAAAAACCCAATCAAGCTTAACTTATGCTTACATAACTTATAAAAATTGGTATTTTTACTGTAACTTGACTTTTTGCCATATTATCTTTGAAAAGATTTCTATGTATAACTACTATGAATAATTTAAAACATATCAAAATGGATCTGGAAGAGATTAAATCTTTCACAACTGACCAGGGAAGAAAGTACAATGGTTGCAGATTCAAGTTAGCTATCAAAGACAAAATATATGAAAGATAAAAATCCAATTACTTTTTAGGCGCTAACTGATCTCAAGATAGAACTGATAGAACTTTTATCTCTATTTCTCTAGAAGGGTGTACAATACATTCTTTTTTATATCCGTCAAAGGCAGTAGGAACATGGACAATATCTGGCATAGTACCAATGTAGAGAAGCCACAGTCTGGTCTATGGAAGGCAGGTCAGCAGTAAGTCAAAAGCTACTCTTGGCAAGATCTTCCTTATGGAATCTCTATCTGCATTCTAATACAAAGCACTTCTAACCTCTTTCAGTCAGTGGATAGGCATTTAAGGGCCGACCCTCTGCTTACTGACTATAAAAGTTATTTGGGATACTGTCATGTCTTAATATTTTTTTTCAGTATGTTGCGTATTGGTAGCCTGTCCTCACCAATCTCCATATGACATTACAACACAAATGTAATAATAACACTGAATGTAGCTGAACATTCTGTTGCTTTCAGAGGGCACTGTATCTGTCTTAGAGTGAAGAAATATGTTATCTTGAATTGTTTTCAGTTTTGTTTCAGTCGTATGCCTCATTCCCAAGTATGACAGAATATATCATGCATCCAGTCCAAAGGTATCTGCTTTTCATTTTGACAGCCTTTTTGATGTACACATATGGAAAAGATACCCACAGGAAAGAGTATTATGAAAAGCCAAAGAACTGGAACAGAAATTACAAGACGTAACTATGATACTCATACCAGTGGCACAATCACCTATCATTTGTTGTCATGTTGTGCCTTGCGCTAATCAGCAATTCATAAAGCTGAGAAAAAGAAAAAAGAATGAAACTAATATTTGTGACTGACAGGAATCACTGAAATTAGTGGACTTATTTGGGGCACTTGGTGCATGGTACAGCTTTTTTCTGTTGAAAAATAGAGAGCTGAAAAGTTTTGTTTGTTAGCAGTATCATCTAATGTTGTAAACTATCTCATGTGCAACTGAATTGGAGGTACAGTAAGTAATGGCTCAAACCCTTCAAATTGTCTTGCAGATATCCAAATCATTCATGAAGAGTAACAACCTATTGAATAAACTGATAATTGGCTCCACAAAACTGAAAAGGAACTAAAATAATGAGTATTACCTTACCTGGGTAACCTTCTCTGTTACATTGTGCGTTCGGTCTTTCACCTTAGGTGCAATAATTGCTTTCTCCGAAGAAGGAGGAGATGAAGATTTTTTTTCACTTTTGATATCTGAAAAGTTCAGTGTGAGTTGAGGAATTTTGTTGATTGTACTGTATTTGTTGAGATTTGAATCCGATGTGGATCCCAACAGACTTGACTTGATATGATTAAAAGGCCCTGAAAAATCAGAACACATATTTAGTATGCAGACAAATGCAGAGAAATAAGTTATCAGTAATGTTTAAGTGGGATATGTTAAAAGGGTAGTTAAAACCTATTTTTCACTATACTACTTGCTAATAGTAAAAATTACCTACATTTTAAAAATAACTCTATTACTAATGAGAATCAAATCTAGTATTGAATGTAAATATGACATTTCCTTTGCATATAGCCCCCAATATTTTTTATAAAGTCAGTGGATTGCAAAGTACATAATGCATCCATGCTTACTTGTTTTCATTGTACTGGCTATGCTGGTATGCTCCATTATAATTCTGGCTGAATATAAAGACTATGTTCTCATTTGTTTATAAAAGCAGAAATAGGACACACGATTATATAAGAGTGTCTGGACTGAGCAAAAGGCTCTATTATCATGTCTGTACTGTTGCTCATGCTTACATGATAGTTCAAAAACACCTTTTGGTAAACTGGAAAATGGAGTAGACCCCTGCTCTACCCCTGTTGACTCATCAAGTAACTCCATACTTAATCAACGGAAATATTAACCTAATATTGTCCTAAAAGCCTTTAATTTTGGAGTATCACAAGCTCACAAAATGTATTTCTTCAATTGTCATTACCAACAAAATATTGAAAACAATAGGGATACCCATAGGTAGAATATTAATGGAGTATTTAATATGCACTTAAACATCTTATACTACTTTAGTGCATCATGATAGTTAAAAAATACAGAGTTGGTATACTTCATGAGGTACATACCCATTATAATTATTCTTTTCAATATTGAACAGAGTTCTTTGTACAACAAGAAAGCAATATAACTGATCAGTATACTTGTTTTGTACTGTCATCATAAAGCTGGTCCAGAAGCCAAAAATATTCATAGTAAGGAAAATTTTCTTTTGAGAATTATACTGGAAAAAAGAACTATAAAGATGTTTAGACAGCAAGAGCTAGATCCAGTTATGGATGTAAGAAAAAATCCAGGTCTTGCAGTGTGGGATCAAAAGGTATTTCTCAGATCCACATGAGAACCTTACTGCATCCTAATTCTAGTATGAGCAACAATGCAATGTTTTTTCTTCTACTGTTTTTTGAGGGTTTTATTTGTCTTCCTGGGAGGGAAAAAAGAATGGATGCTATGATTCAGGAACAGCCAATGGGACAGGATTGGGCCTATGGGGTAAATTGCAGAGTCAGCTGTGGAACAGCTGGATTGTATTTGCAATGTGTGAACTAGTGAAATTCAAAGCAACCAGCTGCCTGGAGATAGCTGTGGGGAAATGCTTCAGGCAGTGCTGAATTCTATTTTTTTTTGTAAAATTCTTTAAGTGGGGGGCTGGTCTTCCTTCACACCTGGCTTAGAATCCTTGCTGAAGAACCAGACTTTTAATTTGCTTTCTTAGCTTAAAAGGATTTATACACATGCTTTCCACCTCTGAAATTCACGCTAATTATATGTTAGTCTGGGCCAGAGATAGAAATGCTCTACTACTCCATTTCAAATTGTGCCACTGTGCAGAAAGGAATTCAAGATGACAAGAGAGGGCACAATGCTCTAGACTAACAGTTCGGATGTTCCCCTGGAAGAGATCAATCTGGTGGTTCTGCTCTCAAGACTTTCTGTATTTTGTCCAAAGATCATTTGATGTAAGATAAACAAAAATTTCTAGATGAGTGCTCTAACCACTAAACCACAAAATCAGTCCTTCTTTTTCTCCTTAGAACCTGGTATATTCTTTGTGGAACAGCTTCACTGGAAAAAGGAAGAAAGCACTACCTTTCTCCCACAAGGAATGCTAAAAAGCCTGGTACTGAGGACACTGCCAAGGAATTGGAATATTGTGCTTGAACACCTTTTGGCCCAGGTAGGACCTGAATCCATCTTTCACATCATCTACATGAGTCTATTAAAAAGTGGTGTTCAAAATAAACCAGGGCTCACAATCTCCTCACAAATCAGTGAAGTGGTTAATCTGGTTGGCACGTGCTATGTACGTATGGTCAGACTGCAGTTTTTCAGCTCTACTTCCCTACATAGTTGTAACAATTAATAGTTTTTGAATATTGAGTAGTCTTACACATGAGCAGGGTATCAAGTTGGGGCCATTTGTCAGATGAACAAGATTCTTGATACCTAAGGAACTCAAAGGTAAGAGGGAACTAAGGGAGCTTAGGCAAATCCATGATTAGATAGTAGATAAGATTTTTTTTTTTAATAGTAACTTTATAGATGCTTAAGTTGCATTGAAGTTTTGCTTTCTGGGATTTAAATCTTTTATTGCTTCTATTCCAAAGGGAATTACTCTCTCCTTCACTACCTAAGACTCATGCCCTAGTGTGTAATATTAGACTTAAGTTAATTGCACATGAGAATAAAACCTTGCTTTTTTTAATCCACCTTCTTTTGCTTTAGAAAGTGGTGAAAGGTATATATGTACCTCAGTGATAAATGGTAATTAATTGAAAGACATTACTAGCTTAAGTACAGCCCAGGCTGGCAGCAATTGAGCTGATACTTGACAGCTAGTGGACCTTTGCTATACTCTCATAGCAGGAAGCAGAAAAAGAGGGCCATAACAAATCACAATCACAATTGACACTAATTGGCACCCTGATTGACAGTTTCAGCAGAGTGGCCAGGAATTGAATAAGCAAGGAGAATGACATGCTTCTGCCTACCCTACAAAGGAGATTCTTTAAGGTTAAGTTTGAGCTCCCCATTTTTATGGTAGGATTCCATTGTCCCTGCTTACACAATGCATTGAGAAATGATTTCACTCTTCTGAGCTGTCAATCCATCATCTTTCACCAGCAGTAAATACATTTATAAAAGTTGTTTTACAGTACAGAGGCTGCATTTTTTTCCCCCAAGATTTTGCCAACATACACATGAAGCAAATGCAATGATTTCATAGTCCACGAATCACTTTACAGAATCTAGGTCATGCACTGCATGCAGTTTAGAGAGAAGACTTTACCAGGTACACACACTTTTTGTATCATGCATGAAGTTGCAAACCAGTTTTCAGACATAGTTACAAATATTGCAATTAAACTGTTCACTTTAGTAATTGTTTTCTAGAAATGGAGGAAGTCACTTAAGAATTATGTTCAAATTGCTTCCAAAACATGTAGCTCAGTGCTGGTGAATAGAAACAATTTTGTAACTGCACTAAATATTATTTAAACATGAAATTGGCAATGAAGTTCATGCATGCACATTTTAATACTACAGGAAGCTTGAAACCATACCCCCTGCCATCCAGGAACGTGAAACTAGTTTTAAGGAGACAAAAGAGGAATAAGTGAAGATACTTCCACAAGGCTCCTGATTACCAATTATTTTGTTTTTGAGATAGTTAACTGAAAACTAAGAACCTTATAACAATAGATTGTTTGTTAGTGGCCCTGCCCACTTATACATCCTTTCACAGATAAAACTCCTGGTAGCTTCACCAGAAGTTTTGCCTGTTTAAGGACAACAGCACTGAGTTAAATAACTATGATATATTCTATCTCTCTCCTTTCGTTTTTTGAATTAACAGATAAGTAAGTCAAATGACCATTTAACTATGCCTTCACTTTTTCCAGGGATTGGTAGTTAGTGCTTTGAGACAATAGTTAAGGGAATAACTATGTGTTTAACAAATATAATTTAAGTAATGCACCTGGCCCTAGAGAGGTCAGCATGAGAATGTTGCATTTGAACATTTCATACAGCAGGCAAAGTAACATGCCAAAAAGTGTGGCTGTTTGAAACACTGGAAGGTACAGTCTAGATGTATACTTTACCTTTGACATTGCGACCATTGTCTGGTTTTCAGCATAATAAAAGCGAAGAAAGAAAGATAAAAAAAGACAACTAAAATCCACATCAGAAAAAGCAGAAAATATTGCTTCAAAATGTGTATGTGGTTTGAACTGAAATATTTTTGCACCTCCTTGATTATATTATGTAGACTTCTAGTCAAGATGAAGTCACTTTGACAATTGAGAGAGAATCTGTAAAACTGTTTGGGGTAGATCAGCAGGTAGTAGGACTGAATCTAGCTAACTTGCCTTAACAGTAACATGATAAAATTGTTTATCCACAAGTCTGGTGCTGAGTTGGAGGTCAAAAGTGCTAACCCACAAAGTGGTAATTAGTCACACATAATTAAGTGAGGCTGAGGCACCCACAGCTGCAGGTGGCGGTGCAGGCTGGCTGGCTGCATGGGGCGTGGGGCTGCGCAGGCGGCCTTGCACAGACTCCCAAGCCCTGTGCCTGCCCAGGACTCACAGGAGGAAAAGTTTTTACCATGGCAGCAGGCTGAGGCAGCACCTTTCTGAGTAAATATTGGAGAAAAACTGAGGAGAAAGATATACCTTAAACCTTTCTTCAGCCTTTAGGTGCCTTTCCGCAAGGTAACAGTGGCAAAGCTCTCTGTCCTCCCAGTCACACCCAGCCCTGAATCCTCTCATGAGGTCAAACTTCTTTAGGGAGAATATTATTATTATTGTTGTTGTTATTATTATTTAATATTATTTTAAAGAAGCCACACAGGTGGATAGGTAGACGCCACCCCTATTCATGGGTGTACAATATGACCCACAGGCCGCCCTCCCTTTGTGTTGTGCCCCCTGCCTGGCTGCGGCAGCTCGGAGCGGGTATGAGTGTGGGCGAGGGCCCCAGGGGCTGGCAGGGAGCAAGGGGCCAGGCGCAGGATGCAGCCCTGCCCCTGTGCGCTGCTGGCCACTGTGACCAGCTTTACCAGCTTTCAAAGGTGCATTGGGCTCAAACTGATATTCACCTGCAGTTTTCCCCACTGACAGGCCACCGCTGAGGGCTGAGGTGGCTGTGCCCCCATCTGCCCCAGCGGCAGCCCTGTCCCTGCAGAGGGCCCGCTTCAGCCCCGCTCTGGAGAAAGGCTATGGCCTTCTCCTGTGAGGGGAATTGGAAGTGACGTTGGGCCTTGCCTGTGGTGTCATGTCACACCTGCTGCCTCTCTGACTTTTCCTCAGCTTCCTGAGGACTGGGGAGCACAGGACATCGAGCTGGGCCCTCTGGACCACGGGTGTGGGAGAGTGTTTAGTTCCTCCCAGCCTGACGCCTTTCTGTGCCAGACATCTGTAGCAGTAATGCAGATTTTGTAGGGTGAGTTAGGCTCAAAAGCCTGCTGTTTTTTCAGAAGACTGCAGGGATGTTACTGAGGTCACTTTCTGAAGACAATAAAATTCCCAAAGAGTCCCTGTGAACCTGTACCCGCCCGCAAAATCTGGATTGCTGGCATTTCAGGTGATAAGGGCTTGGCTGGAGTTTGGGTGGTGGGTGGAAGACACAGTTCTTGCTCTGCTGCTTTTGCTGTCAAATAGGCAAATTTAGAATGGAATTCAATCGAGTACACTCAAATGAATTTAAAATCCCAAATTGTCATTTTTACTGTAATACATTTCAGCATATAATGGCCACAGCTATGATAATTTTAAAGCGATAGGGAACTAGGCTCCATAAATTAATTTTACACATAAAATCATTTATAGTCTCAATTGCGTTATCTTCCATAAAAATAAATTTGACTGTGGGTGAATTACTGTAGTTAGTATTGAGCTAAATAATGCTATTCTGTCAGAACTCTGTTATGCTGATTCAGTTAATATTATTTGAACTGGAAGAGGTGGAAAAAAATTATATCTGAATCCTGAATTGCATTTTCAGACAGAGTAGCAGTTTTCAGTGGATTCAGGAAAATTCAGAATTATTAGGATCAATAAACAAAATAAAAATGGAATGGGAACTATATTAAACCTTATGCTTCCTTGGGTATTAATTTAGCCTGTTGGGACTGTAGTTTACTTTTACTTATTGTACTTTACTTTTACTTAGGGCTTTACATTCTCCAGTCCAGGATCTACAGCTTCTGCTCAGAATCTGTGAGTCCAGAGAAGATGATTTAAGCTGAATCCTGGTTGCCTAACTTACATGGATAATTTTATAGCAACAGTAAGGTTTTATGGCTCACTGTTGAGTAAGGCAGGACTTGCTGGCTAAATTTAAACATCTTTTCAGCATAAGGTGCCAAATTCTGATATGCTTGGAAGCAGATGGCATCAAGGATGGTTACTAATTCTAATGCAGTTCTGAGAGCCATTCTCTGTTCTGCTGTACTTTTTTAGAATGTGTATGTATGACCTAAACTTAGGGCCAGATTCTCTACTATTTTGTAGCTTATGCAGAGTGAAATCAGAGTGGCAGTGTTTTATCTGTTTACACTGTAAATGATGATATCACATGAGAGGCCACAGGAATTCAAATGGATTATTGACTCCTCATCGTAAAATTTATTTTCCTTAGTATTTAACATTTGAAAAATATTATTCGGTGAAATGGAGCTAGAAATTTTTGCTCCTCCACGCAGCAAGTATTAAATTATGTGGTGATTTCTGCATGAGCTTTGTACCACCATAACCAAAGACACTTGATATTCAAACTGATTTTTACACATTTTCATCATATAGCTGTATGAAGAATGACCAATTGGGAAGTGCTTTAATGAAAATAAGTTCTGAAAATAGAAATTGACAAAACAGATATCTTTAAATGTGTTTTATTTGAAAGGTTAGTTTAAATATCTAGGGAAGTTGAAAGCAAGGTAAAGCTTACGCAAAGGTCCAAAAGACAGGCCAAGGTTCAACCTTGGAGATTTTTGCCTCCACATCCTGATTTTGAAATCTTGGCTTGAATGTGAACATGAAATACAGCATAATGGTATGGTTTAGGATGGATTTAATTGAATTTTCAGGTTCATTTGAACTGAAAAAAATCAGAGTCCAAAAGAAACAGAAATGAGAAAAGAAGTATTTACTCATTATATTTAATACAGGAAGAGTAACTGGAAGGAATAATTAGTTCTGCTATTCTAGGAGTTAATCTGGGTGGCAGAGGAGCGTTCAGACTTGTATTTTAGGAGATGTACAGAAGCAAAGAGCCCTTGATGTGGACCTTCCGAAAGGCAGGAGAACTTAAAGGAATTTTACACTTGTGGTGAATGAATAGAAGAACAGGCAATCACTGAAAATGAAAATTCATTTTCTTACTAATTTATGAATCTGTACACAGTCTTCCATGACATATGTTTTTGAAATCTTAAAATATTCCCCATACGTTCCTTGTCATTTGGCTTGAATAAAAAGTATGCAATTCAAGTCATTAGACCATCAGTAGCTGCAAAAGCATTGTATATGTGGCACTTTTCTGCGAAAGCCAGTTTCAAAGGTGCCTCTCCATTCACAGGTCTTTCAAACCTCTGTTTGCTAACCTGTTTTCCAAGTTTCTCAAACTCTCTGTCTCCAACAAGAAATCATGGACCACACTCCATGACTTTGCATAATTAGGAGAGACAGTGGAAAAAGAAGACAGAGAAAACATCTTTGTAAATTTTGACGGTTGCAAGAATATACTAACACAAAGAGAAAATCACACTTACATGAATTTTACACTAAGCATTTCACCATTTCACTAAGTATTTCACTAAGTATTACACAAAGCATTTCAGTGGAGTTGCTGAGGATATTTTCTCCAGTGTGAGAGAAAAAGCATGTCTCAGTGTTGTGTCAGTGAATATACAATGTATACATTACAGATTTAAGAAAAATAAATTGATCAATCTCTGAAGTAGGATTTCATACAGTCAAAGACAGTCTAATATATGTGAGTATGGGACAGAACTGTGCATGTAATTTTAAGTTGATCACCTGATTTTTTTCCCCCAAATACCAATATTAGCTTTAGGAATGTTGGGCCTGATTTTGCTATATCCCTATACAGAAGGCAGATGGTACTCTAAGAGGAACCCCATGATTTCATTGGTCTGCTTAGACATGAAAAACAGTATTTAGTGTCAATAAGCCTGGCATATTTGGGCCCTTAATATTTTTAGTGTGCCTTTGAATGTGTACAGCTGATTATATTTAGTTTTGCTTACAAAGTGATGATAATTACTACGAAAAATTGCAATAATTCCTTTCTTAGTACATCAGAGAATACTGATTGACTTTCTATCATACCTTCACTTGCATGACGGTCCCTAAAAATGTTCTTGGGATGGACGTTAAAGCCTTCTATATCATGTACTGAAGACGCTCTCCGTATACTACAAACGCTTTCCTTTGATCTGGAATGGGTTAGTGGATTGCTTGTCTGTATCATGTCAGGGTAAAGCCTGTCCCATTGCTGTTTAGGCGATGAATGGTCAAGAGGTCCTGATATATTAACCAAAGGTGAACGTTTACTGGGTCGAATCAGTGCTTTTGTATCATCCACTTCTGAAGGACTACAGCTTTCTTTTGTAGGTGATTTAAAGTGCTTCATTGCCACTGAGTCATCGCTGTGCTTAGATGAATCGACTATCACTGCATCAGGGTCTTCCTGTGGTAAGGACTGCTTTCTGTAAGTTAACAGTCTCAATCCAGGTAACCGGAACCCAAAAAGTCTGCCTACATGTAAATACATACAAAAGAAGAAAATATTACATATTAGTTTCTTGTCATGAAAATCTGCTTTTATCACACACAGAGTGCATATTAATAGCTATAAATAATTAACCTATTCCTAATAAATTACAATGCTTAACAATGGAATGTGTAAATATGGAAACATTATGTAGCTGTAAGTTTGTTATAGTCATGGTGTTAAAGGATTTCATACTTCAGTCAGACCTAAGTTATTGAGCTCAGAATAGGGATAGCAGCATTGATTCTACAGTCTGTTTTAAAAGAGATAAGGTTATCTGTTCTGATGGTCCTTTCTAAATTAAAAAACTATGCATCTATAAAAGACTGCTAGAACATGTCAAACTACTTTGCTTGGTAGCTGTTATCCTGAAATAGGTATTTGTGGATTCTATTATTAGTGGAACTCCATGTGCTTAGAAGTATACTGCTGATTTATTGATTTATTGGCTACAAATTAAGCAGGAAAATACCAGTGCTAATCCTTCAGGAAAGAAAAATAAGTTGTGTATCAGTTTTGCCACTATCCTTTCCAATGCTTACATTTCACAGTTAAATGAAGAACTTATTTTGAATGAGTTTAAAATGAAAAGTAAAGGAACATGCAGGAAGAAAAAACAGCGACACAGCTGTCAAGCCTCCGTTGCACCTATACAATGCAATTATCTTTTCTACATTTGCATGGGTGTGGGCTTAGTTGGGCTTGGTATATTGAATGGCAGGGTAGGCTATTCTGAGTGTGTGGAAAAATTAACACCTTTGTGTAATGGTAAGAAATATCAGTAGCTGAGAGGAAGTGTAAAATATGGTGCAAATAAAGAAAACATAGAGGAAGAACTGTAAAATCTACAGACCGCCTCTCTAAAAAAACCAAACCTAGACAGCAAATATTTTAAGGTATTGTGTAATACAACTCACAGCTGGAGGCACAGGGACTTCTGATGTACAGAAAACATACTAAACAGTTTAGGAAAAGAAATGCTAAAAAAAATTAACAAAATAAAATAATTGATATAATTGAAATGATTGGAATGATCAGATGTCATTTTATCAACGGTCTGACTTATCTAATAGCTTCTTGTCACTCATCTGTTTGATACATGAATGTTTTCCACAGTGAATCAATAGCGAAATGATTTCTCAGAGGACATCTCAAAATGTCTTGTTATTCCCTCCTACTGGGATAAGAAATTCTGTTTGGGATAAGATTTCTTTTTTTTCAGTCAGTTTTAATCGCCAGCGTTTGTAGCTAGCTAATGTTCATTAATATTTAGCACTGAAATTTATCATCCCATACTGAAATATTTTGAAATAGTCTTTCATTGATGCCTATGCCCAACAGTAAGTGTAGAGCAATTGATGGCACAGCTTAATCATTTAATGTTTTAAAATGAATGTCCTATATATTTCGTATTGAATTTATTTTGAATTCTAAATGAATGGAAGTGAGAGTGCCCTGCTCTTCGTACAGGAAAACCTGTGTAAGAGCTAAAGTTGCTATACTAGATGATACCACAGGTCCATCTAGCACACTGTTGGACCTCTGATATTTTTCAGTAGTGGATACATGGAGAAGGAGTTTAAGAACCACTACATTCTGTTATTTCTCCCAGTAAATTTACTTTACTTCTGGCTGTCTGCAGTTCAGAAACTTTCTGAGCCAGAGATTGTGTTCAAACCACAAACTGAATGTTTGGTGTAGCTTTCTTCCATGAATTTGTCTCAGTGCTTTTGAAACACAGTTGTACTTTGATCTGCAAAACATCCTATAGGAAACAGTTCCATAATTTTAGCATACCTTTGTGAAAAAGTACTTCCCCTTGCTTGCTGTAAACTTGTTGCCTTGGGGAGGGTGCTAGTTCTTATGATATGAAAAATAGCTAATAGTTGCTCCCTTTTTGTAGTCTCAATAATGTTTATAGCTTTTCATACATCTGTTGCATTCCTCTTTGTATACCTCTTTTCCAAGCTGAAGAATGCTAGTGTAACAACTGTATTGTATACCTCTGATCATCCTTCTCACTCTTCTCAGTTCCTTTTCATTTCTAATGTAATAATTTTTGACAGTGGCCTGAGCTACTCCCAGACTCAGGGATCAATGCAGTGACATAACAGCTTTTTGTTTTGATCTTAGTTCCTTTCTGTATAATTCCTAATATTTGATTGCCTTTTTGAGTTATCTTCCTAGCCTGTGCTAATTTAAGATATTTTCACAACAGCTGAGAGATTTCTTTCTTGATTGATAACAGATAATTTAGTCTCTACTATTACGTTTGTAAAAAATTTCGTTTGCTGTTTTATCACTTGGCCACTCAGTATCATAGGATATGTCTGTAAATCTCATATCATATTCTGAATAGTTTTGTGACATCTGCAAACATTCTCACCTCACTGTTTGCACCTTTTTTATCCAAGTAATTGAAAATGTATTAAATAATAAAGAACCTGTGAGACTCTACTGATAACATCTCAGTATTTAGAAATCTGGCCATTTATTTCCACCCTTTTTTCCCTAGTTTAAAATATAAATCCATGTAACAATCTTCTTTTTTTTCCTTGAAAATTTCTGAAAAAGCTTGTTGAATTCCAAATATTTAGCATTGAATCTGTTACTCTAATGCATATATGCACACAACAGTACAGTAGACAGAAATCTCTATTACATAAAACCAGAGTCATGCATGTTTTAAACAGCAGCTAGAGATGCCAATTTTCAATCTACACAGTGATATTCAGCAGAGTGCACCTTGGTAACATGCATATTTCCTCTAACTTACTAAGTATACTTGAACAAATTGCTTACAGTTGAAATTAGTGAAGTACATTAAAAATTATTTTATTTTTTTTAAATGCACGTAGAATTGAGTTGTAAAGCAGTTTATAAATCAATTTTGAAAGCTTATTGCATCAAAAGTGAAACAAATACTATAATTCTTTTTTCATCAATTACATTGAACTTCTTAAAAATACCATTCATAAGGTTTTCTGGCATTAGACACTGTTAAAGGCTTTTTGCTGGCACTCTGTTTTAGTCATATTCATGGTGGTGCAGATGGTCTTTTCTGCCTCACCAAGTTAATATGACCATGTTATACTGCATTACTGATTTAGCTGTCTAACTGCAGTTCAGCTGGAAAGAATGCTCAGTGAGAATTTTGCTTCTTGCTAGGACTCTTGGGCATGAAATAGAAAACTTAAATGAGTAGCTTTTTGCTATTCTTCTATAAACTGTAATAAATGGTCTCAAAGTTAAAATCCCTATTTCCTGCTTTTTAATTTGAATATTCTTTAGAGGAGGAGTAGTGTTATTCTTCTTCAGTGTATAGATAATGAACTATATGATATGTTGGACATTCAGCTCTCTCCTGCAGTACTGCAGCTAAAGCTATCAGGAGGCCCATTCAGAATTTGTCTAGTTTACATTACACTTCCTTGCTCAGCTCAGTAATAATACAATTTGTCATGAAGCAAAATTCATGGCCCCAGGCCTGCTGTCCTAGAAGGGTCAGCAGAAGCTTTGCTGGCATACTGTTTATGGGCTAAAATCTTTTGTTTGAAAGTGGACAACCCCTGCTTTGTGTAGATGTGATGTCAGAGCAGATTTATCTTGGCTTACAATACTAAAATGTTTTTGAGATGCAACTAGCTATTTACTATAAATATACAGATAAGGTTACATTAAAATCCTTATGTTTTATTGACGTTGAAGACTCGATTGCCAAGTTCTTCTTAATGCTGAGTCAAAGATTTCTATAATTGTGGCCTGCTAGGAGCAATTGAGGAAAGCATTTGAGTCTGAGTCACAATTCCAGGCTTACATTCCACCTCCTCTTTTCAAACCTTGCTTCACTGAATAAGTAATTTGCAAATGAGTTAACCTGTTGGTTGCATTTATTCTCTGTGCCATCTCAGCTAACCCTTAGAGTTTCTAAATAGTAGAACTCAGTCCAAAAATATACTGCAGATAAGAAAAGACACTTCTAAAGTGTTCGCAGATATAGTTATCTCCAAAGTCCCAAATTCAAATCGACTTTCCTTGCCTTCTGAAAGCCTTTTTTAATTCTGTCTCATGTTTTGGGAGATCAAAGGAGAAGATATTTAGTATTCATGGAAATAAAATGTTTTGGTTAATAGTTTTGTGAAAAAAGTGTAAGAAAAAAACCTACCTTGATAAGAAAAATTAATAGCCTTGCTTTTTCATAAGCATTGAAATGTAAAATGTTAATGTTAATGGAAAATTGCAATTCTTAAACACTAAATACCATCATATAGAATTTTGTAGCAGGGGGAAAAAAAAAAGAAGAATGAAAATTTGTTCCCAAAAGACCTTATTAACAGTTACGATCATGGTTGCAAATTTCCTGCCCCATCAATACAAATTTCATTTTGAAAATGGGGTATTCCAGCAAAAACATATCTGAATAAGGATTTCTTTAGTAATCCAATACACTTGCGTGGCAAGTAATTCCCTTATCTGTTCTGTGCAAGCATTCTGTAACAAGGAAGGGAAACGATATTTGGCCTGAGTATTGCCTTGCTACAGTGAAGGTGCTCCTCACACTTCTAGTGATGAAAATGTATACTTGCATACTAAACACAGTGGCAAAGTCAGAGAAACGCCTACAGCTGAGAGAGCTTTGCTTTCACTACAATTTCTTCAGTTGTTTTAGGATTACTGGTAGATGCAATGTGCTATACCAAAGTCTGTTTAGCCCATGTCAATGCACATGGGATTCCTGGTTTCCTATCCTGAGCACTGCAGAAGGGTAGCCTTAAGAGATAGAAGCTGGGAGGTCATGATGGCTCTTCAAAGAATTGCTCAGCCGGTTTTTGTAGCATCTCTGGTAGCATTGTTACTTTCATGCTGATGCAGAGAAATAGTTATCCAGAAACCAGTATCTGAAGCTGCTTTCAGATAAGTCAACTAAAGGGAAAAGAATTGGTAGTTGGTCTCACGCTCCGTAGCTGGGAGCTAGATTTAGTCTATTAGACTCTCAACCTTCTCTAGATTTAGACTTTCCAAAATCAAATCAAAGGAGCTCAAATGCACAAAAAGTTTGCACAAGATAAATTAGAAGTGAGGTGTAGAAACTGTCAGAACCATTTCCTGGTATGACGTACCACCTGTCCTAGGCTGAGAGCTAAACCAAACTCTGAGCTGCCCATGTTCCAGTACAACCTGTTAACTGTGGTAGAGTCTTGGATAGTTTTATCATAGTGGATGACTGGTCCAGCTATAATATGAAACATATGTTACTTTTTCAGTATATAAGATTAAAGAATACAACATACATATCCACCAAGATCAATCCATTCTAAACAGAGAGATTTCCTTGACAAGGGCAGGTAAGGTAGGTCGATTATGACAGACTATCCTCCAGAGCATGGGTTAATTCAACAATACTCTTGTTCTGAAAGTTCCCCAAACAATGAGCAAAATTACTTTCACAAAAGGAGCACAAGTCAGCTCTTTGCTGAAAGATTTTCTGATAATTGAATGCCTACTGTCAAGGAATTTTCAGGATTTACAGGCAATCATTGAACTGCTGCTCAAAGGCTTGGAAATACCATCTAACAACTCATGCAACAGACTGAAGGAAACAATTGCTTTTGAGAAATGGAATCCCTAAACATTGACAGTCTAAAATAGCAGCAAATACTTGAATGTACTCTATGCAAACACTGAGGCATGTGATGCTGCCTTATTTTTGGTCTGGGCTCAGCAGGCCTTAGAACAGAGAATTACAGCAAGAGCCAATTGTGGTTTTTTTTCAGTTCTTTTCCCCCAAATGTAAGGAAGCTTATGTAAGTGGATTGTTTTCTTGCTCTGCTCATTAAATAATCTTAATTTCTTTTCAGGCAGGAAAAGGAAGGCATATCTAATTATTAACTTTAGAAGCTTAAATTTATAATTCTCAGATACTGCATACACACATTTTTTTATCCTCTGGTATGGTCTACTTTAATTTTGGCACTTCAGTTCTTCTTTTAGTTTTCTCTAAAATTTACGGTTGCACTTGAGTTCTATCAGTATTAGTAACAGCAATCTTCTTTATGTTCCCTTGTAAGTGAGAAAGTTGTTTTATCTCTGTGCTGGTGATGGCACATTTTTGTCTTCAGGCTCTACTTCTCCTAAAAGGTACTATTGAGAATGGCTAAGAGAATAATATGGTTCCAAATCCTCCTGTCTACACATAGGCCTCTGAGGTAGCCTGTCAAAACATGAAGGGAATGAAGTCTCTGGCTACATGTAGGGCTATGCTGTGTGTGGTTGACCAGTGAATTTAGTCTGAACAATGTTCTCAGGGTCTCCCTCAAAAGACAGAATAGTTATATCCTTGGATGTTAATATGAACCCGTACATTTACCTGTCTGGTTTTCTTCCCATTTGTTGATAGAGATGTCATTTTATTAGATCTTACTCATTATATTATGATTATAGGAGTTACAGTGTTTTTGTGAAAAAAAATATAAGAAAAAAGAATTTTTGGTCCTCTCAGAAAGAGATTTTACTTCTTGTATTTCTATTTCTTAAACATAATTAAAAGTGGAAAAGAAGAAAAAAAACAATAACTGCAATGAAATAAAATAGCAAGCATCACAACAAATATGTGCAAAGAATTTGTCAACTAGCACAATATTTTGCTGTCTTGCTGAGAATATGGTGGGGTTTTTGGTAGGTGGAAAAAAGAATTCATTCTATCTATTAAATCAAGTTCTCAAGAAATTCTCAACCCTTCATCACCTTGGTTGCCAGACTTCATGGAATAAAAATTATTGCTTTTGTCTGAGACAGGAAGCCTGAAGAAGTTCTCTTTATGTTTTAACTCTGAATTTATATGCCACTACCAAATTCTGCAGTGTGTTTTGTCTCATATATTGATTGAAATTTTTTTATGCTCTGCATACAAGAACTTTCAGTGATAATAAGCTGAAAAGTATCACTACATTTGGATTTTATATGTCATATAATTATACTAAATTTAATAGTTTAGCTGTTATATCTATAGTTTTGCAGAAATAAGTATTCAGAGAGTGGGAGCAAGAGCCATATTTTGACTTGCACTCTTCTAGAATTATATAAAATGTAATGAGATCTTGAAATAACAGAACCAGAAAAAAGCAATAAAAGAACTTTAGCAGATAGAATTTTAAAGATAGATTTACCTGAAGAAGAGCCACTTGAAAGCTTGTTACCATCTGAAATACAATTAAACTAGATTTACAAAAAGCTTTAGCTTAAAAAGAAACAGATTTAAAAAATAAACAGACTATTAAGAAAAGAAGGTAGAATATCAAATTTCCACACGTTTTAGAAGCAAATTCAGGTCGCTTGAATTCATATATAATATACGTAATCTGCAGAAGAATTGTTCTAAAAGTACATTGCCTTTTTATTCGGAAAATTTAAGAACTATTCCATTAAGAAGTACTTAGATAATTACTAAGTTTGTCACATAGATCAATATATGTTTCCAGTTACCAAGTTTTAAAGTTGGCTAATGTTTCAGACAGAAAACTGAAGTAGATGTATCCAGACTAACGTGCTATTTCTTATGAAATGGAACCTCTTCTAATTTCTTAGTGATCATTCCTTTGCTAGGAAATGCCAATTTTGTTTGGAAGAAACTTATTGAAAAGTGGAAGAATTAATAATCTCCTTAGGAAGAATAGGCTTTATTCACTGACACTTTTTCAGAGCATGACCTTAGAGAAGTTTCATATTCCTGATAGGGCTCACTTATTTCATGTCTTCATGGGAAGGACTCCTCAAACTATGTGTTTTTTCCAATTGCTTTCAGGCATTCTTTGAAATGCCCAATTTGCCTGGGTGCTATGCTCCTTAATATAGTCAAGTAATAATAATAGGATTCTATCCCTAGAAATAAGACACAGTGATGGTAAATTCCCTTATTTTTATCTATAGATCTATTTTGTTTGCTTACCTTCAAATAATGTCTACTCCATGTTGAATAATATAAATAACAAAACCTATTCCTTATGACCAGTGTCCATCTGAAAGCTTCTCAAAGCCATTTAAATATTTTTTTCTGCTATCTAGTAGAGTCCTCTTCGTCTAAGCTTGAGATACCCTGATAGTTTTGATTTATCCCTCTTCAAGGTTAAACTCTCAAATTTAACAAGTGCACGGATGTGTTAGGTTCTCTGTGCTAGTTCTTATTATGAATAATAAAGACATATTTGTCTCTCTTCCATCAGAGAATGATGCAAAACTCACTGCCTTTATACTTTCCTGAGGGTATGTATTATAATGATGTGGGATGACTTTGCAAAATCATTATCCTAGACTTCAAGTTACGTCACAGAACCCACCTGTTTTAAATGTCCTGAAAAGAACAAATAGGAGACCTGTTAAAAATGGATAAAAATATAGGACTGGAAGAAACCTCCTGGATCTTGTTCAATCCAAGAATCCTTTTCATACTCACTTCTCATACTTACTGTGCATTTATTTAAATAGCAAAAGGAAAATTTGCAGGGTCTCTGCATAGCCAGAGTATTGTCAGCTTGTGTGCCTTTTCCTGTCCAGTATGCACAAGTCACCTACACTGAAAGCTACCAAAAGCTGTGTCATTCCCTCTTTTTGGTTTGTAATCTCTTTAAGCAGAGATTGCCTTTTTTTTATTGAATATTTGTACAAGATATAGCACAATAACTCTGTGATCCTAGCTGGGAGAGGCTGTAATGCAAACAGCTAATTACAGTGGCTAGAATCCAGGGAGGCTTCCTTTCTAATCAGAGCCCCAACAGTAACCGTCATGAGGAAATAGAAATACAGCCACCCCACTTGTATTTCTCTGTCTGTAAAAGAAAACTAATAGAATTTATTTATCTTAATGGCGGTTCTGTTAATTAGGCAGTTAGGTATTTGTAGAGCACTGAAGGTGAAAGTACCAGAGGTTCTTCTGTCTTTTACTGGTGATTGCTGTTTGGCTATATTCCTTTGCTAAGAGTTCAACACTGTCTCAGTTTACCTAACATTCACTGTAATTTACCTTGGAGACAAATACACATATTGACACTGGGGTTGTCAGAACTATGCAGCTGGTTGGCTACATAGAAACCTTTGTCCTCCTGGACACAATTTTTCTTGACTAGCCCTCACTTATGATGAATTTGCTCCCAGTGGTGCGGCTAAAAATAAGACTCTGTACAAATTTCTCATTACTTTTTGGGCAAAGTCAGGGGGTTACTATTGCTTATACGTGCCATGTTCTATGTGGCAAACTTGTATGCATCAAACAGTATACAATATTTCATGACAATGTTGTTGTCCAGATATATTTAGAAAAAAATATATGCTTGCCTCTCACTAAACTGCTATGCTTACTTATATAGCAAAGTGCTCTGCACAGAGGAAAACAAATACCATTTTTTGAGTTAACTCTTTGACTTAAAGGAAAGACCTGATTTGAATTTCAGTGGTGCTTGTTTTATTTGTAACTTCAGTGGATGCAGTGATCTCTACTCCTGAGATGTAACTCCATTGCTAGAAACAGGATAGAGGCAAACTTGGTGAAGTGTAAGCACCTTGAAGAATCTCCTTGCTTGAAAGGTGTTCTGATTATGGTTTCAGCTGTTTTAAGAATATTATTAGCCTGTTCATTTTGTTTGAACCTTATCCAAAAAGTATGCATTCATTGGATATATAACAGATCCTCTCATTTCCTTTAGAGGAAGAAACCCAAGAAATTATTCCAGGGTGTCCTTAATAAGCTTATAGATTTTGAAGTGATAAAATGATAAGACAATCCTCAAATATCTCTCTTCGGCAGAATGCAATTGTATGCTTAATCAAATAACTTTCTGGGCTTTTTCCCATGAGGTAATGAACACTGTGTTTGGGAACCAGTATTAGCTTATAGGTTAGTACTTTTAGCTAGTCAAAATGTTTTGAAGTTAAATGAATAAAACTTGTGATACAGTTACCTCATCTGACTTTAGCTATTTTAGCCTACATATTAATAGGAGTTTTGCTTTAGACAGGACTGGAGTAAATGTTAGAAAAAGCACTTATAGGTCAGTAAAAAGGCAGCATGCTCTAGGTGGGGCAGAAAATGAAGACAACTCAGAATTAAAGTTCTGAGAGGTTTTTCTCATCTTGTGCATGTGTGTACATTACAATCCCACAAATGGTCTACTTTAAGTAGAAAAATTATAGCTACATTCTTCATATTGAAGTCAGTATCCTCAAATCTATGACTTTCTGTCAGTGTGAAATGGCTGTTAATTTTCTCTGTGTTCAATCTGTGTCATGATTGATTTTGATATTTTGCAGTTATTAGCTTTACAGACGCAAAGTATTTGACAGCTTTGAAGAACAGAATCAGGTGCCAGGAGCAAATAATAATTTATTCCACTAGTTCCGTAAATTTCTGTAAAAATTCCTCATTAAATTGGTGGAGTGGATGAACATGCCAGATTGGAACATTTGACAGGTTTGGGAATAGAATTGGACACTGAAGTTCCCTTTCCTCAACAGATGATTTAAAAGCCGTATTTATATACAGAAGTTATAGTAGCTTAACACTTTATAATAAAGAGTTTAATGAAGTCTGTACAACACACTGTACAGGAATTCTTATCTCATTTTGGTTAACAACTGTTACTAGTAGACAAATTTAAATGATAATTTAGTAGCGTTCACAGAGTTTTTTTGCTAAACTGGTATAAAATCACATCTCTTCTTAATTTAGTTCATTGTCGAAAATCTATAGAAAGCTCTTTTTTTTTTCTTTTCCAGTGAATCTAACAGGAGGGAGTTCTCTTTTTCTAAAAGCATCTTGCTAAATACCATTATTTATGCATTATTTCAGTTGGAGTTGAAAATTTTATACAACTTTGGCAAATGATTAGATTAATGAAAACTTATGAACAACACTTTTGGGAATAATTTTTTATCATCGTAGTGACAATCAAGCAAATGGTAGTGTCTTATCAGATGTGACAGAGAACAGTCCATAAGAACTGTTATAGTATGAGTATATCCATTTTTAGGGCTTATGTAGCTCAAAACTTTAGAACTTAACACTTTAACATGCTAAACAAATATCCTTTCACTTAAAAAGCAGGTATTTATGTCTTCAAGCATTTCACAGATAAAGTGAGGTGGGGTAAAGTTATTAAGTGTTTTTATCTTTGGGTATAGAAATTAATTTCTGGAATTATAAAACATTTACATGATCTAAGAAAAGGCAATGCAAAAAGCAAACAAACTTATTAGAAAAGCCTTGAGGTAAGAATGAATAGAATTCTCATATCTGAAAATGAGACAAAATTTAGAAAGAGTGATTGGATGATGAATGGACAGCTATAGCAGAAATCAGTTTCTGTAAGTCTCACTTTAACTGCACATTGTACAAATATATCCTCACCGAAGAAGAGGGTGTTACCCAGTCATGGAATAAGTGCTTACAGAAGAAATTTCCTGACCTCTGAATATAAAGATGGGACAGATATAGCATTAAATAAATTTGGTTGGAATTTTCAACAAAAAGATATGAAAAATGTTTTGGGATTTTTTTTTCCCAAAAAGGCTTTCCTTTTTGGGAATATATGAACAAAGACTTCCTTTGTTTTACTAGTGAAATGGCGCATACTGAAAAATAGAATTGTGGCAAAACACAAAAGCAATGAAACAGAAAAGAGTGAAAAATCAGCTGGCTGTGATTTAGTAGATCTTTACAGATCTGGTGCATGCTAGGATTTTCCAAAATTTAGCTATTTGATTATACAAATACTGGTCAGACTGCCATAGAGAACTGATGATAAATTCTTGCAAGGAAGAATAAAGGGAACAAAAAGATCAGCTGAAAGGATTTTTACACTGCTATTGTGAAGCCAGTATCTTCGCTTTTCACATTACTGCCTATTCAGCTTTTTGCTGCATATGAGATAGGAGCTCTTGAGCACCAGACTAGAAAGAATTCTATTTATACTCAAATGTGGTCATCAAACTCCTGGCAACATACTGGATTTTTTTTTTAATAATCTATTATTATCATAATCTGCCAAGCCAAATGCTGAATCAGAACCTAGCTGTGTTAGCCATCATAATGGCACATAACAAAAGACAGGATCCCTGTCCCAAAGAGCTTACAAATGCAGTTTAAAATATCTGTCAGTATTCAGCTGGTAAATTTTTAATTTTCTGCCTATCCAGAACTAAATGTAGTCTCTGAGCTCAACATAGCAAATGTCAGTTGCCTTCCATAGGTCTTTAATATGTTCAGAGGGCCCTCAGCCCTTTAACAGATTGAAATCCCTCTTTTCTGTTAGAGCCTTTGAAAATAGAATGCACTGTGTGTACGGCATGAAATACTTTTTTCTTACATTGTTAGATTTCAGTCATGAGGAGCACTGTGGTAAGCGGTCTTGTTCAAAACTGTTGGCTGCAGCTAGCAGGATAGATGCTTTTAGAAAAGGGAAAGGTTTTTCAAAGTTACACTTGATAAATTTGATGTCAACTCTTAATAAATCAATTAGAGGAAGAATGATAGTATGGAAGAGTTATCTTATTTTCTAAGGTCAGGAAAACAACTGTAATCTTTTTGTTTCCTATTCACATTTAGTTCTTCTCTCCTGCAACCTGACTCAGTCATTTTTATTTGCTCTCACGTTGAAAAGACATTCTAATATGAGAAAACTCAATCTAAGCAGCTCTGGAAAATCTCTCATGATCTGTGTACTTCTGGGTAGTAGATGTTAACACAATCTGAAATCTTTTGTCTTTTGTCATTAGCAGTTGTTTGTCAGAGATGTATTGCACTTGTTATATGGCTGGTTCCCTCTCTATTTTTATTCTCTAAATTGGTTACTGGATTTGAAGGGATTTTGTTTCTTTGCTTTTTTTTTTTTTTCCTGAACCCGTACCCATTACTGTCTGTCCATTTTGTGTGTGATCCAATGAAAACAGGTCACCTGCTTTACCTGTTGATGTATGTTCTAAATAGAGTAAGATGATGAAAAACTAACTTCCTCCTACAGAATCTGCTGTTTGCCTTTCTTATGGTGGGAACATGACTTTAAAAAGATTTTTTTAGGGGTAAACAATCCACCTTTTTTGTGACTTCTTTTGTTGCTTATTGGTTTCTGCCTTTCCTAAATTTCAAAGCTTTTGTTTGTTTGTTTCAATTCAAATCCATCACTGGACTGTACACAGTATCTTGCAGTTATTTCTGGATGTTTTGCACAGGTTGGCCTCTTTCTTGAGAATTCTCTCTGCCAAGAGGAATTTTTGGCTACGTAGCATATTTTGTATCACCATTCTTCCCATCCTGCCCACATAACAGTCTGCTCTGAAACCACAAGCAACTAGGTAGGAGTAAGAGCAGCCATGTGCCTGCTCTAGTTTCTGCCAGTTTCTGGCATCTGGCTGTACCCACTAGCAGAAAAATGATTCAAGTCACCTTTCTTTGCCTCCTTTTGCACCTTGACCTTTCTCTATTACGTACTGGGCTTGGAGCCCCACCTGTTCATTTTTTCAAGAACTCTCAGCAAGGAAATCCCCTGTGAATGTCAGGCATAAATACTGTAAAACAAGAGAAGGATGTTTTGACTAAGTGCTTTTTTTGTGGATGTCCTCTTTAACAGCTTTTCACTTTAAAATACGGCCAGTGACAACACTTGAAAATGCACAGTGATGTATCGCAGATAGCAGGACAAAAAGCTCTTTTTCAGGACGTGAAGCTCTTTTTTTTTTTCCTCCCAATTGATATTTTACCTTCTGTTTTGTCAATAAAATGACATTAAACATGGACCAGCTGAACAATTTTATTTTTTTTAAACCAGGAAGTAAAGTGTTCAAAATTCACAAAATCATGGCATCCTGAAATAGAAACAGAATATGAGTGGTGTTTACTTGATGTAATTTTTATAATTTTTTTTTCTGATGCAATTTTATTATTTTTTCTGATACCCCTTAACGGGATTTTTACCATAACACTACTAGAAAAAGAAAAGTGTTGATATCTCAAGACAAATGAAAAATACTGCTGTATTGGTTATTTTAAAAAAACCCTGCAAAACTGAATAAGAAAAGGAAGTATAAAAGCACAAGATTTTAAATATGTATTGTAAAGAATATTTATAAAGGCTCTTCTAAAAACATGTGATATTTGGTGAACAATAATTATTTGCAGACTGCTAGTTTCCAGTAATGGGAATTTTCCTTTCCACAGTCTTATATCTACTGCCATTGTAGGGTTATGTGGCCATAAGTGGAAAGACTTTGGCCTACCTGGAGTGATTCAGTCAGAGCTCTTTTTCAATGCTTAATGAAAATAGTATTTTTTAGTATCCCAATTAGTTATAGAAATAAATTTCAATCTTTAAAAAATGTGAATGATTTGGCAATATTATGGGGGGACTTCTTGTTTATTTATTTTTCAATAGTCACAGAGCTTTGAGTGAGATCCTATGCATTTTGTCCAGAAGATACAGTGCAGAAAGTCTAGATTATGAAGAATGGCAAAGACTGCTTTCATCAGAAGGAACCTGGTAATGCTGTTATATGCACAGCTACAGGCCTGCTCCTTACAATCTTCTCAACATAACTAGCAGAAAAAATAATGCAGCATGTCATCACTTCCCATAGTGCATAGTGCTTTCATTGGGAAAGTTCTCCCCTCGCTTCTCACAGTGAAGATCGTACCAGACTTTGTCTCCTGTCTAGAGAAAGCTGAAGTGTTGATTTAACAATCAGAAAACTTAGGTTCTAGGTCCCTTTATCGTACTAACATTAAAGATTATTACGCTGTGAAAAGGTGTTTTATAACTGCTGCTGAGCCAGCCAGGGGAGAGTGTTAATGCTCACTGTTAGAGCATGCTGTACTTTACTAAGAGCTTGTACAAATGGGCATGTGTTCTGGGAAATCTTGTAGTAAGAGCAGATTATGTGAGTGCAGATGCAAAGCAGAAGGATCATGTGCTGTTGCTGCACAGAGTGAAGGTCAGCAAAAGAGCACACGTTCTACAGATAGTGGGACAGAAAACTACACAGTCTAGCTGTATAAGAAGTGGACTTTTGTTTTGTGTAGAGTTTTCTGATTTTGACAGTACTTATGTTCCAGGAATGAAAACAAAAACATTTCCTGTATATCCAAAAACCCCCACATCCTTCAAGCCAATCTGAATACTTCAATTTGATAAAATCAGGCTGTTTAATTATGTTTTAACTTTTTTTTTTCATGTTTTTTATTTTCTAGTCTAACTTAATCAAACCTTGCACCAACTATTTTTTATTTGGAAAGGAAAATAGAAGTATTCAATTTTGAATAGGCTAAGATGAAATATTTGGGCTATATCATAATTTTTTTTTGCAGTTTTCTGTTCATAATCCATTTTTGTCAAGGGTAAAGCACTTCTGTGAAATGTTTTGCTTTTAATGAATTTATATTTCCTAGCAGTACTCACAAGATCCATGCTGTTAGTACTACCAAAGTTCTGATAGATTATCTTGCCAAATTTATAACAGGTTTGCTACATTTAACTTTGTATCGTTTTGAATTCTATCTTAAATGAGTCAGGCAATGGGGATTGCATCATTTCTTTGGTATCATTATTGCCCAGGTTAATTACTGTTGCAGCTAAGAGTAGAGGTAAGCAAAGAACTTTCAATGAGTAACTTACGATTTGCAAGTTTGCATGGCAATATTGGCTTGCACTTCTCGGGAGATGCCACATTCTCTTCATCTGTTACATACTCAAAGTTAATAATAAACATCATTGCTACTCCCTCTTGATTTTTCACTGGAATTATGTGGGTGTTGCAAATGAAGGTAGATCCTGCAGATGGAGAAAAAAAAAGAAAGAAATACATAAATGAAAGGAAACTTGATTATTTTTTCATTCCAGTAATTTCAGATACACCAACAGATAGTGAAGAATACTTCTTTGAATTTAATGACTGAACATGAAACACACTAGTCTTTAATTTAAACAGGAACATTTGCATAGAAAGAAATACATCTTTTGATAATTTATTAGATTATTACCTCTTCCAAAAGTTCTCTCCTTTAAAATGTCGATTTTACTTTTTGTCTTTTATTCACTGGAAGTACGTATATAGACAGACCTGCAATATGGAGACATTTAGCACCAAAAGTAGCGATGCGAACACTGTTCCAACCACAACACTAGTGAAGAAAGCAGAACCCTATTCTTCTAAATGTCAAACATTCTTCAAGCTTTTGGTTCTATTACAACAGGATGAATCATGCATTAAATATTTATGGGTGTAAATATATCACTATTCTTATTTTAGCTCTCAATCTTTTGGGGGCTGTATAATGTTGTTTAGGTTTGTGTTAAAAATGATATTTGTTATCTGATCCTATGGAGTTTTATATTCTATCACAAAAAACTTCTCAACTGTGCTAATAATTTTCAATAATCTTCAGAAGTATTTGACTTAACTGTTATATACAATTTGAGGTATGAATTTAAAAGTATCCTAATTTTCATATACATGGAGCATACCCACATTATACTGAAATGAATAGAAGGTGGAATTTCTCAACACCTCTGGTACTCGGGGTTTTCTTGTTCAAATGCCTAATTACAGATTTAAAGAATTCTTTGTGTTAATTCTTCCAGTATAACTCTTAAGAAGTTTCATTTGACAAGGTCATTAGTTTTGATTTAATTCCTTCTATTAAGCTAATAGAACACAGCAGTTCCAAAAATAATGTGATTGCTGTAAGCAATACAATAATGTGCTAAAAGCTTCATGCAAACACTACTTTCCATGATAACTAGGGACTGGTTTAATGTACATCATCTGCAATTTATGCATTCAAATGCAGTAATCACTGAAACTTGACAGGCTGTGTGATTTGACAAAAACAGATCCTGATCTAGGTTACACAAGAATTTTTATTTATTTATTTTATTTTTTTTTTTTCATTGAGGAGAGAGATAGTAAAGATTTATATCATTATAACCAACATCAGATTCTGGCTACTCATATTTAATGTAGTACTTGCTATAATGTGGTATATATGGCAGTTTGAGCTATGTATAACATTGACATGCTGGCCTTTCAAGTTTTGCAGCTGTACCTTCAATCCATTTAATAAAACAGTTAAGCTGTGGCACTTGCCACAGTTGCCATGGTTACAAGCTCAATGACTTTAGTAAACAGAAAATAAGCAATTTAAGACTGTTCCATTAGAGCTAAAAATAGAAGTGCTGCAGGCCAGGCATTGCAACATAGACTGGTTAAACAGAGGGTCTGAAGAGAATTTAGAAATAATCTTTGTGTTTTTAGCCAACTAATGAAAATACATATTGAGTTTAAACAGTCAAAATGCTATTTATTGATTCACTTGGAAGGAAATACTATTTCACGATATAGACTATATTTTGACATGCAGATTTATAGGTTGAGCAGATATCCCCCAGTCAGACACCTTTAACACAAAGGACTGGAAGTAGGGCTAGGCTGAGATGTGCATGTCTTTGAAGAACACTGAACTCCAGTGGATTAAATGTTTATCAGTTTTTGCAAACAAGGATGATGAGGAGCCTGAGACTTCTTTAAAAACTTTCCTGCTTTTGAAGGCAAGGGTGTTTCAGCTTTTGAAATGCTTCCCACAGTGCTAAGTAATGACACTATCTCCCGTTTATGTAGAACATTCCGCCCTCAAGCATTTACAAACCTCATTTGTACTGGAGCTAGGGATTTGCATCTCTGAGGACATGCAGAAGGTGTTTAACAGTCCACAACTTAAGAACATGGCAAAAAGAGCACAAGGTTAAAAATTTAAGCTGTATGTAAAAATATTTTGGGAGTAAAAAATGGGAAAGATTCATATCTGGTATAATTCAGCATAGTTCCTTTGAAGGCCAATTGCACCACCAGGCTAATAAGTCCAGTGTAGTTCATTAGTCTGAAGTTTTTCCGAGACACCTGGGCTTTTTAAGAGGCATAGAATATTTACTTCCTGCAAATGACTGGAATTGGAATTCCGCAGCTTAACCAAAATACAATGCCTGTCACTGTTAGTGTTTGTACAGAAACTGCTATCTGCTATACACTTATCAGTATCTATCTCTATTGAAATGGTAATAAGGAAATACAAAATACAAAATAAAAAGAAAGACCCTAGTGTGACTGAAAAATAAGAGTTAGGTACAAAGAAAGAATACTAGCAAATTCAAAAGGTAAGCTTTGAGTTGTTGGAGTTGATGGCAATAAAAAAATATTAAGAAGTAGCTTGTTTATAAACAATCTTATTCAGTATTTGCACTCTGGCATTCCACTGCTCTTCATTGTACTCAGCATGTTTTCCCTGTTTTGTCTCTATACTGAATATTTTGAGAGTAAGAAATGCTTCTGATGAGCAATAAAAATTGTAATGAAGTTTCTGGAATTTGCATTTCTCATCTAACGGCACAGGGCAAGTGGATGATATAATCAGAATAATTATGAAAATTATACCTTTATAATTAATAGATTTGATATCCAGCAATATATCTAGATTTTCTAAAGATTACTATTGAGGAGTAATCATGAAATATACCTGTTGTGCTCTCTTGTTATCATTGTTGGAGGTGATAAAGAGGTAAAGCTGGATGTTTTCTTGTCAGCTTGAATTCCATGGTTATAAGGGCTTCTTTTCTTTTGTCTCTGGCATTTTAAAGTCCACTCTTTCATCTAGTTAAATTAGTGGGAAAATATCCATATGTGAAGAAAAGATTCTGCTCCCCTATATGCTGTGTGGATATGATGTATGATTCTGTAGCTACGTATTCAACAGTATGATTTCACAAGAGTCGGCAGGCTGGTGTGAAATAACTGCCAAAATGTATACATAAGTGACAATAAATATTTAAGAAATAAAGATTTAGGATATATTAGGATTATATAAGGATATATTGCACCATTTGAGCAATTCTGGTGAAGCAAAGCCTATTTAAATATTTGGCTGCATAGCATTTAAAGTTGACTTGCTTCATGAGAGCAGTACAAAGCAGGCACATCAAACCAATTAATCTGGTTCATAAAATCTATTTACTTTTCCAGTGATTTTCTATAGAAGATTTTAGGACAGATTTTTATCAGGCTGCATCTTGTAGATATAACTACAGTAATTTATTTGAATTGTAATAGCTCTGTTTATCAGCAATTGGGAGAGGACAATACAATTAATACAACAGTGAAGGCATTCCAAATTACAAGAGCCTCCATCCTCATATGAAAAGCTCTGACAAGCAAACTTTGAAAAATGACACATCCCAAACAACTATTTTGATTCAGCCTTCCTGGGAACAAAATTTTCACAGGCCGTTACATATACCAAGCTCAAAGGATCTCTAAAAAATGAGACACTGTGGCATTTAGGTAATTGTCCTAATTCTGCAGAAGCCCCACGTTTCACACAACAGGGACCCTTGAAAATCCATCGTGGTTCTACAGGAGGCTCTGCAGCCCTGTTGCCCTAAATGAGTCTGACAGTTGCTATCTGCATTTCACCATTAAAAAATTCAGACTCCCCCACCTCAGTACAAATTTGAGGACTGCCTTCACTGGGGCTGAGACTGGTTCCAACATATTTTGGAGCCAATCTTGGCTCCCTGTGCCAAAGCATTTATGACTTCTCAGATATTTTTTGTTACTAGAGCTGCTGTGGACACCTGACTAAGGCTATAGAAAGAAAGATGTTGAGTATATGTCCTCTGTGTGCATATATAAATTTCTGGACAGGTTGACCTCATACAAGAGTTTTCTAGGATGATGATAATTTTTTACTGCTGCAACCTACTAGTAGTCCACTGTAGGTATTTGTACAATCCATACCCACTTCTGCTCATTTAAAATTGAAGGTGAGAAGGAATAAATCAAAACAGAACAAAGGAAAAGCCCAAACCAGCTTGCCTACTAGAACAAGACCAAAGATAGTTAAAAATTAGAGGCAGAGATACTGTACATGTTTCTGGAGCTAGGCAGTCCTGTTCTCTGTTTGAAGATAGATATGAATGAGACACTTCTGCAATATGACAATTTTATGATAATATAGGGACAAGAGAAGGAAGCTGGGTATTCTTTGCACTTCTATTAAATAATCAACACGTTTATTTTGGAAATAACTACCCTTCAGTTACCCTGATATGATTCACATTTTGTCATCAAAATAAATGCTCAAAATGCCTTCTCTGAGGCAGAAACTTAGAACATATTAGTTACAAACATAGAGTTTATACCTTACATCTTAATTTAAAATCTTAAACTATCAATTATAGTAGAAATACAACTAAATACATTTCATATTAAATTGTGTACTAAGCTTAGTCTTAATTCTATCAGCATTTTACTGAAACGAGCACAGACAAGTCTGCATAGTTCCCATTTTGTTAGTAATGAGGTGGTATGTGTATTTTTTTCATAGGTTCATTTTTGACTAGTTACTCTGACACTATTAGAGTCTGATCACTGTTATACTAAGTAGAAACTTAATATTCCTCTGTTAAGAAAGACTTGACTTCCATAAATACAAAGAACAAAGAACATCACGTAATAAAACATATCCAATGACATTTTGTTATCTTGTGTTCATATTTACAGCCTTATTTGTCCTTTCATCATAGCATGGCTCATGGGGATTGCCCAATGTTAATAAGAACTTCTTTGGGGAAAGAAAAGAGAGATAATCTGAGGCAGAATTAATGTGGAAGATCAGAAGACCTTCTCTTGACTTTGCCCATCCTTCATGGAGTCTTCGTCTTTGGAATGAGAAGCCAAGACATGGCTTTCTACTAACTCCCTAACTCCCCAAATCCAATATTCTCTTCCTCCTTAATGGACAAAAGAAGCGTCTCTCTCTACTTCTTTAACTGGGGCAGGTCTCGGAAAGTTCGTTACTCTATTTATTCAGGCCCAGGGCAATACTTGTCCAGGCAGAAAGTAAAGGGAATTTAATGAAATGAAATGTATACTCTGGTTTTGGGAAAGGAAAGACTGTCCTGCTTTGGGTGGACATTGAGGAAGGCTGAGGCTGTGGGTTTTGTCCGCCATGCCCAGCATGGCAAATACAAGTAGTAACGAGCCCCTTAGGAGCATATAAAATGCTGATAACTCAAGTCTTATTCTCTGGCCCAGACTGCTGTTGATGGTCTATTTTGTTGCCAAATGCTGGTAGATCAAGGACACAGACATGCTTCTTATATGGACCAGTGTGGTAGGGTCACAGGGACTGTGTGGTAGATGAATTAGACGGAAGGCAAGGTGGGAAGGGGGATACAAAATCTTGTGAAATAAGGCTGTCTCTTGCACACTGCTGATAAGACTTTTGCATTCTTGAAATGTCCTCAGGATAAGCACATTACCCTTACTTGAAGCAGCTTCACATGTGATCTTCTGGAATTGTAACCTTATTCCCTGTTGTTCCTTATCTACTTTCAGCCAAACTTTAAAAAAAGAAGTGGAAGCAAGCCCAAACTTTTTTCTATATGTTGTCAAGATTCTGGTAACAAACAGGTTAAAACCTTGTTTTATCAAGGAAGTGCTCTCATCAAGCTGTGAATGGTGCAGAAGAATGACACCTGAAAATGACTGGTTGTAATTTACTAATGAAACCAGTAAAGCAAAGCATCTTTTATCCTTGAAGAGTTATAAACAAAGAAAAGGAAATTGGAAGAAAAACAGTACCCAGTGAATATTTGCTCTGCCTTGTGTGATTTCTGTGACTTACCACTGAAGAAAGTCCTTTTCTTTTATGCTTAAAATTCAGAAGCCTATTTACCTCCTGTTTGAGGTCCACTCTAAGCAAACAGGGTACTTAGTTGAGCTTTTGTTGGCATTTAGGGACAATTGCACTGCGGATGTGTATTGAATATTCAAGCGAAAGCCAGTTTGTCAAATATTGAGGGATGATGTGTATTGTGATATGGGGACTCACCATGACCAATCAAGGGCTGAAAATCTATTCCTTTGTGTTTCTATTCAAGCACAAGCCAGGAATAATGCAGCATGTCACAAGGAATCTTATTTTCAGTGGACTTACTGGAAAGGTTTGCTTTCTTTCTCAAATCATACTAAGAACTCTATTCCTGTAGTATTATGTTGAAAATAGTCATGTGAAGATCCTGCAGAATTTCACATGATGTTATGTTAAAGGGCTCCAAATGCCTTTGCAAGCCCATTTGTGTGTCAATTAGAACTAACTATTTACTAACAGATTTTCACAACTTAGTCTGCCTGTTTATATAATAAAAACGAGTGGAAGAGTGACTGAATCTGCCCTGAGAAAATTGCCCATCTCTTAGTGATGTAGAATCAGATCACTGGAGACAGATACCACATAGCTACTTGCTCAATTCAGTAACAATCTCATGAAAGAAATATCAGACAAATATTTCTGTCTGTTTTTACCTGCAGCTCTTTGCATCTTTGCACTTGATGTCATTTATTCAGATCTTTGGAGACATCTGATCTGTAAAGACCGTATTTAAATTTTGTCAAAACTTCAGCTCTAAAGGAAAGAATTATCCTTGGATGTTCCTTTCCTCCCTGCCCCCCATTTGTTGTGTAGCTGCACACATGAGGAATAGCAGGAAACTTGATGCTAAGACTAAAGATGATAATAATTGTAGCCATAAAGAGCATCTATTCCAGGAATCCCAGGCCACATTGCAAACATTGCCTGTTGCTGCCCTTCAAAGTGTACAGGTATTATTTTACTTTCTTCTAAAGGTGGTAGAACTGAGGCATACAAAGGGAAGTGTTTTATCCAAAGCTGCATCAAAAATGAATGAAGAAACTAAGGGTAACACAAAGAAACTCTTGATCCCATTTTCACAACTGAATTCGTAGATAACAGCCCCACAATATGAAAATGTGTCTAGTATATTTCCACACAGAACTTTGGTTAATGGGTTGTACAATTCTCTTTGTCTTTTGCCTGTATCTTCTGAGCTGTGTCTTTATGTCACAATTTTCCAATTCCATCTGACTGAAAACGAGCTACCTTGTGTGGCAAGAATGGGGAATTCACAAGCTTCCCATTAAACATGCTGCAGATGTATCTGTATGACTGTCTCTCTTAAAAGATTCATTGCAGAGAACAACTAAAAATAGATGGCAGGTTGAAATGTATTATATCCCTTTTCAATTGAATCGCTATTTTTAAGGGGGATGGGTAGAGATAAGAAGAGTATATTCAGCTGTTATTTAATAGGGAGCTTACAGTGATTAAACAGGACCTGTTCCCTTTGACATTTCACTCCACCCTCCATATCAAATACATATTCATTCTGTCACTGAAATGGTTGCTGATACTAAGATTTGATTTATAGGACTGATGTAGGTTTTGTAAGGTATTAATTTACAGTGTTTAGAGGTGAGGGAAGAATTTTTATACTAGCAAACTAAGAAAAAAATTACCCTCTGGAGGCTGTGGACAAGTTCATTATTGGACTGGCCTATATAAATATCTCATTTTCTCTCCCTTTAATCCCATTTGTAATGTAATTCAATAGCTAGATAAATACTGTTCAGCTGCTCGCTCTAGCGTTTCTTATGCTATGGCGTTGACATAATTATAACCTCCTAATTATAATATCCACACCTACACTACTAGAGATATGGTGAGTAATTGTAATGCTGAACACATTTTATATGGGAGGACAGTTTCCTAGTGCTTTGTTGTTTAAGCATATATAAACATGTACAGAAGATATAGAGCAATTAAATATTTGGCAAGGAAAGAAAAATGAAATGAAAAATAAACAAACAGTCATGCTATATGTCTATAAAGTAGAGACCAAGAAAAGAGCACAGAGTAAAAAATGTTGAAAACTGTTTGTACATGGAAGGGTAAAGACTTATTTAGGTTCCAGGCTGCACATAGAATAATTTTTAGGAAACCACAGCTGGTGCAGAAATTGCAAGATAAGCTTTTTTCTTTCTGTCTCAGTTCACCTTGAAACTACATTTGAGTTTTGTCAGAGGGGGTTTCTCTAGAGCACAGACTGAAGTCAGGAGGCCCAGTTCCTACAGTCAGTCTTGAACACTCTGTCAAACTGATCTTTCTCAGAGATACAGGCTGGTACATGCATAGTGGGGTGAAAGCTGGGTCTGAAATTGTTTTCTGGGTGGGCTCTCATTACTGGCAGTTTGCAAAGCTGGTGTGCTCAAACATGAGTGTTACTTGGAATCATTTAGGCCCTAAACTTAGTCTAAAATCTCTATTACACGTTGTCTTTTTCTTCCAGAACAATATAGCAAGTAGTGCTGCTTCTGAGAAGCAATGTCTCTGACTTGTTAATGCTAATACTTCTGTCTCTGCATATGCAGTTAAGTATCTTGTGCCTGGTTCCTTGCACCTATGTAAAGCCTCTGAGTGCACCACACACAGTGTATTACCAGATGTTAGGTAGTCAGACTGGGAAGGTCAGGGCAGATTCCACAAAAAGGGCTACGTCTTAAAAAAAAAAAATTGTTAAGTCTGTAAACTCTTTGCAAGTTGACTGTTGAATAACTGAGGAGGATTTTTCATTCTTTTATGTTATAGATGTTACAGACTATGTGAATGAGGCAAGCCCAATGGTTTTCATCTTGTTTTTTTAGTATAAATGCTTGATTTTTTGGATGCTTGTAATACAGTTGTAGTGAATGCAAGATATACTACACTTGATGAATTTCATAACTGAACTTTTTTGCAGGGAAACACTGCAAGCAACAGTGCTATTTTAGAAAGAGAAAAACTGAAATGTTTCACTCAGACATTTTCAAAATGAAATCTTTATTATTTTTAAAGGACAATATTGAAAAGTGTATTTTTCTACATTGCACATGATGTTCCTGTGAGACAAAATTAATATTTTGAAATGTTCATTTTACTGAAAATGTATAAAAAATTAATTTTCATGATTAATGGTGAATAGAAAATCCATTGTTTGCTCAGCTGCTTGATACACTTGAGCTGAGGACGTATTAAAATAAGAGCTTTTTGTTAGGTACTAAACTGTGGATATACTTGACTAGAGTTTTATGTCTATTAACAAAAGAGAACCCAGAATGTAATGCCATAAAATGTAATGCCATAAAACATGGAACATCCCAATATGTGACAGTAGAAAATAAAAAATTACCAATGTCCAATGTCATTGGACATAGGCCAGTACCACTTGAGAAGGGTCAGTGATGAAATATCAGATTCTTTTCTGAAGTTGAAGAGGTGGCTGAAAAAAATGTAATAACTTAACCCAAGTAATAATAATGAAGCACTATGAAAATGAGTTTGTTATACTATGTTTTCAGTTGTATCAACAGGCATTTACATTTTAAGTTATTTTCATTCATTTTTCAGTCTGTGTCAAGACAGACAATTTTTAATTAGGAAAGGTCACAGCAGTAGGGATTACATTAATTCAGTGGAATTACATGTAATTAGAATAGTTTTGAACACAACTGGATTTCATTGTGAAAATCCTTTAACTTCTTTCATTCACATTTTCAGTAAGCTTATTTAAAGCGTAGCACTCAACAAATAACAGATGTATAGCTCAAGGTGAACAACAATGCTAGGACACATTTTCTCTCACATTTTTTTAACAGGAAAATGAAGAACTACAGAGCTTTAGTGTCAGTTTACAAACATTATGTGATGATTTTAAAGTTAAATATACCTTAAACATAAACCTTTACAAAAAACAGCTAGCTGACAAGTAATGGTTCTAGGTTCTTATTTTTTAGCTAGTTGGCTAAGAGTTAGCATGTATTTAATTGTATGTGCTAAAATTGAAGATGCCTTTTTTCTTTATTTTTTTGCCTCTCTCTTTCTTTCTCTCTTTCTCTTTTTCCCCCTAGCTGTTCTTTTCTAAACCCTCATTAGAAGCTATGCACCTCTGGGCATTCAACTGAGAAATGTCTTATTATATTCATGAGAAAAGGGATCTCAGGTTTGTTGAATATTGCCCATCTTGCAGAAAAAGTGCAGATTAAGACATTTTTGGGAAAGTAACCTCATTTATTTCCCCAAATTAAACTACATAAACTATTTTAAGAACTAATTGAATAACCTTACAAAGCAGAATGGAAGAAAAAAAGGAAAAAAAAAAAAAAGCCAGAACTCCATTTCAATAATTTGTTTCATTTGTCCAAGGTATTCGTCCAGAATATCCTACGAAGTGAAAGAGTGATCCAGATTCTGTTCTCACTTACACTGTGCCCTTTCAGCGAGATTAAGTTTTTTTTGTGATACAGTTTTTAATAGATATCAAAAAGAAGAATGCATTAAATGGCCATACAGTACGAAGGGTGATATAGAAAAACAGATCAACAGCAGGTCCCCTGAGGCAAAAGAGAAATGCTGTCGTTGCTGCAAACTTTCACAAGTGCAATGTGCATCCAGCTCCATTGGCCAAGGGGAAGGAGTACCATTTTCTAAATATAGATGCCTTTCTAATGGAAATCATACCCTTGGAAAATCATACTCATGGAAACATACCCTTCCTGATGCTTTATAGGAGAATTGATCATGAGTAGTTAGAAATACACAAAACCCAAACTTGTAGAAAAAAAATTGAGTCATCAAATACAGCGTCAGATGTAAAGTCATAGTGTATGCATTATAGCACTTAACTGTAATCCAGCAAAATGTATCTGAATGGAGAGAACAGACAGACACAAAATGGGGATTCTTGTTGTATGAAATAGCCGTCATGAGGTCTTGGTAAAAAAGACGATGAACTGGATATCCTCATCAGTGAGAAATCCAATCCTGAAAGCTGATGGGAGTAGTCAAGCTACTGGGATCATAAAACAAGTGGATGTAACCTCCCAGGACAAACAAAGTAGCTAAAAGAGATGTGGTATTCTGGAGTTCTTGATAACACAAAATCATGGGATTTTGAATGCATATTAAGAAATGTGGTGGGATGTCTATGTACTGGAGGTTTGTCAAGCACACTAGTAAAATATTACATTTTTGTAAAAAGAAAAAAAAGTTTTCTAATGCAAAGTCTCCATGCCTAACATGATGTATTTTTAATTTAAGATCTCATTAGAATTGATAAATATGAATAACTTACTGGACTAGAAGTTCATGACTGCCCTAGGGGTGGTTTTCATGACCTGATTGCAATCAGTGTAGACAAACAAAGAACAATCCCAAGCAGTAAAATGGTGATTCTTCTAAATGGGTAATTTTCTATGGTTGAGAAAAATGTAAGTGGAAATAATTGGGAGGAGAAATCAGATAAATATATGAATGAAAAACTGGAATTCTTAATGAAAATGTTAGATAACAAAAGAGTAATGACTCAAAGATGCTGAAAATCTTAGCTGCAAGTCCATCTGCATTGAATGCAAAAGTAAAGGTAACAAACAGGAATCAACAGCCATACAGTGAATGGAGAAAGGAGAAAGTAAATACACATCTGTGGAAACTGAGAGGTATGAAATATAGAAAGTTGATAAAGGAATATGACAACATCAGAGCAAGACTAAGGAGAGTAAGTAGGTATGTAACTACATTAAGCAAAAAATAATTCCAATAATAGTGAAAGTCCATAAAAATCCCAATAATAATAGTTGTGGTAAAACTGTTAATAAGTATGTGATAATTATGCAGCAACCAGACAGATCCTTTACAAGATATTTCTGAAGTGTGGTCTTTGCTAGATCCAAAACATCAGCAAACTTGGAAAAATTGTAATCAAAGGTCTAGGTCTACAACTCAGCAGTCCACAACTCTCATGTAACTGGTTAACAAATCTTGCTGGGCAAAGTTCCAGAAGGTCAGAACAAAGCTAATGTTGTGACATCATTCATAAAAGGGATATAGTGGTTGAAATGACTGTATGGCAGTGAGCCTGACATCAGTTCTAAGCAAAATAATGAAACTTGTGATGTTAGATTAATTTAATAAAGAATACCTGACAGGAATATAATTAATGTCACTCAGTGTGGTAATGCAGACATTATTAATGGACAAGAAATCTGATTTTATGATTATATTCTTTGTATAAAAAACCAACCAAGTAGCCATTACAGACATATGCTTTTGTAAGGTATTCTACTGATTGCTATACAATATTCTAATAAAGTAATAGCACTATACTTATAAGAAGCTCATTACACCGTTTACAAATTGACTGAGAGCTTCCAAAAAGTCATTAAAGGAGGATCACAATTCAGTGCCAGTTTCTAGTGAAAGTCCACAGAACTGACCACAATAGCATTAATTTGCTTTGAAAAGATCTGGAGAAAATATAAAATCACTTCTATGAAATGTATGGATGCTTCAAAAACTAGTTTTGAAGTGGCTAATGACACGGTAATGAGTCAAAATAGAAGAATTTGGATTATTCTGTCAGTGGGACATTAAATGCAAACAAATGCATTCTGAAATGGTAAATTTAATCATACAGTTATAGAACCAGGGCATGTAGGCTGAAACTAAAAAATGGTAGCTATGTCCTGGAATGTACTGTCTCACAAAAGAAATAATAGGATAACATGTAAGAACGGCGAGTATAGCCTGCATAGAGAGGTGGAATAAGAAGTCAACCTTTCCCTATGTATATAGCACTGGGGAGACTAAAATTGGATTACTCATACATTTTCTGGCATCTGAATTCTTAAAGGACATTGAAAAATTGGAGAGGGCATAAAAAAGAGCAGAGGAATAGCATTATTCAGAAAATTCCTTTGGTGTGAATCTTAAAGATGTCAATCTTTGTTGTTTAGTGAAATAGTTTAAGAAGTGACTTGCATTGCAATAAGTAACTTCATGGAAAGAGTGCTGAATACTAAGGAGCTGTTGAGTCTAGCAGAAAGAACCTAAATATCTGGAAGCTGAAAGCAGATGATTCAAGCTGTATCATCTGGAATGAACCATCAGAGGAAGCAGTTGTTCTCCCTCTCTTTTTTTAGATATTTTTAGATCAAGACAGGAAGAAACAGACAAGTCCTTTTAATCAACAAAACCTAGGTACTATTCATCTTCATAAAGTTCTAATGTTTCTCCTGAATATCTCATTTCAATTGAAAGAGGAATTCAGTGCTTCCCGGCCCAACTTTGCTCTGAATACACAGTGCTCCATAAACCAAGATGCTGCCTCTCCCCTGCACTTGGGAATAAAATTTCATGTGCTCTGCTTAGTCAATTGGTGAAATTTCAAAAGTCCTTCATGATCTAGTCAGATTTTGATGTTCTAAACTTAGTAAGACGTGGGATTGCATTTCAGCAGCAGGCTTTGGCCCATCCTTGGGTTATGGCCATGTAGCAGTGAATTAAATTCACAAGGAGTGACTCCTAACCTCTTTCTCTCTCCTGCTGATGGACATAGCAGCAGACGGCTGTGGGATCCACATACCTGTTTTTCACTCAGATGCATCAGCAATGCTAGCTCAGTACTCTCCAGGGGAACATGTGTGGAGGTGGGCCTCTGTTCTTCTCATTCTCTCCTCATCAGGAAAGCACAGCAGTTCCCAACTCTGACCCTTCCAGTAATGCTTGCTGGAGGATGCATTTGGCTATCATCTGGGCTGCATTTGCTGCTCAAATAGCTGTTCCCTGTCTCCTTTAGGGAAAAGGCACAGGCCAGATGGTGATGCAGGGTCAAAGCACTGCCAGTGCAAAATCGTTATCATTAACTACATCTCCCCACAAATAATACACGTTTATTTGTCAGAATGAAATCTCCCTTGTGAAATGTTAAAACTTTACCTCATAATAATTCTGTTAGAAAAAAGCTCTTTTTAGCTACCAACAACTCCACCTGATTAACTAAGAGCATAACGGTTACCGGACATGGCAATGGAATTAATTCTTTATTTCTGAAAGTAAATCCAGCTTAACATCCCCTTAACCTTCACAGAAAGCTTATGTTCTCAGGTTGGAATCATGCCCTTAGTATCCATACTTGATGGCTTCGCATGATGTCCTGACTACCCATATGTATGTCCATCTGTTAGGCTGGCATGGTGCCCTCCCACAAGTTGCTGGACTCTTGCCCTAGGACATGGCTGAGGACTGAGTGCTTACTTAATACTTCACGTGACTTCCTGTCTGTGTGGATGTGTGCGTGTTCGTGCTGTAACCCCGCTGTTTGTAATGGACAGGATGGAAGATATTTGCCCAATTCGCTTCAGGCAAAATAGTCTAAGTGCAATCCAGAACATCTTTAGGTAGGGGTTTTTTGCTAGACAAATGGTAAGCAATTCCATGGAGTGGGTTGGATTTTCTAAGCTGAGTATCTAAATCTAAACACTTTAATAGCAAAACATTGTTTTTTCTTAGGAAGAAGTGCAAATTCTAAAAAAAAAGGTCAATGCTGAATAATATCAATGAGACAGACCATTGACAGACCCCAGAATAAAGTTTTCATGTGCTAAACACTAAATGGAGGAGGATTTGAAAGGTATCCTTCCTAGAGGGCTGGATTGTTGAAAGTCTTCACATAGTGTTCCAGCTTGCTTAGCATCATTTTATTTTGCCAGCTTTGTTTTTCAAGTTGAACACAATTGTTGACTAAATAGCTAAATAAAATTGTGCTTTTCTTATTAACTGCTTCTGGGTGGCATCTAGTTCAGAGCACATATCCAGGCTCAATCCACTTCATCAAAATGGGTGATTCCAAAGTCCTGTCACTGCAGACCCTACAGCTAGTGACTCAGGCTCTCCCCCATGAGATGCTCTGCCTGCTGCTTTTCCTTTCTATCACTTACGCATGCTTCCTCAGAGATCCTACTAGGCTGTAGATCCCTTAGCATCTCTTGGCAAATGTTACTATACAGTACACACTCACACTCTTGGCTTCTGATTTACTCCTTCGGGACAACATAGTAAAGGAAGAAATACAGATGTAGTAGAGGAATTTCTAAGGCAAAATCACCTCAAAAATGAATACTTTTGCAAATGGATAAAATTTTTCCTGAAATATGTTTCGTAATGTTTTCTGGTAGATGAAAATTAGGTTGCGGCTCAGAGAAAGACTGCGCTCTGGCTCACGTACTCTTCTGGGAGGCTCTGGCACATTCACCCCACCCATGAATTTTTTTGTAGAAAAACTAGTGAATGAGGCTCTGAGTTTAAGGCCTTTTATTTGCCATCTTGGTTTTCAATTTCCTATAATAGTCCATCAGCCTTCCTTGGACATCTTTTTCAAATGCATTACAGTAACCTGTTTGAGACATAACCTGCTTCAGGCATAGTGCAAAAAGGAATTCATAGTACAAAATGATGCAGTGTTCACAGCCACAGCCCATGCTGTCAAACTGCGTGTTCCACGTGTTGGTTCTTAAGACAACTTTCATAATTTATTTAGGTATCTATATGGGAAATGAACTCTGCTTATAATTTTGCTCTGTTTGTATGGGCTGAATTGCAATGAAATCCTGGCTAATAATCAAGAATAAAAAGGGTTGATGCTAAGTCGTCATATATCCAGTCTTGAAAATATCCTTTAGCAGAACCCTGTCAAATATAAGTCAAAGCATATTTCTCTCATAATAGTCTATTTGCTGCATTCAGTCCTTGTTGATTTTGAAGTTCAATAACTCTTGGCATTGGTTATCTTTCAAGTTGCTAAATTGATGACCCTCAGCCACTGAGTAACATACATCTTACTAGTATTATCCAAACATCTCATTTTAGATTTGTTGCTTCTATGGAACTTCATAAAAAGTATAAATGTGTGACTTATATGTAGCTAGTTGACTCATGTAAATTAGTGGCTGGCAATTTTAAGTGCTTCGGTGTCTTAGCTGTACAGTTCCCTTGAACTTATACACACCGAAAATATATGTAGCACACACGCATACATGCATGTATATAAAACCATGTGTTCTAGACATGAAACATTGTAATCAATGATCAAGATTGTCTGACACCTTTTATTGTAAAACTGTATTGTTTATAGTTGAATTGTTCAGCTTGAATTTTTATATTTACTATTTTCTTCCAAAGCTATAACTTTATCAGAGTTTTGCATACAATCGTTAAGTTATGTGTGAAAATAAGACAAGTGGGCATTTCTGGCAAGGGACTGGAAACGAAACTTAATTTCAGGTATTCTGAGTTATCTTCTTTTACAGGTTATAGATGCATCTTAGGGAAACTGGTCCTAATACGCAATAGTTAAATACCCTATATGGTTTCTTGAATAATTCATTCATGATATGCAGGACTGAGCAGTTGAAAAAAATGAATAGTAAAATAACAATGAGAAACATGAGTGCAGAAAATAACACTCAAAACTTCACACTGTAGCTTCATTGTAACATTAAAATTTGGTAGACGGGAAAATGAATGATCAGATCTAGAACTCCACCATTATTTTCTTCAATGCCTGAGATGATATTATTTTTGTGAAAGACATAATGAGTCTTACAGATTTTATGTGCTGATTGAGTCACTTTTACTTCAAGAAATTAGAATTTGTAAATTGCATTCTATTCACGTCATTTCTGATAATACCACAAATTTTAAAATGGTCTATTTATTTAAAGATAATATTTTTTTAATATATACAATATGCATTTTTCTGTGGAGTGCAACCACTATAGTCCACTGTAAGCTCATCCTTTTCTAATTACAGTAGATAAATCTGTTGTAATCTCCTTTGCAAGTATGGCATAGCACATGTTATAAATACCACAAGAAGGGCAAAATTTACTGTGTGGTAAAGGTCAAAATGATAAAACCCATAAAGAGTATAATGAAACCCATTGGCTGGGATTCAGCTAGACACTTAAGTAGATGACAATTTTTTAGCTTGTGAGAAGTCCCATTGACTTAAGTGTCCTGCTGAATATTGTCAGTAATGTGTCCTTTGCGTATTACGTGATTTATATTTATATTGTTTAGACATTACAGTTAAAATCTTATGCTTTGTGCAGATATCTGAAATGACAGTGGAAGAACTAAAATATTTACTAAGCCCCTTGTCTATAAAAGAAATTAACTAAGACTTGCAAAAAATATTTAGGAAAAAAATTCATCTGTACAAACATGTAATTTGAAGTCAAATCTGAACTCCTGCCCTGGTTTTTTTCTACTTCTGAAAAACTTCTTGTTGGGAGTTCTATCCTCATTTCACTTCTACTTACATCAGGCATTGACTTTGAGAGAGGCAGAGAAAGGTAGCTGAAGCCCTCCACCTTTTTGTTGCAGCACCACGGCCCTGTGAGGCACGCTCTCTGAGTCAGCATCATGGCTATACCCACCCTGAATGTCATTGTGTCATGTTGATCAGCAGAGTACCTGAATTTCGGCGTATAGCTCTATGTGCTTACTCTGATCGCTTTGCTTATCTTTACAGGACATTCCATATATCCCTTTAAAGCTGGATATAAGGAAACTGTAGTGCTCCCTTAACTCAGAAGCAAATCAGGCTTTGTGCCCCTGGGCAAAGAGATATCAAACCATGTCTGCTGCTGTCTATGTGGCAGAAAATTTAATTCATTTCAAGGTCTTTTGAAATTAATTTCAGTGTTCAAAAGATGAGCTTGATTTTCTTTTCACTAACACAGATCTTGAATGAGTTGCTCTTGATCTGTGCAAATGTGAGAGAGGATTTCATACCCATGCTGCGCATTTTCAAAATCAATTTCACAATTGCTTTGTATCTCACTTTTGAGATTCCAAATTGAGCTGACTGGTTGAAAAATTGTTACAGAAATACTTTCCTTTAAGAGTTTTGACTAATGTAGAATTTTCGTAAGGTTATCTGGGGAGAAATTTTGACTTTTTCTTGGAAAAAGAACCAAATGAAAGTAACAAATATAAATGGTTTTTGTGAAAACTTAATCTTTCAACTGGGAAATACTAAACTGCTACAGTGCCAGGTTTAAGTTGTAGTTCATTTATAGTACACCCTCGTTGTATTTGCTGGATTATCTGGCCATGCTGCATCTCCCAAGATACCTTATAAGTGACTAATTCTTAGAATAGGCAAAGTACTGTAGAAATGTTTCAAAAAACCCCCAAACCAACCAAACTTCCAGTGGCTGAGAAAACTAAAATAATTCCATCTACATTGATTTGATATAAATCTAAAGATTTGTTTTCAATTCTTCTTAATGGGAAAATATACATTTGGAATTTCTTTATTAACAATAAATTTTTTCCATTAATTTTCTCCTCTCCAGAAAGCTTTAAATTAGATTGTTTTAGATAGACTATATCTATATTTTGGAGTTGCACTGTGCTTTTGGGCCTCCTTCAGGTTTATTAAGTTTGCATCCTGAGACTAGCTGCAAAATACTGATTTTAATAGATTGTACCTGTGCTGTACAGTTGTAAATAATGTGTCTAAATTCACATCCCTCAATTAGGGAAACAGTTTTAGTGGGGGTGAAAATTCTCTCACTGTAAAACTCTTAGGCTGCTCCCTTTTCTTGGGCAACTCTGAAGTCAGAAAGACTCAACTCAACTGCAATATGACTCTAGAATGAGTATATATACCCTTTGGAAGGAATAAATTAGTTTCACTTCAGAGAATGCACTTTGTCCACATACTTGTGAAGTTATGCAATATTATTGTTCCTGTGTTCAGGTTTGTTGTGTGTTCTGGCTAATCTTGTGCTATTACTGCAATGGACTTCTGAAACTCCGTCTCAACCATGTGTTGCTGTTTGACACCCAAGAAAAGCAGAGAGGCTAACCTCACTGAACCGTTACTGGCAAGGGAACTGAAGAGGTGGGTGGAAGCAGAAATTAATCTGACATGAGAAAAAAGAGTAGGAACACTACCTGTCCTGCAAGCCAGCAGTTTTCAGGCTCAAAGGGAAGTCTAGCAAGCATTCCAGATTGAGATGTCTGTAGAAGTCAGTGGGAAAGAAAACGAATTCCTCTCTCTTCCCTGCCAAAGCCTATTGCCTAAAACAAGGTAAGCGTTAATCAGGATTAAAGTGTGTCTGAAAAATAAAAAGTCAGTTCAGATCCAGCTAGGAATATATTCTGCTAATCCATCCACAAGTCGTGTTAGCATGCTAGCACACCCAACTCTCAATTTCTATGCTTTGCTGGAATTTGCTGTTGCAAATTAATGGTACTTTAATGAAGCATTTTGTAACTTATTTATTTTCCTTGTTTAATCTCCCATTAGAGAAGTGTTTGAGGGGTGGTACAATAGACCATAGCAATGCCTTCATGGTTATCCCTCCTTAAAGAATCTGAAAAGGATATTACTTGCTCATGAGGATTCCTATAAGATGTTAGAAAGCATGTAGTAAAATCCTTACTTAGGCACTTGCTGGCATTCACTTGTTGTTAAATTGTATTTTAAAATAATAATTTCCTTGTTTAATGGCAATTTTTTAATCATCAGCACATTAGACTATGTTATATAGTTCTGTTCCAATGGTTTATAATAGAGGTCTTTACTTGCCTCTTGCCCGATTTTCCTTTTCACTTTCTCTACTCAGAACCCAAACATCACTATTAGATAGGGGGAAATTCTTCTCTCAGCCATCACAGTAGAAATCATAAGTGAAATTAATCTCTGTACAGATACCTAGCATGAGATATCTCTGTTTTGAACAGCTGGAGAAGGATGGATTTCACACACACAGAAGGCAAATAGGAGGCAAATTTTTAACATTTGAACTACTGTGTAGATGGACCCTTAGACCCTATTACACAAGTCTAGTGATGTCCCAGCTGAATGGCTCTGCTTTTGCCACCTGAGTTATCACACCAGGTAATGATACACTTCGGAAGAATATGAAGGTCATTTTAGCAGCTGGGTTATTTTTCATAGTAAAGGCCACATTTAACAAAGTGTCCTGCATAAGCTGCTTAGATTTTTGAGGTGAAATCCAAGTCTTACTCAAGTCATTGAAACCAAGCTTGTTTATTTTTCTGTGAAGCATTTATATAAGTCTTGTAAGACTGAAGAATTATATAAAAAAAAGTAATCCTCTGCAGGGAAAAGTGTCTGTAACTAAATCCTGTCATAATGTTCAGGAAAGCATCCTTACCAGAGCACACATTCCTGTTTCAGGAAGTGCAGTGTGGTAGGTGTTGAGCAATTAGCAGTTTACAAAGAAGGCTCATCATGAAGAGGAGTGAAAACTGCTACTTAACCCCTGGCAGAGAGAGAGGATGCTTTTCTTGTCCTTAATGCTAGTGATCTGTCCGTTTTTCTTCCGCCCACTAACCTTTGCAGTAGTGATCTGAAGCATAAAGATTTTGCTTTGTTTAGAGGACTTCAGGCTGTATTGAATGGCTGGGTCTTCAGTGATTCAACTTTTATTCGATAAAATTAAATTTCCATACATTGCCCTCAGATGGTAGATTTTAGTTTTAACAAGTTCCATCATTTGGTGACATTGATGATAGTATACAAAACTCAGTTCATGCTACTCTCTAAGTTTTGTTACAATATAAAATATGTGTCTTGTTTTAATTTGTTACCACCACAAGTGATATCTGAAGTGTTAGTCTATGCCAAGTTTTGACAAAGACTAAAATCCTGCTCATGTCAGTGATATTAGAGACGTGGAACTACAGTTGAATTCTGCATGTAATGCCTTCCTAAAACAGGAGGCCTTGAGCAGTAGAATTATGCAAGCCCTTGAGTAGCATAAGCCCACAAATAGATACTGGCATGCAAGAAAGCTTCATTCTTTTACCTGTCTGCCTGACTTGATGGGGGTGTTTATTTATGTCTTGTAAAGACAGTGGTATATAACATTTGAAGTTAAAGTACGTCAGAAGACCAAGACAACTATATGCTGCCCACAGTGTAGACTAAAGCTATACTGATCTTGGGGGGGAAAAAAGAGAAGACTCTTTATTTCCTTTTTTGTCTATCATCTGAACTACACTGTTGGAATACACTTGCAGTTGAAAGGATACCATAAAATATTGATGTTGGTAAAAACAGGTGACATAACCCAAAGATTAGTATTAGAAACCTATAAATTAGAAAATTAGGAGCTGTATTGCTGGCACAGTCTAATGTATGTAGTCTAAAGTAACATACGTGCATATATTGTCAGTGCAAATTTTGAAAATCTATTAAAAATTTAAATAAAAGGAATATTTTTAAATAACTTACAAAAATATAATAGAAATTACTTTTTCTAATAATTTATGTTACTATCAGTGAGATTTATATACATGATTGATTATTTTAACACATTACAGATTATTTTATATTTAAGTATTCATAAACTGGAATATATAAACTTTGTAAAGGAGGTCATGTATACAGCATTCTGTAGTATCTCTGGCAATAGTTTAGTAGTGAAATTGTGTATTCAGTTAATATTGTATATTTGATAAAACATTTATATAGATCCAGATCTGATCTAGGAGCCCTGTAACTCTGCTATGCAGTGCTGTTGCTGTTCAGAAATGCTGAGAATAGTATGTAACGCTTGAGGACTAATTTTTTGCTAGACTGTGATCTTCAGACCTGTTCCTGTAGAAATATCACATGGGTTATGTCTTGATGCAGTACTCTAGAAGGTGGAGAAATGAAGGTAGGAACACAATACTTCGCTAAAGGGCTTTTGCACTCTACCCATCTCACTAATCCTATCCTCTTCCCTGAAGCAAAATTCATAAGTTATTTTTTTCTGTTTTGTTGTTGCCTGTATTTCCCCACCCACATGAAGAGTCAGTATCACTGTTTTTCAGTTATAAATAAAGTGTTACTGTCAGAGCTCCAGTCCAGTGTATGGGCTCTGTTCCAGTTTGCAGCTAGAATGCTTTGGACTTGTATCATCTGATGCGTATTTCTTTTCACATGGCAGAGGCAGAGTTCTTTCTTCTTTCTTAGAACGCTGTGGGTGTGAAACTAAAATGTACCCTTGAAATGGCTTAGGCAGCTACCTAATTTTGTGAGAGCTGGCACAGTACTTAATGCAGAGAAGGACAAATTTACATTTTCATAGTAAACATTCAATTATGTATAATTCCTTCTAGTCCTGAGCTCTTCATACTTTTGTGCCTGCATGAGAGCAGAATACTGCATATCTGTGATTGTCATGCAGTAAAATACAAAATGTGAATAACTGTCTACTTTCCTTTTCTGAATCACACAGGGCTGTTTTATGTTGTCCAGCACTATTTAATATATCATTATTTATTATTTTTCCTTTGCAACTCTCATCAGCCAGAAATATTCAGCTTTATTCACACCCTCAGGAAACACAAGGAGACTCTTCTACACAGTCAAGATACATTGAAATTTTGCCTCTTGTATGGACTGAATATCCCCTAAGGGACAGCATAACATCTGTGCTTTCTGCCAATGTGAGAAACCTGGTCATGCTACTGAAGAGCAACAACGGTAGCACAGGTACCTTGGAGGTACCTTGTCCTCCAATCTTTTCCCTGCTGCTGAACAAAGAAATGAAAATTATCTTGTAAATCAGTTGCACTAATAAATTTTCTCATCTGTTAGATGAGATGGAGTTAGAAACAACTTCCTTGGCAGTTCTCCAGCTGTCAGACTAAGTTCTAAACCTTGACTGGAGGGAGAATTTTAGAACAAAAGTATATACTGGTCCTTCTCCCAGCAAGGTTGGAGACATGTTAGGAAATAAATTATTCATAGAACTAGTAACAGTACTTAGTCTCTCAAAATCCTATATATGCCAGTACAAAGTACAAGGTACTAGCAAAAGCTTTAAAATTACATCCCTACTACCTGTATAGATAATTTCGAAAGTTAAAAAATATCACCTCAGTGGAAAAGGCTCACAGTATGGTGTCTAAAACTTAGAAATTAATTAGAAGTGGTATTTTCATGAATGGTGTAGATAGCTAAGGAGAGTTTGCCTGAACATGTCATTACAATTGAGTAATGACAGTTCAGTGACTGGTAGTTAACTGGTAAAATCATCTGACTGCTCTTGTATCTTTGTGTTATCTGAAATTCTTAAATATGCTGTGGATTATTTTTTCCCTATTTGTTATACAGCTTGACCCTCTTCTAACAGGTTGGTCTTGAACAGTCAATATCCTGCCCCTAAGAATTTCTGCTATGATGCAATATCATATTTAGCAGCTTCCACATACGAACAGCAGATGGTTTGAGCTGAATATACATAAGCATATGTGACTGTATGTTGCCATCCTTTAGTTGTGTTTAACCCTTCAGCAGCTCTTTGCCTTTGCCATTTAACAGTCTTGTTTGGAAATGGGAAGGAATTCAGACTGTGAAAACATGAATATTTTTTCCTGCTTACACTAGTGGTTGGGTTTTTTATATTATTGTGATAGCTAAGAACAATCTGCTTGACTGGTCAGTGGATATGAAAGTCTGTTTTGTTTCCAGCTGCTTACGGCTCCTCTGTGTTTAACAGCAGACATGGGAAAGTATGGTTTGGTAAAAGTCACAACACATTTGTGAGAGAGTGCTTCCAGCCACTGCTACCAACCATAATTTTATTCATTTTTAGGATTCTGTCCCACTTTACTCTGTTATTATTTTCTCTTTCTGTTTTATGCAATAACAAGAAAACCTACTGTTCTGGTTGTTGATAAATTAGCAAATTTTTTTTGTGCTGAGTCATTTTACTTAGAAATATAGAAGTGCTCTACATTCTTCTTATCGAAATACTTACGTTGGATGGTTTTGACATTGCTTCATGTCTCAGGTAATTATTTAAAATGTCAGAAACAAACAGTCATGACTTATATGAGCTATGCTGAGAGCTTAGCAACAGAAATATGAGTATATATGCACCTGCTTTCTGCCTCTCTCAAGAAGCTTGCAGCTGACCAAATTTCCTCCAAAAGATACTGGTGTGGAAGAGGAGTTCCCTGCCAGCCTTGTGGTGCTTCACTAGTTAGGGTGCTCCACAGCAGCCCTTCTCATGCAATGTGGGACATGGTGCAGGCTCACCACAACTTAGGGTAGATCTGTCTCTCTTTAACTACAGTATAAACTAGAACATGCAATTTGGCTTCTCTCCTTGAACTCTAGGCATTTAAGCCATATTAGAACTTGGCTTGAAAACATTTCTAAAATGTATTTGGTATTGCCACTGCCTTCCCAGGCAGATATTTATCTTGATTGCAACTTACTCCTGTATTTTAGGGTGAGACCCAGACATGCAGTAGCCTGTCCTACCTCCTTATCAATGCTTTGGCTTCTGTAGACCAAGAAAGAAACTACATTGCTTTCTACCCATCACATCACTTAGTCTGGGTGAAGACTGAGTGCCCTGGCTGAATGCCCTGATTAGGGCCTGAATTTAAATAGCTCCTAGTGTAGTAGGAATAACGGCAAAATGTAGTTTTATGTGGAAAAAGATCCACTGTTAGTTAATCTGTCTACAAATGCAACAGCTCAGACTTGCAGTAACTCACTGGAAGACTTGCATTACATGATGATTTCATATGGCATACATAATGATCTTTTCTGTTCAGTTTTGTACATACAGGAATTACTTTCGAACGTATGCTTTTCTGTAACTATATGTTTGCATTAGCTGGTTTTGTTTACAATATTTGAGGAAGTAATAACTACTTGCTAAATATTAGTTTTGTAATATGGTTAAAATATACAAATAGCTTTCACCAAAGCAATCACCTTTGGCCCCTAAAGTACTGGTAATGGATGACGTCTAGCCAGATAGCAATTTTTTTTTTCAACAGGAAAGATTTTTAACACCAGCATGATTAGCTGCTTGCATCTGTTAGCTGCTGCTTTTAAAAAATACTTTGTACATTTTATGAAATATATCTGACTCAGTGTACATATTCATTAACTGTAAAAGCCTGTACAGAAAGAGAACAACACTAGAAGAGTTTAAAAAACCCACTCTAGTAGTGTTAGTAAACTACATGGAATTTATAATCCTTTTAGGCTGTCCATATAAGTACTCAGAAACCATTGGTGCTGAATGGCAGAAGGAAATCCCATTTAACATCTGCCTGTCTCTTGTCCACCTTCACACCTACCCTCGTATCTAAATACAACCCCAAAGACATATTGAAGGAGGAATTAAATGACAGAAATGGCAATTAGGTATCTGATTCTCAATAATTTTGCTACAGAAGTTGAAGAAAATTAGACACCAAACTACTATGTGTTTATAGCTGTTCCTGCCTATTAGTATACTGCTTCAATGAAAACACATACTCAATCAGGCTAACAGATTAAATGCCACATTTTCACTGGACTTCCTTTAATACATACTAGTGTTAAAAAGGCTATTGTAATAAGGTTTTATTAACCATAAGATTACTTAATTCAATATACAGACTGTTGGTTATACCATCTTCAAATAAAACTAAAAATATTTTCAACAGCAAGCAATTACAGAGATGCTTGGGGGAAGGAGGCTTACAAAATGCAGCACAATACTGAAGAAATGAATACAGTAGTTTACCACAAGAAAATTAATGTAAATGGACTTTATTTTATTTAAATGTTGTACAAAAACAGGGTAAGAGCATTTATTTTCTTGTCAAATGAAGGATAATGAAAAATAACTACCCAACTAAAATATATTGTCTTATTTAAAAAAAAACACAGTGGATATTGTGCAAGAAAGAATAAAGTCACTGAAAGTCATTGAAAAGATTTTTTTTTGTTGTTTTAATATGAAGTACAGTAATTTCCTGTGTGGAATGGAAATGGATGATTTTTCTGCCAAAACCTCAAAATAACCCAAGCTGCAGAGTTGGGAAAAAGATGTTTCTTTAACTTTTTTCTAACTGTTTAACCTTTGCTCTAATGCTGGAGCAGCTTCATCAATGAGATGCTACTGAAGAGCAGCAGGCTGCATCTTATCACTGTGATTTATCTCAGTGCTCAGAACTACTCTGTACAGCAAAATGAGAAACCCCATGGCTACAATTGCTACACCAGCTGAAGATGACAAGGTGCTGGGTTGGTGGGAATTTTCAGAGAAAAACTGATGATTGAGGGAGCCACTGCTGAAACTGATGCTGCAGGGCTGAGAGAGAAAGAGACATGTCTGTAAGACAGACGTGCAGACATGCACAAACTGAGACTGTAAGGATTTTTTTTTAATCAAGACTTTTATCCCCTAGCTAACAGTTTTATCTCATGTTATTGCCACCACACCTTAGCCTAGATTTGCATTTTTTCCATCCAGTGTCATTTTTGCTTTCTTTAAAATATGTTTTGACTTCAGTTTTGTACTGCGAAATTCCAGGGCCACTCTTAGATATCCTGTTTGTTTCCTCTGCTACCTTTAAAAGTGGAGGGAAGATTCTAGATACAGATGGATGAAATCAGTACCCAGGGTCAGCGAGTACAAACTGCAGCCATTCAGGAGTAGGCAGACTGGTGACAGTGAAAGAAGGAGGAGAGAAACTTCAGGTTGCCTGTATGCACAAACCATTCATATATACTGACAAAGCATAGAAATACCCAGTTATCAAATTCACTCACAAATGCATGAGCCTGTGTGTGAAACAGAGGCATCCTGGGTTGAAATAATTTATGACTTCAGGTAAAAGCTGTTGAGATTTGTTTAGTTTCAGTGCAAATTTGAGGGATTTTAAAGATAGCAGCAAATATTTGAAAGTTTGGTCAATCCCATATTTTTTTTCCAAGTGTGTTTTCACCTTGAAAAGGTGTTAAAAATTGAAAGTAGGTTGAATTGTGTAGGATAAAGAGATAAGAAAAAGATTTCAGAGAAACAAGTCGTAACAGTTGTAACTGTTCTTCTCAAATAAAGCTCAGATTCATAGAGCTATTTAGGTAATTAGGCATCTAACTTATTTAGAGTTACATCTCTAGAACACCCTGGCCCAGTCAATTTTAGTGAGGGAAATTTCCCTTCCAGATCCCTTCTAGATCAGATCATAAAGCTGTTTTTCTCTGATGACAGGTGGGTACTGTGAGTCCATGATGACAATTTTTCTGCTCAGAAAGAAGAGGAGCATACACAAAATACAATAGAATGCACCATGAAAAACCATTAAAATGCAAGGAAAGAGTTTTGGATAGACTGCTGAAAATTTTGAGGGAGACTTTTCTTCCCAGAAAGTATAAGTTTTCCAGCTTGATTCCCCCCTCCCCATTCCAAACTTTCACAGTCCTGACTGGAATAGAATTTCTGTCCCCAGCAGTTCTAGTAATGAGAAAAAAATTGTATACATTTTCAAGGGAGATGCAGCATGAGAGTGTTTGACTGACTGTGTTTCCTTTGGGCTAGGAAAGTAAGTACTGAGTTCTTCAGGCTGCTGCTTCTCAGAACATAAATTATTCTTGCAGTAAAGAAATGTGTATCACACGCTTTTTCTGGTGGTTGGTATAAGAGAATTCTTTATGTCATATTTATACACTATTTGACAGGAAAGGAATTATGTTTGGTGAAATGTGCAAGTTCTGCACATTTGTGAGGTTTTTGTAAATGACATGTAAAAAACTTTTAAAGTATTACATACTATAATTATGATCATTATATGTGAGTACTTGCTTAGAAATTGCTGGTAGTTAATACAGTTTCTCATCTTCAGAAGTATCTTCATTACTAAAAGATTTTCCATAAATAATTTTTTTGTCTACTTTACAGTGTTAACAATTTCAAAGAGCAGTCACTATCCGTATGAACAGCAGTTTGAGGCAGTGCAGCTAAAGGCTAAATTTTGCAGAAACTTTACATCAGCGTAAGCCAATGTTTCTGCAAAGAGAAGCAGTCCTGGCCTGTCTTGGACTGCTAATTTCCACTCCATGCAACCCCTTCCTTTGTGCAAGTACAGATGATTGTGTGACTGTGTGAAACCATAGTGAACTAAAATTAAACTGTTTTTTGGCTGGCTAATATTAACTCACTTCTCCTCCCTATTCTAGATCACTAGAGACACACATCCCATTGTGTAAAGGGGTAACATGGGGTCAAGAATAAGCAGACTGAGAGCAAGACTCATTCTTTCAGCATCAATGACAAACTGTTTATGGTTACAGATTCATTTTCAGAAACAGTTAGTCCTAATTACCTTATTAAATAGATTATACAGGGTCAATTCTTTTGCCAGCACTGGACATTTCTTTGGCAGTATCAAGCAATAGAAAGCTCCAGCTTAAATTTTGCCTCAGCTGTGTGTATCAGTTGTGCCTACAATATGATTACCTTTGTTTTGGCCAAAGCAGTGCTGATTATTCCTTAAATGATAATACTAACAGGTGTCAGAAAGTTTCACCTAAAAACCTGAACTCAGCTGCTTTCTAGGCAAGTGTAAAACTTTCATTTTATAACAAAGTTGACATCAGTCATATTCCACTAGCAGGAGAAAAGTGTATATTTTGAATTAATCTTTGATTGCTGTGATTAATGCCTAGCCTTTAAGGACTGAAACCTGCCAGGGACAAAAAAGTTACTCAGTGAAATCCTGTAGGGTTTATGCAGGCCTGGTTGTAAAACAGTGCTGCCTACTGTAATACAACAAATTTTTGAAACAGAACACTTACTATAGACTTCAGCTCATACTGTGACACTGTTCCAAGATGATTGACTGTGATAGTTACAGATTGGTTGAAATGCATTACAGGATATGCATTATGTATCAAGACATTATAAATCATGAGAAACTACTGTCAGGCAAGCAATTATGATAGCTCATCTTGCAATGCTAATTACAAAATGTCTGGAAGATACCTTATATACATTTATGAAGCTTCCTGCATTGATCAATGAAGTAGATATGACAGTGTAAAGAGGAGTGCTACGATTACTAAAACCTCAGTTAAATAGGTATCTAAATGGCACTGGAGAACTATTCACAAATGTATACTGGTGCAATACTAACCTATGGAATGAGTGGTGTTTGGAAGTGAATTTTGTGAACTTGGAACAGCTCTTAGATCCGTAAAGTAGTTTTGCTCAGGTCCTCCAGAATCAATAATATCTTCCAACATAAACTGATGATGGTGATACTCAAATCTAGCAGCTAACTAGGAAACAAGCTGTGTAAAAGACAAATGAGCTCCTAAAATGCATTTCATAATGCATGGTACATATGAATGCCACTTTACAAGACACTGTTGACACTTCATCTGAAATGCTAAGTACCATTCTGGGCACTTGAGTTCAAGAAAATTAAACTGAAATCAGCATAGGTGCAGAGAAGGGTAGCCAAGAGAATGAGAGGCTTATCTTGCTAAGAACAATGGATATGTAGCCTTACAAAGTGAAGGTTAGGGGGGCAGACAAGTCCTGTATGGAAACACATGGGGATGAGATAAGAAACTTTTGAGCTAAAGTCAACATCAGCGGCAGAAGAAATGGTTATTAATGGCTCGGGTACACACCTCAGCTGGAAATTAGATAAAGGTACATGATCATTGAAATAATCAAGTTCTGAAACAGCCTTTCAAGCAGTTGGTCCAAAAGCCCTAACTGTGTTTAAGTAGGGACTTAGTAAGTTTATTAAATGGGTTATTTGGTGTGATTCTCTGCAACAGAAGCAGATGGGACTTGATGGCATCGAAGGTCTTTCAATTTTAAAGTTCCCGTTGCAACTGAATTACCTTCTAAAATCTGCTTTTCAGTCAGCTTTCCCATCCTTTCCAATACTTTTTATAAACTCAAGGGATTATTTTTACCCTTTGGTGTGGTATTAATAGCAAGTCAATGGTTATTTCCATCTACCTCCTCATCAGTGTGTCCACGATGATTAAATGTATCTGCATAGCGTTATGCAATATCACTGCTGTTCAGACTGGAGTATTCTTTTCTGCTGCAACAATTTGACTAAAAAAAAAGAAAATAATTGAAAAATTGAGAAGAAAGTTCTTTTCATGCCTACTGTCTTTGGGAGTGCCATGGAAAATCTGCTGTTATTTACAAGCTACAGGTTATATATGATTAGAAGGGCAGCGTCTCTAAGTCCACAGCTTCCCTTTCTACAAATAAGGGCATAAGAGTAGCTAAAGCCATGGCACCATTTAGAATGGAATAAATAGAAGTGAGCTACTCCTAACACAGACTAGTTATAGATTAATTCCCCTGACACATGCACGGAATTGTACGTTTCCTTCTTGAAGCTCAGAGTGAACTCTCGATCTGCAGAACTCTAAGATACCATGGTATGAAGCTCCCGATTTGTGGGATCTCTAAAGTGGATATGCTTAGAAATTTTGGAATATGGAGAATTATTGTAGATTTTTTAGATTTCTTTTTCCTCAGAGTAGTATATTTTAAATTACCAAGTCACACCTTATGAATTTTTGAATTGCTCTTTTTAGTTCATAAATAATTTCTCAGTCAGATAATCATACCTATGGAATACGTAGATATTTAAAAAAATAATCTGTGAACAAGAGGGTAATACAGTACTTGAGAACTGCTGCAGTCTAAATTATTAACAAATCTGTCACAAACAGTACTGTTAAATTTAAAAAAATGATGTTTCCCTTGCATTTTATGTTATACGTTAAGAATATTTGCTAGCAGCAGGTGCTACTGGGCAAGGGATAGAAAGTAATTAACTGTTAGCTATGTCATATATTGGAAATCTGTTAAGAACTGTGACAGTACCTGTGTGTCATTAGAGTCATGGTGTCGTATCCTAAATTACCTGTAGTGCTAAGCGAAGATAGTAAAGTCGTTCCACACAGGAATAGGGTCATGCTTCTGTATATGTATTATCTTTATGCTAGTTTGAATGTATCTGATTGCCGCTTTTAGTTAAGCATTTAAATGCAACTATTTTCCATGAAACACACGTTTTGTTCTCTGCTGTTAGGATACTAAATATAGATTTATTGATTTGAAGAAAATATGACAGGCTTAGAAGAAATAAGTGAGTATCACGATTGAAAATCTTTTCTGTCATTTGGGATAGGTTGTATTTTTAGCTTTGGGAGAAAAGCCAGAAGGTAGTTCAAAGCCTGACCTTTACTCCTCAATAATCAGACCTATATATAGTGTTTTACTGGACAGACCTTCATAAAAGAGCTCCAGGTCCTTGATCTCCCTTTTCTGCTCATTGAAATAAAAGGTTTCTGTTATGGAAAAGAATATTTTGCTTGCAAGTAGATATGGTAAATGTTATTCTAAAAGGAATCCGTTCCTCATCTCATACTCCATACATTTCCTGGATTTAGGAAGAAGGCATCTTCACATAAGTGCTTATTTTGCTTGTTCGCTCAAAATGGTATATGCCTGCTTGGGTGTATACTTTTTTGCATGTTCTTTTTACAGTAAGTGAAATATTTGCAGCTTGTATCTGGCTGTATTTCTGCTGCTGCTCCTTTGCTGCTCCTCTTTTGAAAAGGAAATACCTTATTTTTACTGGAAGGACCTGAGAAAATAAAAATACACAACTCTCCTTCAGCTATGTAGCATTGTTCTAATTGAGAAAGGCAAGGAACATTAATCATCAAAAAGGCTCCAAACATGTTCACTTTCTTAGATTTAGTACATCATAAACAGCAACATATACTTGCCTCTAGGGCTGACTTGACCTATGTGCTAAGCTTGCTTGCTGTAAATGTGTCATATCTCCATAACTGTTTAAAACTTTAGAAGAAATAGAAACAAAGCTCTGTGTTAGACTGGAATACAAATTTTCAAGAATACTCCTTGTCTATCAGTAGCTTCATCATATGGTTATCATTCTGTGACAGTATTTAAAACTTTTAACAGTGAGCCAATACAGAATATACTTGGTTTAGAAGTATTGCAAAATTTTCTGAGTAAAATCACCTATCACATATCATTGCTCTTTCATCTATGGCTGTGTAGAATATAGCATTTTGACTGGAATTAGTGACAGAGAAGAAGCACAAGATAGTCGTGAGCCAGGTTCTGGATCCAGAGTTTATAAATTTAGACAAAATAAATTATAAGATAGAATTATTTAGTTAATTATAAATTAGAAATAAACACTCATCATCTTTCAAAGTTTTGAAAACCAATTCCAAATCTGAATTATGTTGTGATTGTGTATTTTATAAGAATAAAAACATATTTACAATACACAGAGCAGTTGCTCACATATGTTTACATGTGGAAAAGATAAGGAAACAGAAAATACAGACTTGCCTATGGAAAAGATTTGCTCTATATTCTGAAAATGCTATCTCTTGTCGAAGCAAAATCTCTTTTATTACAAAAGATGTTACTTGTAAATAAGATGGGCAGACACTGCACTTTCCTGACCCCGTACACAAAAGAATTTTGCATTTCCATTAAAAATATATAACTTGTGGGACTCAGCTGACAAGCATGGCCATCTTCAAAGCCTGAGGATTTGCCTCTATGGCCAACCTGGTTTGTGTGTTCTTTGGCAGCTCCTTCTTTCATTAATAATTTACAGTGGTTCTCAAATGCTTTCAGACAGCTTCAATACAAAGTTCCAATCGTACCTTAAGGAGAATCATATAACAGTTATGGCCAGATACTAGTGCAGTTTGAAATGAAAACACTTACAGGTGATTAAACATTTTCATGATCTAACGAAATGCAGATTTGTTTTCAGAGAAATTCCTGTCTGATCATCTTGAAAATTTCATGGCAGATTAACATTAATATATATGAGAGCACTATATAAACAACTGGACTAACATGGAAACACATTTTAGGGCAGGATCTTTTGCTCCAGCTCCTCCAAGAGACAGTGATATCTTAATCAGAAATATCTGTTTCCTGAAGATCCATGCCAACAATAGAGATGTCTGACTACTCTTCTAATTGATAATAGGAATATTCAGTAACACCCTGCCCTAAAGAATCTTATTTTTAAAATGAAATTTGCATTAAAGTTTTTCCAATATTCCTAGAGGTTATATCAAGGACTTAACAGGACACTTCCTTGTTTTAATTACAGGTTCTCCAGCAATGCTGTAGACAAGCTTGAGCAAATAACTCTGCCCACGTTATTCATAACTCTGATTCACTTTATTCAAAATCAACCCAAATGACTGATGAAATATTTATCCCAGAAAGATACAGCAAGTCTTGTTCATTAAGGAATATGGTGGCTAACTTTTCTGGAATTTAAAATCTATTTCTACTATCTGTCACATTCCCATTCGTACCTTGATAAGATATTAATAGAGAACCAGATATGCTTTCTATGTATTTGGCCAACAAGGTTAAAAAATAGAGTATGCAAGATAGAAAAGATGAAATTCTGGCTTCATTCAGCTAAGTAGGCATTTTGATACTTTTCTTAGTGGGACCAGATTTCTCTTTGCAGTTCTGTTGAGCTTTTGTTTTTTTTTTCTTGAATTTCATCTTGGCCTCTGATATTCTCCTCTTCTTTTTTGGCTGAAGTGGCAGAATTAAAAAAGACTCAGTACCAAATGCCTTCTATACTGGCAGTCTTTGAACAACTGATGAACCAAAAATTCAGGGATGTTGTAGGTGACAAAGAAATGTCACCTACAATATAAAATGAAATGAAATGTGAGTAAAATTAAATGAAAAGTAGAATGAAATGAAATTTTGAATTAAGGTTTTCTTCAATGATAAGTTTACATGCTAACAGTTATTAGGAAGTATTTCAGTTCAGAAGGAAGTCTTGTGTCTGTTATCTATGAAATCCTGCTTCAGTGAAGTGATTCAAAATGAACTACAAGTCTCTGTTGATACCAGAAGTTCAGAGCAATGTATATGCATCAGTGACATCCCAGAAAGAATAATACATTTGGAATTAAATTTTTACTTTACACTTCAAAACACAGTTTCTCATCTGGGTTCAGTTGATCATGTCTGTAATAGGTAATACAGACCTAATCAGTATATGGAGCCTCCATGCACAAAGTAGTATGGAAAAACAGCTGTGTGTTGAAAGTCAAATGTATACTTCCCTTGGCAAGTGCCATCAGTTCCATTTGCTATTGGAATGGTCTATTCATGTGTTTTATTTTGAATTCATGTAGGATGGGTACTTGCCTGGCTTTTATGCTACTCAAGAATTTCTTGTACAAGAGGAAGCTATAGCTTCCCTGCTAGTGTGATTTACTTCTTGCTAGCTACAAGAGCATAAGAAAGATGTAACGTGGCTGAGGATCTGCCCCCAAGAATTCATGATGCAATATTGTGTCAGGATGCATACAAGAGAGATGCAGAAATAGGGAATATAAGGAAAATAGTATGAAATAGTCAGAAAATATCAGACCACAGTTCAATCTAGCCCAGTATATCCATAGCAAGAGTCATTATCTTCAGGAAAATAATAGTTTATATTATGTTTTTATCATGCTGGGACAGAGCAAGCAGAACAGTCTCCTTGGATCCTGGGGACTGACACTGAGATATCAGAGGTACCATTGCTCCTAGAGGGTCTCTTTAGGAATGTAACCTCAGTATGTTCCTGTAAGTATTCAATACTTGGCTCAAATTTAGTTTTATGTCGGTTTATAAATATATTCCTACTCTGATCATCAGTCTTCATATGCAAGGCAGTCTTGAGTAAATTTTTCTTTTTCTACTCTTTCCATTGAAAATTAGAATTATATCCTCAAGGACTCTGATCCCCTATAGACTTCTAATTTTCTTGCAAGTATTATATAAAGTATAAACTTTTCTCTGATATGTCATATATTAATATTCTTGGTTTACTGTTTGTATGTAGTAAACAGTCTAGAACATCATAGAAAGAAATAATTGGCAATTGGATGTATTTTTTTTAGTCCCAGAAGAAAACATAAAACTATAGCTCTTCCAACTGCTTTCTATCTTGATGGCAGAAAAAAGACACCATTACACAGTGGTGACCTTTCTGACCAGAAAGGAGGATGAAAAAGATTAGTCAAATATGCCAAATGCACACTTTTAAAATAGACATAGAATACTATTTGTAATTGTATTTCAAGACTAGTTGTAAATGACAAGGCAGTCAGATACTGTTACCATATCTTGTCAGCTTAAAAAGACAACACTATGAGTAGGGAAATGTTAAATAAATGACAAAGATGATGCCATCAGTTTCCAAATTAACACTGTAAACTACAATTTCTATTCACTTTAAACTTTTTAAATGGGGAATCTTTGTGACTGAAGAAAAAGAGAAGATACTTTTAAATCCCAACATTCTGATTTTATTATTAACAAATCTTGGTTTTTAGTTATTTTTAAAGGTTTTTTTTTTTTATAACTGCTCTTTACATTATATTTGGTTGTGACAGTCATGCAGAGACTCAGATTAATAGAAAGATCCATTTAGATATCTATGCAGCATTTTAGCACATCAAACACAGCCCATGTTTTTTAACTTTGTCATAGTTCAATAGCTCTTTGACATGCATTAAAGACATCATCACACATTTAAAAATGTTTTGACAAATCTTGTCTCTGTATGCACTTTGTGATAACTTGAATGCAAACCCATTTTGGCACTATTGCCCAATGGAATATGGTGCAAATTCTTCAAATTTTTATTCTGGAATGTGAAAAACCTACTCCATCAAAGGCAATTACAGTAACAAATACCAGGTTTTATTAGTTCATTTCTGTTCAGCACTATTTCCCCAAATCTGGCAACCGGCTTTGTCCTTCAGGAAAACAAACCCATTATGCCCTTTTCCTGCCTGTGTGATGTATTAGCTGATATTAAAAAGCTACTCAAAGTTAATGCTCACAGTGGACTTGTCTGTATTCTTGTGTTGACAGTCAGAATTGGATGTATTTTTCAATCATAGCTCATCTGAGTTAGCTTAATGTGATTGAATAAGATTAATCAACGTTCAGGATGACAAATCTGATGTTCTCTGTTTTAATCTAGGATGATCTTTAGCTTTTGTGTAGTTCTCTATTGTAGTTCTCTGCAATATTTTCTCTTTTTTGCAATATGTACTTGGATGAACAATGATGTTTAAGTTATCACTGGCCTCTGTGTCAGCACCTGTTGAAGTAAATGGGCGTACTTTACTCTCTTGGCTATTGCTTTATACTTTCTGTGGATTCAGGAAGACATAGGTACATAATTTACAGTCAGGATACATTAAAAAAATTTCCTGTAATCTGAAGAGTTAAAGACTACAAGAAAAAAAAAAAAAAAAGAAGAGAGTGTTGTGCGTCTGGGAAGCAAAGGACGGACCGTTCTTTTCAATCCTACTCAACTGTATAGTCCTCTGTTCTTAAAACTTTGGAATTGACATTGCACAGGAAAAAGTTTTCAAAATTTTCTTGTAGATAAATTAACTTCAAAGGGCTCGTATAGAAATAAATTATGTTTCTAATTATCACATCCCATGAGTGCTTTGTAAATAAGGGATCCATTCAACTGTAGGTATATCAAGTACATTGTCAGAGTTCAACTAAGCGTAGGTTTGTGTTGAAAGTTAGGCGTAGGCAACTGATGCAGATATGCACGTACGTGTGCTGGCTTTGGATGCTAACAGAGACCTTTGGTTCTGTTTTACTTAAGTGGTAAGGATAATCCATAGTACTTAACCTGTCTGGAGCTGGAGATGATTAAATAAAAATGTCAGAATAGATTTAGTTCATAGGCATAATATTACACAGAAATTCAACTTGATAATATTCTGCAATAAGCTAGTATAAGTTAACAGGGCTGTTAACTCTGTACCACTGGCACTAGCTCTTTATACTTAAAGACTGAGTATACCACATACAAAGATGGTAAAAGAAGCTTCCATTTTCTTTAAGCAAAGTGAAAATTAAAGCAGCAGGATAAAGCATTTTATGTTTTATATGCATGAAGAAGTATATACACTAATGTAGATAACTACTCATTATTTCTTATTTTTAATGAAATAGAGGTACTTTTATGTAATTGAGATGTTTCAGTTAGGATAAATACATTTAAAACAGATTTGGAAGGGCATCTTGCATCATGGCTAGTCTCTGGCTATGCAGGCAGTCATGCGCTATGATTCTTTTCATTGCTTATGCTCACCTTTGCAAATGGGGTTCCAAACTTTTTTCAGAAAAGTGTGTGGCAGTTTTATTTCTGCAACAAAAAGTATAGAGCAAGAATATTGTGCTTTATGCCTGCTGCCTCTTAAATTAGAAAAAAAAAGACTATAAAAGGCACAAATTAACTAATACAATTAATTGTATTCTCAGCCAAAGTTTTCTATATACAATTCTTTTGTGTCTGCTATTTGAAAGATTTAATGCGACACTGACTGCAGAAATGTGCTGTGTATTCAGGTATTCCATCACTATGGAAGGCTGGATGATCATGAGAAATCCAGGACAATCATTTAATTCAATAACATTTCAGAGCTTTCACTACTTCAGAGCCAAGTCCCAAGATGCTAAACATTTTTATTGACAGCGATCTCACTGTGAATTACAAGTGCCGATCATCAATTAGTAAATAACCTGACAGTAATGGGGGGAAAAAATGGATTTATAGTCCCTCGATATGCATTTAAAGATTGCATATAATGTTTCCTTAAGAGTACTCTGTTTTGGGGAAAATTCAACTTCAGATCCCCTTTCACCCACACATTAAATTATCAAATCCTCTAGATAAAGATAAGCTTATGTAACTAGTTGATCAGCGTTAGATGCCTGAATCACTGAGGATACTGGTCTGCTACAATTCTTGGCTAAAAGCTATGATTTTTTGTTTCAAGCTTAACAGTTTGTATTTTAATAAATGCCCCATTCAGCCTTGCAGTCCTTCAGTCCTTGCAGCTGCTACACTCATGAGAAAGGTATAACTCTATGAAGCATTTTCTTAAGGCATATGAACTGCAGAGTCATAGGCTTATAGATCAGTGAATCACAGGGCCAGGACACCTGTCACATACTTAGCACAGACTCAATTTCATCTTCTAAAAGATTTTGTGCATCAAAGGCTTACCTCTTTTTCCAGCTATATAGTTGGTCTAATACAGGATATTTCCTCTCCATGCAAACCATGATTTGCTTGTATCTTTAGATGAAGTTATCTGTGACAACAATTGTATTAGTCATTCCTGAAACATGTTTTTTTGGCCAACCTCTTCTCAAAAATTCCTAGCACTGGATTCTCTGCTGTATTTATTCTGGAAGACAACTGAAGCAACATCAATTTCTTGCACGTAGAAAATAGTTTTGGAGTAATCTGTCAACTAGACTAAATGGGGGAAGTTTTTGCACTAATTAATAGGCTTGAAGTCCCCCCCAGCCTTAGGGACACTGCACTGCTTGGAGGAGTTTTATGAGGCCATCCCCAAGGTTAGCCTGACTTCCTGTAACCGGTGCTGCACCTCCCTGAAACATCCTTTTACTTCAGCCATATGTTCAGGATTAGTAACTGAAAGGTTGTTGTCATGGGAACCACTAAGAAGACTTTTCATTGTCCAGAGTTATCCTAAATAATGGAAAATAACATGGATAAACTCTGAAATGTAGTTCTCATTAGAATTCAGGAAGACCCTTGCTCCAATGGGGAAATACATGTGAAAGAGAGGATGTGCTGCGGTGTAAAAGTCTCTCCAGTCATGTTGAAATGCTGAAGAAAAGCTATTTTTTACTAAGGGTCTAAAGCTCATAGAAAAAAAATAGTTAAGTTCCAACAATGGGAGATTGTGTTTCTACAGCAGAAGCTTAAGAGCTGATTAATATGGTGTCTGGGCATGTCCCCTGCAGAGGCAGTTAAATGTACTGCTTTTGCCTACCACTGTGGTCTTCCAATTTGTTTCTCAAAGTTACAGCACTTTTGCTGGTGGAAATTGCTTTTTGCTTTTGGCAAAATAAACAGATCTGAACAGGTGGAGCATCACAAAAGCAAACCGATGTAGTTGTCTAATTTATCTCTACTTGCAGAATTATTATGTACAATCAGTCGTGTCTCCACACAGGGGGTCTCTTTGCTGTTAATTCACAAGCAAAATGCCCATGGAATCCAGTCAGTGCTGGCTGACTGGCCACGGATGGCCACATGAATACCAGGGAAACTAAGATAAAAATATTTAGTAGGAGTGGACTAGCAGGGGTCAGAGAAGATTTGAGTAAACGATTTATTATTTGCATTTCTTTCTTCCCAGTGTATTGGCTTACATTCTGATTTGCTGAAAAGGACTTGGTATAGAGAAATGTATGCATGAACTATAAAAGGCTCGATGGCCAGATAAAGCAGGATTTAAAAATATAACTCTATTTTAAATATTTTCAAATGAACATTTCAATGCTAGATTTTGTCCAATATCTGGAATAGGAGCCATCAAATTAAATAAGCTTTTTTTTGTGTTTGTTTTTTTTTTTAAACCATTTGGAATGGAGTTTAAACTACTTCAGTTTTAAAATACTGAAAGAAATTCTGTTCCAATTAATTTATTCAAAACAAATTCAAAAAAATTAGGGAACTTCCTGCTCCCCCCCAAATGTTATTTCTGCCACACAAATGATTTTTTAATGCATTCTTTTTATATTTCTACTACCTAGATTTTGGGAGTGAAATAGAAACCTATTTCTCAGCTTGCCATCTCAGTTGACATCACTGCAGATCTGGTCAAAAAATCAACTGCCCTCTTTTTTTGGTACATGAACTTCTGATTTTAATTTTATTTCCGTTTTATTTTTTGGAAGATGTATGTGTAATGCTTCAATATTGACAAGTAAATTATCTATAAATTAATAGAAGATGCACTGTTTGTTTAATCTATTGAATAATTCTTATTTCTCATGAGTGAATGATGTTGTATGGTATTACTTTTTTCCTTTCCCTCTCAGATGAAAGTAATCATTAGCTTTAGAGAAAAATGAATTATAAACAGCAAATAAAGATTAATGAACAATGAATAATAAATGTTCTTATTTGAAACCAAATATCAGTACTGGCTTATATGGATGTAATTATTTGTAGAAGAACATAAATTTTCCAAACATTAGTTGTGAATAAAGCCAGTTTGCTTCTTATTAGGAAATAACAAGCCTACTCTCATAATTCCATGTATGTTTGAATGGTACTTCTGCTTAACCACTCTCTTTGAAGAATGATTATGAAATCTGAATCTCATGATCATCCTTCAAAGATTACAATAAATAAATAATAAACACAGAAGTATTTAAGGTGCTTAACTACTCAGCCAGATATTACTTCCGTGCAAATAATAATCTTTGCTCAATCATATAGTATGATAAATATACTCACTCTGCCATACTATTTAAAAAGGAAAATAAACTGATAAATTACTTTCAAAATAATTTTCAAGATTTTCAAAGGCAAAAAATGTCAATTTTGGTTTGATTCCGTCATAGTTTCCATTATGTGTACTTTAAATATACTTTTAAAATACTTTTTACATACCAGACTGGAATTTTGAACTTTACTTTTTTACATTAAAAAATCACTTTTACTTAATTTCCATATAAAAGATATTATTTTGAAATGCCACAGAATTTGGTTAGGGCAATAATAAAAACATTTCTCATAACGTTGTTTCCACTGAGGAACTTAAAGATCTCCACCATATACTTTCTAATTTTGACTGCATACCTTCCTGTTACAATTCATAATTCACATTACAGTTTTAATTTATAACCATAATTAATATTAAATAAAATTCACATAAAATATAAAATTTACAATTAAAATCAATCTTTTATTGCCATTAGGCTGTATGCAGAGATAGTATACAGAGCAAATGTTGCCTGCTTCTTGTTGGAAGTTAGCTTTTAAATCTTTGTTCTTTCAGAAATATCTATCATCTACACAGTAAAGTACCTATCTCTTTCAGATGCAGATATTAACACACAATAATTTTACTTTTTTTGGGTGATATTTCTTATCCTGCAAATTTGGGCCCTCTTTCAACTCACTGTAAACACTTTTCCTGCTTCCGATGAAATGCTGTGCCATGGACATATGTTGAATGCAGTAAGTCAAGTTCCATGAACGACAGGGGTGAGTCTATATTTTGTTATTAAGTATTGGTAAAAAATATTATTTCACTGTATTTTGACTTACTCATAAAACAGAAATACTAACTCTTACGGGAAACATAAAATGGTTAACTGTTGTCCAATTGTTGGAAGATGTGTGGTTTCAGCTTCCTCAGTTTTGATATGAGCGCTAAATTGCCAATGCACTTGGTGTGATTTGGTATTAAAAATCTGGTATGGCATGTAGCCTTCAAATGGGACATCTTAAAAACAGAGGGTATTTTCTGCATGCACATTTCAAATTACTGTGTAAAGGTATTTCAATATCAGCTGTTTGGTAATAAGCCTATGAGTTATGTCCAAATGTTTATAAAAAGCAAATGCAATTCTTACTGTCTGATACAACATTGTACTACAACTGTGATGCTTACCTAGCACTGGGAAAACTATTATGATAAGGGGATTGTTTAAACCATCCGCATTATTGTGTGTGGCTGGGGAGATTGCTGAGATGCAAGTGCTGGTTAAGGCTGCATTATTCCTCCTGAGTTTATGGAGAACAATACTGAAAGATTACTGAATGTTATATAGAAGAAATTCTCACCTTATGCATAACAGATTCCCGTATGTTTTATAAGACAAAAACAAGAATCCAGGACTACAGAAACTGCTAGATGTTATACTAGTGTCTCCCCGTGGAACTACTACTATTAAAAGAGTCTTAAAGAATATGCAAAAAACCATTAAAATCAGCCTTGAAAGTTAAAAAGAAACATTACATTCATTGCTGTGGTACAAACTACATGTTACTGTATTTTAGTGAAAATTGGATATTTCTAAGTGCAAATGTGGTCAGTTACGACTATGTATTCAAAAGATGTCATGTGTGAGTGTTAGGGGCTAAACTAACAAATTGCTTTGAGTGTAAACCTATGTTAATGATCACATTGCTAACAGACCAGATGTTAAAAAACAGTGTTTACAAAGGGTTAGCCATGTTTGTTCTAATACAGCTCTCTGTAAGAAATGCTAGGAAATGCTTGTTTTTGGTGGTGAGACTAGTGTTTGTTCAACATAGTCCCAGATCAGGAAATTATCCTTGTTCAGGATATAAGTAGAGGATTAGGTTTAGGAATGTATGATTGATCTGAATGTGATTTATTAAAAATAAATGCATGTAATTTAAACTATTAGTAGTTTTTATCTATTTAACTCTTAAAAATTTGGCTAAATATAAAAAAAATGTGGTTTTAATAATTTGATTTTAACTATTTTATAGTAAGGTTATATCTGTAAATTATCCGCTGTTACTTTTATAAGAATAACACAAAATGTTCATTATTTCTTTTAAGTTTTGTACGAGCATTAACTGTTTAATCCTCATGCTGTTTCTAATAACACTCTTAGCTGAAAATAAAATATGAAAAGTCCTAGGTCAGAAATTGTGGCAATGATAAACAAAATGATGATAAACAAAATTAGAACCCTTAAGACTGGACTTGCTCCATGGTACTGTCTGCTAACCAATGGGTCTTATTCCTCTTCCTGATGAAATTCACCCTAGAAGTCTCTGACTTGCTTCCAGTTACATTCAGAACTGAAGTGGTTCTGCTTTGTTTAGAGTTTATCATGCCAGGACCAGGATGTGATCTCTAGTTGTTCACAGCTCTATAGATTGACGAGTTAACATTTTTTGCTTGTTTCCATAGTAACATAACAGATGAACCAGAATTAAGCTGAATGTATCTTGTTTCAAGAGTATGAAGATATCTTTACGCAATTGTTTTTGGTGTGTTCAGTTGTAAATTGTGTTTTCTATCATGAAAATCTGATTTTGTTAACAGACTGTTTTGAATGCACATACTAGACTATGCTCTTTTCCACTTAAGGAAGTCATCAACAACTCACACCAGTCTGTTAGATCAAAGCTAGGTCATTCTAATTTAATTTCTTTCCAAATATTGACCTCCTTTTCTTTGCAACCTCTTGATACTTCAGGTTTGTTATATTCTTCCTTTGAAATGTGTTTTACTGCATTTTGGTCTTTTTCTCCCCAGTTCTGTTCTTCTGCAAAGGGAGATACTTCATAGGCCTTTCTTATGCCAGTTTTTAGTAACAGTTATAATAGTTAGAATATTATCATAATTTAAGTTTTGCAAGTGAATTTGTCCCCCTCAAAGGCTAACCCTTTCAACTTTTCCACAGCATGCATTTTTTCATTTTATGGCTTATACCGTGGTGTATGCATACTTGTTCCACTAACTTTTTTCCTAAGAGGCATTTTCGTACATAGTAATGATCCAAATGTAAACCCTTGTTCATTATTTGATTGCACATTATGTTACAAAGCATATAGAAAAAACTCCAACAAAGACAATTGTGGGTGGAATATTTTCAAGGTGATTAATTGTTATTTATTTTCATCACCAACAGTTGTTGCTGCCATGAATAATTAAATGTCTGAAATTTTACAGCATTGTCTCTTATGTTACCTGAAAATGTCGATGGAATTAATCTCTTTTAGATTTTACTTCTCAAATCTTCATGTCAATTTGTCTTCTTCTAAACTATAAATCTGTTCCTTTAAAAAGACAAATTACAATATTTTTACTAAAAAATTACTAGAAATAGAAATCAGAATATCTATAGCCCTAAAACCTCCAGCTTGGTGTCAGATCATCAGACTGTACTATGGAAATAATGCCATAGTCTCTTACTATTTAAAGACAAACATAAATTCTGTGATAATTTAAAATTTTATTTGGAACAATAGCAAAAATGAGTCTTGCAGTTGCTGTTTTTCTTATCTCTCTCTATAATAACAATGCTAAGCACTGACAGTCTCCTGTTCTTCTTCATCATTAATCAGAACACCACCACAAACAAACAAACAAAAACCCCAAACCAGGGGGAATATTAACTGAAAAATCATTTCTGCCTAAGCATCATTATTCCCAGCTTTCAATTAGGAATTTTTTAGGCTGGTTTTTTCTCATGTTTAAAGGAGTTATACAGTAAAATTATATTGAAATTAGGTGAAAACTGATCCCCTAAGACCCTACAATTTCTTTCATATTTTTAGTCTGAGCAGTTTCCAAAGTCACAACACGTTGGTTTTAACGGCAGGATTAGGCTCTGTGCTACACACAGAACTATAGTTCCTGTCCTGGATAACCCCAAATCTTTGTAGATTTTACTGTCACTTTTAGACTTTCAGTTAGTCCTGAACACCTAGTTCGGAAACTGTTAACTCCAATTTCTACCAGCCCATTCAAGCAGCTGAATGTGACTCACACTTTTTTGGATAATATTGAGGTACATCTGTATTGATCTGATGCTTTATTTATAGCATCCCCTTTCCCAATCTAATGAAATGCAACCGAATAGCCCCTGAATGGGTTCCCTGCTCTGCAGTTTTCTTTCTCATGATGACCATCAGTGAGAGCTGTGAGTTATCACTAGGTCTCTTCTAACTGTTTCTCTTGTAAGTGTATAAAATTTGTTTTTATTTGAGGAAAGTGTATCCACTTCTCTTTTCCTTTTTTGGGGGAAGTCTTTCCTGTTCATCCCCTCAGACCTTTTAACTGCTATATATATTGACAAACATATCCTGCTTAGCTATACCTTTGGCCAAAAGGGGTGAATGTGTCTGGTTTTATCAGCTGCTGAACATTTGGCCCATTCCAGTTCTATTGCAGGTTCTGCCTTGTCCCCAAGACTGAAAAGCCCATCCCGTGCTGAAGTATTTCAGGAGTCTACGGACTTCTGTGACTTTACCAACAGAAGGAAAGTGTCTGCAATGGTGCCCCTCTGCTCAGTAACATTCAGAGCTCAGCTGTCATGCTATGAGACACGATCCAGCTATATGGAGGCGGTCAATGCCAAGTGGAAAGCCCTGGCTGGCAAAACCCAGGGTGCTTTCCCAGTAGGAATTATGTACAATGAGTGTGTTTTACAGACTATTCGGAAACTTAATCTTATTTCCATGAGAGCATGTCACAGTGTTCACCACTTGCTGTATGTATTCTTGACAGATAGCTGGCTTGTCAGCTGATTGGGTTATGATTTGAAGAGAGAAAGAAATATAGTCCTGAAAGTGGATGTGCGCCAACCGGAGATATGTAACCACAGCCACTGTGTTCTGCACTGTCTTTAATTCCGTACTCCCGTTACACTGTACAGAGTATCCCAGAGCATCTCAGAGCCTCTGCAGACGTGTAGATAGTTTCATCTGTGGGATCTGGAAGTGCTCTAACTACCCAGTCATGTTTATTGCTGGGAAAAGAGATTCTTTGTCTAGCATTTTAAAATATTCAATGCATCAATCTGTTGATGAGTAAATCATTATAATGGCATTAATATCAATGGAGCTAGTCTGGTTTATACCCGCGGAGTTCCTGATTAGGTAAAGTTTTCCATTTAGCAGTGACAGTAAGGGACAGAACTTGGTTTGTGGCTGGAGTCCCCTTACCTCTTAGTTACACAGCAAAGATTCAGTGACTCCAAAATGTATTTGTCTAGTGTCAAAATAAAATGTTCATGCTGTGCATTCTGAAGTTTATTTTCCACTAGCTACAGAATAATTCTGAAATATTCACTGAAAATAAATTGGTAAACACTTCTACTTGTGCTTAGTTTCCTGTATTTTATTTCTCTCCTGATTTTCTTCTGCTGCTTCTCTGAGAACATTGACTGAATTAATTGTTCCACTGTAGTGCTGAAAATTTCACCTGGATAATACTGCCTGCGCATAGGATATTTGTTACATCTGCTGCTAAGTGTCTGTCGCTTGCAAAGCCACTCGTATGTTCAAGGCTGCTGTCTTCTCTGTCACTCAGACACCCTGTTTGCTCACCCTCCAGTTACTTTTCCTGATCTTTGTGATATCATGCTTTGCTGAGTCTTACATTTCGCCTTCACGGTGTCTAGCTCATAGCTCTTCCATGCTTGCTTTGTGCACATCCTGACCTTTCAGTGTCATATCTAAATGCTAAATCTTTTGATGACTGTTAAACTGTGTCACAGCTGTTGCATATATGACAAATGATCGTAACAATCTAGATATCTAGGATACTACCACATTGAAGACAAGTAGAAAAAAAATTTCTGTAGGGCAAGGTTTCTCTTTTCTCTAGAGAAAAAGCATAATACTATTAGCTAAGTGCTTGCTTCTTCATGTCCTCTCCCACCTTTACTCTGTGCAGTAAGTGCTAATAGAATTAACAAAAATTTTCTTGTAGATTAGAACTATTGTTCTAATCACATTTTGTTTGAAATTATTTAAAATTGGTATGTTCAAGGAAAAATCACTATTGAGGGCCCCATACCTAAAACCTTAACAAATAAAGGCCATTTTCCCCTGGTTTTGGTACGAGCTTCCTTTTGCTGAGAGGTATCCTACCAGTTCTCCATATATGTTTATCTGATTACATTGCAAAGGGCAGTGTAAAAATTCAGCTGTAACCGGAACAGTTGCAGGTCTATAAACATACCAATAAATATGGCAAATTGCAAGTTTATTCTGAAATAAATTCATTTGGAGTGTTGATATGTGCTCTGATCACATTGTAGATATTCTTGTTCTCTTAAAATATTACTTTAAAGATTTTTGGCTTTTCTTTAAATTCCAAATTTTTGGATCGTGTCATATTTCCCTATTGATTACTTAACTTTCTCAAGAAAAAAAAGGAAAAATTTTTTTTTTTCTGCCTATTCATAAAAAATTTGATGTTTGGTTTTTCTGCAGTTTTGTAATCTCATCGTTTGCCCACTAGTCTACAAAATTGTCCTTTTAAACATTCACCATTTTTGACTAAGGAAGTTAGTCAAAACTAACTACTTCAACTACTACTTCTTCAACTAATCCTCAAATCAGAGGAACCTTGGCCAAAGTAAATTGAAGAAGGCCATGTAAAGCCAGTCCTTCTTAGGCATAATGAAACGTCATTTTCAAGCATACATACAAATAAGATCTTTTTGATACCCTAAACTGATGATATTTATTAATGATTTGGAATGGGGAAAATGGAAAGGAATTGCTACCAGGGTATTTCTGTTTTCAATCTGTAACATTTTTTAATAATTAAAGCTTTCCTTAAAGGCTTGAAATGAGAAATTGCAGTTAAGTTTTTTTGAATATTGCTGAAAATATTGTAACTCTACTATATGAATACAGTGAGTGCCTTTCAGTAGAAAAGACTGTTTATAAAGTCATGCTGTTTATAAAGTCAGCAGTTGACTAGATATTTCACCTACTATTAATAGTGTATCATCAGATGCACTTATATTTGATTTGTCATTTCAATTAACCATCTAGACCACCTGTTTCTTTTCCAATGTGTGATGCTGGATAAGGATGGCAGTGCTGCTGCTTCTGCAGTGTTTACTAGCTATTGTATTTTATTTAGTGCATCGTTCAAGGAAGGAAAAATGACTTTTATTGCTCTTAACATTCTACGTGAAATGGTATTTTAAATTTACTTTGGTGGCCCCGTACCTAAAGGAACTGGACTTAGCAGACTTCTATTCACTCTAAGAAAAAAAATAAAGGCAGACAACCAAATCAACGTAGAGTTGTATGAATATGCGGAGGCTATTGAGTTCCTTTGGTTTTGGCTGTGGTTCTGTTTCTTTTAAGCATTACTAAGGTTTTTACTTCTCTTCTGTGTTCATAATGCTCACATTTCCAACTTGCTTACTTTGCTTCTGACCTCGAAGATGCTTGCTACCAACCTGATAGGACAGTGTTGCATTACAATATTGCAGTAGATGCAAGCACTGCACAGTGTATTTTCCACATGGATTGCTCCTCTAGGGTTCCTAATTCTAGCTTAAGAAATGTTTATATTCCCAGTGCCTTCTGATCTTAGGAGCTCTTACAAATGCTTCAAAAGCAGTAAGATATTGAAAAAAACTCTTGCCTATTTTGGCATATAAATTATTTAAATGGACTGAATCATGGGACATTATAAAAGCCATTATTTTATGACATTTATACATGCACATGTACATGTTGTTGACATACAGGTAATCTAAAAGCTACAGTAACTGGCTGAGCTGTTTGACTTAGTATAAATATTAGAGTAGACCATTGATTACTGAGGGTAACAGATGAAGAATTATTTCAATAGCAACCTTGTGTAGTCAGCCATGGAACAGCTTAGCTGTCATGGAAAATTAAACTGAGCCCTGAGATCTCTCTGGCTAAGGAGGTGTATAAAGTTTGGATTGAACACCTGCTGGTAGAGAATAAAATATTCACCATAAATTGGGTATCTGTAGTCACAGCTGCACTGTTGTAAACCACATGAAATTACCTTTTGTATGACAAAACTGATACAGAAGTTATCATTAGACTAAGTCTTCTGAAAGTATTTGATGTGACTGCTTTAAAAGATCCTGGTTGTGGAGACACCTGCATAATATTAATCCTGCTGAAATCAAAGAGAAAATCTGTATATGTAGTAAGATGATGACATGTTTGAGGCCTGAAATTAGATGACAAATACTTTATTAGGAAACAACAGATTTGTTTTTCTCCTTTGTGCTTCTCAGTTAACTTATTTCTAGAAAGATGGGACGCTAATGGAATGTTGAGATAGGAAATATCTGATTCAGGGGAAAAATTATTATAATGGTAATAAAAATATATTTTTATTTTAATAAAGTATTGTCTTTTGTATAGTTCTCTGCTCCTTCACACATAGAAGCAGTGGAAGTCTTACAATTTTATACATGGTCAAATAGGATATTCAAAAGCAGTGATTCTTGTAAAATATATTTCAATAAGCAGCCCAGTATCAGTTATTATCTCCAAACATTTGATTGTTTACAGTCAGAAGCATATCTTTTTCATCTTTCTCATGGCATATACACAATACATGCACTTTTCTTCAAGGTAAGTTATATAAGCATACAAGCTATACGAAAATATAGTGCTTAGTACTTACACAGTACCTGTCAGTGCCTTAAGAAGACACAACAGCTACAGGAGACTTCCCACTTGATACAGAAAGAAGAAAGGATGGGTACTACGGAGAAATTAGTTTGCCATTGTATGTTGGGAGTTTCTGTCTCAATATATCCACTTTCCAGCCCACAAATCTTCCAAGTGTAAATAGTAGGGAGTAAAAGGGCTGTGGGATGCTTGGACAGAAGTAAGACCTAGGTTCTGTCTGGAGGGTTTCTAAGTCCTCTGCTAACTCCAGCCCATAAAGGATTTACAAAGAAAAAGATAAATACATTGAAACATTCTGATTTTTCTTCCACAGCAGGGTTCATCTCTAATGGGTCTTCCCTAGCAGCTGCTTCTTTGTGCTGCTGTGGAGGTATACAGCCTCTATGCATACAGCCCTAGCATTTCTCTGGTTCCCTTGGGATTTGCAGAGCTTTATCACAGGAGGAGTGGATTGGCTATTCGTATCCAAGCAGGGAATTCAAGGAAGCTGCCAAGTCAGCTATTAGCAGACAAATGAATGACAGTATATATAAAGTAGAGTTCATGTTTCTGGATGATGGAAATTTCATCAGAGTCTATTTCCACTATCAATTATTAAATAAATTCACTGGAGTCTTTTCCTTTCTTGCCTTACTGAAGACAAATACACTCGGAGGAAGTGTGTGCTAACCCTTGTTATGCATGAGCAGATTTGGAAATAAAAGGTATTATATTCCTTTCATGCTCTGGGGATTTCCTGGAGTGCCTCACTAAAATTCTGTGTCAGATGCTTGTTTGTGCTTTTCAGGAATGAACTGATGTCAAAGGAGTACAAAACTGTGTTGAACGTCTAAAGAAGAGTTGCAAAATGGGTAGTGGGGAGTAGCAAATTCTTAAACCCTCAGGCAGACATCTGAGAGAAGTGTAACTGAGTAAAGAGTATGAAATTAGGGATTTAAAAATACAGCAGTCTCTTTTATTGGGTGTTCCAGCAATTTTACTGCCTAATTGAAAGGAGAATATTAACACTAAAATGAAACTTTCAGATGTTTTCTGCGTAATCCTCAGGCCCTATGCCCTTTTCTTTCTGTCTTCCTTTAGCTGGGTCCATACACAAAGACTTCAGAACTGAGCCTTGTATGATAAGTAAAGTTCTGGACAAAAATTTATCCTCAACTGAAATATACATACCTAGAAATTTTTAGTTGGAACAAGTCATTCTTTTGAAAGAGAGCTCATGTTGTTCCATGTTATTTTCTCATTAAGGCTAGTAATTCTGTTTCTTAATTTTTATTATTTTTTTGGTACAGTTGTTTGAATATTATATTGAGATATAACCCTTAATACAGTCAGCTAACATAGCTGTATAGCTAATATAACTGGAAAAAAACAGGTGTGAAAGAAAGAAAGGGTACTCTAGGGCTGAACCCATTGCCTGCTGTGATGGTAAGAATCTAGGGGAGTAATCTCAAGGTTGTGATCTGCTCATGACTCATGCTGTTCTTTACAACATCTGAGACATGCTGAGTCTTACAACATCTTTACCTTTACCACAAAGGTAAACAGTTAGAAAGTTTTCTCACAAATAGTCTACAAAACAGCTTTGGTTTCCTTTAACATAATAATAAGAGAACTTTCAAATAGTTCTTAGGGAACAGTATTGTCCTGGGAAGCATCAGTGTAGGTCTTCTGAAGGCTGTAGAACCATTCAGTTTTAGACCAGCTTAATTTGTAATTACTGAGTAATAGAGATCAGCAGGATTAAAATCATCTGGTCTGAGGAACAGGCTGGATGGCTGTAGACTCTCCTCCACAAGATGTAATTCAAAGCAATTCTTTTCAAGCCTTTAGCAAGCTGGTATGTCACACAGAGTTTTAAATAGGAATACAGGAGAATTTCACTATGAGAGTAAATCCGTGCAAGGATTCCAAACATTTACTGCTGTCAAAATTATTGTATTCCACAAGGAAAAGGAATATGCATTAATCTTTACTAAAAAAAAAACCCAACAAATGTATAGGATGTACACGGTCCATGTGTAAAAGAGATCCCTAGGAATTCCCTGAAATGTTTCAACAATTACTAGAAAACAAGCTAAGTTGAGAGGGTTCTCATACTTTCTGTGCTCTTATGTGTTAATATGTTAATACACTTTACAAACAGCTAAGCATTTACTCATTTTGATTTTTGCAAACTGAAACAAAAGCCCTTGGAGCCTGGACACACACTTGAAGACAAGCAAGCCAAGTACTGTCTGTGGCTAACAAACTAATCTTGAGACAAATCAACCAATTGTACCATCCACCAAACACAGTTGTCAGTCCACTAGAACTGCCTGAATCTAGAGAGTAGCATGGATGGTTTTTTCACTACAGCCTGCACCAGCTCATGTTCTAGTTTGTTGTCCTAAAAAAATCTCTCAAAGAAGTCCCCTGCTGCTAGTGATACTGCCTACTTTGTGGCTCTGGGTCAATAAGATGCCAAGTTGCTACACAGCAGCCAGGGAAAATCGATGTAGCCCCAAAAGATAGAAATGCTGTTGCCAAAGGTCATTAATACGACTGAGACTGTTGCTATTTGGGAATGGAGTTTTAAGAGGCAATCTAGAGAAATAGCCATAGACGGGAAAAGAAATGTCCAGTGTGCTGCTCCTTCTCTGACATATTGTGCATATGCTTATGACAATACGTACCTTTCATCGGTGATCTTTCTTTTCTCTCTCTCTCTCTCCTCTTAAAACAGCAATTGGCTGACACTAGTAGAAACCAGTAGCACTGGCTACATCGACTGGACCTAGGCATATCTTGATTTGGGATGAGGAACTGAACACAGTTCTGCTCATGCATTCACTCTTGTCCTGCAGGACTCCACTTACTTTGTTCTGACTTGCTGGACTAAAGAGTTAAAAGATCCTATTATAGGTATTGGGAAATCCTGTGACTGCAGAACCTTTTGAGCTATCTGTACAGTTGCAAAAAAATGTTTGTGGCGATAGATGGAGAGCTACATTTGCAAAAGTTCACCAGCCACACTGAGGAACTTTTCAGCTGGAAGCAACATGAATGGGACTTCCATTTTAGGATTGCTCTCCATTGTCATCAAATATTTCTGTCTGAAATATCTGGACAGGTACGTAGACACTACAGTGCCTATGTGTGCTGGTTTTGGCTGGGGTAGTTAATCATCTTCGTAGTAGCTAGTATGGGGCTATGTTTTGGATTTGTGCTGAAAACAGCGTTGATAATACAGGGATGTTCTAGTTATTGCTGAGCAGTGCTTACACAGAGTCAAGGCCTTTTCTGCTTCTCACCCCACCCCACCAGCGAGGAGGCTGGGGGTGCACAAGAAGCTGGGAGGGGACACAGCCGGGACAGCTGACCCCAACTGTCCAAAGGGATATTCCATACCATAGGACGTCATGCTCAGCAATAAAACTAGGGGGAAGGTTGGCTGGGGGGCCGCTGCTCAGGGACTGGCTGGGCATCGGTCAGTTGGCAGTCAGCAATTGTTTTCATTTGCATCACTTGTCTTTCTTGGGTTTTCTCTCTCTTTCTTTGTTATTGTCCTTTTAATTACAATTTATTATTATTATTATTATTATTATTATATTTTATTTTATTTCAATTATTAAACTGTTCTTATCTCAACCCAGGATTTTTCTCACTTTTACCCTTCCAATTCTCTTCCCCCCATCCTGCTGGGGGGGGGGGGGAGTGAGCAAGCGCCTGTGTGGTGCTTAGTTGCTGGCTGAGGTTAAACCACGACACTATGTGTTTTTGAAGAATTCCAGTGCAATCTACAGGTAGTTATCAATTTTAATGTGAAACAGCTGGGAGCACATTGAAGTTTTCTGATGTATGGGCACTATAATGAATTGCTGCAGCTGATCCTTGAGTTGTGATTAATTAACGTGGCAGAGATCTGTGTTTTTTATATCTTCAGCCGCAAAACTCAGACCCCTGTTTTCCAAGTGGCTAAAGCCTTATATTTAGTAGTAGCATCCCTCCTAGCATTCATCAATTTACAGTCTCATTATATATCCACTGCTCAATTTTCTTGATAACACTACTCATTGCAACATTATTTTAGGGTGCTAGATTATGGTGGAATGGACTCAAAACCATCTGAATTTTGTCTTTATCTCACCTCTCTTCTATTGGATGGAATATGACAAGCATCAGACATTTCATGACTGTAGTCACCTCTGAAGTCAATGGGAGCATTTTAGCTGATTTGACTAGATGTGAATTATCCTGCTCTTTCTGCCATTTCATCATCGTATGTTACCTGTTGTTAGTATGTTAGTGCCACTTAGCAGAGCATGATTGTCATCTGTCAGATCTATTCTCCTATTCTGGACTTATCCTCCATCCAGGCTTCTTTGAGTAAAGAGTCTGTCTTGGAAGAAACCTGCATTGGTTCTTTTCTGTGGTTTTACTGAAGGAAAGTGAGGAAAACAGTGTTCTCTTGCTGTTGTAGGAGAAAGATACTAGCACTGCCAAATAAACAGAGCACTCACATAAAGGAAAACAGAGTAAGAGCAACTGCTCAAGGAAAATGACTTATAATTGAGCTAATCTGTACTCCTGTAACACTCTTTGTGGACCTTAGTTCACCAGGTTTTGTTAAAAAATAATAACCTTTGTTATCTGCGGCCCCTTGGTTAACCTTAACTGCTAATGAAGAAGAGCTGAATTCTGAACTTGTCTCAACAGGCTACATTACCTGTTGGAGAAAATAAGGTAATACAGATCAAAAGGGGACACTGTTTATTGTACTTTAAATGCAATTGGCTTCAGTTTATAAAGAAGATGACTGCAGAAATGGTCTACTCCCTTATATCAAATTCTGTATATACCAAGTGAAAACAGGAGAGTGGCCACTTAGCCACTGAGCAAAGCTTGGTGATTGCTATAACCAAGCAATATACTCATTTTCTACTTTCATTTTTACTTCTCCAAGCACTTATGGATGAGAAAAGTGTGAATGACTTATTTTCTCTCCTTAAAATGAGGAGTTTTCAAAAGAACCAGAAAATGAGACAATACGATTTTTGTCTCATTTTAAACAGCGTGTCAGATGAAAAGCCTGGCAAAGTTATGTTTTGACAGTGAAGATTGCTGATTATTTGGGAAAGATGTATTGTTTCTAAATGATTCATTAAGCTAGAATTTAACTCTCATCTTATTCTACAATTCTTTATCCTCATCTCTCTGAGTGCAAATCACAACTTTAGTTTCTAATAACTGAAAGGCAGTTTTGACTAGCAAGAGTGATTCCTTTGCTCTTTAGGAAAATGAGGAAAGATCAGATGCTGCACTTCCACTGTTAAGTGGCAAATTATTTGCACAACTTGGAAAATCTTGAAGACTATTAAAAGACCAATTGCCAGAATAAACATTTGAAGCAAATGAAAAGAACATTATGATGCAACTCTGTCAGAGAACCTACTGAACAAAGCAAACAATCCAGCAACAGAATTGTTATCTATGTTAAAGAAAATAAAAATAAATTATAGGGACAAGAAAATAATGTCAAAATGAATGCTCAAGGAAATGAAAAAGCAAAACAAAATGCAAGTCATTTTCTGTTCTTCAGTTAAACCTATGAAACAATTGGAAATTTCCCTATAATTATGCAAACACATATGGGAAGAAAAGACTAGAGAAACTGAAAGACCTGAAAAAATCCCCGAGTTCTCCTGCTTCTGAAGTCAAGTGGATGCAAAAAAAATGTCCAGTCATCCCCATTATTTTTCTAGGTCATTTGAGATTTAGAATTCCTGATTCTTTACATTCTCATGTATTTTAATCATCACTGGATAGTGATTTGTGTATGCCTGCTTAACAAGGACTGTGTTTTGAGAAGACAAAATGAGCATTCATATCCAAGACATCTGATCTTTACTGAGGAATGTCCTGTAATTATCACTTAAAATTTATAAAGGAACTAATTCTTATAAGCACATGAAATTTTGAGTATATCTCAGTGAAGGATTTTCACGAGATAAGTACTTACTACTTCGTGGGATTTAATGAGCCTTTAAGTTTCTAAAATTGAACATTGAAAAAATGGGAGAATCCCAAACTGCTAGTTCCTTTAGAAAACATGTTCCTAACTGGCAAGTTCTTGGCCTTGAGTTTGTAAATATGTGAAGGAGAGGGTTCTCCTTTCAACACTTCCTACATATGCCTATAGAGGTTTACTATTTTATGTAATTCTCCTGGTAAACCATTGCTTGAATGGTGAATTCTATTAAAAAGCACTGATTACCTATGAAAGCTACTGCTTACCCAAAGGGAAGGTGGAATTTTTTAGACTTCAAATCTGTGTGAAATTTTGCTGAGGTAAATAAGATCAGTATATTTATATTGAAGTTTAGCGAACATTGCTTGACTTGTACTGTCTGCTCAGTTTATCTTTTATGTTTGTATACATCTAAAAATATCATGTCTGTTGCATATAACATGACTAAGCATCATACAAAGAACAGTCTCAAACTTGGTAATGAAATCAGAAGGTTACTGTAAACCAAGGAGGTACACATAAGGGTTCTGGAAAGAAACTAACAGCAGGTCCAGAAGGTTTTTTTGTACACAGCCTAACAGTACTTTCTTCTCAGTCACGTACATCTCATTGAAGTTTCCCAATGAAATGTCATATATAGATATTTTCCTGTTTAACGTCTAGCTTTTCTATTTTTACTGCAATGTTTTTCTGTACAAAACTACCAAAGGTCAGTTATCCAAAATTTATCTCATAATTTAATGAAAAAATTTAATTTGATAAGTCAGTGCTGATAAGATTGAATTTTACAGCTACTTTGTTTTATGTGTTTGTTGTGGTTTTTTTATTTTTATTTTTATTTTTAAAGAACACTTTGATGCCAATCTATTCATGCCAGAAAATGAGCTACAGCTTCTGATTTAGTTTAAATTACATTTTATTTTGATGGGAATTGTAAATTTATTGTTTTGTGTGATGTATAAATTTTGCTATAAACTATTAAACTATTCAGATAGGAATCATTGTCTCATATATGAGACAGAACCTTTATGTATACTTCAATTAAACCACTGATTAGGCATAATACTCAGTAAATGTTTTCCATGCATAATGAGAACAATGAAGCTCTTCTCCTTATGGGTAGAAAGTATGTATTAAATTGAAAATCAGCATTACTGGTCAGAGATAGTCACATTTCACTGACAAGGCATATCTTGATTTTTTGGTGTGTGGTTCTCTGGCTGAATGAAGGGTGAGGATGAGTTATGCTGCATCTACCCAAAAGTTCCAGGGAAATAATAATGTTAAAACCAATAAACATCGTGGGGAAATCAAAATTGTTTTTCAACCCAGAACAAAGTATTTGGTTTTTGGAAATATTTAAAATGGTTAGCTACAGATATGGTTTCAAAATTAAAAATAAAAAGTAGCTGTTTTCAAACAGCAAAGCAAAGCAGCTGGCTTTTTAGAACATTTATCTTTTAAGATTTTGTGGGGTTTTGTTTTCTTTGAGTGAACTTCAGATTCACAGATATGTTTCAGAGAGCCCCAAATGTCATGTTTTTAGTACAAGAAATAGGTGGGAGATAAGATTCCACAGAATTTTTACCATGTATTTATATTAAGTGCTTTTTTTGGCCACTTCACCTATGATCTGTTTGGTTTCCTCTAATGTTTCCATTTAAATAATGGAGTCCTCTCAGCAAAGATGGGTGGCCCTCTCAGCAAAGATGGGTGGCCAAGCCCATCTGAAGTCCATGGAGGCATCCCTTGAGTTTTCAAGAAAGCTCAGGAGGGAAAAGATGTTTGCAAAGAAGTCTAGTTCCACCTCTCTGCTCTCCAGATACACTTAATGTCCAGAATAGCATATTTCTCTTTAATGGAGCTACTGTGGAGTAGGAACTCCAGACAGAAAGTTTCTCAGGAACGCCATCAGGATGTTTTCAAGTTAAGAAAAGGATTCAGCTGGAAATGATGACAGCACTTGGCTAAATTGCTATCTTTTGTAGCAATATCTGGGGAAAAAGGGGCATCCAATCACTAGCAATTTCAAAAAGTCAGAAAGAGAAAGAAAGATTGTGTCTTAATATTGAAACAAATTTTTTTGTTGAACCTAAGAAAATATTTTGGGGCTATTATTTCAGGTATTAAAGTTAAATCAATGAAAAATTTGAAATAAAATGCCCTTTCAAACTGGAGGAACCAAACATTTGCCTTCAAAGCTGAAAATAAAACCTTCAGATTTGGAGGAAAAGGGAAGGATGTTTCTCTCCTTCCTCAAATGAACAGATTTTCTGCAAATTGATATAAGTTGCTCCCTCATAGCTGAATTCAAAATATTTTTCAGGCAAAACATTTATGTGAAAAATAATCTACGTTCATGAAGTATCTTTTCAGGTTGAAAAGCATCACATCAGGATATTTATTTCCTGATCTACTAAACTGCAGTCTCAATATCTCAGAATACAAGGACTTAATAGGAAATGGAGGACAGACTGTAGACACGTCTTTTTTTGTTCTTATGTTCTGTCTCTAATTTTGGCAGAAAAAAGAAAAATACTGCTTTTAGGCTTACATGCTATTTTCTGCCTTGGGTGAAATGAGACAAAGGTTTCTATAACCACATTAAAATAGGCCTTATAAAAGATATATAAGTTCAATGATAAGGGTAGAGTTACAAATCAAACACAATAATCATCAAATTGTCATCACTTCAGGACACATCAGACCCTTCATCTGCATCCTTTGTAATTGAATAGAGCTGCCCACATACTCTGATGGCAGAATATGGCTGTGAAATACTGAAATACTTGCATATTTATTCTCTGGAGATTTATGGGCAATTCAAGAATTGATTTTCCCTTAGTGAAAGTAATGGTTATATTATTAGATTTAAAAAAAAAAAAAAAAGTTCCTCTGCTGGTTTGGCTCAGTCCTTCTTTGGATCTAACACCAAACAGGACACCATTACTGAACTTGATTACTCAGGAAGTTACCTACTTGCTCCCTGTTATTCACCAACTATACCAGTGCACATGGAATACATTAAGCAGGCTATCTGCAATACCTTGAGACTGATGTTTTCCTGTCCCTTTACTACTACAGAGAAAAAAAGGCAGCCTGAGAAAACCGAGTGGATGGAGCTGCTTGGAAAAGAGCAGCATGAACATAATCCACTGTGAGAAATAACGAAGATGTAGCCAGCTGTTACACGTAATGACACAGTGATTTCCAGAGGCTGGGCAAAAATTCTTCAAATAACAATCACGGACATTAAAATTACGTAGGTGAACATGAGCTCTCATTCTGCATATTAATTTCACCTAAAGGAATGCAATCAAGATGGATAGTGGCACTATATGGGAATGATTCTTACTGCTAGGCAGGTTGGAAGAAACACTTCCAGTTCATCTACCCTTCTGTCACTGTAGATAAATCAGTTGAAGCCGCACAATTCATCTGTATTTTGGATGGCCTAAAACATTAGCTTTGCTCAGCATCCAGGCTCTACCTTGAAACTTTGTGGACAGAGAAGCCGAAAAGTCTATTTTTTAAACCCTCAGGATTAATCTCAGCCTGATGTCCTATCAGCACCGTGTAGTACAAATATTAGGCCATGAGTAATATCTATAATGCTTTGAAATTTTAGATTCTAGTTTAATTTCCAAGCAATTAACATTTTAAAAGTATACATCTTACCATGTATGGTGAAATCAGCAGCCTGAATATTGGGAGTGAAGGAGAATCACAGAGCAGTGATATGGTATTTTACTTACAGCTCTTCTTGAATTTCATCTTGATCTAAAGGGGAGGAAATCTCGTTTCCACCAACATCTAAAAGATTTTTAGCTCATCATTTCTTTCTGCTAATATAATTTCCAAACCAATAATAATGCTTTGGTGATGTCAGCAGTTGTTTATCTAAATTAATGTTAATTTTGGATCAAATTCTTTTCAAGGTTGAATGGAAATAAAACATTGAAAGGAAAAGCGTTCGCAGCACTAATTAGTCCTGTGTTTTCTCTGTGGCAGGTTGACCTCTCTGGCTAAGATTTCTTGTGGTATTGATTAAGACTTTGTTTGCACAGTGGCAAGTCCAGCACAGGAAATAGCTTTAACCAAGAAGAGAATTGATATTAGGCAGGATTACACTCACTTGCAATAAGATTTTATTCTGAATTACACCCTTATGGTTAATTGATGTATACTCATGAGATAATAGAGACACTAGTTTAAAGAAATAAGAAAGGTACAGTCTTCATTGACATTAAAAGCCATATAGATTTAGCTAAGGTTTTAATTTGTCAAATTTTTGCAGCTCATACTTTAGCTGCAAAACTAACAATGTAAGCATTCCAGACAAGGTTAGGTAGGTTATGTTCATCTGAATCATTGATATGTTCTTATTTAATCAGATTGATTTTAACTAGGTTGTAAACAAATGCAAATTTGCTAAAGTGGAAAAAAAAAAAGGCTTTAGTTTTGAGCATTCTGCCCTGCCACTTTATAGATTCATGTTCAATTTCTACTTCGCAGAAGCTCAGTTTCCCTGCTGGAAAGCCTTGAGTTGTGAGATATAGGCAGAGCAGGAGTTCAGAAAGTGATTTGCCTTATGAAACAGGCAAATCCATCACAAGAAAAAATATTGCTTGCCTTTAAAGGCATCCTACCAGCAAAAAAGTAAGGTTGCTGTGAAAAGAAATTTGAGAAAGGATGGGAGGTGGGATTGTAGTTTACTGCTTTGATACAGTCTTCTCAGAAAGAGGATTTCTCTTTCCTGCCTTTTAAACCAGTGCCGTTTTCCTCCTACAAGAGTCTTAAACTAAAAATTGGGGATTTGGGCTTTTTAGATTGGTTGATTCTTTGGCTGGTTTTTTTACTTTTTCTGGAGACAGGTCAACTAATAGAAGAAAGCTCTTACCCCGAAATCTTGGTTAGAACTAGTTTCACATGCTTTAGGTGAGACATAATGTATGTGTGGTCACTATTGTTGTTGCTTACATTATGAGGAAGAATTTCTTCTTAAATTTATGCAAGTATTTTTTCCCTTCACTTTGCAGAGAATGATATCCTAAGTTCCCCGTATAACCTCTTTGTTCTAGCAAATTTATTTTAACAGTATGGATGAACTAACCTGGAAAAAAAAAATATTGGTTGAGTGTCAAGTGTATTGCTGAACTTGTCTTCTCTTGTCATTTTCAAAGTAAAGCTGTAGAAATAGTTTCTAATAATCAAACTTCTTACTAGTAACATTGTGCATGGTGTGTCATCTGTATCCACTGCGGGTACCTAACTGCTTGCTATATAAAAGAACATTAAGACATTTCTCTCATAGAAACTTTGGTAGCAATAAAGATATGCTTTAGCTTTGGATTATTGCTACATATCAAATCCTGAAGACAACTTTACTCTTCGATTAATACAAGAGTAAAATGTGTTTGCATTTTGTGTTCTCAGTCCCAAGAGACACATTACTGATGGTGTGGAAGACTGCAGCAGAACCTACCCTTTCTCTTAGCAATATAATTGAGATGATAAAAATCAGTCACGTTATTTATATTGGAGAGGGAGCAGGTTGCCCTTTTTTCTCACTTTCTACTACAAATTGACTCAGTGCTCTAAAATTAATGTAGTTCTTTCTGATTATTTCTCATGGTTTGAGTGATTTGGCATTTCACTTTGCTGGAAAAAGGCAGTCTTGAAAAACAAAGGACCTGACACAGTAATGACAGTTAATCAACAAAAGAGGAAACTGCTGGGCTTGCTCTTTTCCTTACTTGCTAATCTATATTTTCTAAACTGAGAAGAGATTACAAAGTGTATAATGACTGTGCTTTTACCTACTCACTGCTGTTGTGTATATAGAGATTGCAATGTTGTGGGAGTATGAGCACAATTCTGATGCATGATTTCATATTTTATCTTTAAAGAGCTTAAAAATATTTTCCTTATGTCTGTGTTAATAGCATTATCACAGAATCATAGAATGGTTTGGGTTGGAAGGGACCTTAAAGATCCTCTAGTTCCAACCCCCTGCCATGGGCAAGGACACCTTCCACTAGACCAGGTTGCTCAAAGCCCCATCCAACCTGGCCTTGAACACTCCCAGGGAGGGGGCATCCACAGCCTCTCTGGGCAAGCTGTTCTAGTGCCTCACCACCCTCACGGTGAAGAACTTCTTCCTTACATCTAATCTAAATCTACCCTCTTTCAGTTTAAAGCCATTACCCCTTGTCCTGTCACTACATGCCCTTGTAAAAAGTCCCTCTCCGGCTTTCTTGTAGGCCCCCTTTAGGTACTGGAAGGCTGCGATAAGGTCTCCCTGGAGCCTTGTCTTCTCCAGGCTGAACAACCCCAACTCTTTCAGCCTGGAGAGGTGCTCCAGCCCTCTGATCATCTTCGTGGCCCTCCTCTGGACTCGCTCCAACAGGTCCATGTCCTTCTCATGTTGGGGGCCCTAGAGCTGAATGCAGTACTCCAGGTGGGGTCTCACGAGAGCAGAGTAGAGGGGGAGAATCACCTCCCTCGACCTTCTGGTCACGCTTCTTTTGATGGAGCCCAGGATACGGTTGGCTTTCTGGGCTGCAAGCGCACATTGCCGGCTCATGTTGAGCTTCTCGTCAACCAACACCCCCAAGTCCTTTTCCTCAGGGCTGCTTTCAATCCACTCATCGCCCAGCCTGTATTTGTGCTTGGGATTTCCCCGACCCATGTGCAGGACCTTGCACTTGGTCAGCTTTAAAAAAAAAAAAAAAAAAAGTAGTATTGTAACAGTGTGCTGTATTTGAAACTGACTTGATGCACTGGCCAAGGGGATTAAGATATGATTTTCATTCTGAGAATTCTGTTTGCATCATTGGCAAAATACAATCATATAATTAATTCAAGAGAAATCGAATACTTAGGTACCTATATCCTATCACTCACTTCTGAATTTGGTGCCCAAGTTAACTGTGGAAACAAACGTAGAGCTGGAGGGAAAAGTAAACTGCATATGTGATTTGAGGACAACAGATGGTCCAGAACGGGGAAGTCAGTATGAAGATTTTTTTAGATCTTAAACTATTGATATGTTAACACATATCACACAAGATAACACCAGGAAGCTAGAGAGAACTAATTGGAATAGATGTCTGCAATCCTGGAGTTATGTGGAGTCGTGGATTCCTTACAGAAGTAGCTCCATTAAATTAATTCCCCATGGCCAAGGTTATCAATTAAAAAGTAAAACAGACCAAATGACACTATTTGATGTCCTCTCTCCAGCAATGCTGCAATACAAAGAATGTTTATGTAACCTATGAAATGTCATGTGTCAAATTTATATTATATGCATATTATTTATACATAACATTTCTATTATGCCCATGTAAATAGAAAGCAAAATTTTTAAATGATAGAAAAGTTTCCTAGTGTTTTATATCACTTTGTAAACTTAGAAGGAGCTTAACTATGGTCACTGGAAAGAAAATATCAGCAAAAAATCAAAATAAAAGTTCATTAGATTATCTGAAGCAAGCCTGAGAGAAATCCTGAAATAGACATTATGGATTCATGGAAATGTAAAAAAAAATATAGAATCAGTATGAGGAGGCCATGTGGTCTGTATGACCACTATTGTCAAAATATTGGAATTAGGAGTTGTGAGTCAGGTGCCTCTCAGAAGAGACTAGTGTGTTTTCCTGCAAGGGAAATATGCCCTAAACACACATTCATACTCAATCAAATGTACATCAACTTGACTTTCAAATGGACATGTTGTGTGTTCCTGCAGTGGTGTGATGTATTTGAAACCAGTGAAACACAATGTAGGGGCTTCCAATCAGATCATATACTGACTGTGCAATTTCACTTGCATCACTGGTAAAATAATGCAAGCTCCTGTCTAACCTATCTATCTGCCACAATGGTCAGAGGGGCAAAAAGGAGCAGATATGTTCTAGGTCCTTTCTAGAAAAGTCTTAACATCCCTTGTTATTACAGTAGAAAGGATTAGGTAGCAGTCTGCACTCAGACTCATTTCAATAACCTCCAATTGAAATATTCTGGTTTTCAGAATACACTGAGCTTTTGGCTGCTCATTATATCACACAACTCACAGATAGCATACAGAAACCCACTCTGTGCTCTGTCAGCCTCTTCTGGTTTGATACATACAATTTATTATGTCATCTCATACGTGTAAAACAGGGAAACATGGACATTTTTTTTGTCAGAGGGAAATATAAAGTCTAGTTTTTCTGTTTTGTTAAAATGCTCCAATCTGACTTTTCCAGGAGGATTTTCTAGATCTGTAAAGTCACATAAAAAATACAGAAGCACTTTTAACTTTTAAGACTGCTTGAAATGTCCAAAAGCTTTATCAAACACATGCATCCATCTAAAACATTCCGTCAAATGTTTCATTGGCAAATGAAGACAGTGGCCTGCTAAATGCTTTAGAGCTGTTGTGATCACATGGAAATAATTGCTAACAACATGACACTTCCCATTGACAAGTCCAGCAGACAGCTCTGGGGAAAATAATTTACTTTACTCTGCTAAAGTACTTTTGTAAAATATTGGATCACTCTACCAAGCGGAAAAGCATTGCAGAGGTGTTACGCAGTAGGAAAATATATGCCCAAATACACATTTTAAAGAGCTGCAAATAAGAGGTGGGACAACGGAGTAGTAAGGCATGAAAGCAATTACTCAGTCAGAAATGTGTACTTTAAGTTTTCCTTTCCTTTCTCTTCTTTCCTTTCCTCATCACTTCTAAAAAAAAGTTGAAAAGTAGAAATAAAGCATTTTTATACTGTGAATGCTGAACATCTACAGAAAATTCGCCTCCATGACTACAAATTTGGGAGATGGGATTTTCAAATCTACTTCACAGACTCTGTTACACAAGTCCCCAAAGGATACCTATGGACTAGCCAATGAAAATAGAGCCAATCACTATCAAGCATCCTTTAGAAAGCATTGGAAAAAGTAAAAAAATCAGTATGTAATTACCCATTACAAGTATACTTAAAATGACAGTTTTTTTCCATTTAATCCTAGACACAGTGCAATTTTCTTTTGTTATCTGGTGGGGCTGCAGTATGGATTCTCAAAACTATCTGCTTCTATCAGACACATTCTTATTTTAGTTTTAAAAAAGTTTGCATAGGGTGAGATTGCATTCTGTAATTCTAAGAGATGATTAAAGTTGTCATCCTCTTTTTTATTATTCCCAATAACAGCTATTCTGGGTCAATACGTTAATTTCAGCATTTCTATATAATTATCCACCTTTTGTTTAATCGTAATATGTTCTAGTGGAAAGACGCATTACTTTGGACACTTCAGACATTTGGACTACCAGTATTTAGGTATAATTTTCCACATATGCTCTCATTTTTCTTTTTCTGATTCAATCCCTAATAAGTAGGTCATAACTTATCAATAAAACTCAGCTCAGCTCAGCTCACTTTTAGCACCAGATTAAGTGATCAGAGTTCAAAAGTATTCAGCTCCCAGAGTGAGCCTTTTTGAAAACCTGAACCTGATTTATGTGCCCAAGTATGAAGACTTGAAACTGGCTCCAAAGTTCTAGTAGTGAATTGTTCCTTTGCCTCTGTATTTTGTCATGAAATATACTGAAATACAGGATGACCACACAAATCAAAGGGTCATTGAATCCTAGATAGTCAAGGTATATTGGATCATCTCTGTGGTATTAGTAAACACATGTAAAATATGAATATGGCCTGTCCTGTTGCTGAACTTTCAGCAATCTCAAATAGTATTATATCCTCTTTGCTTATTCTCACAATACATTTAGTGTAATTCTGGATTATTACAGTAGCCATTGAAGCTACTTAGGACAATTTAAGAACCATATGTCTACTGAGCAGTGGTTTCCATGCTAGATATGTACTTCTGGCTTTCATGACTATCCCCATCCTAATTTTTTATAAGTCCCATTTACTGGGGTCTGTGTAGCCCCTGCTTTGATCCTCACCCAGGGAATGAGAGCTAAAAATAGCCTTTCCTGCTTTCAGTCCTAGCCTCCCAGTTCAAATCAGCATTTGGAGAACTGAATAAGATTTATCAAAAAATAGACAGAACTTCTGTACCTATATCCTGGTACTTTGTAGGCAGCCTCAGTGTTTCTGAGCTCTAATTAGTTTCACAGCAGTTAGCCTTTATTCTATTAAGGGTTAAATATTTCCAAGTTGTAAACATGCTCAGCCAAAGTATTTTTCTTACCCAGAAACTGTCCATCTTTTACAGCTATTTTCGGCTTTGGGGAGCTCACAAATGGAATTGAATGTGATCTATTATGAAACATGCTGTTAAAAATAAAACGTTAGAAATAGCACGTTTCTATCTAGCAGGGAATGACTGATTATTGCAGCGTATAAAAATCAGGATGTTAGCAGAATAACAGTAAAGAACCACATTAGAGTTACAGCATATAAAACCAGAATCTTTTGTCGCTTAAAACGATGTAGACTTTCCAAAACACTGAGGTGGCTGCCTAGAAAATATTTTAAGATGTAAATACAGAAGTGGTGATATTTCTTATGGCATATCAGATTCATTTGTCTTTTTTTAGACATATTTACAGCAGTCAGTTTTTCAAATACTTACACTGAAGAATATCTACTCTGTTATTTATCATCTGCTGTTGTGAAACCTTTTGTCATCTTAGAAACATCTGATGGCAAAATGTTCAGAAAATGAATTTTAAAAGCCAGCTTTCTTACCCTGATATTGTACTAAACCTTTCTGTCTTCCTTTCCTCAACATGAAAGAAAAGAAATAGTACTAAAAATCGGACAGCATGTTTAACTTTAGCTGGTTTAGTTAATACCTACCTTTGCATTTGTGGGGTAATTATGCTCTTGATTCCAACTTGTTTGTTCTAACTCTGTTCTTGACATCATAACCATATCCCTGGGGCAAAAATCAATTTAATACTGGAGCATGCACCTGTTAGATCCTAGTACCACTGAAAGTTGAGTTAGGGTATCTAGCTCTGCTGCTCTTGTAGTGGTGTTACTAAGAACTAGAAAAATGTAAACAAGGTTTGTCACGGAAGTGAAAAAACCACACCACCAGACTTGAAGACATGTTACATTTTCTGCCATAAGGCCATCCTGTCTTGGCAATAGAACTTCATTGCCTAGTTAGATATACTATTGTTAAATATACATCTCATAAATATCTGTGGAGTATTTGAAAGAAGAACAACATAAAAACTGGAGAAGCTACAAACCCTGATTTTTACAGTATCGGTATCTTTTCTATAATAAGAAAGTGCATGAACTGGGGGTGTAGTTTTACTACTAGGATAGATGATCATAACCTATTGATCTCAGTCAAGTTTTTCCTCCCACGTCACAGGTGAATTTGACCTTGTATTCAGTGTGTGACATTGTACAGCCAAACAAATAATCATGAAATGCATATAGACAGCCACTTTGAGTTTTTGTTAGACAACTTTCAAAAGTTGTTTTTTATGGAAGTTGTTTTATTTGTATGGTTCTTTACTCAATTTCGTCAAGTTGTCTAGCATGGAAAGTGATGGTTATGGGGAAAGCTCCTGTGCATACTCCCCAGCAGTATGGAATTAACAAGACATCTGATATTCTGAACTGAAATTCTCCTTCATATTCGTGCACTTATAGACACATTTTGAAGGTGACATTTCTTTCCACAGTCTCTCATAGGCTTGGTGATATATTGTACTTCTTTTTGAAATTGAAAAGTAGGCACATGAACCTATACAGTTTCAACCTTTTTGTTCAGGGCTTTGTGAAACAATTTGAGTCCAAAATGCTGAAGATTCTGCTGTTGCTATTTCTAAAATGGAATCTATGCCATGTTGGGAGCATATCATCTCATAACCGATTTCTGTGAGCAAGCATAAGAATGTTAAAGGAAAAAGAAAATGAGAACTTTATTAGTCTAATGCTTTCAAGAAATGTAAAAGCTCATTACCAATATATTTATTTATCCTTAGGAATAATTATTATTAATTAGTATCATTATAAGGACAATGGTTTCACCAAAGCCTTTCTGTCACAGAGTGTTTTCTACCATATCTGCATAACTGCATCCTTTTTCCCAATTTGATCCCCTCAGTGTGCCCCATTTTTTGGCATTCCATCCTCAATAGAATAACAATAGTAACTAGAGCTGGATGGAATTTACAGATGCAAAACTTTTCAATTGAAAAAAGTTTTTAATTGGAATAGAAATTTTTTTCAATTGAGATGAGGTAAATTTTGCTAAATTATCCACTAGAAAGTGTCTCATTTCAACATTTTCTAAATTGAGAGTTACATCTGTTATTCCAGAATGACTTTTCATCTCAAACTTTTAATGAATTATAGTAAAGAATATGTAAATCAAAAGCTTGAGGTTAAACCACAGCAGATTGAAAGTAGCTAAAATGTTTCCACTGATTTCCACTGATTTATGATTTGCAGCTTTGGTGGAGATTTTGACTTTTTGTCCCAATTTATAGTGGAAAGAGTTTTTCTTTTTTTAATTTCAAAAGTGTCCCCAAATTGGGAAAATTATTTCCCACCTGGTTCTAATGATAGCAGGTTTGAGTGGGTTGTGCTTTCAAACCTACTGTGTCTGAGTGCTTTACCAACAGTTAAATCAGGGTAACCTACCTTAAGTTCTTAAAATGCCTGTTTCTTGTATAAGTGCACCAAAAAACTATATGAATGAGAATAAACTCACAGCCAGTGAATTGTCCTCCATTGGCCAGAGAGGACTGAAGTTTACTTTGCCCCTTGGATTGAGCTGTGCATTTTCTAAAATGTTTGTTAAAGAAAGTAGACCCCTAGCCTAGACCCTCTCTGAAGTTTTTGGAGTTGCCTGCACACAGTGGGGAGCACAGAATATTTTCAGAAGAAAGATACAGATATAGAGTCACTTCACTGGCAAATTGAAGAGGTAGCTTGTTGCTGAGCATCTTTAGTCAAGGTTGTATGGTTGAGACACAATGGGGCTCTTCTTATATTACAGCAGCTATTCCTGGTTTTGTGGCTGTAGTTGTGGGTACTGAGTGGTTAAAAAAGAGCATGCATGAAACAGAGAATGTTCTTGTGCCTCCAGCTCTGGAAGATGTCAGTCCAGTCCAGATCCAGTGTCACTTTCTACTTCAGAAGGTCAGGGAGGCTTTAGTTGTGCCAGAATTAAGAAGTAAAAGAATTTGGTTAGGGAACTTAAAAAATCAAACACAAACTCCGGTTCTTTTGATTGTTGGTGTCTATTTGTGTATCTGTGTGAGAGAGAAAACAAACCTTTCCAGCTTCTCTTTTTAAGCTAACAAAATCTGTTTCCTGGTGGTTGTATCTGAAGCTAACAAAATCTGTTTCCTGGTGGTTGTATCTGAAGTATTTAAACATAAAAAAGAAAACTGTTGCTCTCAATTTTTTTTCCTAACATTTGAAAGTCTGTTTCTTTCTTGACTCTGTCAAAGACTTTGGGGGAAAAAATAAGTTAAACTCTTGCTCATCTAAGCAGGTTTCATTTTTTATGGGTTGTATATATTCAAACAAATCTGTTCCTCTCTTTCAGGATGGTGGATTCTCTTGTCAAAATGCTCAAAAATCTGTTGCTCTCTTTAAGCTCACTGAGAAAACTGCTGAAGAGATTTAAAACTGTGTGATTGTCTATTAGTACATACATTTTTTGTGAGGTACATGAATCTTATAATTTGGGGTCTAAGGCTTTACAACTTCCTTCATCAGACAAAATCACTGTAAGAAAATTCTTAGAAAAATATATGCATCTCTGATCATCACACATGTACATGCATGGTTTGAACAAAATTAATTTTTAAAGTACAAATCACTCAGTGCATTTGTGTGATAATAATCCAGTCCAGTAACATTAATATAGAACTTGCTTTTAAGTGCCATGAAGTGATTTTTAACAAGATTTCGGGCTTCTGTTTAGTCAGCAGAAACCTCTTAATATATATTTCATAAATACGTTAAAGCATCTATAAAAAGATTACTGGCTAGTGCACATGGTAATTTTTTCAGGCTCAAAATTCCTCTCTTTGTAAAGAATAAAGTGTGCAAAGTTACCGGTTGAATTTATCCAAAAAACCTTGTACTAGGAGAAGAACCTTGAAGATAATTGGGAAATAAACCAAAACCAAATACATCCATATGAAACCCATGTGAAAGGCCCAAACACATACGCTTCATGTGACAGCTCTTTCTTTTTCCTATATTTGTTCTTAATTTCTGTTTTAAAATGTGCTGAATTGGGTAACTGACTTTCTTACGTGTATATGTGATGCACCAGGGAAACCTAGACTGGATGACTAAAACCTGTTCTTTCAGAATATGCTTGGCAAGGATTGTCTCACTTAGCTAAGGATTCTCATTGGTATCTCAGGTCTCAGAACAAGTTACTATACAAGAATCTTTGACTTCCAGACAGGGAGATGAATGAGACTCTCTCCCATTTCTTACTGAGACAGAATCAAAGATGGGCTCCAGGAGGGGTGAAGACCACAGTGTACAAGCTAGTTCCTTCTCACCGTCTGCCATGTCTGTTACCTGGAGCACAGTTTCCTTGTTATGAGGAACATTGATATCAAAAGAAAAGTGGACTTGAGAAAAAGGGTTTAAGAAGCCACATTTAAATGCCGGTCATGCTGAAGTCTGTGAGAGTTTTGACAGTGCTATACTCTAGAAGCTGTATAATAGGAGACCTAGCCATGGACCAGGGCCTCATTGCCCTGGACACCTCTTCAAGACTGGATTTTATTCTTAACATTGCACTAGCCAGTTGTCAAACATTTTTACAAACACTCTAATAAAGGGGTTTGGTTATTCCTTTAGTTTTATTTAGAAGTTTTATTTGTTAATGAGCAAGTAATTATGGCAAAAGCCCAGGACAGAGGAACTTCAAATGTATGTAGACTCAGGTAAGCACTTTTTAGGGCTGCCCAGTGACACTCAATCTCCAGTATCCTACATTACTGATGTACTATAAGAAATATACCTTATTCTTTTAGAAGTCTAACTAAACTTTCATACTCCCTTTTTTTATTGCCCCAGCTGTGTCCCTGTCTGCCCAGTATTGAGTAGGAATTTAGCTTATTTTGGGGTTCAGTGTCATTTTTTATTGAATTTGACTTGTTTGTTTGTGGAAGGTGATAATTTTTGATCTGTTCATCCACTGGGATAGTGACTTACTGCAAACCATGAAAAGCCCAGAGATTTCCCCTGATATTATTTAAGACACATTGCTGAGAATCATACACTATGAAATTAAAATTACTTATGTTACTTACCCTTATAAGCAGTGCTGAGATCCTGCTAGGTTAAGCTTCATGTTGGTAAGTATTAGTGCTGGAAATCCAATCACCCTCACTCTATTGGAAGGCAGTTAGTCTCTAGTAATCATATTTTTCAAGGTCTCATAACCAATAAATTAGCTGTGGATTTGCAGAAAGTTCATTGCTCAGTGTGCCATGTTCTACCAAATTCCAGCTCTTTATATGTTTTTACTAGGAGAAAAATATTTTTAAAAACTTGCCCTATTTGTCTGTATGCCTATATACTAGACCAGTAGATGTTAGGTGAATATTTTTGTTTGTCCCTGTTTTCCATATGTTATTCATAAAAGTGCAGTCTGAGGGTATTTAAGAGCTTGTCTAGTCCAGCTCCCTGCTGAGGGCAGGATCAGCTGTATCAAATCATTCCTGACAATTGTTTGTACAACCTGTTTGTGAGATTCTCTAGTGCTGAGGTATTAACAGTCTCCCAAGGAGTTTCTTTCCCAGGGTAATCTATCACAAACTGTATTGTTAGAATTTTTTTTTTTCCTATGTCTAACCTAGTTCTTCCTTACTACTTTTGAAGTCTGTTATATATTCTACTATTACATCTTGTACTATTCCCAGTCTACATATAGAATAGTTTATTACATTTCTCTTTGTAACAACCTTTTACATATTTGAAGACTGAGATAATCGATCTTGAGTCAGAATCAGCCCTCCCTCTCTTTCTCAAGGAGGGAGTCAATTTGTTATAATTTAATGGCTTAATTTCAATGTTTGTTTTTCTTGCTGCTTTCATTTTTCCCTTCATTGAAGCTTCACCACTGACATTTGCCCAAGGTCCTGTAGCCTAGTGTGAACCTAGTGAATGCTGAAAGAGCTTAAGGAAACACCAGGCTTATTCACCTTTAGGCATATGTCCTTGGGCCTGTCCTGCTCCACCGAAAGGTTTTCTGCTTGGCGCATAGTTCCACTATGACAAGCATGCTTTGCCACATGCAGACATCACACACCAGAAGCACAGCTGATATCATCAGAGATGCTGAAATGTGAAGTCTGACTTTTAAATCAATCCCATTTGTGTTGAATGTGTTTTCTTAGCATTCTAATTTTATCACATCATGAATACTCCAGCTGGAAGCAATGTCTGACAGTTGATTTGAGGAAATTTTATTTTATTTTTAAACTCAGAAGAGAGTAATTGTAGTCCTGCTCAGCCAAGGTTCTCATAAAAATTTTAAGGATAATATTTATGGAGGGTTTTAAGGCTTAAATAGTTCTGAATCTTGAGGTTGTATTGTAGTGTTTCCTAGGAATGCTGTGTTTCCTATGATTTACAAACATTTGCTGCAGCTTCCACCTGTGTTGCATGTTCTACTGTTCAATTTAAAAATAAACAAACAAGTTGTATTAAAGTGCTTTCAGATTATGAAAATTTTCTTGTTTTTTTTTTTTTTTCAGCAGTCATGCATATGTTCAGCTGTGGAAAGACAGACTCTGGTATATCTATGTGTGGGTCTGTGGTTCTGAGTACAGTCGGCATTGGTAAGAAATCTTCAGACCAAAAGAAGATTCTGAAGTTTGTCTTAGAATCTCTCAAAGCACCAAACACTGGTCTTGGACTGAGATTACTGGAATAATGAATTATTTACATACTATTTGCCCAGGACTACTTTGAAAAGAACACTTACTCTGTTCTCAGACTATGCATCACCAATAGAGAATCTGAATTTACTGCCATTTAGGACAGCTGGGATAAGGAAAAATGAATCCCCAAATTAAATGACTTAACCATTAATAATAATTTTTGAGGAAATATGCAAAGTAGAGCCCTAGCACAATACGATATTGATATTATCTGAAACTAAGGGATTTTAATGGATACACTGGGTGACTCTCAGCAGTGCAGAGAATGAAACTACGGGGCTTATACCTCCAGAATAACTCAACACAAAACGATTTATGTGGCATGCTTGACAGGGTCAGTGTATACGGAAAAATTAGACCGCAATGAACTATTGTTTCTTTTATTTTAAGGCAACCCCATCTTTTGAGGTTGATCTCAAATGGCAGTCTCCAGACCACTTCATAAATGTCTTCAAACTCAACAAGTTATCTACTTTTCTTATGTATTTCTCACCTACTTGACTAGAGCTGATGACAGTGTGTTTCCATTCATTGTGGCTCATCACGAAAAGATATTTTCATCTATGGTATCTCATTCTTCAGGCCAATGTGTTGATTCTTGACTTGTAATGGTAAAAATAAAAAATTAACATTGTTGTCGTCAGTTAAATTACACTGGTGTAAACACTGCAAATGAATGGAGAATCAGTTCTGGTTCAACATTTTCTTGTAACTACTAGAATTTCTGCACCATAAGTCTGGGATGGTTTCTGAGCTTGGGAACATTCTAGTCTGTACTTTGTTTTGTAGCTTGGACCACTACCATCTTGGCAGGAAAGTTTTACCATTCCTGAACAAGTATCCTGTTAGCATACCACAGCCTTGGCTGTAACCTCTGCCACTTCTGAAAGAAAAAACACAATCCCATCTTGAAGACTCTCCCTCACTTTATCTTTCCACTTAGCTTTTCATGCAACATTATTGTGGTTCTTTAAACAAGTGGGGGCACATTTATGGAGGGACTAGACTAAAGAAGCTCTTAAAAAGCCATAAACTCACAGAGCTAGATGGAAACAAACTGTTCATTGTGGTATAAATTGTAAGAAAAAAATGTGGTTCAAGAAAGTATATTGTGCGGTTCCAGCATAGTATCAGTCACACTGTGACTTCTACAAAAAATATATTTAACATGAGCAGCAAAATAAAATAGAACCTTAATATTTTTAATTTCTTTCTCCTTATTCTGTACAGTTAAATTTTCATAATACTCAAGAAGTCTTATTTATGGCTTAGTGAGGGAGGGCTGAAAGACAGAAGGTGCTGTACAGAGCACTCTAATTGCAAGCAGTTCCACCTCTGGCCTGTCTTGAAAGCTCCACAAAGATCAGCACATTTCTCTTTCCAGCTGTCTCGTGAAAACTCGGTTGAAAGCTACCGACAGTTCTATATTTTAGTGTATAGTCTAACTTTAGAGCCAGTTGGGAAAAATACCTTTCAGTTAAAGAAACACTGCAATTTCTGAAGTTCTTAATCAAACCTAGACGAACACTCTACTCCCTGTAGTAAAACAATCATTAGGGAAGCTCCTTCCACATAGGGGTAGAATCCTGCTCTACACTTTCTGCTGTGCTAGTCAGTCTCATTTTCTTCTGGTTATATGTGACCTGTACTGCCACTACCTTCCTCTGCACTTGTGTTATGCAGGGGCATAGATAAGACTTGCTTTCTTTTACATTCGTGATCTCTAAGCACATGCCAAGGAATGGTAACTCTGGACAGAGGTTCCTTATACTTGCCATCCCATCTAGAATGCCTCTAAGCTCTCATCTAGAACTCCTTGAAACATCTCATCCACACACCTCTAACAATAGCTGTAAGATATCCAATGCCAGGCAAATGTGGGGGAGGGAGAGGCCATTCTTTCACAGAAGGAAGAGAATCACATTCTGAAGTACCAAAGATGGGTTTGGGGCCAAATTATAAGAAAAATAGAAACTAGATACAAATTTCAACATGGTCATTTGCAATTTTGTGTAAAGATTCAGGTTATTGCTCAGAGAACCTAAATGAATCTATGAATTTGTATAAATGAATCTGTAAGTATTTGCTGCTGTATCTAAAAGAATGCAATTTCCTTAAAACAGATAAATGATGTGGTAATGGACTTTGGTTAGAAAATTATGATCTTGGTACTCATAGATATTAAAGATAGGCCAGAAATTAAACACTTGGAGGTAATAACAGAGTAGAGAGATGAATTATTCTACATGAATAAAGGTCATCAAACTATAAAGAGTCACACACTCAGAGCAGAGATATGAGAAAAACATGTAGAACAATTAGAGGGAAAAAATCTGCCAAGGAAGGTTTCTTAAGCAACAGTCCTGAGGTTCTCAAAAACAGATTAAAGAAAACACCTAAAAGAAAACAATTCTAAAGACTTTTTAATTTCTATTCTGAAATTGAGTTCTTTACCACTCTTCTTGTCTGTCCTCTTAATTTAGTCTCTATTCTATATGCATCTATGTTTCTAAAGACTGCTTTTAATTGCATCGTTACCTATTTCAGAATGCGTATTACATGCTTGGATATAAGCATAGTTTCTTTAAATCTCTATTAGAAAATAGAATTGGAATGACTACTGGAAAAAGTTTAACAGGGATATAGGGAGGAAAAGAAAACAATTTCCATGTTCTAGTAAAGTTCAGCATTCAGTGTTTGAAGAAAGTAACTATTTTTGTAATTCTCTACCACAGCATTTGTATAATAATTACTAAAATTTCAAATATATAAGAAGAGAATAAAATCCTTCTCTCAGTGACACCTAGTAAAGTAGGTATTTCTAGTTTCACAACTGGACCCATAAGTCAGATAACAGTATTGTAGATTAAGACTTGGCTGATGAGTGGAACACTTGCTATAGCGACAGATTACAATAATGTTTCTCAAGAGGTCTTCACCCATCACCTATGGATGATGTTTAGCCTTCTTAACATTCAGGTCATGTGGCTGGAGTTAGGCAAAACAATATGGAAACAAAGCTGCTTCACGAGAGCTCCCCAAAGTTCCTACTGCCTTCTGAATTCTGGTATAGGTGGAAGTATCCAGTGACAGGTGCCTTGGAAGAGAGCCTCATGTGCTTTACAGAGTCACAGAATTGTTGAGGTTGGAAGGGACCTCGGGAGGTCATTTAGCCCAAGCCCTCTGCTCAAGCAGGGTCAGCTAGAGCAGGTTGTCAAGGACAGTGTCCACGCACATTCTGAATATCTCCATGGACGGAAACTCTCTGGGCAATCTGTTCAACTACCCTCACAGCAAAAAAGTTTTTTCTTCTGTTCAGACGGGATGTAAACGTGTTTAAATTTGTGCCCATTGCCTTTTGTCCTGTCACTGGGCACCACTGTGAAGAGTCTGGGTAACTCTTCTTTACTGCCTCCAATGAGGTATTTATACACATCTGTAAGATACACCTGAGCCTTCTCTCTTCAAGGCTAAACAGTCAACTTTCTCAGCCTCTCCTTGTATGCCAGATGCTCCAGTCCCTTAATTATCTTTCTGACCCTTTGCTGGACTCACTCCAGTAAGCTCATATCTTCCTTGTATTGGGGAGCCCAGAACTGAACGCAGCACTGCAGATGTGTCTCACCAGTGCTAAGTGGAGGGGAAGGATCACCCACCTTGACCTGTTAGCAGTGCTCTTCCTAATACAGTTGGACGTTTTTGCTGTGAGGATGCCTTGCTGGCTCATGTTCAGCTTGTTCTCCACCAAGACCCCAAGGTCCTTCTCTGCAGAGCTGCTTTCAAGCTGGTCAGTCCCCCGCAGGTACTGGTGCCTAGATTTATTCCTCCCCAGGTGCTTCATGGCATACTTACTGTTCTAAGTACAAGGGCAGGAACAGATCGCATATTCCTGATAGAACTGGACAGAGGTTTTGACCAAAACATTTCTAACATTTCCAGAATGTTGACAAAGACAAAATGTCTTTCAATACAACCTTCCTACAGAACAAATGGAACATTCTCTAAGTACCATGGCATTTTTGTTGACTTTGGCACATGTTCAAACTTTTGAAAAACTAGATACAAGGGAAGGAGGATTATTCTTTTGCCACTTTGTTCTCCCTTTGCAAATTTCCCTGGTGTCTGCCACACTCTGAGTCCAAGTACATGCTGAATGGAGACTGATGTTGACTTTCTATGTAGCTGCTCTTGGAAATGGAGAACAAGAGTTTTCAAGATGACAATGATACCTACCACTTGTGAGATAGTCCCTGCTGGAAAAAAAGGCAGATCCTACTTGCTGGTCCACAAAATATTCCTTAGAGAGACCATGAGTATCTTGAAATGTACCAACCCAGCTTTTTTGGCTGGGACTGCTGAGGACTTCAACAGCTGCCAAATGAGTACAGCTCTGTCAGAAAAAGAGCAAAGGGCCAGGGCCAGGGCCAGGGCCAGGGTCCTAACCAGAAGTTTGTACCACCTATACACCTCAGAACTTGTTGCAGGGTTGATCTCTTTGGCACTGCATGAAACAAAGTGAGTACACAGAGATTAAGGGTTTAGTGGTGGGACTGACATCAATGCAGCTACATGGATTCAGTCTGCTGTGAAAGAAAAAAATACACATAGAGGCAGAGGCAGAGTAATTATTGACTTAGCTTTTATATTTGAGAACAGGAAGAACATACTGCACTAGCTTGATTCTATGATGCCCTATTTGTTAGCTGGTGATAGGTAGACAGATTGGGTGCGTGATTCACTTCACACCCTGGGAAAGACAATGTTCAAATGCAAAATGAGTTCTTAATGCTATGTCCTTTCTCACTGTTCCTCAACCTTGAAGAAATACATGTGCTCAGCTCAATTTCTCAGATCTTATACTGAGCCTGGGATTTGCTCATTATTTGTATTTTCCTAATTAACATTGCAAATCCACAATGTATCTAATAGCACACTGACTCTTTAGGATATGATTCCCTGTGGGAAACTTAGCAGGATGCTTTTGAGCATTCATATTATTTACAAGTAGCAGTTTGTTGCCTAAGTCCGTTTTTGCTGATTTAGTCGGCAGCTTTCCTTTATCCTGTAGATGAGAACTTCCCCTTCTGTTTTACAAGTACACTGACAAAGGAAACGCAGACAACATGCCCTGTGAACCCAGTCACCGCCTGACTGAGTCTCATTCAAGTCATGGTGTGCAGCTCCATGAGTTTAACTTTTCTAGTGATCTTAGCAACACTGAAGTAGGTAGTGTAGGAATATAGTCAGGCAAGTGTCTTCTACACATGTCACGGTGAGAGTGAATTCATGTGTAGGGTACTGGATCTGAACCTGCAGGTGGTTTAATATCCAGGCAGACTCAGGAAGAACACTGCATAGACCACAGAAAGGTGAAGCAATTTGAGCTGCTTCGGTCTTTCGTACTCTTTGGTGCAACCTGATAACTGAATAGCACATAGTACCAGGAATGAAACCAGGCTGAAGAAAATAACCTGAGAGAAAGAATGGAAGCGCTAAAACCTCCAAGAAACTCTAAATATGGGAGATTAAGCTTAAACTCTAGATATGGGAGACCAATGGAAAGATTCAGACAGTCCTGTCATTCTCTATTTGCAGACAGAGCGTACCAGAAAAACTGTAGGTAGTCTTAGTTTGTAATAGAGTTTAATGAGTTTCATGTTTTTCAGTTAGCCTAGGCAGAGAAGATGACTGTGAACTTATATTGTTATAAAAACACAGTCCACATAAAATGAGAATACACAAGAGACATATACCTCATTATCCTAATTTCCTGAGCATACAAAATGAAAATGAGTTTGTACAAACACTTTGAAGAAAAAGCCAACCAAGTCTCTGGTAAGATTTTGATTTGGGTCTGGGACTGGAGTGAGAAACTGGCATATTACTGGGAGATTCTTATTTGAATCTTTATAATAAAACAGCAATTTTGAATTTTCAGTTTGAAATAAGATGGTAACAATGTTATTAATATGAAAAAAAGAACTAAAGGTAGTGATATCTAGCGATATCTTTAGAATCTGAAAGATATTGGCAGAGTAGATTTATGCATAAATAGGAAACTAACAAAGGTAGTAACTAGTAAAAAAAAAAAAATTGCAGTAGAGCCATGGAAAGAGAACTTGTTATTAGGGTAAACATTTATCCAACTGTGATGTTATCAGGAGCATGCACCCATTTAGTCTTTCAGCAAGGTAAATAAGTGTGGGCAGAGAACCACACTAAAACAGTGACCCTGCTCCTAATTACAGAAGTGCCTCATTCAGTGATAGTGCATGCATCTGTAACAAGTACTATACTGATACACTTGTTGAGTGAATAGAGGAATAAGAAAGATGGTTACTGGAGAAAAAGAAGACAGATCCTTTAGGTATTGATGCAAAATAATTAAATAAGTACGTTATAAAAAATACTATTTTCTGTTGTTTCAAAACAGAAATTTTGAAGGCTAAAGGGTGGTGTACATTTGAAATACTGCCCTTTCCCTTACAGTCTATTCTAACAGCAATACTGACAGATGTACAGTTTATTCAACAAGCAAAGCAAACATTTTGATTGTGGGCTTGACTGCACAAAGCAGTGATGTTGCCAGTATAAAAAGAATGCTGTGTTCCTCTTATATCTTCTGTTTTCAAAGCAACAAACAGAGCAAGTTTCCAACCTCCAACTCTCCAACCTTACACTGATATTATCTTAACAACAACAACAACAACAACAAAAGTGGTCTTTAATGACAGCAGGCTTAGGCTGTAAACCTGTATTCAGTACAGTATCATTAAAATATTTCTGTTTTATACTCCGCCTGTAATTTTAATCTTTCTTGGTATAGGATACATCATTTCATCAATGACTGGTCATGTAATAGCTTAGCCAGAAGCAAAATCTGGTTGAACTGAAACCGTAGCTTGAAAATGGGAGTTCTGTGTTGTAAAATGATGTAGGATAGAGGTCTCTTACCCTGCACAGTCAGTATATACTAGCCATGCTAACAATAATATTAAGAATGTGCATGATGATCAATAAACAGAAGTTTTTTACTGTACTTCCTTTTGCTTTGCAAAAGTAATATTTTATAGCATTACAAATTTATGGGTGTTATTGCTCTGTTTTGCTCCTAGTAAGTTCTTCAGGTGAAGCTGAGAGAATAGTCAGTGTTTTATTGTGTAAGCCATACTGATAGCAGGAAAGTAATTTGGTCTCTCCCTGGTAAGTTATTACAGAAACATAGGCAGATGATCTTGTGGTTACATTTCTGCAATCAGTGATGGGAGCTTCCTGTTGCTCAGTAGGTTTCTTGTATGAGAGTGGATCAATTGCTTGAAATCAAGCCTTCCACAGTGTCCTGAACAGTGAAGCCAGGCTTCTTACAGAACTTGTCTCTCATTTTATCACCTGACAAGAACTAGATTTTCAGAGTAGTTCAAAAGCCAGAGAGTCAGATTTTTATGAAGCAACATAACAAATGCTGGTGACGAAATACAGTGCCAGTCCTTTTAAAAAATCAGATCTTTAAAAGAACTGTGTACATATTCACCCTTTTGTCTCATTTCTCCACCTCTAAAATGGGGACAACATTGAATGTATCTGCATACAGTATGAAAGGTGTGACCATGAAGTGATTTGACTTTGATGAAATATTTAAGTGTTCTGGTGGTAAAAGACTATTAAAAAGCTATATGGAGAATAAATTAAAAACAATAAAGAAAATAGAACTTTTTCTTCATTTTTTTCCCCAAATATCTCCTTATTCCTACTTTCTCTTTACAGGAAATTTTCAGAGTGAACCGCCTTTGTCTTTTCTGGGAGGCTGCAGCAAAAAGAGGTTTTTACTGACTTTTGCCCCATATTCTCACATATTTGTACAGTACCAATACCAGGGATGAATCTTACATTATTTACTCTTGATTGCATCATATACTGCAATATTGCTATTGTAGTCTTCCCAAGCAGCACATTTTCGGGAATATAAATTAGACATGTATCTTTCTTGCCCTAATTGCAAGCTCCTGGGATCTTTTTGTGAATGAGATATTGTAATCTAAGACTGGTTTCAGAAAGCAAAATGTTAACTGAGGTATGAAACTCATCATGGGTACTATGGAACTTTTTCCTGTTTCCTTGTAAAATCTTCAAATGAGGTGAGTATGATTATGATTTGTTTCTGATTTATACCAAAGAATAAATTCTCTCTAATTTAGACAACATAAAGGCGTAGTGCAGGTTTTTAGAATACATCTTTCATGACAATTATAGCTAAGCATACCCCTGAAAGACACAAGCAGAATTGTCCAGAGGACAGCCATAACCAAATATTTGCAGGGTTTATTTTTAAATAGAAATCCACAAGTTAGTCACTTAATAACAAAACATTAAGGCAGTCTACTCCTTTTAATTATTTGCTTATTGATAACTAACTAAGCTTGCAGATACAGCCTACCTGAATTTGCTTTCAGTGCTTCCCCTCTCTATACCTGTTGGTGATAAATAATGTCAGCTTATGTGGTCTATTGCAAGGCCATTTATATCATTCTCTGAATTGGTGGATATTTTTAGTTATGTTTAAAATACTAAGAGCTGTTGGCTACTGCCAAGATAAGTAAACAGAGAATACTGTCACTGTAGGGTTTGCTTTGTCTGTTGCTGCTTAGGAAACAGTCACAAGTCATGCACTGATTGACAGGGCTTCACTGCTACTCTTGACAACTATCAAGAGGGTTGTCATGTAGTTTAGATTACTTGCATAAAAAAGGACAAAAGAATGGAGATTCATTATTCAAAGCACTTTTGCACTAATCATAACCTTTGGGCTTTTCAGAAAAACTCATGTGTAAGGCTATGAAATCTTTTCTACATTTATCCAAACATAACAAAACTACAGAACAGTGAACAGATAACTACTCTAGAAACAGCACTACTGATATTAGAAAAGGGGATCAATAATGGTAGTAATAAGAGCATGATCATAGGCACTGGTCCAAAAAATGGAAGAGATTATCCTGCCCAGTTTTGTTCTTATCCCAACTCCCAATTTAAAATCATATCTAGCCTAGAGCAATTGAAGCTATTGCTTACTCAAGAGTTATGCCTGTGTAGAATATTTCCCTTTGTCTTGTAGGGGAGACACTCTTTAGTGTTCAAAACTAAAACCTAACACTCAGCAGCTTTCTTGGCCATGAGACCTATCCACTCCCACAACTGGCAGCACAAGCTTGCCAGAGGCATACGCTGCTCGTTTTCGGAGGGATAGAACAGCATATCCCATTGTGTCTTCAGTGTTTCCCCATGGATCCCAGTTCTGCCTAACAGAGTTCCTGCAGAAGAAGAAAGTTTCCCTAGCCTCCATGGAAGAATATAATCTAAAAGGAGTGGTGTGCAGGTGATGTTTCACTGATTTGAAGGCTGTTAGTACAGTTTATTGTAACAGGGGGCAGATTGTATACCAGCAAATAGAACATAGTGAAATGGACCCAGAGCTTAAATTTCAAGCTCATAGATTGGAAGGAAACTGTAAGAATTGCTTCTTGTTCTAGTTCATAAAATGTGATTGAAAAAGTGAGCTGTAAACTGGTAATTCTCTGTGATGCACAGAATTGCTGTACTGGAATGATAAACTGTGAATGAATCAAATCTCAGCAAAGTTGTGCCAATTTTACTTTGATAGACCAATAGGCCAATAGACCTTAGATAGAAATGACCAAGGAATTTGGTCACAAAACTGAGTCATTCACACTGTACTAGCATTTCACTAATCTTGACACGCTGATAAAAGATTTTCTTATGAGTACCTTAAAGCAGACATGTTCTGACAAGCCTTATTCCACATTAAGAATGTATGGAAACCACATGGAAGCAGTTGGCTTCCAGATCATTCTAGTCCCAAAGATACATAGAATGTCTGGCTGCAACTAGCTAAGTTCAAATCAGTTAGTTAGTTACTTCTCATTAGCTAAGCATGACTATATTCTGCAAAGTTAAAGAGATCTGAAAGTAAATGCCTTCTGATCTTAATAGCAAAAATGCATTGTGGTACAAAAATAGAACTAGAGGCACTGGAAAACAGAATAGTATAAAGTACTGCCCTTTGAGGGTCCCAAGAATCACCTTTTTTTTTATGTTCTTAAAACATCTGAACATCAAACCTTTCGATGCTCCATGTATCTGGTAAATTAATTTTCACTTCTAATTTTGGTCCTAATACACTGACAGGAAAATGCGAAGTAGTTCTGTCAAGAAAAAATGTCTTTATAGTTCATTTTCTTAGTGAAATCAGAAGTATCGGCATTTTCTCAGAATACCCCATCTCATGAGATTCTCAATCCAACCTTGAGTACTTAATAGGCTTTGATAGTTGTAGTGACTTTTACATTACTAAGTTAGTTAGGTTACTTACTAAGTAAGTTTAAGATCTAAACTGAGGATCCTTACATTAGAGAACTAGCAATATGCACTCTACTTATAGGCTTTATGTCCTTCTGTTAGGCACTTCTTTTTAGCCCTTATCTCCCATCTCCATGATTCTAGAGGTGATGGGAACCAACAGGTTATGAGATCAGCAAGTTAATGCATGATTAAAGTATTCGGGTGTCATAAGAAATGACAGAGACTTTTAGGTCGACAGAAGCTATTACACTGATCTTTTTAATGGTTCTATTTTATATCAGGTTTTTCTGCCTCACGTACCTAATTCTACCAATGTACTTACTTGAGAGCATTCTTATTACTTTCATAATTATGTCTTATATATGTCACAGAGCGACCCTTGAAATAGAAGTAGTGCAATGATTACAAAGGCTGCCTTGCAGAGAGTTTGCAGAATTTCTCATTTCTTATTCTTTTTAATACGTACTTAACACTTTCTCTGGCCATCTATGGTAGTCAGTTGTTTTAAAAGATCTTTCTCATTTCTGCAAAACGTGCTGGAATCAAATCAAAAGACAGTTAGTGATTTCAGTGGACTTTGGATCAGTGATTTTTTCAGTAAGAGTAGGGAAACAAAAAGTTTGGTTCAAGCTGGATTACCAAAATGCCTTTGAATCCTTAGGACAACAGGTGCTTGTGTTCTTGAAGCTATATTTGAATTGCATGTGAGATGTTTGTATTTATTAATTATTATCCTATGGATATGAATGTCGGATGCAATGCTTTAACTTAGATTTCACATAGGTGCATAGATATGACAAGAAAGGAGAAGACAATGGAGTAAATGCATTAGCATTAATTTCCAATAGCTCACTATTCTTCTCATTGTTACAAGCACAGCAGCACACAAGCTGATCTTACATACCAGAGTCTCTGGTGCTCCAGTGGACCTGTAGCACGACTTGAAATACCAGCAAAAATAGTCACTGTGAAGAGCTAGATAACATGTATGTGTATAGTCACTGTGTGAAAAATGTGTATATTTAGAAGAAGGGCTTGGAAGGACTATATCTAATTAAATAGGTGGTGATTCTGCGGAAATCTCTCCACAGCCTCTCAGCATTTGGTGGTACATGATCAGAGAATGACAAAACCACAGAATCACAGAATAGTTAAGGTTGGAAGGGAGCACATGAGATCGTCTAGTCCAACTCCTCTGCTTGAGCAGGGTCAGCAAGAGCAGGTTGCTCAGGACATTGCCCAGTTGGATTTTGAATATCTCTAAAGATGAAGGAAACTCTACAGCCTCTCTGGGCAACCTGTTCCTGTGCTTGATCACCCTCCCGGTAAAAAAGTTTTTTCTTCTGTTCAGTTGGGATGTAATGTGTTTCAGTTTATGCCTGTTGCTTCTTGTCTTATCACTGAGCACCACTGAGAAGAGTCTGGCTAACTCTCCTTTACTCCACCCATCAGATATTTGACAAGATACACATTGATAAGATCCCCCTGAGCCTTTTCTTCAGGCTAAGTGGTCTCAGCTTTCTCAGCCTCTCCTTGCATGACAGATGCTTCAATCCTTAACCATCTTCGTGGCCCTTCTCTGGACACACTCCAGTATGCCTGTCTTTCCTGTACTCAGGAGCCCAGAACTAGACACAGTATTCCGTGATGTCTAAAGGTTTCTGAAGTTTTTTATGAAAACACAATAATTGTCCTGATATTATGGCCTAATGCAAGGGAAAAAAAAAAGTTTTTTAATGTTATTCCATGCATTATGTATAAACCGACAAGTTGAGATAGTATAGGAGATCACTAATTTTTACTACTTTATTTGCTACTTGATTCCTTTTGTAATTCTTTCCTGTCTCTCATTCTTAGCGAGCCAATAGTGACTTCCAAGTAGTAACTTCAGTAGTAAGATGAATAAATCTCCACTTAAAAAGAGAGAGTGCAAGGAACCAAAAGGCTTAGTAAGTCCCAACAAGTGCACCTGAAACTGTGCCAGTAAATTTGGTTATCAGGACCACCTGGAAAAGAGCCAGGCTTTTGTTTAAAAGGCCACAGAAGGATGGTATTTGATTTTCGGGCAGGGAGTTGGAGTTTTGGTTGTAGAGGGAGAGTACGGTTAGTGGGACCTTCCTGGAAATGACAGCATGTAAGGGAGTGAGCTTTGGTGCTCTTGTGGAGCATCAGCAAGTCTGGGAAATATTCAGGCTGAAGATGAAAAGTCAGATCTGCAGGAGGTTAAAATTATGTAAGTTAATAGAAATTTCTTTGGATTCTTAACATTGGAAGATCTATTGGCAATTGGTTTCAGGGAGAGGGCCCAGATCATGAGAGATTTCAATGGAAAATGGAATCTAGAATAGGGAAAAAAGTCTGTATTTAATGTTAGGGTTCAACAATGTTTGCCATATTTTTATTTTCAGTTTTGCTGTGGGGAAAATCCTGAATGCTGTTGCTTAAGATAGCATCCACAAACCTCTTACAGAAGGATGAATACTAAGAAAAGGCAGGTCAATTGAAAAGCTGATAGATCTTTGGACCAGTGCTATTGTTGCAGTAGTTATACAATCCCTAGTCATAAGGCAGCATTACGTTTGCTGTGTTATATTTCTATAGCTACCTATTGCTAAACATATTTTACTGCAGTAGTCCATTTTATTGTCTAGAATTCAAGTGAAATGTGAATTTCATTTCAGTATTGTGTCTGTAGCCCACTAATGAAATCTTAGGGTGGTAGTTTTTCATATGCTTTTGTAAATCTCCAGGAAATGTCTTTCTTAGTGCTCTGGGCTTATACTTGTCTCTTTCAATCAAGACTGGAAGATTAAATATCAAAAAAGAGGGGAAAGCTCAAACCATAAATACTGTGAGGGCCTTAGTTTGTTCCCTGACTCATCAATTGACTTTCATATGGAAAGTCTGAGATGTGAAGTGAGATGCTATTACATATGTTGTCCCTGAAGAATTCAGCAACTTACAGAAAAACCTTCACCAAGGTGACCTCCCAGTTCTCAGCCAAAGAAAAGCAAAAGATCCTACTTAATGTCACTAAACTCTCATTCTTCCTCTGTCTTCTCCATAGTGACTACAAATATTATGTAATAAGAATGTGTAGTAGGTTCAATGTGTGAAATATGCCTGTGCCACAATGTCTCAAGAGAATTTTGATTATTGTGATGGTGGCAATTCAAGGAAAATGAGCTCCAATTAGTCAGAAAAATAGAAATAAGAATAATGGTTCTTGCTTTAGCACTGTGATAATAATACTTTATGAATTCTTCATAATCAAACAATGCTTGATTACCTGACCCTGTGAACACCTGGCTGCACAGTGGTCTCCTACATCACAAATGTGTAATCAAACATCTGTATGCCATGAATTAAACAGAACTGCAGCTGGTCAGCCATCTGCAGAGTGGTTGTTCTCATGGAACTGTCTGCCTGTTCAGTTAAATATTTGCTTCTCTTAAACTCTAACATTTGTGATGGGTTTTGTATGTCTACCTCTTAGTGTATGCTCTGTTTAATCTTTTTTGGTGACGATATAGGCTTTCTATCAAACTATGACTGAAATCGTGAAATGAGGATGAGGGAGGAGGAGGAACTTAGGGCCAAATCTTCAAGGTGGATCTTGTGATCCACAAATACTAAATGCAGCTGATGTTTTGTGAAAGTATTACAACTGGATTTATAGACACATTTCTAGTTGGAAAGTTAATGAAACTGCTGAATATTTGGACTCTATTACATGGCAATTATCTTAAATATTACATTTGTCATTCTTTGTGTATAAATCTAATTTCTTTGTATCCTACCACATTTCTGACAGTAATAGAATATTGTAGGGCATGTTGCAATATTTTCAGTTCTTGAAAAGATGTGAACAACAATTTTAAATACATGTAGCCTGCGTCACTGGCAATACAATCAAATCAGATAGGACCCCCAAATAGCTATGCTCTGCAAGTCCTCAAAATCAATTTGAACATCGATGAACTGGGAGTTAACATTGACATTCATTTTATAGTTTGGTTCCATTCTAGTATATAAAGCATCATCTCAAAACAGTAACTTGGGATTTATGTTGTCCTTGCTTGTGGGCAATATACTTTGGAGTGTAAACAAATTGTCAGTGTACTTTTAAAACAGGTTAGAAGAAATATCCAACGGAGAAGAGCTGTAGCATTAGTTACAGGAAGCAACTCTGCTTTGTTTAATATTTCCATGGGTTTTTTTTTCTTGTTGTCCTAATTTTCCCATACTTTGTAATTAAGCTCTCCCTAGGTCAGCAGTGCTCCCTTACAAGGCAGTTATTCTGAATTTCACATGTTAATTATCTTGTCTCTTTTGACAACTCTTCTATACCTAGCACGCATTTGCGTTTTAAGAGTTTTCACTGTTTCAACTCCCACTAATATGATTTTAATATTTACACGCTGTGTTGTAAGCACTGCAAACATAAGTCTTCAGACTTTCTTTTGAATCAACTCTGACTTATTTTTGGGTGCATGCAATATAACTTCAGCGCATCTAAGATTTATTCTTAGTCTCAATGGCTTTTGTTGGCTCTTTACATAAATTTTTCTGCATTTTAATTTTCTGCATTTCTTAATTCTGCCATTCCCTTAGGGAAATGTATGCATTTTACATCTTTCAAGCTTCTTAATATACCAACACTCTGCACTGACCTGCATTTTTTATCTTCATTTTTTGACAGATCTACATTTTACATTTGGGGGCAGGGAGAAATCTGGTTTAGATCGGCTTGCCATTCTGAAATCCTACATCTAGGACACATGGATGTTAATCTAAATAACTTGAAATAAATCTGAGGCTTGTGGATGCTAATCTTATGCTGCCAATGTAGGCTTTTCAAACTGTCATTCATAAACTACCAGACAGAAGCTGATAAAGCAGCCTAGCTAATCCAGCAGCAAAGTCAAGTCCCCAGCTAAGTGAAAATTGACTAGGTGGAAATTTTCAGTCATGTGTTTCTGAGCCTATGTGGAAGGACCAAGGGCCAAATCTGTACTGTCTTGCTTGTTGTACAATTTCCTTAGTAATTGAATCCCTAAAGACTCAGCGAGAAATAAGTGTCATCTGCCTGTTTCTCCTCTGTATGCCAAGAACTGGCAAAAGCAGTGGTGGAGGCAGTGCATGGCAGCTTAGGCCTCCTGCTTGCCTCCCCCCATTCGGACCACAGCTGAGTGGTCCAAGCTTGTACTGTTCAGTCTCTTAATCTCATGCATATTTGGGAGAATATACTGTAATGTACCCTTCTAATGATTGTGTGATATGTATATAGAAGAGTTTGGGGAAGAATATTTTTTCCTTATTGGTGCCTTTGTGTGCCAATTCTCCTGGCTGAGATTCTGGAACTCCCTTTATTGGAGTCTGATCTTCCTTTTTATAGAAACTTTAAAGCATTGTGCCTCCTGTTCTTGAGAACAGGAATTTGATGCTTTTCTTAGGTCAAACCTGTGTTAAATTTTTGCCAGGAGAATTTTAGGGTTAGGCTTTTGATTACATAACTGTGTACTGGCAGAAGGCCTAGTATAGCTTTACCTACAGGAGCTGAAAAGAGCTTTGTTGTGATAACTTTTGTTTACTTGTGGCATTGGTTAAAACTACTGAGGGAAACACTCTTTGCCAGGAGAAAGGGTATCTGCAGTTCAGGATCTAGAGCCATACTTGTAGATATCTTCTGCTGTGGAGCAGGATTCCCTAGTACAGCACCTGGAGCAGAGAAGATGTGCTGCACAAGCAGGTGCATCAAAAGCTGGAATACTACTGGAAGTAGTGCAAGTACATCAAAGATGAATTCACTTCAGTAAATCCACAGTGACTCAGTGACTGTTTAAAAGCTGCAGACTGAAATAATTCACTTATCACTAGCTCTATCAGCGATATATCAGCATATATATGGTGATCAGAACCTGAAGGACTTGTAGACTCTATCTCATTCAGGTAAGCAAAACTTGATTTTTACCAATGCTACCACTAACGCTTATAACTTCTTAAATTTTGTTTTCCCTGTTTTGATCAACCTTATAATTTGATTATGTTTTCAAATTTTGACACTTTTGGAGTTACATGGAAATTTGAAAACAAACTTGTTAGTAAACTTTCTTTTCTTACAAATGCTGATTGTAAAATATTTGAGTCTTTTTTCTATATTGTGTGACTTAGTATTGAGAACCTATGGCTCAGACTGACCTTCTGCAACTTTTAATAAAACCAGCGAAAGGCTTTGGAATTAAGGAAGCTGTTGAAGAGCAAAAAGTGATTCATTACAAAAACTGTTGGGCCCAGTAAGCTAGAAAGGTCAAGCTGACAAAAATCTAGACTTGGAAAAACTGCTACAATCTAAGAAGGCATTATCAGGAGGAAAATAAAAATCCAATGAAAGTATTCTTGGGAAAAATGTAGTTTGGTTAGTGAAGAGAACAATGTAGTTGTCCTGCAATGTTCTTATTTCAGAAAGCTCCCTGCGGAGGGTCTTTCCTATAGAGTAGGAGCTGGAAAGCTGTCGATGCTTCTGAAAGCAAATGTGGGGGAAGGATTGAAGCAAGATGCAAAATGAAGCAAGAGAAACCCATTGCAGAATAACTAATAACAGTAATTAAGATATTCACTAGCATAGAATACCATATTCAAGACTTTCTTCTAGGCTAGGCATGGCAGAAATTAGGACCCTTGGTTTCCCATCTATAAGGTGAGCATTTTGGCTAATGGGGGAAGAGGGAACTGGGAGGGAGGGGAACTTGAAAATAATCCCTGTTAGATCCCTAAAGGATCTAATGGTCAAAAATGGTCCTTGTCAGATGATTCTCAAATGCTTCAGTGAAGATCTTGATTCTTCCGATAAATTTTTTTTTTACTTATGTAAATTAGGAATTAATTGTGAATGAATCAGTGGGATTATACAAATCAAGGGGAAAAGGAGCTTCAAAATATGTTCTTACACGTTTATGGAGATTGTAGGGAGAGCACGAAGTTAGGTGTTACAAATGGTTACTGAATTTGTTTCCATTGTAGTAACTTCACAAGCATATGATTTGAGATCATTTCTGTAAAAAACTTTTCTTGTTTGTGAATGGGTTTTGTGGTTTTAAATTTAATAGACATTGACTAAAGTTAAACTCTTCCTTTTGCATTTCACTCAAAGTTCACCACAAAACTTTCTGTTCAGTAAAACAAAGCCATGTATTTCCTGATCTTTACAGGAGTTACAAAGTGAACTCCATTCTGTACTTCTGAAGCCACCACCCTTAAGAGTTAAGTTTTCTAAAATATACCATGGATTGTTGCTTGACTAAGGTGTGAAGCATCATGGGAATTATCTTAAGAGGGATGTACCCTGGCTAGGGGAACTGGAGTATATCATATGACAATATCAAGTTCAAAATGACAGTATACGTCAGACTTCCTGCAAGGATGGTCAAAATATTCCTTTTTATGATGGAAAATAAGTTGTTAAAGGTAGAATAAGAAACTGCGTTCATGTCACTAGTATTTGTACTTGAAACCCTCAGTGGAAAACTTCAGCCTTCTGTAATAATATAACTGTTAATAGACTTGCCTTTCACATTTCTTATCTACTTTTTGTTTGGGTTTTCTGCTTGATTTAAAAATGCTGCCATTTCACATTTCTGTATAGGCTGTAGGTTAAAAACTGTACGTCGAATAGGGTGGAAAATCACTCCATTCTTTAAGCATACAAGGATTCAAGAACATATGCTTTCACTGGAACAATAACATTGCCTTATTATAATGTAAGGAAACAAATTATGTGCTCAAGTGCTTAGTGTATGTGTTTAGATCTGAGATCTGAACAAGTTACCCTGCTAGTTAAGAAAATGCACCAGAAAGTCTGGGATATCATAAATCAGGAAAATACATGAGAAACTAGGCTGTGCATCTTCCTCGGTTATTTAAACATAAGGGCTTGTCTTTGCATTTGCAGTAATGTTAACGATCCAGTCAAATATTTGAGTCAAACACATCAAATCTTGCTGAAACAAACTATGATTTGTGGATTGTACTCTAACTACATCTGACCTTTCCTAGCCTGGCTGTGTACTCATTTGTGTGAGCATCTGAACAGCATTTCTTTGTTTCAAGCTGTCTTACAGATAGTGACTTTTCTGCCTAGGAAACATGTTCATGTTCCTACTCAGTTTTATTTTAAAAAATGACACTTCAAATACAAAATACTGTGCTTTTACTGGATGAAAATGTTAATGCAGGCCTTTACAGTGCTGAAGTTAGGTTTTTAAGTATGAGTTTGAACATGTGCTATAAACTTACACATGCAACTGCAGTACATTATTTAGCTAGTAGTAGTTGTTTTCAGTGCCTTCTGTGTCTCACTAACACAGTATTTTGCTCCTTCCAAGATCAATGGGAACTGGGCTAAGGATATAATAACTTATCCTGCATCATTCAATTTTGTGATACATCCCAATTCTAGACAAACTAGAGCTCTTGTATGTGCCAGAAATGAAGCTTTTCTGAAGCACAGATCACAAAGACAACTGACGTGAACTGGCTCTACCTCAGTCTACAAGTGAAACTAAATTACACCAATTTAAAGTTATCAGCATATGTTCCCATTTTTTTCTGACAAAGTGTTTAAAGTGAAAATATTCTCTCCATTTCAAAATATGGACAGAACTTCCCTTTCTAAAAATAATCTATCATCTAAGTTTGTGTTGATAGTCGGAGAAAAGGGAAGGGAACATAAACAAAAGAAAGAAGAAAAGTATCCCTTAATTTTGAAAAAAGGTCAGTGTTATTTTGTAATATTTTAGATTTTACTTTCCTTTCTCTGAGGAAAGTAGTGATCCTCCCTCCAGGGGCTCATAGGGATGTGGAATTAGACCTGTCCAGTATTGCAGGAACAGACACAGTCATTCTACGTTAAAAAGATTAAGTGATGCATGAGTGTTATGCACCCAAGAGTATCAGATCACCTTTCTTTAATTTTGTCATATAATTTTAAGGGCCAGGGGAGGTTCATAATCCTCATTGATCTTTTGTCCTTCGTCTGAGACAAGCTACAAATTCTTAATACAGACAGCAATACAGTTTTTTTTCTTGGGGATTGCTGTCCATTGGATAATTAAGTCACATTAACAACCTGAATGATCCAGACTTAGACAAGCACAGCTTTTTCATCATCAGCTTCCTGAAAGCCATTTGAACTAATAACTAATCTTTGAGCCAACCTTCCCTCTGCCCTGTGATGACACTCACATAATCCCACTTGAAACTCATTTCTGGTCCACTCCCAAAAGTAGCTAAAATTACACTGCCACAGCTCTCTTCTGTTTTTTTTTTTTTCCTTTCAGAATTTCATGTATCTTGATCTAATACCTTAGCTTCCTTTTTACAAATCCAGTTCTCCAACAGAGCCCTATTAAAATGGATTAAGGATGCCTTTATATCTCTGTAATAACTAATACACTGTGCACTGAAAGCAGTATTTTGGCATATATTACTACAATAACGAAATATATTATCCATGAAAATGTGTTACTTAAGCTAAATACATGCATTCTTTTTGACTTTCAATTAACATATTTACATCTCTATGCTACCTCTTACAGACACTGTATTTTTAGATCTGTTTTCAATGGAGCAAACATGCATACCATAAAAATAACATGCAGGTTAAGAGTTGCATTCTTGCTGTATTTGATGAGAAAATGTAGTCATGAAGTCTGTTTTGTATTTAAAACATGATTTCACACATTACTGAAACTTAAATTTTAGGAAAAATGTACCAGTTTGCATTGAATATCAAGAAGTACTCTACTGTGGAGACAGCTTTTTTATCTAGCAAAAGTTTTAAATGCTCCTCAGATAATCAACCTCGTGATAAGGTGTTGTGGTTTAAGCCCAGCCGGCAGCTAAGCACCATGCAGCTGCTTGCTCACTGCCCCCCCACCCAGTGGGATGGGGGAGAGAATCCGGAAAAAAAACCTCGTGAGTTGAGATAAAGACAGTTTAATAGGGCAGAAAGGAATGAAAAACAATAATAATGATAATAATAATATGACAATAGTAATACTAAAAGAATTAAACTATACAAAGCAAGTGGTGCACAATGCAATTGCTCACCACTCATTGACCGATGCCCAGTTACTTCCCGAGCCGCGATCCGCCCCTCCCAGCCAGCTCCCCCAGTTTATATAGTGGGCATGATGTCATATGGTATGGAATAGCTCTTTGGCCAGTTTGGGTCAGCTGTCCTGGCGGTGTCCCCTCCCAGCTTCTTGTGCCCCTCCAGCCTTCTTGCTGGCTGAGCATGAGAAGCTGAAAAATCCTTGACTTAGTATAAACACTACTTAGCAACAACTAAAACCATCAGTGTGTTATCAACATTATTTTCCTACTAAATCCAAAACACAGCACTATACCAGCTACTAGGAAGAAAATTAACTCTGTCCTAGCCGAAACCAGGACATAAGGAAACTCACAGTACTATTTGCTGGAAAATAACAATTCCTATTTTGCATTGGGTCATCTCTTCTTCATTTGTAAAGGACTGAAGCCGTATAACAGAAAGGGCAATGATAAGTATTCAGTCCTGGAGCAAAGAGAAATCAGAGCAACTGTGAATTTATTTTTTTCTTCTTCCCCCCTGCCACCCCCCCACCCCCCAACTGTGTTGCCTGGAGCTCACTATAAAGTGTCTGTCTAAACAGACTGGCAATGTTGCAAAAAATGGTATGCTTTGGTAATAACGAATGCCTGGAACTTTCTATTGAATTTCGTATTTAATAAAGATTTCATAAGATAAGAACAACTTTCTTGTTTCCCATGTGTAGGTTCTCCCTTATGGGATTTTACAGTTTACACATTATATTTGTTTATGGGAATATTTCATTAATCTTCATTCTTCCTGGTACATGTTTCTATTTCTGACATCCGGTATATTTTATCACTTTTCTTCTTCACTCTAATCTGCTTTTCTCAGCTCTCATGCTCTAGGATGTTCTTTTCCCATCACTTCATTCCAACGGTGCCCATAGCTAGAAGTGTTCTTTGACATCTGCTAGACCACAGAATAACAGCTTTAGGCAAGCTGGGATTCCTATTACTTGAGAAATCTAAAACAAGATGAAGCAACACCTGTATCAGCAAGGTCTGGACTTGAGAACTTGGAAAATCCTTTTGAACTGTGACTTTTTTTGGTTAATTTTTGAATGACTGACTTAGCCACTGGAGCAAGCTTGTAGCAAAGAGGAAGATTTCACTTTTCCGTTATATGTCTCTGTTTTGTTTTTTCTGGGTGTGAAACTAGAAGGTAAGCCTAGCTATTTTTCAAAATAGCTTTGAGGTTTTGCTCAGTACACCTCTGTCCTTAGATGTCACTTATCTGTCTGCCAGCAAAGACTGAAATACAAAACGTTTAGCTCACCTGTATTGTACAGGGCATGAAATAAGAAGCTTATCCTGGGACAAAAATTACAACTTAATCTCCAGCCAAAAATCACTTGTTCTGGTATTTATTTAATATGTGCCTGAGAGTAGTCTGAAGTTTTTTGGTTTGGTTTGGTTTTTCCTCTAGTTGGTCTAACTGACATTTGCAAAAAAATGGGTCTGTTCCTGTACCTGTAAAAGTTAACAAGAATTTTGTCACTCTCACTGAAGTGAGTAGATGCAAGCTAAGGTGTAGGAGAAAAAAGATGTGAAATCCTTTATTATACCTGTCTAGAATGCTAGAATATTCATTTTAACCTTATCTCCTATGAGTAATGTGAAAAGTATACTTAGAATTTAGGCCTTCTTACTGGGAGACTTTACCTTTCATACTGGCCACTTGTTCCTAATAAGGCATGATTTGGATAGCTAAGCAGTAAATGCCCATGTTAACCTTTGATTTGTCCAAACTTAAAGAACCAGAATTTGATTGTGACAGCTAGAGTGGTATTTTAACTTCCATCAAACTCAAGACTGGAAGTAGTATGTTTCAGATTAATAACACTTTTATTGATGAATCTTTCTAAATTATTTTATTTTTTTTAACTACTTGTTCATTTACTAAAGCAGCTACAATATTTTCTAGTATATCAAGCTTTTTTAATATTAATAGCACAGGTGATATGTTTTAGAGCTAGAGGAAGCTGGCTGAAGGTTACTATTTGCAACTATGAATTCAAAATCCAAATAGCTGGGTGGCTCAGTCATGATACTGTACCTCTGGGTTTGAGTATTTTCAATTATTCACCGAAAGACATTTATTTGTAGCAATGCCTCAATAATAGCTAGCTCTTAGGAATTCCCATATTTGTCTCAAACACAGAATATTTATGCAATGATTCAGCAGGTCTTCATTCATCAGCATTCACTACTGGTTATTCATTACTTGCCTATTTTCAAAGTTGCAGCCATTAAGACATGCAGCTAAGAGCTATGCCATGTGACTGATGAGACCAATCACTTACATCATGACTAAATAACAAATAAACAATGAAAACAAACTAAAATACATAAATAACCAAGAAACATTTACAGAAAATAAAATGCACATAGAAAAATGCTTAAAATTTGTCAAATTGTTTAGCTGTCATTGGGAGTTTGATTATTCTAGAAAACACGTGTATTGTCTTAGGGAGGGAAGTATGTATGTATATCATTTGGAAACTCAGAAGTGCATATGTAAGTGTATAGGTACAGAGGAAAAATTACCAAATCTCACAAACTTTGATTAATGTCCAATTATGTGGAAACTCAGCTAAGCTGTCATTTGATCCTAAACTTATACTGGCATCCAAGGGCTGAAGAAGGGGCAAAAAGGCCTCATTATGGTAGACTCTGTCCACATGCAGCTCTTTAAACTAAAACAGAACATTAGAAGCCACACAACCTCAAGGTCATTGAAAATGACACTAATTTTCAAATTAATTACAGGGAAGAAGTTTGGTTCTATGCATGATGTTCTCTTATCTAGTCAGACCAGAAGTTAAAATGCCTTATGGTTAATAATATATGAATAATCTATCCAACTTTATTCATTAATGATTTGAAAAGTCCACTTCAATTTGCGGACGATACCAGGCTTGTAGGGGCTGCAGAACGCCAGGATTAAAACTTAAAATTATCCTGGCAAAATTAGATAAAATGGTCTGACAAAATAGGGTGCGGTTCAGCGGGGATGAGTACAGAGGTCTATACCTAGGTAGGGATGTGCAGCTGGGGAAAGAGTGACTACACAGCAGTGTACATAAGCAGGAGCATCACTGTAAAACATGTGGAGATTTGCCTACTCTGTATAGGGCTGTTAGGGTCTCTCTTGCAATGCTGTGGGTCCGCTGTGGGAAGCAGTGTTCAAATTCATATACTTCAGGAAAGATGTGGATCAGCTGAAGATAGTCCAGATGAGACAGGTTAAAGGTAATTAGGCATAGAGAAACATGACTTCTGAAGAAATAGCAAACTGAGTTTGTTATCTAGAGAACTAACAGGAAACCCAATTGTTTACATATGTGAACTATGATGGAACAAAGGGAAGGAATAAACTGGTCTGTATGTCCAAAAAGACAAGAATTAATAGATAGAATCTGCAGCTTGGAAGATTTAGCTTAGCTGTTTTGGGAAAAGCTTTTAAAGATGAGGGTAATTATATGGGGGAAAGACTGCAGAGGGAACTCATGAAATCACTTTTTCCTCTGAATCACATTCTGTTGTATTTATTCACATTTAAAAGGCAAGTGGAGATGACAATGAAAATAAAACATTGTCATGGTTTAACCCCAGCCAGCAACTAAGCACCAGGCAGCCGCTCGCTCACTCCCCTCACCCAGTGGGATGGGGGAGAGAACTGAAAAAAACCAACCAAACAAAAAAAAAACAACACGTGGGTTGAGATAAAGACAGTTTAATAGGACAGAAAGGAAGAAAATAATAAAGACAATAATAATAATACAATAACAATAGTAAAAGAATTAGAATATGCAAAACAAGTGATGCACAATGCAATTGCTCACCACTCATTGACCGATGCCCAGTTAGTTCCTGAGCAGCGATCCACCCCTCCCAGCCAACTCTCCCCGGTTTATATACTGGGCATGATGTCATATGGTATGGAATATCCCTTTGGCCAGTTTGGGTCAGCTGTCCTGGCTGTGTCCCCTCCCAGCTTCTTGTGCCCCTCCAGCCTTCTTGCTGGCTGGGTATGAGAAGCTGAAAAATCCTTGACTTAGTACAAACACTACTTAGCAACAACTAAAACCATCAGTGTGTTATCAACATTGTTCTCATACTAAATCCAAAGCATAACACTATACCAGCTACTATGATGAAAATTAACTCTATTGCAGCCAAAATCACCACAGTAGCATATAAATAGTAAAAATGATCATAATCATCAACAGAATGAATATCTCTACTGTGATCTAATATGCATCTGTCTTAAATTAACGAAGAATAAACAGAAAAGATGCCAAATAAATGAATGTGTAATGATGAGGAAATCTTCCTATTTCTGAATATATTTACAGTAATCTGAATATACTTATACAGTAATACAGAAAACTAACATCTAATTGGAATTAAAATATTGGATTATTGAAATGATTCAAAGAAATGTAAATAAGATGATTTGGAGAAAAGTCAGTGAGCCACATACCTTGGAAATGCAGCCTGAGGCCACTTTAAAATGGGGTTTGCAGTTTGCTGTGTAACTTCTCAGGATTGTCTATAATCTGTAGATACAGAACTGAATCCTAGAATAAAGACTATTGACTGTAACAAACTGGTAGGGAGTTCAGATGGCATCTGCTGTAATTGGTAAGATTTTAACTTGAACTCAGGGATACTTCTGGGTTGAGAATGAGAAGAAATAGAAATCTGTCAGTGACCCAGGAATGTGATCTTTGAAGGAAATCTTTAGGACACTTTGACTACACATGGGTCCCGACAGTCATAGACAGAATAGCATTCCTACACGTGTTTGAGTGTCAGTATAAAGAGAAGGGTATATTTTCGGAGAGTTACTCAGGTGCTGTTTGACTTCTATATTATGAGAATTTTTGTATTATATAAAATATTCTGTAGTAATTATTTCTTTTTCCCTCTGTGTACACTGAGATTTTTTTTGAGTCGGGTGTTTAGAGGTCTTGATAGGCAGAGACACAATACATTCAAGGGTTAAGGTTCCTTTGAGATGGCATTTAAAAAGCCGATATTCTTTTTCAATACAATGGAAAAAAAGATCAGTGTGTAGAAGAAAATATTTGAGATGAAAAAAATGTATGGATCATAACGACTCATAATGAGGCAAGCACCTGCTTTTCCCTTTATTTGGAAGCTTTTCCCCAAAGCAACGGTAACTGCAATATGACCCAAGTACTCGGATAATAAACTCAAATGAAAGGGAAGGGAAAAAAGACACAATAAAAAAGTGCATTTATCACCCAGCTAAACTATTAACAATTTGTTTTCTTCTTTTGCTTTTTTAATTGGAAAGAAAAAAAATAATGCATGTTCTGAATATGACTCCTGTTACAGTGGATGGATAGACTTGGCTCTCTTCTCTCTACCATCCAGGAATACTGAGGTTGAAGCTTCCTCTGATGGATGCCAACTTGGTCTCATAAATGCTCAAGAGAGTAGATCCTCTTTCTCTTCAGATGTCTTAAAAGAAAACAAAAATCCCAAACTGGAGAGTCCACTGAGTGTAAGGGAAAGGGGGACAAACTCCTTAGCTGTGTAGGACCATGGGTCTTAGAGCACAATTGCAGAGGAACACAGTCTCAGAGAAAAGAATAAACTCAGTCTTTGCAATATTGACCGATATATATATTTCTGCTAGGGGTAGCACAAGACCTCTAAAGTATATTTCAGCTAAGAAGCTGGAGCTTTTAGTGCCGGAACAGCTTAGCTGCTACTCCCTCAGTAAAAAGAAGGGTAAGAGCATACTGATTTGGACTGAAAACAGCATCTGATATGAAGTATATAGCACATGGTTATCTGTTCAAAATGGAGTGTGTATGTGTGGTGTGATTCTATAATCAACCAAACCCCCCTTTCTATAGGTAGTATTAATCAAGTTTTTAAGGAATTTTCACTGGCAATGTAGCCAATACCTTCATTTTGTTGTTTAAGAAGAGAAATTAGTGTTAGTATTTGAGCAGGTGAGAAATAATAATTTGTTTAATGAAGAGGCAACTTCAATTATTTATGATAGAACATACAAATTAATAATTTGAGGTATTGATAGATATAGAGTTTTGGGGGAGGCCAAATATGCAAACATATATACTTGTAAGAAGATAATCTAGGGGGCATCCACTACCTCAAACAAAGGTGAGCTTACAACACTCTTTATTGTGGTCATTCCATAGATAACTACAGTTTGGCTTTAAGATCTAGATCAGTGTCCTGTAGAATATGAGTATGTCTTCTCCCTGCTCTTCTGTGCATTTTCTTCCAAGTCTGACATGCTGTCATGTCCTTTCAGGAATGTCAAGCAATAGTGGCCAGTTGGCTAAAGTCTACCCTTTTCTACTCCTGTGCAGGCTAGCAGAAGTGAAGGGTCATGTGAGAAATGTACATATGTTGCTGAAATTGGAAAGAACAATTTACTTCTCTTTAATACAGTCAAATAATTTTTCCTATGGAGTAATAGTCCTTCACACTTCTTCTATATATAAACTGTACATTAAAAGCACTGTCCAGCTTTAAATTATGGAATACAGCTCCCTCATCTGTCCAACTCAGTGCATATAAATATGTCAAAGGCCAAATAAGTTTATGATCAGTGGTATATTTTCTCTTTTTTTTCCCAAAGGTTTTGTCTGCTTGAAGACCTATTTCTAATGTACACTGGTAGAATAATTTAATTTCTGTGATGCTCATTGGATATTCTGAAATTTTCTGCAAGGTGTTCATAAAGATAGGGTTAAAGGTGATCATCACAGAAAAGAAATCAGACTGAAGTGAAAGATCCTTTGATGTGTTTCACAGTTTAAAAAGCCAAGAAACTTGGAAAACCTTGTGCTTTACTTGCTCTGTTTCATATGCTTCCTTCTGATTGAATCTTCTTTGTTTTATTTTATTTTATTTGCTTCTGAGTGCTACCTGCTGATCTGGTGGAGCTTGGCAGCCTGACTCTCTGTAGAGGAGTTCCAATATAAATAGCTCCAGTACTTATATGTCAATGTCATATAACTTGGTCCTTGTCCCTCAATATTCATCCACAGTACCCATTTCTTTGTTTGATATATGATTAAAAATGGTCAACAATTGTGCTAAAAGGTGCCTACTGTGATGATATTCTGATGTGTGTATTGCTGACTTGAATACACACGATCAAAATCATCTCACGGGCCACCAAAAGTCATTTTGCTGTCATCTATGTTACTACTCTAATATTAATGATTTTTTATTAGAAACCAAAATAACTTTATTATGACCCTTTTATTGGAATACTGAGAATGTCTATCTCCAGCCATTAATCTTTCTATGCAGTACATAGTAAAATATAACATAGTGGTGAATATATTATAAATGTTCTTTTCTTTCACTGAGATCTTCCTGACTGTCAAACTTAACACTATCATTTCAGTTTTTGTCAGTGTCACATACTCTGCTCCTGAACAAACAGTTCTGTGAAAAATTTTAGCTATATGCCACCCAACATAACCAAACCATCAGTTAGCATCATGCTAAAGCATACCGATTGCAAACTTAATTTCCTTACTCACCATTGACATTTAGAGGGGGGAAAAAAAATCTTATGTCGCGTGCTGTATTATAGCAATGCCACAAGTGACTTCCATTCTGAAAAGTCAATAAGACATTTTGATAGAGGAGTTTAAACTTCCATAAATAATGAATAGCCTGCCCACGATCTGAATTGTTTGCATTGTTTATGTGTTAAAACTATGTATTCTACAGTTGTCTTCATGTCTAGTTGAAGTAGTACATGAGAGATAATGAGATATATTGATATGCCAAATAATGACATTTGGATCACCTAGTGTTCCCAAAACTGTTTACTCTGTTATCATCAGTGCTGTGATTTTGAGTGCTGGCAGTCACTGCTGTCATTGCCACTGTAAACACTCTTGCAATATAACTATGACTTAAATGTTGAGTGTCAGTTTGGCCCTTTGTATTTCACCTGTGGGCAAATCAAAAGCAGAAACCCCAGATTTTTTTCTTTGCTTACATTACCAAAGAAATAAAGCATCAACTGCCTACACCGCTAGGGTGTGACGAATGACGACAGAACAATAAAAACAATCTCCTTTCCCTCTGGCTCACTGATGAAGAAAAGGCCCTTTCAAAAGGCCTGGAACAGGGATATGAAGTTAAGAGCAGGTGCATTTCTGACTTAAATATGAAGCTACACAGCTGTATATAGTTTACAGCAATCAATATATTATGCTGATTAGTGTTAATGTTTAACAGTTTTCCCCCACTGGCTAAACATGAAACTTACCCTGAGCTAGTGGTGGCTGTGTGGGCCTTATTGTCTCAGATCTTATAGATTTGGAGAACCCCGTGTTTTCTTTTCACTTTTCCTTTCACCGAAGTGAAAGCTGGGTGGCTGCAACTCTGCAAAATCTTGCTGATGTTGTCCATGGGGTCAATTTTGTGGCAAACACTTTTCACCTTGTTTTGTCTTCACTCTTCCCCCCACCCCAAAATAGTCTCAACAAGATTACAGAAGATCTCAGAACTTGAGTCTAAACATGCTGTGACAGGCCATTTGGATGCTCCAGACCGCAAATGTAGGAAAGCTGTTTGTTTCGTGGACATTGCAAATAGGTGTGTCCAGCATATCTGGAAAATGATAGATGAAATTCAGAAAGTTACCTTGGGTGTCCTGTTATGTTAAACTATAACAAGGAATTAAATTTCTTTTCTAGGGCATTGGAGTTTAATGGGTCATTACTATTTCCAAGAGTGAAGGTTCCAAAAGTCTTTCACACAATATGGGATATAACATTACATTCTGGAGAACACATCAGTGACATGCTAGCATTTTGCATTTTATCCATGTGTACATTAAGTTCCAACAGAGTCACCATTGTCCTGCAGGCCATGTTAGCTGAATGAATGTGATTGATTGATTATTCTAGTTATATTGGACCAAGTACAGTTTCATGACATTTAACATAGGTGAAATGTTGGTGTGTACCATTGAATAATAAGTTTAAATATAGTTTGCTGAACCAGCTTTTGGAGAAGCTTTTAAAAGCTATCATTGACCAGCAAAAATAAAATGTATTGGGAAATAGTCAATTGATACATTCTCAATGCTTTCATAATATAGTACTGGGGCATAAAGAGGTGTTCAAATTTTATCCTTTTATGCTTTGATCCTGCTCCTTTAAATCCTAGTTACATGATAAATGTTCACGCTCTAGTTTGCATAAAACAAAGCTCCATTTCAATCTTTTAGCCAATTGCAACATCTGCCCTACAAGGTTTTTCCCTTTTATATACAGGCTTCCCTGAAGATATAAATATGGTCTCCCTAATAAACGCATTTAAAATGTCTCCAGAGAGAGAAGCTTCCACAGAGGGATTAGCATGTGGCATTACGAGACTCACTAAAAATGTCTGATTTACCTTAACAAGAGAAATGGAGCTCACCATGACTTTAACATGAACCTAGCACCAAAAGGAGTTGCAGTGTGTAAGTAAGAGCAGAATGTGGCTCCTGATCTCTTCATATTAATATGCTTTAAAACTAGAAATGCATGAGATTCTCTCTAATGTAATCAGAGGCATACTTGTGAGCAATGTTCCCATGAGCCCATAGGAGTGAGTGCAAAGTCAAGCCGTTCTGTTGACTATCAGTATATCAAGGGGACATCCTGTCTTTTCAGCTGAGGTGATCCTTTACGATACTTATGACGGAAGTAAAATATGTGAAAGTAAACTGTAAAAAGTACTAGATCTTTTGATTTTTAAAAATAAATGTTTCCTTGGTACTGTAGTCTGCTATAGTATGACAGGACAAATGTTAGGAAGCTCTTCTGAAGCTCAGTTAATCTATCTGATTATGAGACTCTTTACTAGTTTCCAGTTTGGAATAATATTCATCTCCTGCTGGTTTGGGTGAACCCTGATTACTGTTTTATACTTGAGTTTAAGCGAATCCTTGATCATGGTCAAACCTCCTGATCCAGCCAAAGCACCATCAAAGCATCTGTGACCTGTTTGGTTGGCCAGTTACAGAGCATGAGTGGGAGACTGTGGTCACCTATCCACTGTAAGCTTCACTGTAGGAAGCTGATGTGTATTTTGTAAGTCTGGACAAGAAGGTGTTAGAATAACGAATAAGAATAAATCATATAATGGTCTATTTGGGGGGAAGTGCGGTTTAGGGGCCATAAGCCCCCTAAATTTTGTATAGTTTACAGAACCCAAAGTAGTGACGTAAAGTTTAAGGTTTTTCCTTTATACTTATGCTACTTCTTTATATGTACTCTACATTTCTGTATTCATTCTGCGTACATTTGAAATATGTTGGTTTTAGAGAACTTGCTGATATAGAGTCTAAAGTTAGAAATGCATGTCACTGAAAAGTAAGCTTTGATATCTCGCTAGAGATGCCATCACTGATGTCATGCTCAGAAGGGGTGACTGGTGGTTGTGTACTCACAGATCACAAAGCTGAAGCCGCACATATGAATCTCATAACTATTTTAGAGGTGTGGGGCTCAGGAGGCTACATAACCTTAGTGCTCTCCATAACCTTAGTGCTCTCTCAAATTACATTTAAATGACCCAGATCTGTTCTAAATTCTAGATGGTGATAGAGAAGGTAATACTCTAATACAGTTATTAAAATAATGGTCTCTCTATTTTCTTTTTTCTATATAGGTATATATGTTATTTACAGATGAGGCATACCTAAGTACAAAGTCAATCTTTATCCCTTTATTTCTAGGTGAAGCTATGCTGTGGTAGTGTTTGGCTTATCACAGAGATGATAAAACTACCTAAGAAAATTTTAAGAGTGGCAGCTGAAAGCTGAATCCAAACACTAGCTCTGATTCCACTTTGCCATTGAATGCTACTCTAAGTGAAATTTTAGAAGAGTTTTTCAGCCTACAAAGATTTCTCAGGAAAGGGACTATTGGAAAGCATGAGAATGAAATTACTTTCATCAGATCCCTAACAGTTTTATATACTAACAGGGTGGTCACGTAGCTCAGGAGAATAGTAATGGAAAATTGGAGCATTCACTTCTAGTTCATTGGTTTACATCTGGTCAGGATGGTAGTAACACGTTTTTCTTCCAATCTGGTGATTACTTGATGGTCTATGTGAAATAAGTTAAAGGTTTCTCTGTTCCTGCAGATCTGTTTCATCCAAGTCTTCAAATGCACTGAAAGGTTTTGAACTCAGTGTCATTTTCCATAAGCACTGTAATTTATTTTTAAAGGAAATAGGTCAATGAGCCCTTAGATTAAATGTACTGATGCATAATAAAATGAAGCATTTATGGTGCCTCATCTTTTATTTGGGCAGCCAGGCTCTGTGTTACATCTCTTGATTTTAAGAACAAACTCTTCTTCTCTTCAACATAAGGCATTAGTAGAGCTAAATGCTTTCTACTGATGCAGGGAGACAGGCTAGGATATTGTTTGTTACACAATTGAGAACATTTTGGTTACAGCAGCTCAAATTGCTGAAACTGATCCTGATGGTAAGGATACTTGATTATCTAAATTTTATCTTACTGTGTGTTGAGAAGAAATGTCAAAGGGTTGAAGGAAATTTGGATGGGTAAGCCATTTTAAAAATCTAACTGTGGAAGCACTTGCTGTTGAACTTAGTACTGTTCAAATTGGAACTAACTACATTTGAGGATGTATTTCATAAGTACCAGCAAAAGCTGGTACTTCAAAAGTAAGGCATCCATCTACTATTGCCTTTCATTAGAGGTTAGGCATCTAATTTCTAGCTCAAGATATCAGACACAATGAATATCTAAAAAACTATCATGACTGAGTACATGAGAACTTCTTGAACAATGTTGGTACAGAGGACTCACTAATACTCAGTTGGTAATATCCATTTTTGTTTCGGTGCTTCCTGATAAGCAGAGCTAACCATCAGAGGTCAGTCCAAAGAAGCATAATGAAAATACATACATTGCCCAGAGTATCGGTTTTCCTATATGCCAAGTTTTGACATGGTATTAGCACTCTTCCTACCAACAGGTCCCTCATGATGGGCTGGACAAACTTTTAAATATCAGCGAAAGTGTTACCACCTTTTTCTTTTTTTAGCCAGTGCAATGTTTCTGTCTTGATATGTTGTGAAAAAAATTGTTCAGTAAAAGCTACAACTCTTACCATGTGCTAACACCAGTGTAATGAAGTAATATACGGTGAACTCAGATTCTGGATATTTTTACATGAGTTTGTCACTGATAGGAACCACCAATTGAAAGGAGACAACGAATTAAAATATTCCTTGTCAGAGACATGAAAAGATTATCTGTTCACAATGAATTAAGAGTATAATGTGGAATTTCCACTTAGCTGTGAGAATCCAATTGAGCACATGAAATCTGTCTCAATCATCTTGCTCAAAGCATTATCTTCCAAGTTCACCAAAATGAAGCACATTCTTCTGTTTTTCAACATGATTCATGCAAACATACATTTTATGTATGGAATACCTAATGCTAATTATAATAACAACCTGAATAATGTGATTATAATAACTCTAATGAAAAAACTTTTTTGGAAATTGGTTCTGAGAGGATCTTTTTTGTTGGTCCTATAAATTTGTCAATGATAATAAATGAAACGTTTCTCTCTTTCTGGCTTCTTGCCAGTAAAAGCTGACACAAATATCAGCTATTGTGGATCCAGGAATGCTGTATTGATAATGTATCGCCACTCAGTGAGGAAAGAAACAAGCTTGCGAACAAAACCTAATTCGCAGACACTGGATTGAAAAAAAAAAAAGGGATTAAAATTCACAGCATGCTGTTGTCCAAAGTCCATCTCCCTTTTCAAAGGGTATTTAGTTTTCTTTAATTTTTTAAATTCTGTATCACCAAGTAAATTACTATTTACCTTACTAATGTACATGTAAAATATACATATGTAAGCACATTCCATTGCTAGGTATTTTATAATGGCTTCCAAGGTAAGGCGAGAAGCTCTTACCCAGTTTGGCCAGTTACAAGCCTGCAGAGCTGCACGCATTTATCATCTCACAGAACTGAAACGTGTCCTCCGCTGTTCACCTTAGCTGGCTATGTCAGTACAGATCTTGAGGCACGTTGTCCAAAAGGGGCTGAAGCGAGCCGCCAGCCCCCGCGGGCGGGCGGGCGGAGGCTGAGGGGGCCGCCGCCGAGCGGAGCGCGCCGTGCCGGGAGCCTTCGCGGGGCTGCCGGGTTGCTACGGGAACCGGGGCTTTTGTTTGTACATACTGAGAGCAGCTGCCTCCTCTGCAGGCCCTGCACAGGCTGCACGGCTCCGGCTGTGGGAGGGAAGCGCTGACCTCACCCGAAGCCGGTGCGGCCTGCTCGGCTTCTGCGGCTTACGTTCACTTTGCTTCCTTGTCGTTGTGGGTTTTTTCTTGGGCGTGTGATTTCTGGAGTGGGAGATAATTAGTTCACAAGGGCATGTCTGCTACTTGGGAGATATCAAGTCCTATTGAAAGAAACAGAATGCAGTCTGAAACAGTAGCTCTCTTTCTGGGTTTGTGTATTTGTGTTCCAGAAGGTTTGGGTTAGTAGCTTATCTGACTTCAGGGCAGAAGAGTGTAACCAGAACTTAAGCTTGAGGAGCGTTCGCTCCTCCGGTATTATTACGGGCACAGCTCAACTTTTGGTCTTCACAGCTGAATATAATGTGAAATTTCCTCATTCTGTAAATATCTCTGAAGACACTGTGTCTTTAATTCAGCCTTTTAACCATACCATTCACATCATTTAAGAACCGCTGAATCTTAAGTAAAAAAACCACTAATATTTGTTCATAAAAGATGAATATTCAGCTAATTTACATTGGTACAGGCCTCACAGAGCTGTTCTTGAAGGCAGAGTTGAGGGCAGTCATCACAGAGTTGAATGCCCTGTCATAACGTGTTCCTCTATCAGTTGCCAGAATGCTCTTTTAAGAAAATTTGAATAAACATATGATTAGAAGGAGCAAACAAATGCATACCAAATTAGTTCTTAGCCAAGACTGCGTTTTTCATCTAACAATCTTTGTAAATAAACCAAAGCATTAGGGTTAGTTCAGCAGCCCTTAGAGGGCTGACAATTATACCCATTTTGCTGAATAACCAGACTGAAAATTTATGGAACATTTGCATGTACAACATTTGCATGTACAATATTTGCACAACTTTAACCAGAGTTTCCCTAGAGACATAACATCCATGTGACCTTCACATATTTTCACCTTTTCTTCACTGTATGAAGCACCAGAAAAAAGAATGGTTGTTGATTTTGCTCAGTTTTAAGAGCTGGAGAGAGCAGTGGGAAAGTCTGAGGACTTGACACCAAAAGAAATACAGATTATGAATGTTTCTTTAAATAAAAGCCTTTCAAAGCCATGGTATCTTAGCAGTAAATGGAAAGCCCAACTAATAACTTTAGGGATTCTTCTCATTTTCATAAAACAAAACTACTAAGCCAAGTTAAAATTACATTAAATGTTCCCTAGTATGATTTCGTTACGATCACTTATGGTAGAGAAGGACAGTGCACCACTCTACTGAAGTGATACTGTTCCAGCTATAAAAATGCTCGAGATCTCACAAATGTGAAGGTAACAGCGCAGTGAAAGATGATAATTTAGCCAAGGTTTCACTGCAAAATCCTAACTTTTGTGAGTAACACATTGACTCAGATAGCCTACTCACAAATGAAATCATTTGAGCCTTAAATTCTAGCCAGCTGAGACTGGCTGAGCCAGATGCTTAAAATGTATTGAGGATCTCATATTGAACTCTGTCTCAAGTGGAGGAATTGAAACTGTGAAAGTCAAAATTAGTAAGCTGCCAGAGGAAAAGTTACCACTCAGACATACCTGGTTCCTGTCTTGCTCTCAGTTCTTTGATGGTGCTTGCCGTCACTTTGAGATTACTGGTTTCCCTGAACCTGGCTGATTGACCAATCTTTTGTTTGCATAGAGGATGTTGTGTTTCGATAGTGCAAGACTTATATCAATTTACCTTCACAAAATGAAATTAAAATATGTTTTTAAAATGAGAATGTTCAAAATAGTCTGATTACACTCACTCTACTTATTTTATCAACCTGCTCTTACCATATTTGTGATACACCTCCTACAGTGCCTTTCGAAAGATATAAGATGAATGAGTAGCTGATGTCAACATATCTGAAGACAACATTGTCAGAAATTTTTGTTTGTTTCTGTCAAAAGTCCTTAAAGTGTAAGGACTATATAGCAGGGGTTTGTGACACTAGTGGTGCTTCATCTGTGAGACCGGAAACCCTTATCAACCAATCCGGGCAGAAAGTGGATGGAATCAACAGGCTTGTAATTTTATTTAAACAAGGATTTGCTCCAAAGGGACTGTCTTTTCCTATAAATATTTAGAGTGAAATATTAATGATATTTTTAGTAATATCACAATCTTTTCCATGGCTACAGAAAGAAACAGTGAACAGTCATTTGGGAGAAGAAAGCTTTGAGGAGAAAAGGCTGTCTTTTACTAGTGATATTCTGTGGGTTTTAAATTATTTTCCCTAATTACTCCTTTTACTTTTAATTACTACTATACTTTGCTTTGGTTTTTAGAAATCCTCCTTTAAAATTTGTTGACTGTGCCCTTGATATCGAAAACCAGTTAGGAAAAAAAAAAGAGCATTTCATTTAAAACCAGAGAAAATGCATTCTCCATTAGAAGTTCACCAATTCTTTAGCAGCTCACTGCATTTTTTGGCAAGGAGAACCGAGAATTCTTGGGGAGCATCTACCGGGCACATCCTAACAAAGAGACACTAGCCCAGGACATACATTACAATGAGGTTTCACATTAATAATACCTCATTATTTTTTACCAAAGGTATCACAGAACAGTTACCTCTATGATCTGCAATATTCTAAATTATTAAAACCCAACAACAAGTACTATAGTAAGTGAACTAAGTTCACATCATCATCCATTATTCTTTGTTTTTAATCACACAGGTGAAACTCATTACCCTGTGAAGGGAAACACAAAGCTTGCTTCAGTGGCATACAACTGAAACGGAACTTAATCGGCACATTAGTGGTGCTTTCTTTGGGCCATCACCCTCCATCAAAGTGAACTTGAAATAATTTGCTAATTCACGGTATTCAGTAATTCCTGGGCGGGCAGATTATCCCAGTCAGTTCTAGTGCAAAAAGCTAAATTCTTGCCCTAAAAGCTGTAGAGGGTGTGCTTTAGACTGAAGAGGAACCCTTTTAATGAAATATGGATTCTGGTTTTCTGCTTTGTTTTTAAACCCCATTCCCTGTATTAATTATTAATTAGCACTTAAAAGTAGAGAGAGCAGTACTAAGTGGATACAGTTATATTTAGATCACAGCTGCCAGTATCCAAATTTGAAGTGGGTGTCTGGTTTCATTTTTTTGTAGGATAAAATGCTGCACTCAGAGAGGTAAAAAAAAAAAAAGGGAAAAAAAAAGTAGTTCCCATACTGAAATATTAAAGCAGAAAACTGGTACAGTGAGTGTCTGCAGAAAATAGCAGGCAAAGGAATCCCTCTTCACCTCTGGGAGAGAGATGATGGGAAGAAAGGGGAGCCCTCAACCCTCTTATGGGAAAAGGGGAAACAAGGGAAAAAAAAAACTTCCCGTTGCCCTTGGGGAGAGAAAAGAAGCGTCATCATGAGTAAGAATAGCAAAGGGATTCCCTCCCTGCACAGAGAGAAGACAGAAGGGGAAGGGAATTCCCTCTCTCCATTGGGAAAGAACAGAAGGGAAGGGAATTCCCTTTGTTGCATTTATACTTTGAGCTCTAATTAATCTTGAAGGTTTTGCGCTTCTGTTAACATCAAAGCAATTCTGTACATCAGGCAAAACCTGCTTTCCTTGAGCTGCGGGGAGTCAGTCTTGAAATTCTGATGGAATTTAGGGATTTATATCATTATTGTCATGTGGCTAGATGCAGTCTATAACTTTTAAATACAACCTACAAGGGGTCTTGGTTGCTTTAGCTTCAGGCTTGGAGAGATTTCTATTATAGCTTAAGATTTCTTTTTCTATGAGTTAATTGTCACTTCAGTTAAAGGGCAAGCAGCAGAGGTGCCAGTAGAGCAGCAAAAAGCGCCAGGAGCAACATATGGGACTGAAATTCCTTATAAAGTGAGGATCACATGAACCCAGTTGCCTGCAGGGGGAAGGTTGCATAAACAAATATTTAACAAGGAAAAACAGTGAGGTCTTTGCAGTAATCATACGAAGGTCCAAAAATAGATAATGAAGACATTTAAAGCATACAATTTCGCTGGTGTGCTGCAGCCCATGCGTACATGCTTGAAATAGCACGTTGGGTTATGCCTCTGTTGTGAAGATGTTTTGAGTTTTGCAGTTCTAGTGTAGGATGAAGAGGGGGCAGTGCTGGGTACTGTGACCTTCTAGAAATCCACTTGGCTCTCCACTGCTAAACGAGGTTAGTTCTGACTAATTTTCTGAATGGTTTGATGACTGGAAAAAGTGGCAACAGATCAGATGCAGTTGTGATCATGTCACAAGGGGAAGGTTACAATGTTCAAAGACCGTTTTATACATATTTCATTGGTTAAAAGGTTGAATTTCTTATCCTGAAGGAACATCGGGACTCTGTTATTTCTCTTGCCTTTATCTTCTTACTTTATGTGCTAAGGTAATGCTAATTAATGCCTGGATGGAAAAATCAGCTAGTGTATCACCATAAATAGCAAAGAAAACTTGCATTGGCAATTTCTCAATTTTCTGCCCAGTTTTGACTTTAAGTGTGTGGATGCCACAATCACTAATTGATTTGGGACTTGATACAGTTAGCTGGGGACTCAACCAATTCCATGTGTACATAATTTGCTTTACAATTCCCAGAAGATACAGCTGTTATTTCCACCTGCAGTGAACGATATCTTAAATAACACTTAGCATAGGCAGAACACAGTTTGTTTTACTCAGCTAGCTGTAACTAGGTTGTGGTCCTAGCAAACCTTAAAAAAGGACAGTCGGGGATGGAGACTAGATGTTTGCTTGAAAAAAACAAATTTCTAGTGTACCTAGATGTGAGTAGTGTATGTATTTTGACCTATTTTAATTTGTATCGCCTGTGTCTGAGGCAGTGTGGGGAAACCACCTGCTCACGCTGCCTTTCTTCAAAGTGAAGACTTCAGATAAGAATGCCAAATATATCACCCTTTGATAATCTGTCAAAACACTTTTTTTTTTTTTTCCTGATTCTGCCTGAAGAACAACCTCTGTCTGAAAAGCTGTTCCCAGGGTAAATAAGGAAATGCATGAAAAAAATCTGGGGGAGGTACCAAGATTGATCTTATCTTTTGTGTCACTATGTTTTAAGGCACTGAAGTTGTAGAGAAGAGAATACTTCAAAACAAAATTGTAACATTCTTTTTCACCCCCTGACATATCCCAGAAACAGACGGGTTTTTTAACTTGAAAATTTGCTGTGTTTTTATACCTGATCCTAGTTGCAGAGTGTGACAAGATCACTAAAAGAACTCTCTTGTTTTGTACTTTATAAAACATAAACTCAAATACATAAAAGAAGAAAGAGCTTTCTAGAGTTTCATTAAACATTTATAAGTGCCGCAGTAATTCTGTGAATTAAATTTATTTTTATGCATGGAAGTATACTTCACTGCAGTAGTTGTAAAAGAAACTAGTGGCTTATTGAAAAGATCATGTCTTACATATTTTAAATAAAACTCCTCCTACTCTCCTATTTTCCACTTGGCTCAAAAATCAAATGTACTGAAAATTGAGCTAAAACAGGGAAACTGCTGACACTGTTACTGCAGGTTCAGGAAAGACTAGATGGGAGAGGGAAAGAGAAAACAATCTCTGTGACTAAAAATAACATCCACTAATGCTGAACTTGGGGATAAGTAAGTATTCAAAACATTTCTAAATGTCTCCCAAATGACCCTTGCTAGGTAGTTTAACCATAAATATGATTGGTCAAGAATTTAAGTTTTGCAATTTAGGGAAGATAATACTGAGACCATGGGAGGAATACCTATGATCCTGCTAAGGGAAAATGGGTGATATACAAAAAGGAACGGTAATGTGGGAGCACCAAACATACAGGAGAAGTTGTAGGAAGAGCAGCACAGTTTCAAAGTGCAATGTATGCATCATCGACGGGAAAGCAATGACAAGCAGTGAACTATTGGAATAGCTCTTCCACCACTTCGTTTATGAAAAGTCACTTGCTGTGAAGCCGTTGGGATCTGAAAGGTGAAGTTTGCTACACATAGATACTGAAAAGCTGTTTGCAAGGAAACAGTATGGCATGACAGCCTGGAACCAATCTTCTCACGCCCACCCTAAAGTGCTATTTACAAGCAATTCACCCACTGCAATATGGTTATTTGAATGTAACAGAGGACATGGGAAATGTGTATTTTGCTGCAGAAAAGTGACGTTGTTGCCAGGTTGCATTAAAAATCTGTTAATAGTACATCTAACCAGAAATAAAAGGTCAGCTCCTCAGCTCAGGTAGTTAGAATGGCCTTCTGAATTGAATGGAAATAGTCTAGTTAAACTCTGTGAAGAATCCAGCCTGCTGGCCCTACATTGTTCTAATAAGTCAGTAGTAACCATCAGTGCTGGCAGAGCTCAAATGCTTCATTAACACTGTGTTATCTCAGTTTACTATATCACATGCCAAGTTTTTGGGAAGTTGGACTATGATGCAAGAGTGCTGTTACTCAGGATGAAGAAGGTACACAGGCTGAGTTCCAGTGTTAAGCTATGTATTATGGCAAAGCCAAACTATCTCATGTAACAATACGCAGATGAAAGGGAAGCACTGCAGATACAGTATGTGATTATCAAAATTTATCAGCTGTTATTGAGAAAATGCATTTGGTTAACTTACTGTCCGCTAAGTAAAAGCTTTTGGAAATAAAGTTAGATTTTGCATTTCTGAGTTTTGTTGTGCTTAGATTGCCACAAATTTGTGGCTTACTTCCCAAGGTCTCTGTCTTGGGCTTATTATCATTGACACTGGTGCTGAAAGAGAAAACTGTCATGCCTGTTTTTTAAAAATGCTCTCAGTAGCTCTAGCAAAGACCACAGGCTGCTATGCCAGTTGTTTAATGTCAAACTCTTTACCCATTTTTAATCATTTATTAAAGGTTCGTAATCAAGAGGGGAGAGAGAGAGGAAAAAAGAATCAATTAATGAAAGCACACAAATTTAAGAAAAGATCTTGATGTCACACTTGCTAGAAAGAGAAGTTTTATATGTATGCAAAGCTACTGCTGGATAACCAGGGAATATCATTAATGATTGGGCAAGGAAGAAGACTTTGGGAGAGTAAGAATACTTCTGCCATTTTTTTCCAGCTGGTTAAGAGGAGTCAGATAAGCCAGGGTAATATACAAAAATCAGCACAGATTCTTGGATGGCAGGAGGTATCAAGCAAAGTTCAGTAGAGGATGTGCGACAGTTACTCCTCTTTATGCTTCTGGATGCTTTTACAAAGAGTTTGTCCTGAGGCCCTTTCCACATGACTTCAAATGTGCTGAAAGCTGTCAGACTTCTCCCTCCAATTTTGTATATGTAACTTCACCATAGCGTAGCGGGCTGATGAGCCAAATAATGTATAAGTGTATCACAGTCCTACAATTCTTGCTTCATTCTTTGATTTTATGAGCCAGCCTCTCAAAATATCAGGAAAATACAAATGTGCTTTATTTCTAATTTCTTCTCAACTGATCCTCGTGCTTGGCTATGCCCAACCACACACTGAAGCAAAAGTTTAGAAAAACTTTCCTGTAGTATGGATGTGTTCGTTGACATAGACATAGAAATAGCTTGTAAGAATCATTCAGATGCCTCTTAAATACCCAGGCAGAAAAATACTGGCAACATCGCCATATTATGAAACATACAATTAGGTAGTAATCTGCTTGCTTTTTATATAATTTTTTATGTGACATGGAAACAGTAATCCTCTGTCTGTCATAGAATATTTAGTGTCTGTTGTGATTGTTGTTGCATAATGTGAAAGGGAAAATACAAAAATCGGAGATACAGACAAGGTTAAGGTATGTGAGAATAATGTTTCAGTGTCTAGACCTCAAAAAGAGAATGAAAACGAGCTGGTGTATCTAGGTTAGCAAATGAGGCAAACAAAGTTAAAGCAAGGTCTCATGTATAAGTTGGCTAAATAAATACATTTTCTGGTTTAACTCAGGAAATACTGTTTGAGAGTTAGAGGAATAAAAGTTTTCTTTTTTTAAATTTTTATTTAAAGAATATTCTCCTTATTCCCCAACTCAAATATTTTCAGTCCCTTCCAAATGGATTAGTGAAGACTGCCAGGAAGAAACAGAAGTTGCCATTAAAGTCTAACAGGAAAGGTTCACCCCCTTTATTCAGTCCATTTCGAGTGGGTTCATGGTAAATAATAAAAAATAACAATAATTTAAAAAATCCTAGAGGGATAGGTTTTGATAGAAAGTTTGATACTGCAGTGCATGGCAAGTTTTTAGCCAATAGTATATTTCATAGTTACTGAAATGTCTTTCAAATGTACCTGGGAATGCTTTTAAAAAATTAGGAACAGTGAATCTAAATAAAAATGTATCCAACAGCAAATTATAGTTTAGAAAGTACAAATGCCTGAATCATGAATCTGTTGATGCCAAGAGGAAAAATCCATAGATTTCAACAAGGTTTTTAGCCAAAGACTTAAGAAAAAACATTCATTATATTCCCTTCTTATTAATGCTGTTGCTCATGATGGTGGCACAGATGAGAAGTTATGTGGCAATATCTTTATGAGATGAGAGGCAAAGATATGACAGGGAACCCTCCAAACATAACTGTCATGATAAATCACTAATTCGGTAACGTCAAATTTCTAACTTGCCACTTTTCCATGATGTTTTATTTCAAATTAGTCTGCTTACTTGTTTTGGGTTGTTTTTTGGTTTTGTTTTTCTTTTTCTTTTCCAGACATCTGACATTTTGACTAAGATCTAGAAAAAACCTGAACGTCATAAGTAACATCTGGATGTGGATGATCTGGCACTCCAGTCAGTAACAAGAAGCAAAAAGTAACTAAGCAAATAACTGCTCTTTTTATCTTGTATTCACCCTGCTGTTCATGGATGAGTGCCTCTACCCCATTCCACCATGTCATTACAATTCACTATCAGCTGTCTTTAACTTATCCCATCCCACGCATCAATAACGGCAACTGATATCAGGTCTGTCTGGGACTTCAGTTGTGTTCAATTGCTTTGCTATATTTTGTTTTACTAATGGATTTCTTTCCTGCTAAATTTGTCAGTGGCTCTAAATGTGAAAGATCCACAGATATTGTGTATCCAAAAGTCTTTTATTGTGATTCGTGCTTGCTAGCCAGTAATCCATGCATTCCCTGTAACAGACCCTCACTAGTGCCTTCCTATCTCTTTGGGTTGTTTTTCAGGTAGACTCTATTTCATAGCTGAGCTTCCTCATTCTATTTATTTTAGTTTTGGTACTTAAAGTGATGTAAAGTTGACTAGAACACAAATTAAGACAAAAAATCAAATCTCAAGTCAAAACATAGTAGAAAACTCTGCTCTGTTCTGCATGCACTTTCCCATTAAAGTCAAGGAGACTGCACAAGCAGAAGACAGTTCAGAACAGGCTTTGACCCATAACTACTGCTATTGTGCAAGGGGATTTACAGCTCTTAGCTGCTTGGTGTAAGGGCACATGACACTTGCTTCAGTGGGAGTTATCTGGTTCATTAAACTGAACAATTAGCCTCTAGAAAATCTATACATTGGATTAGTTAAATCATCTTTTTTAGATACAGAAGTGCGCATTAATTAGTAGCAGGAATAATTTGTGCTTTACTGCAATATCAATCAGGATTAAATGTGTTACATAATTTATTCATTAGGCAGTACAATTATGCTGCAGTCAAAAAAAAAGTAATTTTTCTGTAACTGAGCAACATAAATAAAGGAAAACATACAGCTATGCTTATTATAACAGCACAAGAAAGTATTACAGATGATACAACTAGGAACCTATACCATTAAAAGAGAAGGTGTGACTTTCTTGCCACAATTTCCTTGAATTGAAGCTGTCTTGAATATCTGAATAGCTCCATCAACATGTTTCTTTTCTTTCGTATTTTTAGATGCTCAAAGATTACTATAGCAATTTCTTTTCATTGCCCCCCAAATCCTTCACTGCAAAGTAAACCAGAATTCTTTTAAAAATCAGAATACAGGGAAAGTATTTCAGCAGTGCACCATACCATAAACTTACACAAAGATACAAGTAATAACTAATCTAGTTTAAAATTAATTGGCAACATCAGCAAGGGAAATAAGCTTAGATATTGTAAGAGTTCAGTTACATTTTGATCAGTGACACTTCACCTCACTAATAAGCAAAAGCAAATACAGCAATTCCAAACGAAAGCATCTCCTTTATTTTTCTAATCCGAAAGTTAAAAGCAAGGAAGAGATGTGTCAGTCTCAGTTGTGGCAAGCCCTCTCCTGACCCATCTTTCTGACTTTTAAATACCAATCTGGGTTAACTCAAAATGTACTTGTATGCAGTTTTTAGCCCAAGTTCTAATTCCAATTAAACTGATACACACATCTGGAACAATTCTAGTGAAGTGGAGTTACTGCAAAGGTACATTCAAATCGGAGAAATACTGACTGAAATAGGCCTACACTTCGATATCTTTAGTTTTGGGGTTAGATCGCAGAAGACTATTTTAAAATACATCCTATTTTTGCAATAAAATAATCAGAACTTTGCAGGCTTTGATTGGAACTGATAGAAAGTGCTTTTGAGCTCTTGCTTAAAAGCTTGAAAGGCATTAAAAGTTTTATTCTGAGTTTATTCTGTCATAGTGAAAGGCCTCTCGTCTAAGTGACTTGAATCTGTGTTGGATGAAACTAATCCTTTCATCAACCTAGCAATTAGACTCCAGTTGTGTGTGTTTCTTCACCTAACAAAGTCTGTTATGAAACAGTTTTTCCAGGAAATGTGAAAGAAGAAATGTGAAGAGATTTGTTCAAGACAAGTAATTTCAATCACAGTTGTTGTTAATGAGTAAGGAACTAAACTTCTACATGGAAGTAGTTTTGCTGTTATTCCTCTGATCTTCCTGACTGCCTGCTGGCATAACATCCCTAACACTTTGCATTTACAATCCTCATATCTAAAGACCTAGTTAAAAAGTATTGGTCAGGATTAGCAAGAAAACAAAGACAGTTAATTCAGGAGTTTTAACTACGTGAATTGATGCATGTGTACAAATGTGTCATCCCTACAGATTTCTCCATCACTGCTTTAATTTTATATCAGGGTTATACAGGGACTGCTCTGACTCTCAGAGCTGCCAGAAACCTGGTATCCAGCTGTACACACTCTTTCCACCTCCCCTTTTTGGCTGGCACTTTCTACATGCATAATACAAGGTGCTTATACAGAATCTGGCCAATTGTCCTGTCCTAAGGGTTCCTGTCAATTATAACAGCATTACATATGGCTTTGTAATTTCAATTTTTGCCAAATACATTGGAGGAGAGGGCTACTGCATTCATTTTTGTTGCAGCTAGACCTTCAAAAGCAGAAAGACTATCAGGCTGTTTGTTTTGGTACTATAATATGTATATATATATATATAATTACAAACAGTGATTATATATATCACTTAAGCCAAAGATATTTCTAAGGATCAATGTAAGAAGCTTTTAAATTACATTTGAGAAATTTACTCTTTTCAAAAAAATAGTAAATTTGCAGTAAAAGCAAACCAGAAACTATTTGTGACTTTGGATTGATTTTGGGAAATTTTCAGTCAAAGAGAGTGGATGTGAATTTTAAAAGGTTAGTACATTTTCTTTAGACAGCTTCATGGTGTGCAATTGTGAATTGCACCACTGATGAGGTATTTTGTGACTGAAAAGATTTCTTTTGACACTTTAAAAAAAAAAAATTTTTTTTTCAACTTTCCCACCTTGGAGCAGTAGTTGTGGATTTTTTTTGTCTCATTCACTTTATTGAACCTCTCCCCCCCCAGCCCAACACTCCTGTTTTGGTTTGACTCGGAGCAGCTTTTTTTTCTCTCCAGTTTTCAGTCCACCAAATAGAAGAACCACCAAATAGTGGTTCACAGCATTCTGCATGCTCATTCATAATAAAAGCCAAGAGCAGAGCAAATGCTTGACTCCCTGAGTGCTCACCAAATGCTTTCCATTCTTGTATGCATGAGTCTGAAAAGCAGGCAGGAATGCAAATGAAAGCAAGCTACACCATCTCCTTCTACCTGAGAAAGCTTAGGAAGAGCAGAGAAGGTTTCAAGATAAAAACTCCCCAAGCTCTCTTTTTACCTGTTTAGCAATTGATTATCAGCCCATTTCTTCTGCTGCTACAATGCCTTTGTAGCTTGTGACCTTTACTCCATTAGTTTTGAGGGGTTAGCACTTAACTGGTATCCAGTGGAAGTAGGGTGTTTCTCTCTTACTAATGCTGCGTGTATCATGGAGCTTTTGGTTGTGGCTTCCACTTCTGGGGCAGCCTTCAAAAAGGAGTGATGATGAGAGCTGCCAATGCTAGCTTTTGTGAGAAACAGCACACTAAGCTGGCATTAGTCTGTGCTGTTCCTTCATCAGCTATTCTGGGCCCTATATGTTCTGAGACCATGGTCAAATAAGCCACTATGATATCTGTAGCCTTTGTAAAAATTGCATTCCTCAGATTTATCTCTTATTTTCATTTGGATGCTGGGACGCAGAGCCAAATTATACCTCTAGATTTAAGTAGCTGTTAGCAGTCATAACAATCTCTGTAGAATTCAAAATAGTCACCTTTACTACAAATAGAGCATTATTAGCCACATGCTACAATTGAAGTCCTAGGGTAACACATTAGTTATGCCATCCACAGGAATATTTAGCTCTTGAAGGAGGGCTGCTATGTTTTAGAAGAAGCATTAAATTAAATGTTAGTAATACAATTTTGATAACATGATTAGTAACTCTTAAGCTTAACGGGTCTAGTCCTATTTCTGCAATAGGCTGGAATAAATTGCCTAAGTGTTATATTGATGTAAAAACAGGATAAATGAGAATCCGGTCCACTGTAATTTAGTATCTATTTATATTGCTGCAGCAATACCACAAATATTTTTAAGAGAAATAAAAATACGTAATGCAGTATATCTTAGTCTTTAAATTGGCTTTCTGTACTATTTAGGCCCTTGATTATTTGTATAACATTCCTATTATTTGTGCTATAACAGTATGTATTTTGCTGCATAATTCAAAGCACAGTGAACACCTTGATGGGTGAGTTCATAGTAAATTTCTAAGCTTGCCAGGAAGCCATGAGTTCAAGTCCCACACCAAGACTTGGACAGAAACCCAGAAGTGATACTGCAATGCAGTATTAGAGATAATACTGCATTTGATGTTCATTCTTTAGGATAAAATGTTAAGCTTGTGTTTGCTTCATTAACCTTGAGTAGTGGTTTTGTGGAAGTGGTTCAAAATGATGCTTTTTAAAAAGAATATGTAATAACCCTATTTCCTGGTCAACTGTCATTTCTCCTCCTACTCAATATTTAAAAATTCTCTTACAAGCTGTTAGTGAGCACACGGTAGTTGTTCTTTTACACATCTGATAGGTATGTCACTATTTTGGGAAGTACTTGGAGATGAGCATGAATGTATCAGGTCACATTCTAGTTTTGCACTTCTAACACTCTCTTTGGGCTGTAGAGTTTTTAAGAAAAAATGTGCACTGAAGTGACTGTTAAAAGAGTTCTGGTGATCTGGGGCACTGCAGTAAAAGCCCTGCCATCTTTTAAATCGGTACAACATGTAACACTGTGCTGATAAATAGGCAAGCTTGTATTACTATCCACCAACTCTTTGCATAAAGCTACAAAGGATAAAGATTCTTGAATTTTCCATCTACTCATTTTACATGAGTGGAAGACTGGAAAAACAATTAACATGTATATAGGTACCTAGTTAGATTTCGCCCTGATCCCTGAAGTATCTGAATGCTTCATACAGACCTTGTTTCTTCATCTGCTGTCTGCTCAACTTCCACCACCTGCTTGTTTGTCTAAGTATGACATGAAATATTTTTATTCAGTGAAATAATTTAGGGCATAATGGGTAACTTAGTTTCTAAGGAAATTTATGTTTGGAACTACAATTTACCTCTTTTTAGTTGTTAGTCAAAAATTGTGTCTGGCATTTTGTAGTAAGAAGGATATGTGCAAACATGGGTTATTTTATTTTTTCCAAAAAACAACTGTCCTTTTAAGTTCTGAGGAAAAGCTTCTCCATAGGAGTCTCTGCTCAGATTTTAGTTTTTGTATACCACCTTGAAACAAGTATCACAGCTGATCATGACTTAACTGTTGATCTTGACATATTTGGTTTCCGCAGCTCATAGGTAAAAGCTGTGCAAGGGCCAATTGATGTCTTCAGTATTAATTAAAAAGTCAGAGATTTGTCCTGAGCTTCTGCTTCCCTGATAGACTAATTTATACTGTGCCTGGAAGCATATAGTTAAGGGGCAGTGGCAGAAATAGTGCTTTAAGCAATAAAAAATACTTTTACAATGGGAACTGTAATCCACTTTTCCATGAAACTGTCAAATGTCTGACATTTGCCCTGTGTTAGCCTGTATGGCTCTACACTTAGGAAAATCCTGGTGTTTCTGGCCAGGATTAAAATGAAACACAACTAAACAAATGACAAGAATAAAAGACAGACTGGAGGGGAGAGAGTTAAATAGAGCAGAGGGAACTAGGAAAGGTAGTCGGAAATCGGTCTCCTCTTTGCAGCACTAACAATGCCTTTAGAAATAGTAAGTATCAGTACCTTCACTTATATACACAGAAATTTAAAAATACAGCCTAGACATTGAGGAATTATAAAACCAGAATGGTGTCTCTGGGGAAGCAAGGCAGACATTTAAGTTTTCTAAGATTTTATAAAAGTAATTATAAAATTTTTAGAATTAAACCATAAAATAATGATGGGTAAATCTTAATTTTTTATTTGGCTGTCCACTTTTATAAATCTGTGTATTAAATGAAAACACCATAGATTTTTTTTTTCTTGATTTTTATGTAATACAAAGGATACTACAGGATCCTACAGTAAGTACATCATAGACCTATTTTTATCTTCTACGTATTTTTAATATTCCTTATAAGATATATTAAAAATCATTTGAAGATATTATATTATGCATAACAAAATACAGGCCAAAAATGCAAATTTTGTCTCCCCTTTAATTCTATATCAGCTACTATAATTACTGAATTTCAGAGAATCTCAGAGGTTAAACATACTAGAAGGTCAAAAGCTTTTTTCACCTATTTTTCTTTGCCGTTCATAAAAGTGCTCCAACTGGTTCAGAGCGAACATTGTAAGAATATAATGCAGATCTAAAGGTGAACTAATTTTTAACAACATTTCAGATTTCAAAACTATTATAAGTTTGAAACTTGAGAATTTTTAAGAAGGTTTTGTTAAAGAAACTCTATGCCCATATTTTTCTGATTACGGGATGTTTGGGATCAGTATTTGAGTTCAGATATTGTTTATTCTCCTCTTTGCACATTTCATAAAGCCTTATTAATCACTGATATTAATAAGAATTATACAATGGGACTAGTCACATTTTTCCATTACAAATTAATGAAATTAATATTTTAAGAATTAATGAAAGTAATATTTTAATTATAAGCATGTCCGTCTTTCTCCATTGTTCGTTTGATTGGTTTTTTCCCCTAGAAGATCAAACATTTTTATGTAAAAACTGATCTTAGGTCACTTTCACCCTAAGTTTTTAATATTTTAGTCATATTCAATTCTTGTTTTGGCAGTTTGAAGTCAAAAGTTTTGGCTTGGTAGATACAGCAGCCTTCTCCGTGTGCTGAAATAATGCTTGCTTTTTTCCAAGCTCACATTTTGGCTCCTGTGTTTTCTTCTGGCCTTTTTGCTGTCTTCAGAGATGTTTTCACAGAGGGCCATACTTTGCTTTCAGTGCTTTTGTAGCAGCTCAGTGAGAAGGGGTCTTCGCTTTATATCCAGGCGATTTTATTGCATTTCCATTGCAGGGTATGTGCCTCCCTATAGCTCCCTTTGCAGAACCTGCCTTAGGTACCCTATGGAATTATGTACCTCAATTAGGTAATACCTGTATTTGAAGGAAGTTTGTAAATAATATATGGCCAATGAAGCTGTATGAGTCCTCTAAATGGCAATAGTCAAAACTTTATTTTAACAAGTATCTGGAAATACTTTGTTTATGTTGGTGATTTTAAGAATAGCTATTTTACACTTGGGAGCAATCCAAAGGAAGAGATGCTCTTCAATTTACTTCAAATGGACATCTTTATTACTTTGATGCATCAGAGGGATGATAGGAAAATATAGTTCATTTTTAATATGAAGAAATAAAATGGTCTTTCAGTGAAAGACCTTTCCCAACAAAATATCCCTGAGATGGCTATGGTGAGAAAGATTAGAAGGTCTTTTGGAGTTTTTCCATGACTTATTCTCAGATTGTGTTGACAGGAATAGTGAAGCAAGACAGCTTCTGCTCTTAGGAGCAGTGTGAGGCTCTGATCATCTTCTAGTTTCAGAGGACCCAAGGCTTAACACGGGGTTTGAGACTCTTGAAATCTCTGAGTTTTCTTGGGCCCAGGCTCCTGCAAGTTTCTCTTTCCATTGCCACGCACTGGAACTCTAACTTCCTAAAGAGTAAGGTGAGTGCTTAGGAGATAAGTTTACTGCCAGCTGCATTAACTCAGGTATAGTCCTTCCCATTCACATCTACGTGTGTGAATCTGTGCTGGGGATCTGGGTCATATGAGCACCTGTGTGCCGTGGGCACGGCTGCTCAGCCAGGGGCCCCACTCAAAGTAGTTCAGGCTGGTTCACAAAAGCCAGCTGTGAAATTTACAGCTGATTCCCAAACCAGCTGTTAGCACGCTCTCCAGCACACCTTGCTTTAGCCTCTCCTCTACCAAAGATGATGAATGGTGTCCTGCTCGTGATGAAGAAGAAGAAGCAGGAAAGAGAAGATCAAGAACTACCCTCTGAATTGAACTGAATTTTCAGGCATTACTCACTACCCTGCCTTTCATTCCTGGCCCTCAAAATCCTTGGACCTTGTTTGGTGATTACTTCTTATGACTGGGAGAGGATGCTTGTGCACAGAGACCCTTCTGCACAGCTCCCTGGCGTCCTACAGAAGTGTTTGCTATTGTTATGTGATCTTTTCATGCAGAAAGACATGCCTGAGCATTCAACAAAAACTGCACAGACCTGGCAATCTAGTGCAGTGTAGTTAACACACTGAGTAAATAAGAGCCCTGGCCCAAATTACAGTATCTCTGCACTGTACATGTCATAAATCAGACCTTCAGAAATACCTAATTAGGTAGCATCAAAAAGTCCTGGGTAATTTCTCTCCAGTTATTTTAATCACATTTTTTTCTAATTGATTACTTTAGAAAACAGATCAAATGTGATGAAACAAAAGCACATCAAGAAAACCTAACATTCAAATAATCTACATACAGCATCTTCTCACCACACTGCTTTACATCTTATATCTTTACTCTGCTACAGAAAAAAGTCATTAATCTGACATTTTGCTATCCTATAAGTAACTATGCTTTTATCAAGGTTCAAGAGAAAGAAAAAGTTTAAAACACTTCCAAGAGGGAGTCTTGACTTTCAGTCCTCTGCTCTGCCTAGTGTGTGCTTGTTTCAGTTAAGGTAGATGAGGGAAGGGGGTGTTAGCTCACCTTCCTACTCGTCTTGTAAGCCTAGATAAAAGACAAAACCAGCTCCAACCTGAATTATGGCATTTGCAACAATTCCCATGCAATCAATGTGTTAATTTTACTGTAGGGTCTGTGTTCCCTGTTCATGATCTCTTCCCACCTCGTGGATACATGCCATCCAAGATTTGCTTGTGTGGCCCTTTTGTGTGCTTTCTCCCTGCTTTGTGATGTTTTTAAAGTAGGTTATAAGCCCTGTATGTTTGGAATAATCATTGTACTGAAGATGCTGTTTACTGGCACAAGCTCAAACCAACCCTGAAAGTTTAATTTTGAAGATGTTAGGTATTTGAATTTCCAACAGACCTCAGATCTAAATTTCTTATGGTAGAGTAAAAATGTCCAAGCCAGTCTTCCTGCTTTTGAATTCAGCTATTTTAAATCTGGGTACAGAGAAATTCAGAATTTGCAGAAATGACTCAGTTGAAACATGACATGAAAAGTTAGTAGGGTGGAGCCTGAAAGGAAATATTTCTGTTGTTGCTATCCCACAGTTCTGCCAAGGACTAAAATATTTCATGCAGTCTCATACAGTCATTTATGCACATGCTTTCTTATTGTGCTTATATGTTTCTTACAGTGCTTATATTTGCTTGCTTTCCTTTTGGAATGGTCTGTAACATACAGCTTCTCCAGAGGATCCTCACTCTTGAAGTCTGAACAGGGCTCCAATTCAAGTGCTACATCAAGCTTTCTGTTTGACTTTTGCACTTTAATTTAATACACAGCCAAGCCAATTTCATAGGGTAATATTGACTATATCCTTGTTTGATAAATAGTGTTAGGGATCCAATTTAACTATAATTATATAATTATGAGTAATTACAACCACCATAGTAAATATATGTGAAGCTATTTACTATATTTCCCATAAACTGTATTAAAGCTAAAAATCAACATACCAAAACCAATGAGTATTCAGTGCTGGATATTGCCAGTTGCTCTGAAGAAATAATTTGTAGAATAGCAATGAATTTGTAGTTTGTCCCTTCTGTGTTTTACCATACCTATGATATTTATTTTAGAGGTAACATGAAAAAGACTTGCAAATAAGCATAAGTAGCAGCAATGAAAAAGACAACATTAATACTACATTTATTTCTATATTATCATTTCTAGATATTACTGGATGCAGTATATTATTACTGAGTTTTAAAATTGCAGAAGATAGATCCTCTATGATATAATAAAGAGAAAAACAAGTGAACTATTCAGCAAATCAGATTTATAACTTCCCTAAATTTGCAGCTCAGGCTAGATTTTCAGAAAAGATCAGCTCTCATTTAGGCACAGAATGCAGGCTGTTATTTTCATACCCCATAAACAACCAGAACCAAATCCTCACAGAACAAAGAGCTGAGTATTCTAATTCAGTAAACTTTTCTTGAAAATCTGGCCAGGCATTGTAATGCCTAGCCTGAAGGAAAGGTGAACCCTTTAGGTTCTAAAGGTGCTCTCACCTAAGGGTGCTAAAAAGCACCCTTTTTTGAAAAAAATTACAGGCTTAAAATTGTGAGCACCTTTGTAAAGAAAGCCAGTATGATTCCTGCTAACTAGCAAAATACAGAACTGAGTAAACAGCTACTTGCCAGGTGTGCTCAGCTGATTCATGTTCAGCATATGACTATACCAGCTGCTTTACTTACGTTGAGTTGAAAGAGAATTTCAACAGAAGGAAAAAAAGTAATTCTAGTAATTCTTGAGAATCCACATTTCCCTTCCTCTCCCCACTGAAAGCTGCAGTAATATTAAAGGTGAAATGAGCTTTATGCATGGAGCTAACCAGGAACTTCTCTGGCAGGTTTTTGCATGCTTTTCTTCCACTTGCTTAAACTCATAAACTTCTCAATAACTCTAAGACTGAGATCCTAAAATTTCTCAAAATAGAGTTAATTTGACCACCACTGATTGAAGGCTGATACACTTTGCACAACTAAAACAGATTTCAACTTGATTCAATCCTATTAAATTTTTCCTTTGTACACTGCTGTTGCACAAGAACACTGTCAGTTTGCTCAAAGTATTGGTAGCACAGCAGAAGAGGACAGACTCAAAACCCTTTCGTTTTTATTTTTTTCTGTTTATTTTTCTTTAGTAATTTTTTTCTTCTACAATATATAGATGATATGTCCATGGCAGGTAATAATGAACATTCTTTATAATTCTTTAATCCCTTTTCGAAAGTTTTCTTTGCAGATAATATCTAAGAGATAGCATGTTAACTTTGATCCCTGATCTGGGTTCAGCATCACAGTTCTGGTATTTTATTCCCATAAAATGTAAGACACTATCAACCTCCAACACAGGTATGCATGAAGGCCTCTATACTGCCTAAAATATTGAAAGGAAAGCTGAATTTACCATTGCAGGCTTTGGAAAAAGCAATTTGGAGTGATGCACAGTAGCCTTTAGCCAGACATTTTGGTTACCCTTTTGCTGCACTTCAGAAAGGCCGATTGGGTAGGCTTAATGGAATTGTCAATCCTGGAGTCAAAAAAGGTTTCCATTTAGCATTACCACTTTAAAATAATACACTTCTTTTTCCTCAGCCAATAGACCTGGGCAGTTCCATGGTTGAACTCCCTGTCCAGATCTCTAAAATTTCCTATTATATTCCCTTTGATTATCTTGGGTTCCTGGGAGAAAATGGTAATTTCAAAGAATAATAAAAATGCCATAACCCTACAGATTAGGGTGTAGTTAGTATGAAAATACTTCAATTTTAAAATATCTCTAAGTTATTTTGCTCTCATAATTGCTTGCAAAATGTACATTATAATATATTGTGTATCTAAAAAAGAATGACTCACTGATCATTAGAAGGGTGATCTGCTCGACAAGGTCTCAAAAAAGCATATGCTTGTAAAGCCTTTATCAAATATATATCAAATACGTAACTATCAAATATTTTCAAGCATTTCAAATCCAAATAAAAACACACAAGCTTTTCAGTTATTCAAAAACCTTCTTAGAAATGAAACTTATTTGGTTTGGGAGGTTGGGTTTACATTTCCTTTGTTTTAGATAAAGACCATAAATAACTGGGAAGTAAACACCATTTCTGAAGTTATGTTAGTCATAAGGGTAACTAAGTTGTTTTGTAATACCTGTTTATAAAGATAACTGTATTCCTCTGCAAAGCACAGTATCAGAAACAAGGCTTAGAAAAGCCATCCTTTTGGCTCTTGGTCACATTCTGACTTTACATGAGCCTTGTAGGGCCAAGTATCTTTAACCGTTCTCCTTGACAAAAACAAGTCAACATCTGCAATCGACTATTAACGGGCAATCTGACAATGACAATTTGGTCCAGTCCGAGAATGAGAAATGATTTGTATATTCTCATTCCTTTAAATTAAAAATAAGACATATGTCACAGTGCTATGCACACTAAATTAACCCTATGCAGAAATGAAGCACATACAAGTAGCTGCCCTGAATACTACACTATATCTGTTACATGCAGAAATTATTGCAATTATACTGCCAATGTCTGACTCTCTCATTGACTACTGTAGACGTAGGAATGGCTTTGCATCTGAGTTGAAATAAAAAACACACTTAAATAAAAAAAATTACCAAATTAGAAATCCTTACATAATACTACATTGTAATGTATATGCTAGATCTGTTCTTTTCTGCATCATCAAATTAATTGATTGTAGGGGCAACCAGGATTGGTAATGTAATGCAAGGAACTGCTGTTGTACACCCCCAAGATACTTTTATCTGTCACATGGGAAGAGAGTAAAAGATAGTTTCTTTTAGACAGGCAGTAAAGCAGGCTTTACCGATGAACTTTTTAACATCGCATTAGGATGATTAAAAATAAAATCCAGCATGAAACAAACAGATTTGTAAGTGTCAAATATGCAAGCAGTAGGGAGAAAAATTATTAAAATAATGAAATTAAAAATATCGTCAGTGCTGTTTTAGTCAGTGGAAGTATATTTATTGAAGCTTATCAACACCTTCAAACAGCAGTTGAACTCATCATTAATAATATTCATTAAATATGCTTTAATTGACACATTTTGTTTGTTTAACAGTACTTGTCCATATATAAAGAACTGAAAGAAAACACGGAATGGGTTACAGATCTGAATAGGCTGTCAGGCCACCCAACTGGGGTGACTTAAACCAGTGAGATCATGTTATCTTTTTTAATATCCTCAGATGGAATCACATCCCTAAATGATGGGTATTTGAAGGGGCACTGCTTCAAACCATGGATCTGACATCACTGCAGTACCACAAAAGCTGCAGGATTCCCGATGCTCTGCTGCTGACACATTATGCTCCATGTGTTAGGGGCCAGCTCCAGCAGGGTGCTGAGTGCCATCAATGCTGTCAGCCAGATGTGCTGAGCTCCTGTCAGGAGGTAGTTAGCACACTTCGATATTGATTGTGTTGTTTGATGGGGTAGGGGAAGGGTAGCTGGCATTGGCCTAAAGGAAAAGGGCAGTATTAACCCCTGAAGGAAACAGCAGATTTCTATCTCCCCTAGTCACTAACCTGGAAGAAAGAGCAGAGGACAAATCACTGTATCTATCATTTCTTGAAAAAAATATGAAATAAAAAGTGGCAGAAAAGAAATGGAGGAGAAAGTGCTGTCTTTTGCCATGACCTATATAAGGAAATGTTAGCAACAAACTTTTTCTTCTGAGACAGTATTTCAATGAGGTTACCTCACTACTGAAAGTCACTACAAGAATTCCACACAATGTGAAAAATATTTCTCTCTTAGAAGATCTGTTTTCTGCACATCTTTAATGATGAGAATGAAGTGCTGAATAATGTGTGCCAGGGATGCCCTACTTGTTTGCCATTGGCAGTTGCATTTATCTCCCAGTATAAGACAATTGATTAGCTGCTTCTAAAACTTACAAGAAGGACGCCATTGCAATTATCTTTAGCATTAAGCTGTTTGGATGACTGTAATCCATGGCAAAATAAGCATTAGAATGTCTGTTTTGTTCTGAACTCAAACACATGTTTGTACAAAAAAATCTCCCAAAGAAAACTGGGCAGGTGCTTAACAGGCCAGGCAGATTGGCCTCCAATACAGGAAAACACTGAGCATATAGTTCCTCATAGTAAAATGGGTAGCAACATGGAATTTATACCATGTAGCACATCAGTAATGACATTTGGAAAAGATCTTCTGGCAAACAGTATCTAGGGTGCAATTTCAACCATCTTTGATGTACAATGTAAACAGGATTTCCTAATGCATGTATAAGTGTACCTAAGTTATGTAAAATTTCACGTATAAAACTTGGCATAATACTGAACATTCAAGTAAGAGGAATGTATAGAAGTAGTACAGAATGCCAATCAGTATAATAAAAGATGTGTAAAATACTTACATATGGGGTACTGAATTAAGAAAAAAAATAAGAAAAAATATGGTAACTAACTCATTAGTTCTTCAGACTTTCCAGAGGGTATAGCTCAAACACCCTCCCTCAAGCAAAATAGTAGTCCATCCAAATACTCAGAAAAATGAGTAGATATATCAGAATACCAGCTGGCTCAGCAGGGAACTCATGACTGAGCTCCAGTGCAAAAGAAAAAAAAAAAAAAGACATATAAAGGAGGTGGGAGCAAGGGCAGGCTACAAAAGAGGAATACAGAAACACTGCCCAGGCATGCTGGGATGGTCTTAGGAAAGGAAAAGCTGAGCTAGACTTGAAACTCTAGGGATATCAAGGGCAACAAGAAGAGCTTCTGTTGCTAGCTATGTTAGCAGTAAAAGAATAAACAAGTATAATGCAAGCCTGCTGCTGAGTGGAGAGGGTGATTTAGTGGCAGTGGATGCAGATAAAGCTGAGGTACTCTAGACATTCACTGCCTCAGTCTGAGAGACGTTTGAATCTTGAGACAGGGTTCAAGAAAGACAGGGTTCAAGGTAGTGGAAGAGGATTGAGTCAGGGATCTCTTGAGAAATTTGAGTCCACCTGTGTCCAGGATAAAGCATACTGGGTTGTGTCATAGCCAGTAGACTGAGGAAAGTGATACTTTCCCTTTCCTCGGTGCTCATTAGGTCACACTGGTATAATGCATCCAGCTTTGGACCCCTAGTACAAGAGAGATGTTGATAAACTTGAATGAGGCCAGCAGAGGCCACCAAGATGGATATGGCCTTAGAGCACATGTCCTGTGAGGAGAGGCTGAGGAAGCTGGCCTTGGCCAGGAGCCTGGAGAAGAGACAGCTTTGAGGGATGTAGTAACAGCCTTTCAATAGCTATGAGGAAATTACCAGGCGATGAAGGCAGGTTCTTTACTGAGGTGCATGGCAGGAGAATGATAGACAATGCTTTAAATTAAAATAGGGGAGGTCCTGACATGGTATAAGGAGAAACCAGTTTCAGCATGAGGATAACTGAGCACTGGAACAGGTTGCCCAGAGAGGCTGTGTGGTCTCCTTCCTGGCATCCAACTGGACTAAGCCCTAAGCAACCTAGTATGAATTCTGTGTTGCTCCTGCTTTCAGCATGAGGCTGGACTGGATGACCTCCTGAGTCTCCTCCTGACCTAAATTCTTCTTGATTCTGTGAAAATATGATGGCTATAAAAGACCAATCTAACAAAAGGACCTCTTTGCTATACTGGAATGGTAAAATGTTATATATTAGTTAGAATATGTGCCATGCTAACAGAATGCTTTCCGAAAGCAAACACAGCTGAGTGATTGCTATTTAAAGATTCCCATGTGAAACAAAGCATTACTGGTTATACAGATTGTGCCAGTTTCTAAAAAACAAGATACAAACAAAGGGTGAAATCCAAGAGAGGAAAAAGTTACAATCTAAACTATGTTATGAGAATATCCCTGGTTAATATATCAAGTTTAGCTGAATCTGAACAGTTGTACTAGATCCTGCAGAAATGTCCATTTTCCCATTGGCAAATTTATGTAACTATCGCAAGTATTCAGGATCATGGAAGACAGACTCCATTATATACACCTAAAAAGCTGAATCAAACTAAAGTCTGATGAAATTTCAGTTATTTGAATGTTTGAAGAGTGGGAGTTTTTTGTTTTATGGAGGAAATAAAGCCTTGTTCATTATATGATACATGCAGCACCAGTTAAACACAAATAATGCTCAGATAAGATACAGTTTTGCTTTCTTTTAAAATATCGATGTGGTTTAAGAATGATGCATAGGCTCTGTATGACTGATTCATGAATCCTGAATAAGTGCTACAACTATCACAACAAAGTCCAATGTGAGACTTGCAAATGGTAAGTTTTTTCTGTTTGGAAAAAGTATGAGCTTAGCAGCCACTGAACTTTCTTAACCATGCCTCCTATATTTTTTATTTTGTCATTTATTTGGCAGTTCTATTTTCTGTATCAAATTTGGAAACCTTGAAGGCTGAACTTGATACAGGGCTTACATGGGAAAAAGGTGAATAGGACTTGATTCCACCTTTGCATTCTTTAACCCTGTGGCAAGAGAAGGAAACAGTTTGGCCCCTTCTGCCGTTCAGAAGAACCCCAGCTGTCTCTAACCCCATTCTAGCACTTGAGGATCATTACAGTGTGTATCCTCTCTAACAGAAGATGTCATTTCTCTAGAAATTATCTGTTATTACAGACAGGACAGAGACGTGTACACAACTGCATCATCCTAGGGTGTCTCTTTTCTTGGACCTGGCCTATGGTCTGACATACTCATTTAAGAATAATTCCCATTCAGTGCAATTCCTATTAAAGATTGTTTTACAGAACTATTCCCTGATGAATATAATTTCATATTCTCACTCTGTTATCCATTTCTTGGACTTGATCATGTTGGGATTGGGGTTTTTTGTGGCATTTATTTATATATACACAATGCTCTTGTCTATACTGGGAAAAGTTACAATGCAGCCTTGGTGTACTGTTTTAGAAAAGAGAGGAGGATAGTGCAAAAATACAGTAGAGGATGGTTTGGAACTGTGAGCTTTTCAAGAATAATCTGTCTTTCAAGGCAAGAGACTCACTGCATTAGTCAATCAGCTCATTAGGAGTCACTTCAATTTATTAGTACAACTTATTAGTAAAACTGTTGTGAACTGTAGAGTATCAGTTTGTATTCTATGATTCTATGATGGGGTAGGAGGTAATCTTGGCAGCTCCTCAAAGTGGTTGTTAAACTTCTTGAGAGGGAGAAATGCCCTTTTATAATACATCTATATGACACAATACATAGAATTGAAAATCTAGTCCTAAATTTGCTTTTACATGTAAAAGTTCAGGTCAGTCATTTCCCTTGGAGTAACTGAATCTCAGCGTGATCTTCATAACTATGATACTTTAGTTATGTCTGATATTTTAGTGCCTGTGGCCCCTAAGGGGCAAAAAAAAGTTTGGATAGTCTACTTCCCAGGTAACAATCAGGGTTAAACATGTAGAATTGTTTCTCCACCATTTCAAAAACCAGCTGATATATCTTCTTAAATTCCTCAGAAAGCGGAAATAAAGTGCTTTATTCACAACTTTTTTTATTTACAGGAAAATGATCCCAAGGTGAAAGGAAAAGGGATTAAGAGCAAAATATTACTTAAAAGGGAAACAATTCACTCAGTTCCCATGAAGCAGGGACGAGTGCTCTTGCACATTCAAATGTGAGAGAAATCATGTCTGAAATACAAGCAGCCACACAGAATGTATTTATCTGGCTAATAATTATGTTTTGCATATGTCGAGTTCTGCAGAGACAGTGACGCTACTGGCAATTCTGCTTCTGCAGGATCTGGTTTTTTTATAAATGAGGTCAAAAGACAACCAGAAATGAATGTAAATAGACCTGCATGGTCTATTGAAGAGCTCCCTCAGCTGTAATATTCTTGGTTTGTGTAGTTGTTTTTATAAAATAGAATTGCATACCTGTCAGCTAGGAAGAAGAGTTGTCTGCAGACCATGTATTCCTTCCTCTTTTCCCCTCTTTAAATAAACAGTAACCAGAGAAGGGGGATGCCACCCGCACCTAGCGCCTGATCTGCAAACATCACACATATCAGACACTAACTCTGCTTGTAGCTGCAGTAGCAGTTAGTAGTTTTTAATTAACTTTTGAAGCATTTGGGAGCAGCTCCTTAGACCCTAGTTCTACTCCTGACACAAGAGAAGCAATTTGCAAGTTTTAGGATAAAGAGAGACAACATCTTAATACAGTTTTGTGGTCACCCACAAACAGTACTCAAACTCTGCTTTATCCCTCTACAAAACTTTTCTTTGAAACTCTGTGGGTAAAACACTAAAGCCACTTCTGTGCCACCTCATATTCTTGCTGCCATAAACAATCAGTATATCTTACAGAAGCACTAGGGATGCTCTGAACTGTGGACCAGCACGGACTGGCTCAGGATTGACATTATACATAGGCTGTCTTTCACACCAGTTCATGAGCCGCTCCATTAATCCACAGAGAAGGCTCAGATATTGATTTATAGATACCTGGTTTTGTACTTCAAGGCTGTTATTCTCTCACATAATACAGTATGTTGTCCATGACTCCAGAAATAGTCCTTTTGGGAAATGTCATCTTTTCTGTTGGATGGACTTTGGTGCTAAATTGATTCCTGGTGTATTTTATCATGCAAAAATAATGCTGGGCACTTATGATGGAAAAAAAAAAGGAACACATTTTCCTTTCTTTTATTATCAGTATTTAAAATGACATGGACTTTAGGTTTTCTTTCCTTCTTTCACATTTGTGAATTGAAAGCCATTTTTCAAGCAAGTAGGCAGAACTGCAACAGTATTTTACCTTAAATACCATGACAATAGGATTTATGGACTACCGAGTTTCCTGTTCGTTTGAAAGTATAAAAAGAAATGCTTTCTTGTACAACAGCCATAAACATGCAAAATACTAATGAGATTATCTGGCATTTTTTCCAGAGAGGAAGGAGTAAAGCAGATTGGCACAAATGAGTTTTGAAAGGAGGAAATTTGCAAGCTATTTTCAGAGATACGCTTGCATTGATTTGAATGAAAATCAGCAGAGAATGCTCTAAGAAATAAATAATCTCAAAAGGGCACAGACTCCAAAGTCTGAGAACAGCTGGGAATAAGTGCTTTAGAACCTATTGTTAGTGATGAAACATATTTACATGCTGATTAACTGCTTTTCAAGCAGCCTAGGTATAAGACAAAGGCAAAAACCCTAATATAATATACATCTATCCTTGTTCTGAAGTCACCTCTGCCTCTCTACCCTGTGGATTAAAATGGAGGAAGGTTTTGTCTGTGTTTTGCATGGTTCTTTCATAATTTGTTGTCTTTGTACGTAGCAGCTCAGATCCAGCTAGTACTAGTTAGCAATGGCATAATATGTCTCTACCAGCAGTGTTCTAATACCTAAAGATCAGGATTTTTAGTGTTGCAAAAATTAAACTTTGCCATTTAATTCTGCAAAAGCTGTGGGTGCACAAGCCAAGTCCTGTATCTGTAGGTATAGATATCTTGCTCTCAGGCCTTTAGGAGTGTTTCTGGGAGCAGAAGCAATCAGTTACTATATACTCCCATCCATTTGCTCTAAAGAGGCCAACATTTCATAAGTTGATACTGTCAAGGATCAGTGTATTTGGGTATTGTGATAAATCCCAATTTCCCAGTATTTGAAGTAAACTCTTGTTGTGCTTCTCTGAACTGAACTGACCATTTAGGCAAGACTTTCTGGTTTGCACTGCAGTCTCATGTGGCAAATCAGGGATTTAAATGAGGTCACAGCAAAATGTAAAAGAAAGGATTATTGACTATGGTACTATGGAGGAACAAGGACAGGAAAGCAAGAAATTTCAGCAAGCAGGGAAGTACTGAAGGCAGCTGTGATTTCTGGCCTAACCTTTCTTCTGGTCATTTCCACGCAACTATCAGCAATGAAATAGTTAATAATGTTGACATTTAAACACCATCTTTAGGTTTTGATGATATGATGGTGTCCTGGTTTCGGCTGGGACAGAGTTAACTCTCTTCTTAGTAGCTGGTACAGTGCTGTGTTTTGGATTTAGTGTGAGAATGATGTTGATAACACTCTGATGTTTTAGTTGTTGCTATTTGTTAACAATGAAGCCGGAATGTTTTCTTTTTGTGGATAACACTTCAGTGCTATAATTGAGGGCATTATCAAAACTAGGTATAATGAGATCTATAACTAGAGTCTGGTTAATGAAACACAAAAAGACAACAGGACCTCCCCTTTATACTGTTTACTTTGACTTTTTTTAAGAGTGAATTTTGGTATCCTTTGTGGTGATCTTTACTGATGAGATTTCACTGTGATTACAGAATTAAAGAATTAAGAAAAATAGAAATGAAAAGGCTATATTGTACCAGAAAGTTGGTGAGGGAGCTTAAAATGGGATATCTATGGAAATGCTGGAGGTCAAAAAGCATTTTGTGACTAGTTATGGCTGTAATTCTGCTTTCCAAATGAAATTTTAATTTAATTCAAATACATATGTTATTTCCTTTAAAACAAAACCAGTATACTAGACTAAAAAGTTCAAGCCATACAAAATTATTACACCAATACTTCTCACCTCAGAGATGTGAACTTTCAGAGGTGTAGACTGCGTGAAACCAGCTGTAACTATAGAGCTGCATTAGCCCACTGTCATTGTCATGCATCTGCTCTGCCTAGATCTAGGTTCACAGCTACAGTTCTGATTGCTTTTGAGGTATGCGGTTTCCAGAGTGAGTTAGCGATTTCCATAGTCTGCTTGGTCTTGCTACTCTGAATCCTATACTGCTTGAGTAAGCTTTTTCCATACTTAGCTGGGAAGCTGGGAAGAATATGGACTGTCTAGCACACAGACTGAGTCATATATTAAGTCAAATATGTAGGGAACACTTTAAAACTGGACTTGAAACCACTAAGATAAAATCTAATTCACACTATTCTCTTTCCATTGCTGGAAACCAGAGAGAACAGCACCAATGTCAACATTGGTACTATTTAAAGTGCGATGTTCTGAAGTTTGTATAATACCAAACATGCATAAGGCTGCTATTAGAAAAGCAGTTGCTCTTCCCCCATGTCTATTGCAAGGTATGATGTCCGATTTGCTCTCTGCGTCTCTTTTTGATATATGGGCCAATTCGGTGGAGAAGAGAAAGAACCAATCAATAACGCAGATTAGGAGTATGGAATAACTCTCTCATCAGAATGTAACACTAGAAAGGATGCCCACTGAAGGTGGAAAGAGGACACAATAAAATCATGTGAAACCACACCAAAAAATAGACAGTTTCTGTTCTTTTTGTCTCATAACCCAAAACCATAATAGCTTTCACTAAAACTGAAAGGAGCATATTCAAAGCAGATAAAAAACTTTGTCAGGCAATGCCTAATTAAAAGATGAAACTCTTCTCCACAGGATATTATCATTCTAAACAGCTTAGAAAAACTCTGAGTATGTGTATCATATCGTAACCTTCTAGTGCCATTTGACTCCAGAGTGTGACACCTTTCTTACCACTGTGGGACTCTCTTTTTGAAAGTCAGCAATTATTGATTCTTTGTAGCTCAAGAAAGGGAAATCTGGGTCCCTTGATTAGTGTAAGTTGACCCTATGACTTTCTGAATCCTGCTGTAAAACTGTACTATGGAAGTCCAGTGGCAGAAGAGTTCCCTCTGGACACTGTACTGAAATGAAAGACTCCTCCTGAGCCACTAGCCTGCAGGTTTTTTATTTGTGCCGTGGAAGAACTTAAAACTGTCAGAAGGGATTTTTCCAAACTGAGTAAGATTTTTTTTTCTGTTAAAGATGCAGTAGCTATAATAATAGCAGTTGTATTCTTCATTATTTGTTAAAATTAGATATATCTAATCATACCTTTCTGACCCTAAACACTGACAAAGTAAATAATTTTAAAGGCAATTTAATTGTTGTTCCTTTTTATTCAGATACTGTCTCTCACTAGCAGGAATACATGAATGGGAAAAAATTATCTTCTATAAAAGCCCCCTTCTTATTGAAAATAAATTCATCTTAACCTGAGAAGAAAAAAGAATATATTGGAAAGCCAAGGAATTGAAAAATATGGTTGAAATCGGCCCATAAATAAACCTACCTAGTATATCTGAGAGCTGCTTTATCATAATCATTAGGTATCCCATGTGAAATGTGAACAAGAAGTGACCCACAGTTCTGGGCAGGCACAGGAGCCATAATTGAATGGGGACGGGCAAATGAGATATTCTGATCATTGAGGTATCGGCTCGCTGCGGATGGCGCTCCCTGTTGCAAAAACAGCAATACTGAATGGGACAAGGGACAGTCTTGTCTTTCAGGACAAATATTAAAACCTAAGGTAGAAACATTGCACTACAGACTTAAGAAAAGGTCATCCATTTCCAATAGTTCAACACCTTCAGTAACATCTGGGATTTGATCCAAGGTTTTTTTTAAGGATGTTTGGAAAAAACTTGCATTAAGGCAGGTTTTTTGGACAGCTTTTTATTGGGGGGTAACACTTTATCAAAATGCAGTCAGATAGTATTTCTTAAACCAAGAACTCCTACAGCAGCAGGGTATTAAGACAGTGACTTCATTCATTGACCTTTCTCATCAGCTCTGGTTAAGGCATTGAATCTACAGTCAAGACTGCACTTGCCGACCCTCATGTTAGAGCTAATCTAAGGGGACTTGACACACATGCAAGGGTCTTTCTTTTCAGTTGTATTTTTAATTGATTGGTAGCTTCACAGCATTTATAGAACACAAACAGGTGATAAGACGCCTATGCTGACTGAAGTGTAGATGATGACCTCCTAAATGAAGTCTTGATCTTTCTATTTAAGAACACTTAATACCATTTTTACTTTATTTTGTCAGTATGTGTACACATTTTTTTTATTTTTTTATCCTCAAAAAAGAGCTTAAAAGGCCTTAAAAATATTAGTTTGGAATCTTAACGTGTTTTGAAAATACAAATATGTTTAATTTGCAGTCAATTGTAGCAAAATACATTTCTCAAACTGGGTACATGGCAAGTAATCTGTGAGGTTTGTAAACACTCTGCAAATAATTGCTTAATCTTATCTTTGCTCAAACCTATACTCTTCTGTAGTGCTTCTTATCCCTAGAATATCTGACGTGGATAGGGTAAGCTTAAATGATCTCCTTACCTCCCTTTAACAGGTATACTCTGTAAGCTTAGATATAGCCCACTGTTGTCCACAAAGCGTAGAGTAAGAAGTAAAAAAGTATTCAGTATGATACAATCCTTTCTGATTATCATACATCCATTCTCAATCCCAAAATAATTATACTTTTTATGTCAAAAGCTTTACAGCTTTACCACCTCAAGCAATATTTTACATCTGTCAAGAATGATTTATGCAATAATGACTTAAACTGCAAAATGGAGTCCTCAAAGGAAGAGCTGTCAAACATTTTCACCACAAATAACTTTATTAAAATAAGAATTGAGATTGTGTATAAACAATACCTTACCATCAACTATAATACAGATCATATAGCTATATAATTTGTGAAAATGAAGTTGTGAGATAGTGAGGAATATACTATATTGCTACTTTGATATCAGAGTATAATTTTTTAATTAAGCAGATGTTAATACCTAATGGGCAAGACTTAAAAAAAAATGTTTCAAAATAATAGTTCTTGTAATTTGTCTGTATTTATCTATTGTTCTTTTTAAAAAGGGATATTTACATTAAAAAATAAATTTACTGAGTTTTTAATCCCGTGAGTACATCCAGTGACGTTTGTGGACCTTCTTGTGTGATGAGAACCTATACGTTTGGACCCTTAGTTCTGGCGTCCATCTGTTCCCATTAACCATTTTCCTCAGTAGTAATTAATTCTTTTGATAACTGTGTAATCGCCTACTGCGGCACTACTCTAACAGGACAGAGGACTAGAATTTTGCCTGGATTGTGTAAATACCCTTCTAAAAGGAAAAAGGAGTGAGGAGGAATTAAAACCAAATGTAGGCTATATTAACAATCTTATTGTGATACAAATACTGCAAGAGGAGATAGTAAGGCTTTTAGCTGCAAACGTTAAAAACTTCTGTGAAGACAGGGCACTGGTGTGGTTGGGACAGGGCCTGCTAGGTGCGTAAGTAATGCTGGCATCCCACCTCCATGCCATCTAAACAATTACACAAAGCTATCACAAGTATCCTCCCCCTCTCCTCTGCACCCTCCCCACACTGCACAGTGAAAAGGGAAACATGCCCAGTCTAGGTAACACATTTATAAAACCGTGATACATCGAATTTGCGTTCTTCGTTGACCACTGTATCTTCTGGCTGCCGTGTTTAAGGCAGGGTAGATTCAAGCAACTGCCATTTTCTGAAAATCAATGTGCTACAAAATTTTTCCCATCCTTCTGTCCCCTTTTCTTCAAGCGTGTGATCTGGCCTAAAGATTAATGCAGTGAGCAAACAGCAGCATTCAGTCTTGCATCATCAAGATGTTTAAAACTCAAAATCTTGCACTTCCTTTCATCTAGAAAAGTGGACTTTAGACTAGTAGAGAACATCAGAATCCTAATTCCCAGTACACATGCAATACCATTTTTCTAGTGCAAGAATTTCCGTTTAAGTTGAACTTTAAAGCTGTGACATTTTAAAACTATGGGGAGTGGTATTTAGAATTAAAAAGAAAAAGCATTAGTTATAGAGTCATTCCCTTTCTGATATCTGCATTGCTGGACTTCTGATGACAGATTAGCTTTATAAGTGAGGGGATATATGATCCCACTGACATTTGTTTTACTTTGAAATATTAAAATAATTCTTAACATAATCAGTGGCTTATGTAGAGTAAATGATAGTCTGATGCGGAATAAGGTTTTATTTGCAATTCACTGGGCATTCATTCAGGACTGTGTAATACGGTTTTCAGAAACTCCTGTCAGTGGAACCTCAAGCGATTCACACCTTCATGAGCTGTCTTCCTCCTCCGTATGCTTAGTATTATGTTAAATATTATACAATAGGTGGCTATGAAATGTAAGGGCAAATCAAACTTCCAAGCAGTTCATTACTCACATGGAGAAAGTTACATTTCTAACTGTGCTGGTATTGACCTCTTAAAATATTCTCATATTCACTCACAGCACACAGTACAAAATAAACCACTAACCAGGCACTAAACTCTCAAATTTTTAGAAAATTCTTAAAATTAATTTTGCTTCAGAACCTGGAGGAAGTCCTTGTTAGGTATCACCATTCTCTATATTGTTACAATACAGAGTATGTTATATATAGCGTATATATATAGCCTCTATATATTGCAAAAACAAATTTGCAAATTTGAAAAAGTGAAGTAAGTGAAGAAGTGAAGATGAAAAGTGAAGTATATTTTTCAGTAATTTAGAATAACTATAGAATATGTTTACTGACATTTGTTATATCCATCATATAGGTAGTTTCAATTTCATGATACCACATAAACTTCAGATCTTTTTATCACATTTTGTGAAGCTATTGAACATTATGTGGAATGAAACAAGAAAGTCTGTATATACAAATGATCAAGCTGTCAGACATGTACGCATTTGCGTGTCAGACCTATCTTGTATTTTGTCGATTTTTGCCTGTAATCAGTGACTTAATATTTTAAATGATATTTATAATTCAGAATAATTCACCTGTATTTGTTTAAACTTAGCAGTGCATATAGTGCACATGGTAAGTCCTGTTCACATTTTGACCAGTAAAATTTTGAGGAATTCAAGCCAAATTTGTCTAGAACTGTTGTCTGTAGCTTTTGAAATTCCTTAACCTTCAAACATATGGTCTAGGAATTTAAAGAAACTATTCACAGCAGTGAAGTTACTGAGAACCCTTATGCCTAAGATTGTTTACACTGAATATTCCATAACTCTCATTTATAATGTGCTTAAAAATTCAAAAGTATTTACAAAAGATATGGGAATTCTTATGAACAGTTTTACTTTGGTTTGCTGCATGATGCCAGAATTCAGCATTTTAGAAAAATATGTATTTACGGTAATTGACAGATAAGCAGTACTTTAGTTAAGTGCCTTTCCCTCCCTCCTAATATCTTGGGAGACTGAAGCACTTTTAAACAACCAGATCTCAAAACAGTGCTCCAGGCTGGTGGCTGTGAAAGTTAGCAATGACATTCTCCTTTTGCAATACTTTTAATACACGCCAAGTTAACAATAACACAGGCTAGATGTGTAAAAGACACACAGTGTCAGGTCTCCTGAGAAATCTATGTTCGAGGCACAGCCACAACAAGAAATTTTGACCAAAATCTGCTCCAGACCACCGAACTAGATCTAAGAATAAAGGACCCTACTGAGAATGTGCTAAGAAGAATATGCTTAAGTATTGGTAGGGTGGGTAGAATGGTTGCCCCGAGTCCTATCTGAATTATACCAGCCTAAGCTAAAAATAATACTTAAGTCTCTCCGAGATAACAACAGAATTATTGAGAACAGGGTTTAACTCTGTGACTTTAAAATGCGAGAGCATCCATTGCATGTGATTCTAAAATTGATGCAAACAACACACTGGCACTTCTCCAGAACTAATTTAAGCTCAGCATTTGAATATGAATTTCCTTTTCCTTCTCCCAAGAGTGTACACAGCAAGAGACAGAATAAAGTACACCACACTTATCCATTACTTGGATTTGTTTGAAAGACGAATGTTTCTGTAAATAACCCTGGGTAATTAGAAAAAAAAAAAACAAACCACTACATATAACTATTATATATCATAATTAGTTTTCATGCATATGCATTTTTTAATCTGCAAATACAGTCATTTATTCATTTTATGCTCTTAACAGGAAAAAAGCATCAGCATAGCAGATTTAGCCATTCTTCATATATTGAGTCTTCACTGAATAACAGGGAAACTCTTCATAGTTTAGCCATCCCAAAATTTTCACTCTGACAACATAATTCTAGGACAACTTCTGTGGTTCAGTTGCAGGTACTCCAACTCCACAATATCTCACCTCTGAAAAAGACTTGTCCCTTTCTTTATAAGCTAATGCTTTCCTCATGATAGGCCAATTTTTGCTACTTTTAACTTTGTTGTACTTTTCCCAGTAAAATACTGCATTTGAATCAAGGTACAGTTCCAATTGTATGAGGCAGGCAGAGTTAAGCCCCCTGAAATTGATACACCATTCCTATGTCCTGTGAGATGAAACAGTTGATAAAAATTAACATTCACAGGATGTCCCCTCTATGCTTGTGTTTTCTGTTCATTGTTGTAGGGCTGTTTAATCTAGAAGATTTACATCTGCTTTAAACTAAGCGAGAGGAGAACTTCTGTTCAACAGTTGCAAACACAGTGCTAGCTTCATTCAGCTGTTAGAGTCAGTGCACAGTGATATACTTTATACACCCACTACTTTCAGGGCAGATTCCCTTACTGGTATACATAAGTGTACTTTACTGGACTTCAGAGAAATTGCAACACTACTCCAGCAAAGGGTCTGGCCAGCAGATCATACACACCTCTTTTACCAATCAACTGATAACCAAACACACAAAAAGTCTTGAAAATAAAACCAGACTTTACCATCTTTGTGATAATAGGTGACTTCTACTTTCCTCTCCTCTGACCCCAGCAGTGCTTGAGCAATTTGGGCAATATGATGTCTTTTGGTCTCCGGCCCATGAAGAAAATCACAGGTGCAAGGTTTCTGCATGACATCTGGCCTGGAGAACCCAGTCATCTCACAGAACCCATCATTGCAGTAGATGATAGCACAATTCTGCACTCTAGCATTAGCAATGATGAATTTTTTATCTGCAATAAAAGAAAGTGATGCATTTTTTAGTACTCTTTCAACATTTCATAAAGTGTCGATTGCATGGATGGATGCTAAACAACACTTCTTTTCACTGGCATGCCTGAAATGCAGAGATTTTCAGTCATTTAATGTAGCTAATTTGATCCATAACTTTTAAAGAAACTTCAATCAATTTAGAATACATTAAAGATGAAGATAGTTGTCTTTTAAGGAAATAAAACCACATTATGCAAGTCTTTTGCAAAACTCCTTTTGACTTCAAATTTTTGTCTTTTTTAGCTTCACTGAAACACAGGTGATGAGCGCCATCCTGTCAGCCATAACTCCACGAAAGTCCTTGAAAAGTTGGTAGCTTCTTTTGGGGGGAAGTGGGGCCTCGGGAAGGGGGCTCTACTCAAGTGAAGGGCTTCCTGGGATAAGGTCCAACCAGCTCAGTCTACTCTGTAAGGATTTTCATTGAGGTGAATGACAGAAAGTTTATAGTCAGTATTTTAACAAAACTATCTAGAAAAGAACATGATATCTTTTTTTCCTCTATGATTGTTTTAGAAGTTACATTTATAAAAGAAAATATTCCTTAGTAAAAAAAAGAGTATGAAGGTACATGAAAACCAAAGATTGTGATGTTGGAAACATTTTGCACAGTCCACTGAAGTTCTGTGCCTCAGTCCATCATCCTTTCCCAAACCCTCACCTGACAGAAAGGTTCAAAAGTTTTCAACCGTTATTTCATTTGTTTCTGTTTACCAGTATAACACTATTACTATTCCCATTGTAATTATAAATGTGCAGCTTTGATACATTTACTGTTAATAACATGAATTTCTGCTTACTTAATCACACTAGTAGGTCCCTTGCTTTATAAAAGACTTTTTATGTGACACCAAGTCAGCAGTACCAGTCTTCAAAATTTTAAAGATATTTTGTCTTTGAACACAGTGAAATATTTGGAGAGAAAAATACAGATTTCATTCTTGCTTTTTCTACCGTCTTTCAATCATGCTGAACTTTCACTATCACTTGCCTATTTAGTAGGTAATGCTTTATTCTCTTCAAAATATATACACTTTACTGCATAAAAACTTCACTTGAGTAGCAATACTGACTTAGCATTTAGATAAATTAGGACTACAAACACCATCTTAATTTTTTTCTCAAATAATATAAATATTAAATTGGTAACATGGGTTTAAGTATAAGGAAGTATATAAACTGGAATTAGCTGTAAGGGTTTGCACCAGACTGATACTAAAATTATGCTAAATATTTAAATAAATGTGCATATATCAAAACTACTGTTTCTAAACGAAATTAATTTTAAGCATCAAGTGTTCCTTCTTACTGTTAACAGTAAACCAGAGTTCCGGCCAGGAAAAACACTTCAGCTTCAGCCTCCTTGACAGGTAGTAAACTGCTGCATTGGAAAAGATCTCACAGACTCTCCCTGAGGATGCATTTTCACTGGTTTGACAGATATTTTAGGCTTCCATAAACAAAGCAGAAATATTTGACAGCTATATTAAAATGCAGTCATGACAACAAGGTAAGAGAGTATTTTCCCTTTAATAACTCCTCTGCATATTTTGTTTCCTCTAAATCAAAGTCTGACTGTTCTGCTTTATTTTGAAAAGACAATGACAATAACAATAACAATCATAACAATCATAATAATAAATCTAGCTTATTTTTAGACGTTGCACAGGCAGCAAGATTGTACACTGCTTTTAGAGCCATCTCACCAGTTCAGAAGAAGGTAAGAGATATAACTTCTATAGCTATACAATATGGTTAGAGTCAAAGATAAAAACTATTCCTTGAAATAGTGGGGGGGAAAAGCCCAATAGTTCAAGTCGGTAATCTGTATTCTAGATCAAAAACAATGTTACTCCTGCCAGGGATCCCCTCCTTACCTCTGGGGTTTTCTTTCCAAGCTACAAACTTGAAACAGTCTGGAGCTGCTGTCCATTTAGTCACAAGCAGAATCAAACTACTGTAGCAAAATAGATAGAAAGAGAGAACTTACTTTGCCCTTCAAATTTTCGTATGATTGTACCCAAAAATGTATTTTGTGGTGCCACATGACCTCTGCGAACAGGCATGTTTGTACAGGTCTTCGGTTTTCTGTGCACAATGACTTCTCCAAGGATCTCCTACGCGGCTCCAGCCCAAAGCACCGAGCCAGCTACCCTTTGTGACAAATCATCGTCCTCTGGAGCTCGGAAATCTCTTCCCATTAGCACCACTTCTAGATACACGCTTTTCCTATTGGAGTCAGATCCATCCCCCAGTTTCTTTCTTTTTCTTTCTTTCTTTCTTTCTTTCCTTGCTTTCTTTTCTATATTTTTCCTGGAGGAGCTCGGACGCTATTGTCTGGGGCGGGTAGGGGTGGGGTAAGCAGGAGGTGGGGGGGGAAGATTACAAGGGTAATCGATCTCTAGCACCAAACATCGCCAATTTTCCAAAGCAAATGGCTGTGACCCGGCAGTTTCCGACGCTGTAGTGATGGTTAGAGGGCTGGAAGACTAATGTTGCTCCGCTGCCAGAGGGAGTGACGTCCCCCCCCTCCAGGCTTCACCACGGCGCGCAGCAGCTCGGATTACTCAAGCGTGGCTTAGCAAGAGCCAGCCAATAAATCTCTTCAAAACTCAGCGACAAACAGCGGCATCAGGAATGAGCTACACCCCGGCAGCACCGCGACGTGCCACATCCCCCACCGCTGCGGCTGCAGGGGGGCAGCGGGGACTGAGGGCGCTGGCGGCGGCGGGAGGGGGGGGGCCGCCACCTCCGGCCGCCCCAGCTTCTCCGCCCTCCCGGCACCGCCGGCCCTTTCGCGGCCCCCGAGCGTGGCCCGCCGGGGAGTCCCAGGCGCTGCCAGGGCCGGGGGAGGGAGGGAGCTTTGTACACGCCCCGTCTGGGGGGGGGGGGGAGGCGCGAGTGGGGGTCGATTTTGAGCGATGAGGGAGTCGGGGAGGGAAGGGACCACCGGAGCCCTCGGCATCCTTCCCCGCCCCGATGGGGGGGGATCGCCCCCTCCTCCCGCAGCGTGACCCAGACGAGGGCTTCCCCTCGCCCCACTCCCCCCTCCTGCCGAGGAAGGAGGATCCCCTCCGGCGCCGGGCGCTGCTCCCCGGGTGCCGAGCAGGTGCGAGCCTCCGCTCGGGGGCCGAGAGGGCGGCGCGGAGGGCGCGCCGGGTCCCCGCGGGTGCGGGGAGGGGTGAGCTCCGGCGGGCAGCTCTCGCCCGGCCCGGGGCGGGGGCGGCGCGGGCACCGAGGCCGCCCCGCGGCGGGAGCTGCGTCCCGGGGCCGGGCTCCGCCCCGCCGCCCGGGGCCGGGGTCGGGGCCGCGGGGCCGGGCCGGGGCGCGCCGCCCGCTCGGAGCTGGCCGTGGTGCTGAAGCCGCCCCGCCGGCGCGCACGGAGGCGCCGCTGCCCGCGGTCGGGCCCCGGGGAGCGCCTGCCTGCCCCCCGCCTCGCTCCTCTCAGCTTCTCCCATCCCGCAGGAATAACTGGGGAAGCTCTCGGGGGAAGCGGGTATTATTTTCAGGCTGTAATTAAGGCTTCCTGCACTACGCAGCAGGCAGAACGGTGTGCGTTCAGCACGGGCACGGCGAGCACCGGGGGACCTCGGCGAGGCGATACGGGGAGGGAGCTGGGGGCAGCCATGCGATGCTGAAAAGGCATCTCCAGGGTAGTGCAAAGCAGCGGCGGCTGCTTAATAAACTCGCGGGGAAAAAAAAGAGAGGCACCTGCTCACCGTTCTTTGTAACCGCGAGCACAGGCTATTGAGCCGGCCAGCCACCGCCTCCCACCTGTTCTTCCGCAACACGAACAGGTGTTTCCTTATTCCCGCGGGCTTTTCTCAGGAGTCGCCTTTGTTTCACTGTTACCGTGTGTCACCCTCTGTATTTATCAGGAGGGGCACAGTCTATTGAGTATGTTGGTACATTTCTGGACTAATTTCATTTAATCTCAGTGGAATCATTCTGGATTTACACAACTGTAAATGATGTCTGAAAATATCATTTATATATACGTAAATTGTATTTAGAAGGCTGCATAGTAATTGACTGTATAGTAATTACAAAGCCTCAGCTACATCAAGTGATATGTAATCAGGTACATAATCAATCTTAGGAAGTGACTGTTGCTTATTTACAGAAGCAAATGTTTTAATCTCTATACTGAGGTATGAATCAAAGCAATAACAGCCATATATCCTTTGTAATCATAATATTTGGAGAAGTATAACATTTTTGTGACTCTGATCAACACTAGAGAATAAAACTCTTACAATATTTTTACCCACTTTTCATGTCATTTGGACAGTGGGTGAGGCTGCAGGTTGAATTTTTCTCTTTCTGCTCTTTGTCTTGACCAAGAACATACATTGCCCTGAAAATGTTTTCAAGTTCCCAAAGACAGCAGTAGAACTAGTGTACACAAAGTGAGAAGAGCATATTTCTTTTAACACTTTATATAATACCTAACATCCAGTCAACTCATAATGGCCAGCAGTGACTTCATTCTCATTTTTATATTAAAAAATGGCACTTTGATATTTCTATAACAGCAATAGAAAATAATCACAATAAAATTGTGACCTGTACTGAACAATCGGTGTTTGTTTCTAGTATTCAACAGTTAGTAGCAAACTAGATCAACGACGTGCCAGTAGAGTCCAGAGTCCAGTGCTTTAGGTGCCTGGCTGGAAAAGAGGGGGGGGGGAGGGGGAGGAATTTAAGAATTCAAATCTCACTGAAGCCCCATCTTTTCATGTTAAGTTTGAGGCACACTATACTTGCCTGAAAACTGCAATAGCAGGGGCCAGAACTCCATGACTCCAGAAGACCTTTTCAGTTCTGTCTCCTGATGGTAGCTTGAAGTTTGATGTTGATTATGTGAACATACATTAAACAGTCTACAATTTTTATTTTTTTTTCACCTTGGTTGGTTTAGAACCTGATCAAGATAACCCCAGTCAAAACAAGATAACCGCTGCTGAAAGACAAGATCTGAGATGTGTTTTTTAGCAGGGGATGAATTCACAAGAATGATGGGATGTAATAACTACATGAGCAATAGGTGGCATCAGAAAATCTTTCATCTTGGTGATTTACACCCCTGCAGTCTTGTAGATGATCTGTTGCTCCTGGAGTGCTTAATACTCATTGTGCATAATGCTTTGTAATTTTCTGTAGCAAGCCAATAGTGAGAGAAATGCGAGAGGAAAATATATTAAAACTGGACAATTTACAACTAACACAGAGAAAGTGATGTGAAAGAATTTGCATTTGATTGGGAAAATGCACATGCAAGTGGGAAAGTTTGAATTCATCATAAATGTGCCTCTCTAGTGTGATGAAAGAAATGGAGAATGCCATGGAGATATGTGTTTTATCTATAAAGTTGTACAGTTGCCAGCTCTGCAAGAGACCAAAATACCGAGAGAGGGTGTCTCTGGAGCTAAAATCCATCCAGCACAACTGATCCCTTGTCCTCTGCCTCCTTGTGGCATTGCCCCTCGTGGCACCACCCTCGCCACAGCCCAGCAATAGCTCCCCAGTGAACACTGCTGCTCTACAGCAAAATTATATATGGCATTTCCTGGCCTCAAGGATAGCAGCTGATTTTGAAATAGTGGTTTCAAGGTTTTTGCTGGCATTTTAACTACTTCATTCTCATGTTCCTTAAAAGGATTTAGAGGAATATGTGCCTGGAGATGTGCTATTGATCTGTTTCAACATCTTGGCATTCAGCAATTAAACCTGTTATTGTTAGGAAAAGATAACTCTGGGGAAATGGCTCTAATCATATTTCCCATCATATTTTTGTTGAAAAAAAATATAAAGGAGACAGTCAGTTTTAGTCCAGCATTCTTATCGTACTTGACTATGCCTTTTACTCTTTGATGCTCCAGGAGACTCTCCCTAAGAGAAATGTCTTTCCTCTTCCAGCTTAAATAATCTTTAACCATGTGTTGTTACTTTTCAAAGTCCTATGTTTTCCATTTCATTATTGTTGTGATTCTATGCTTTGCCCTCCTGCAGACAGAAGTTTACTAGTGCATTCCCATTTGAATAAACACTTTTTGTACTGGAGCAATACACTGTTAAGTCTTGATAGTTCTTGGGTTTATTCTTCTTTCTTTCTTTCCCCCATTGTTCCAGCTAGCATGGGATATCTGTGTTGCTTTCACCAGGTGTACCTTGTGTGCCCTGTCATTTATTCATCCATCCATGCTATATATGCTTCCACTTTTAAATAAGGCTGGGAGTGTCTTCAGAGCTGTCGAGTGAAATACTGAAACTTTATTTCGAGTCCCATTTTGTGCTAAGATGGCCTTTGCTATTCCTTGACAGATTTATGTCTCCTATCATCACCTTTTGGTTTTTATTACTCTTGCTTCCTTGTCTTTTTTGTTTAATGTCTTTGCAAAATTTCAAATTATAGCTCTAGATTTTGTTTTAATCCTTCACAATAATAGTGATCATCAATTAGATTATGACTGGCTGGGCTTTAGGCACAGGCAAAGTATGCAGTTGCCTGGGACAACAGACTGCCAAATTACCTCTGTTGGAGAAGATAGAAATCAGCTGTTTGAACATCATGAGCAGCCAAACAGCAAATCTCTGCTGATGCTACCGAGAGAGGCATAGGGTGAGTATAGTGGCAGTTGCTGCTGCCAGAGCTGGCTCCTAGCAGTAACTTGTCTTTGCTTGCACTGCACTGATGCCCCAGGACCAGTAAGTCTTTCCTAATCCTACAGCCACACAGTCTACACAGCTGCCTACACAGCAAAATGGGAATACTTCATTATTGTTGTTACAAAACTCACCTTGAATTAGGTCTGATTATGGTTATTTTGTGTTTCACTTTTGCTCTCTAAAAAAAAGGGTCCTATTTCTGGCAAGACCACTGATGTCAATGAGATTGCACAGAGGTGATATTGTTGTGTTTGGCCTTAAGGTTTACTTCTTCATTGTGTCTGCATATGTGTCTTACTCATATTCAGGACTTCAGATATCTCAACGGGAGAAAGGATATCAAGATTTTAGTATCACAAAAGGACAAAATAAGTGTCCGCACCAAATCACACTCTGAAAAGTGATTACAAATTTCTAGTTAATTTTACAGCTAGTTTAATCCCTCAGTAGCACAAAAAAAAGTTATGTTATACTCATTTTGAATTTCATTCAATGTGTATTTTACATGTAATTCTCTCTGAGGGGCTGTAATTTGATGACAAGTACATGAATTATAAATGCAAAATCTATAACAGCAGAACTTCTGTGAGCTAAATTTCCTAGGCTGATAAAGGTAACATCACATGGCAAAACAGTAAGACAGCAGGCAACTTAACTTTTTCTGGAAGGATTCATAAAAAATTAAGTTTGTTATTCTACAGTATACATTGCTGTTATTACGTGATATGTTAGAATGCCTAGGGATTCAAAACCTCATGACTTAGGATCATTTTGGAAGTAGTATGTACAGGTCATGAAAACAGAATTACAAAAAGCATCAATATATCCATCTACTCGATGCCCTGCCAGTGGATCGTTCCCTTCAGTATATTTGCGTTTGTATTATTCATTTAGGATTTAAATTATTCAAGCAATGAGGTTTCCACTTCTTCCTCTGAGAGACTCTTTCAATATCTCTGTCTCACCACAGGGTTTCATTCCCTCATGTGAAGCCACAGTTTTGGTGTGGGCTCTTGCTTTGGGGGTTTACATTATTTAGATGCACATCTTGTTTCCCTGGGTTCTTGGCCAGTAATGGGTGCCTCAGACTACTCCGTGCTGACCCCCTCTGGCCAATTAAGAGTGACAGAAATGACCCCAGCATGTGCTGTGCCTCTCAAAGTTTTTCTAGCTAGATTACAGTACTATGTCTGTCATTCTGGCAGCCGTCATTCCAGAAAGAATGTTGATTATAATTAGGGAAGACATGAAACATACTTCTATTAATTTATTCTTTTCCTCATACTATATATAGAGGAATTTTAATGGTATAAAAAAGCAGTACCCTGCTCCATATATTTGTGAGTAATTCTGTACCACAGGAAATGTAATTGAAGATAAATGCGTGCATTCTCTGTAATCTGTCTTCTATCATAACAGAAATTCAGGGATGGTATTTTAGAATAATAGTTCATGTAAGAACTATTATGACTAGATCACTGTCTTGGTTTCGGCTGAGATAGAGTTAATTTTCTTCTTAGTAGCTGGTACAGTGCTGTGTTTTGGATTTAGTGTGAGAATAATATTGATAACACACTGATGTTTTAGTTGTTGCTAAGTAGCGCTTATCTTAAGCCAAGGATTTTTCAGTTTCCCATGCTCTGCCAGCAAGCAGGTGTGCAAGAAGCTGGGAGGGAGCATGGCCGGGGCAGCTGACCCGAACTAGCCAAAGGGATATTCCATACCATAGAACGTCATGCCCAGTATATAAACAGGGGGAGTTGGCCGGGAGGGGCAGATCGCTGCTCAGGCATCGGTCAGTGGGTGGTGAGCAACTGCATTGTGCATCACTTGTCTTTTCTTGGGTGTTATTTCTCTTTTTTTTGTTATATTCCTTTTCATTACAATTATTATTATTATTATTATATTTTTATTATTCTTAGTTAGTAGTATATTTTATTTTACTTTAGTTATTAACCTACTCTTATCTCAACCCATGAGTTTTACTTTTTTTTTCCCCCGATCCTCCTCCCTGTCCCACTGGGAGGGGGGAGAGGGGAGCGACTGCGTGGTGCTTAGTTGCTGGCTGGGGTCAAACCATGACAATCACATATCTGAAGTTTGGTCTCTTCAGAAGTGTATGCCTAACAAATATGGAGTGAGCTGGAAAAAGGAGCAAATTCATTGCTAGAGCATGAAAAAAGTAAAGTATTGTCTGTAAGTTATTCATTTAACTAGATCCATATATTTCTAAAACTAATTCTCTAATTCTCTTTGTACCCAAGTTCCCATTGCCTTTTCCACAGTGTAGTCAAACATTAAGTGATAGGACTGCCATCTGTCAGGTGAAGTTCTTTCCTTTTCTTAGCTTCTCCCTTGAGTAAACTGTGTAGTTAGGATTTCTTCTTCTATGTCTGCGCATTCTGCCTGTGTTTTTATCAATAATAATGAAAAGTGCACCTTATATTTGGAGCAGGTTTATGGTGATTTCTGGCTCTCATCCTAATGACAATGAAAGGTAGAGCAGTGCTGTAGAGCTTCCTGAGGCTGCAAGTTTTCTGGTGTTGCTGAAGTTCCTCCTAGTTCAACTGCAGCAGGGTTCCAGGGCTTGTGTCCTCAGAGAAAACCATGAGGTGAGCTAGCCTGAACTAGGATCTTCAGGGTGTGTAGCTCCAGCACATTCTGTGCAGGTGCAATTTCCTTTCACAGAGAATTTCAAACTGTTTCATTTCTAAGCAATAATAGATAAGAATGTGCCATATCAAAATCTTTCACAAAATGGAATCCCTGTTCCCAACCAGCTCTGTAGACACGGTACCTCTCTACTGGTGGGGTTAACTTCAGAGAGGTCACAAGATGAAGAAGGTTATTTCTATTCCTCAGCCTTTTTCCTTGGATCAGGCCATGGCAGCTGAATTCCTGTTTCCATATGTTGCTAGCTTAGCAAGCAGTAGGTAGCCAGAGCTCCTCTTTTCCTTTCCTCTGCCCTGCAGCAGCTGACAGTGAGGCATTGCGGAACAGCTGTAGGGGCGAAAGGACAGCAGCTGCTCTGAAGCAGCTTGGTTCATGTTAGACGTTTTTCCTGAGTGTGACCAAGAGGCAGCGAGACCTTTTATCTCCTTTGGACAATGTCAGACTGGCTGTGTTTTCAATCAGTAATCATATATACATTTCTTCCCACCACAGGTTCACTTTAAGATCAGTAAAATGCAGTTTTGAAGCATATAAAGTGGTTCCTTTTGGGCACCAGTGTCCTGGCAGTACAAATAATCTTAGCAGATTTTTTTGTTTTAATAGATAAATATAGGTTTTGATTTGCTTCCTTTCCTTGGGCTGATCTGTTGTAATTTTGGTTAAATTTCATTCCCTTCTACCTAGAACCCTTTGTGCCATGTTTCCCATTGATTTCAGCTTTCTGTCTTCCCTGCTTGACACTTTATCTACCGGTTATAGTTAGTTATTTGTGGTTTTCAGCCTCAGACACAGAGGGAGAGAGAGAACAGGTAGATGGAAGTATAAATGGACCAGAGATTAACTGTTTGATATGAAGAAGAGAGGCAGAGAGACAGTTTCATAATCCAGGGTCAAGGGGTACAAGAGAAGAGACTGAAACTGGCCAGAAATTATAACTTGCAGTAAACTTTAGTAGCCAAAATTAAATATAGATTCAAACAGTTTAGGGGGAAAAAAATTTACTTCCACCAACTCTAAATACAGTTTCAGATGTTTAGTTCAGCTTAAGTGTTTCCTGAGAATGATGTTTCCACTATTCCTGAGAATGATTGTTATATGTCCCCAAAGACCTTGTAGACCTCAATCAGAGGGCAGTAACCTCGATAAATTTGGATACGGTGTCCCAGCACACAGCATAGCAAATAAATTTCTATTTCACTCAGAAGAAAAAAAACACCAAAAGAGTATGAGACTTGAGTGCCAATGGCTCCATACTGGCTTGATGAGGGTGATACATATTTTTTTTCCTAAATACCTTAGTAGTAGTACATTGTGTTTCTATGTTAATCAGAAAGCCCCGGCAAGCAGAATATGCTTTTTCATTTTTAGTGTTCTATACCTTCTTTGCTCTTTCTGCATTTTGTTAACATACTTTACACAATCACTTCATCTAAATAAGGTAACTGCAGTTTCTACACTGCGTTCTCTTAGTCATTAACAATTTTATTATTAGCATATTCTAACACTCAGTTCTGTAGGCGAAGCTTTCTCCACCTGGCATGTGTATTTTCTCCCTACAACTGCATTTTTCCACATTTAATTTTTCAGTATTATTCTCACAGTAATAATATTTCTCTGTAACTGTGTAGGGTCCAGAATCACATAGAATAATTATTCCTGACACTGTACTTATCAGTGCTGTTGTTCAAATTGCTGTCAACAATAATCTACAAATATCCAGGTCACATATTTCTCTTTCAATATTCCCATTTTTCTTTCATAATATCATAGCATGGATCATGGCTAATTATATTACAAAAATTGGTGTTTGTCTAATTCATTTGAAGAGATACCCATATCCTGAAACAGCATTTTCTGCCACAAAGGTAGTGTATGATCTGCTGTCTCTGCAGATAAAATACATGTAATATAGGCCACATTTTCAAACCCAGGTGCCTGTCTGAAGCTAGCATCTCCAGAATTATATTGATGCAGCTGCAAATGAATGGCTAGATTTTTCATCAGTGCTAAGGACTGTATTCAATAACCCTGCTGAAGTCAATATGAACTGCAGGTACTTGGCAAGTGAGAATTTTGCTCATAATCTATGATGACAGAGAAAGATACTCAAATGACATATGTTGTTTTGTGAAAGGGTCTTTTGCTGCCTAAGATGGAACTTATTTAAATAATCTCTCCTGGATTTCGTATCTCTGCCATTATGTCTATTTCATTGCAATGCAAGTAAGATATATGTTGTCAGTCTCCCCTTTCTAGTTTTTCTAGCACTTGTCTACCATCCAGTGCAAGTTGTTTGGCAGGATTAATAATAACTTTGGATGAAAGTCAACTTTTCTGCCTGTAAAGAGTAATAAAAGCACTGCTATACCCAAAAATATATTCAGAAATAGCAAGATTTCCTCATCATTACACATTCATTTATTTTGCATCTTTTCTATTTATCAGTCTTTGTTAAATTATTTAAGACAGGTGCATATTAGATCACAGTAGAGATATTCATTCTGTTGATGATTATGATAATTTCTACTATTTATATACTAATGTGCTGGTTTTGGCTGGGATAGAGTTAATTTTCTTCATAGTAGTTGGTATGGTGCTATGTTTTGGATTTGTGCTGAAAACAGTGTTGATAATACAGGGATGTTTTAGTTACTGCTGAGCAGTGGTGACACAGAGTCAAGACCTTTTCTGCTTCTCACCCCACCAGCGAGTGGGCTGGGGGTGCACAAGAAGCTGGGAGGGGACACAGCCGGGACAGCTGACCCCAACTGACCAAAGGGATATTCCATACCATAGGACGTCATGCTCAGCATGTAAAGCTGGGGGAAGAAGAAGGAAGTGGGGGGTCATTCGGAGTGATGGTGTTTTGTCTTCCCAAGTAACTGTTATGCATGATGGAGCCCTGCATTCGTGGAGATGGCTGAACACCTGCCTGCCGATGCGAAGTGGTGAATGAATGCCTTGTTTTGCTTTGCTTGCGCGTGTGGCTTTTGCTTTACCTATTAAACTGTCTTTGTCTCAACCCACGAGTTTTCTCACTTTTACTCTTCTGATTCCCTCCCCCATCCCACCAGGGGGGAGTGAGCGAGCGGCTGTGTGGTGCTTAGTTGCCAGCTGGGGTTAAACCACGACAACTACTTATTTTCATAGTATAATAGCCTGTGGTATTATTCTAACTATTCTGGTATGCTTCTTGAAAGAGGAGGTCTTCTCTACATTCTGTATCACCCAAAGCAGTCACTCAGAAACTATGCTTTAGCTTGGTAATCAGGCTTGTCACAGGTGTTTTTGAAAGCCTAGTTTCACAACTCTTGAAAAAAAAGATCAATGCAAACATACACTAATTAATTTTTATGCCTTTTGAGCTAGATAAATATTCATTTACCCATTTTCCTCATGTGCTGGGTCAATAGCTGGAGAGAAAGCACATCTGGGATTTAAAAAACCCAGTATGTTCTTGTGTCAAGTTAGGACAGTAATGTGCAACTCTGATGACTGCCTATCCAAACCGGCCTGTAGACTTCCAGAACTTCCACATCCTGGCAGATCCAGGGGCAGATTCAGATGCAAAACTCTACTACTGAAAACATAGGCCTTGTTTTTATCTTCAGTCCCGATTTGTCAGGAAGAAACCAAACCCATGAACTTATATTGAATAATGATAGGAAATATTTCCCAATGGCATTTTGAATTTTTCTCAATAAAAGATAAATTTTTTTTTTCTGGGTAATACTGACATTTTGGGAAGTGGACATTCAAAATCAGAGGGCTGTTCTGAGGGAGAAATTGCGATCATCTCAAACAATAATTTCATTGCACTCGTTCCTGAAAACTCAAGACTGCTGTGATTCACTTGAAAGTGAACATCAATTTTCAGACCATGTCAAAGTTCCCAGTCTAGGGATATACATCCTTTGAGGCTAGGGGGTGCCAAATACATCTTCAGTTTAGGACAAAAATATAATCTCATTTAGTGCTGCAATAGTCCTTTCTCTGCTAATCCCACATAGACATGATGATTGCCCAGAGAAGCTGTGCAGTCCCCTTCCTTGGAAGTTCTCAAGACCGAACTGGATCAAGCCCTAAGCAACCTGGTCTCACACTTCATCACTGACACTGCTTTGGGCAGGAACTTGCACTGAATACCTCCTGAGCTGTACTATACTATGATCCTATGATGGTATGTTTGATATTTTCAGATATACTGAGACTTGATTTCTGATTATCCAGAATGTGCAGATGAGGTATAAATTCTGCTATTTGCGCTTTCTATGTGTAATATCTATGTACGGGCCTCGTATGGCTTCCTGAAGCATGTGGATCCATTTCTACCATTAACTGAAGTTATTAATGGTATGAATATGATTCCTGAGGCTTGAGATGTTCTGTAAGTGATACATTATTGATTGACATTTTAAAAGGCTGTCATACACATGTACACTAGCAGTATACTTGTCTGTGATATCTGAAACCTTTTCAGACTAAACATTAAATATAAAACCACAGCCTTTGCTTGTACCCTTTGTACTTCTTTCTTAACTATCTAGACAGAAGCCTCATTTCTCCTGGCTCTCAGAGCTCCTTTGTATCAGTACTGCTTTTCACTAATGAGAATTAGATGTTTTACAGTGTTATTTATTAATCTGCCATGAAGTATTTCCAGTTCTATAATCCTTTCCTTACATTCAGGGATAAGAGTTTTATTTCTTCCGTAGCTCCCTTGTGCTAGCATAACACAGGAACTTTGCTGATCCTTCTCAGAGGTGGAAGTTTGTGGCATCATTGCTTGGTTACCAGATTTTCCTCTTCCTTTTTATTGGGTCTCTCTATCTTCAGCACTGACATGTTTTCCTTTCCAGTAGTCATGTGAGGAGGGTAATTTGAAATATAGAGATATATTTCAAATATATCTCTAGATGATAGGAATATTGAGATATATTTCTATATCGCTATAAAGACACAAGGAGTTTGATTTAATTTTGTTTTAATTTTATTATATGAAATGTAATTTCGCAGGGAGTAGTAGAATCACCATGCAGATGGCAAGTGTTAGGCAGATCTTATTACCTGGAACAATTGAGCACTGTCTCCCTTCTATAGTTCTAACTGGCCTTCCCCCATCTTAGAGTGAAAAAATTACAATGCTGCTCTTGATGAATTCTGACAAAGAACAACAAACTAACTTAGTTCTAGTTCAGTTTCTATGACAGGCAGTGAAGGCGGGTGCACCAGCCAATGCTCAAAGGAGATGGGCGTGTGGACAAGTGAGAGCCAAAGTGTGCACCTCATAATAATTTGAATTGGAATAGTCATGTTTAAAAGACTAAGTAGTCATAAGGGAACAATTTACTCATATCAGTTCTTGTGAACTAACTTAAGATCTAGCTTCTGTCATCCAGCACCTTCTGGGATGAATGTCTCATTTGTGTCACTTGCTTTAGACCTGATTAACCTCAGAACTGTGTTTTGTATGTTACGGTCTCTCTTGTTGGTCTTCTAGTGAACATTTTACTGCCAGAAAGAACCCCTGAAAGTGAAAAAGGAAAAGAAAAGGAAAGACAGGAATTATCAATATTCTGTTTTATATTAATATTGACATGCTTACAGCTGTTGCTGCTTGAATGCACACACTTTCCTGGGTGAATTTCAGACAAGCCAATTAATACCAGTTAGTAGAACATACCTGCTTAGCCAGAAAAATTACATGTATTTTTTTACTCCACAAGAAAGTGGATGGCTGTGGGTCTTGGGAAACTTTATCAATTTATGAATCTAAGCACATATACAGCATTGAAATCCTTCTGAAACAGTTCACACTTGAGACGGATCATAGGATATGATAATCTGATAGTGGAGCCCTGGCTATAATACCATCTGCTTTTCCTATGTGAAAATACCTCAGGAAGAATGGTAGCATTATAGTACTATATGACAATCACTGCCAAACAGCACATCTAGTTCAAGCCAAAATACCTTATTTAAGAACACGAAAGGAAAAGAAGAAGTTAGATTAGGGGAGAAAATAATAATTATTTTTGCCTAAAAGTACATTGAATTAAAAAATGTATAGCATTATATATAATCAGTTTTGTCAATAATGATATTTTACTTCTTAGTTTTAAATCTTTTAAATCTCTGGATAAATAACAAATTGGCAATCACTTCTGTGTTTAGTGATTAAAAGACATTTTTAACATCTGCTATCTTTAACACCTACTAGCCAAACAATTTATTTTACCTTCCTTTTTAATCTCTATGCTATAAAATGTCTCTCTATGGTTTCTATGTTGCCTATGTAAATCACATTTGATGGAATAGCTGGGATTCAGATATGTAGTTTTAGGATATTCTTCAATGGTAAGAAATTTTTGAAAGATATCAAAAGATTCAGTCTTTAATGATCAATTTTTTTCCTTTGTTTCTATTAGCTAAATTACTGTGAGACTTATTCAGTAAAACAAAAGAAAATTATGGGGCTGGAGTTTCATAAAAGAAGAGGAAAGACATGTACTTTTTTTCAGGGGATCTTAACTTATAAATCTCTCCAGAACTCTTAACTTAGTCTTAGAACTTAGTCAGATTCTAACAAAGCATTCCACTTTTTGTCTAGCTTGTGTTCGTGTAGCCTTTTGCAGACTGTGTTTATTTTTAGATGGGAGGTATTTACATGATTGTCTTGATACCAGTTTTTTCTCATTCTTTTTCTTAAATGCTATCCTGCTTTTTTTATATATATTAGCATAACTTATACTTCCCTACTAACAAAATCCTCAGCAAACATACGCTTTAGGCAGAATAATGCCTAGAACATAAGCAGCACATGACAATAGACTTCCCTGCAACCTACTGCTACTAAAACATTTCAATACAGTGAATCAGCAACTTTAAAGCTCACATTACTCTCCCAGTTCTAGTAATTTTTAAGAGACGTGATTATACTCTTTCCCTCTAGAGAGCTCTGTGAATTAAGAGTAATTCCACTGAAGTCAGTACTGCCATACAGTGCAGAATTAGGGTCATAAAGGGGAACAGTTGTTGCCTGATCCTCTGGTGAAATGAAAAGGTGCCATGGGATTAGAGATTAACTGGTTTATACATACCCAAGTTAATAAAAAGATACAAAAAAATGTTTTCTTTTAGCCTACAGCAGTAATTGGGCATCTGGGTTTACACAAAGTAAGATTTCTGACATCTAGCCCAGTTTCTAAAAACTTTGCCTTCTAATAGTAAAGCACCAGCCAGTTTTACCAAGGACCTCGGTAGCAATGTTTAGATATGTACTTGTTAGGTGCTGAGCAAATGTAATAAAATCATTCTCTGTTCCAAGGGAATTCTATTTCTATCTTTATAATGAGGTGGAGGAAAAAGTGAAAGAGCCCATCTGAGGTGGCAGCGAGAGGCTCACGAAAATGCCTAATAAGACCTGAAAGTTCTGGTTTGATTCATTTTTTCTTATAGATTAGTTACATATTCAACTTGCTGCTATTGTGATATTTTCTTTTGCAAGTACTTGAAACAAATAAGCAGGTTATTAAGAGCAGCCACAGTCCTCTACCTTTGTAGCCCAAACATTGAACGTTATAATTAAATACAGATGTCTGCCACGAGGACAGTATTTTCTGTGTAAATTCTCCCTACTTTTGGATGTATAATCACATGGTTATTCAATGTCCCCGTGATCATTATTATACTCATATTTGCTTCCAAGTTAACTGTATTATAAAAGCAAAAACCCTGCAAGTTACACAATAATTAATCCTTGAATGACAGAGTACCTATAATTATGATCACAGGAACAAGTAGTCTACAAGAATGTAATTACTCTGGCTGTGTTCATCAGAAATCATCCATGAAGGCCCGTGGCAGCTACTGAAGGTCACGGATCATGGCTCAGCCAGGCTATTCATTTGAGCTTGGCCAGCTTTGTGTGTTTTCCCCTCACCTTTTGCACACAGTCATATGCTAATGTACTGTGGCCATGGACACCTGGCCACAGTAAAGATTTCCATCCCCAATCTAAACCTTTGCCTAAGTCAACAGGCCCTAACGTGTCCTACTGACAAAATAATTAATCTATCTATCTCAAGGACAGCTTGTGAACTCCAGTTTACATTATATATACATGTGTGTGGATATATATACATATATTTGCTGTGGATACTACACACTATAATAATGTACGTATGTATATAAATACGTAATACTTGCATATACTATACTATAGTGTAACTGTTTGGCCAAGTTTAGTTACAGTCTTCTCCTCAACATATACCTATTCTTTCTAAAATGATAGTTCTAGCTTGACAAGTGATAGAAACCGACGATTTCTCTTTATTTGCAGAACAGAAAGAGAAAGATTGGAAGCGACATAAATATTCTCCTGCCCTGTTTTACTACTCTAGTTCATAACTGATTTATAGGAGCTTCCACTGGCTGTGAAGGCCTATCGGCTGCATCAATTCATCCCTTTGCTGATTTTTTTCAGTTTTTCATATTAAAATAAACTGTTCATTTTTATTTAAGTGCTACTCCCAGATATTTCATGTAGATTACACTACAAGTTCCCACTGAGGCCTACAACCTGCCATACCCAGATTTAACTTTAAATAACCTGGACTTAAATCATAACTTGAAGTGCAATATGTGCATAAATCTTTGCAGGTCTGGAACCTGAATACAATCTTGTACAATAGTAAAATAGAATCTCTAATCTCTTAAAATAATGTGAAGGCTACATCATTTAAATCGATCAGTCAAGAATGTCAGGAAACAGAATATGAAGTTTTATCAGAGAAATTAAATTGCACTCCAGTGTATTTTATGATAGTAATTGCAATTTGTATGTATTTTATGGTAAGTTGCCATTTAACAAGTTAATAACTGTAGCAGATTTCTGGATTCTGATGCTGAGAACTGGCAGCAAACTGGGAATTTTTAAAAATGGTGATAGTAACAATAACATAAGCCAGGCGTGTTGGTTGCATTTTGAGATTCATATACTCATTCTTTCATTTCTTTGGATGAAAATTTACCATCCTAGAAGGAAAGGAAGTTTCCTTCACTTTCTGGTTTTGGTACCAACTCATGCTTGACTAATTTACTGTCATACTGCTAACCAATGCAGGTACAGACACGTACCCATACCTGTTAAGCAGCTAAACTGAGCTTTGTTTTTCTAATAGAGAACTCAAGGACAAAGTGGGAGAATAAGAAAGTGGGAAAGAAAAGGGAGGCAAAAGAAGTGTGATGGCAAGAACACCAGCTTTGCCTTTCAGGGATATCTAGTGCTCAAGCAAGCTGAATGGAGGCAGCAGCTTTATGTGAGTCCTTTTTTAGTCTACTTTTGTTAGATTTTTGTCTTGGAATGGTGGCTTGAGCTCAACAATGTCATGGAAGATCCTTGTCTTCTCAAGATACAGTGGGGATGACCCTCTCCATGTGTACCAGTTAGACTCACAGTGCTGGTGCCAACAGCATTCCTGTACGCAAGTAATACGGTCAGACAGTAGAGCTGGCTTTAAGTGCTGCTTTGGAGTCATACCTGCAGAGCAGCAGAGATTTAATTTAAAAGACTTAGTGCCAGGATTTCCTTGAATTTTAAACTTGGCCTTATTAAACTAACAGAGGTGCTGAGTTATGTCCAGGTACGCTGACTCCTCTGAGAAGAGAGAACATGTACCTTCAACACTGATTTTGAATCCTCATCTTTAAATAGAAATACTATTGATGGAGGGAAAAGCTGCTATCAGATTGCTATGCTGTTGCTATAATCTGTTTACTGTAAAATGGAAAATGACCCAGGGAAATAAATGTACTATGCAAGTCTGGGTAAGAAAGGTCTAATAGAAAATGTTTATTTAAAGAGAAACGTAGTTTTCCTGCATATGTGTCACAGATATTAAAAGATCTAAAACATGACTGCACTTTGGAGCTGCCAGTTGTCTGTGCTGTCCTTGCTAATGTGAAGGGAATCCCAAAGAGCGTGTTGACTAAAATCCTTGCATGTTTACATCATGTCTGCTGGGTGTTTACATTCTTAAATGGCATGTACCTAGAAACCTAAAAAGAAACCAAACAGTGATAATTTAACATTTTGGAATGAACTGCATAGGATCTGCACTTAAAAGCAAGGGTGCTGCCAATGGAGTCAGTCACCAACCAAAGGCATTACAAATAAACAGGAATGAATAAGTAGCAAATGTGAAGAATTTAATTTTTATATTCGTCTTGCTTGTAACTAGACTCACTAAACAAATGGCAGCAACAAGAAGGGTACTGCTGTGGAGGGTGTGAATATTTTAGATTTCATGTGATTATTCTCATTATTTAAGTTCTCAAGGGAAAAAAAAACCCAAACTGGTAGGGCTAGCCAGGCTATTTCTACCACTTACTTGGGGGAGCATAAATTACACTTACTTGGGTGAGCATAAATTAAAACTTTCAGGTACTTGTCACCATGTATTTATGCATGACCCAGACTTCTCTTTTTTTTATGTCAATACTGCCTTGGTTCTTGGTTCATATTAGCATAGAGCAAATCGGATTTTTTTTTTTTTTTCATTTCTGAATAGACAGATCATTGGGTATTTAAATTCATAAGAACTTGAAAATTATTTGTAAGATATTGTTATACATTACTATGTAAAGACTACAAACATTTGGGCCTATGAAAATGCTATTCTGTAGCATTGATCACATTTTATTCTATAAACATTCTTAAAGAAATGGATCAAATACTCAATTTTCAATTAGAACACAGAATTCGCAAGGAGTTTCAGCTAAATCATGTTAACCACTATGAAAATACATTAAATAGCAAAGTGGAACATGAATAAGACACTCCTAATAAATGCATATTCCCTAATTATCATCTGAATTTTGTCATAGTGACACAACATTAAACAGGAAAGTTTTATCTGACCGGTAGAGTTAAATGTTAGCTAGCATTAGATTAAAAATATAGGCAAAATAAGTAGACTTCAATTTTGATCACATGTCGTGGTTTAACCCCAGCCAGCAGCTAAGCACCACGCAGGCGCTTCCCTCTCCCCCCTCCCAGTGGGGTGGGGAGGAGGAAAAAAAAAAAAGTAAAACTTGTGGGTTGAGATAAGAACAGTTTAATAACTAAAGTAAAATAAAATATACTACTAACTAAGAATAGTAATAATAATGTAATAATAATAATAGTAATGAAAAGGAATATAATAAAAAAAAGAGAAATAACACCCAAGAAAAGACAAGTGATGCACAATGCAATTGCTCACCACCCACTGACCGATGCCTGAGCAGCGATCCGCCCCTCCCGGCCAACTCCCCCTGTTTATATACTGGGCATGACGTTCCATGGTATGGAATACCCCTTTGGCTAGTTCGGGTCAGCTGCCCCAGCCATGCTCCCTCCCAGCTCCTTGCACACCTGCTTGCTGGCAGAGCATGGGAAACTGAAAAATCCTTGGCTTAAGATAAGCGCTACTTAGCAACAACTAAACATCAGTGTGTTGTTATCAACATCATTCTCACACTAAATCCAAACCACAGCACTGTACCAGCTACTAAGAAGAAAATTAACTCTATCTCAGCCAAAACCAGGACATCACGAAATGAATGTATGGCAATTGAATAAGTGAAAGCCAAACTGTGCAGTTAGAGTATTTCACACAAAGGAAGCGTAGAAACACTGGATAAAACTAGACAAAATGGGAATTCCTTGGGAATGTGAAAAGAATATGGGGAAAAAAAGAATAAAAATTGCCAGAAGGAACATCATGCACATGGGCAGGTAAACAAATTAAGTGACTTTTTCTATCAATCTGGCTTAAGTTCTAAGCAACTCAGTGTTATTCAGTAGTGTCAGATACCGCTGAAATGTCCAAGACCGTAACAATCAATTGAAAACTGTGACTGATTAGGGATTTAAAGGGATTATAAGCATTATTCATACTTTTCTCTCTTCTATGGCCACCCAATTTGACAGAAAATCCATTTCTTACTACTTTAAACCCCTATACTTCACAAGATACTTAAAGAATAATTTTATAAAGTGCATCCTTGTCTGGAATAAAGATCACGGATGCGCTGACTTCAACAGGGCTGTGCCTGTTTGTATTATTCAGATAGCTGGTCCAAATCTGTATTGAAAAATAAAACTTCAGAAATGTGGCCACACGAAAGTTGATACAGTGTTGACTCTCACAAAGAGACTGAAACAAGTCAGTGGCCTAAGATACATAAGCATACACCCCCCATATGAAACATCAGAAGATAGAAATCTGTGACTGTATCAACACTGAAACATAAGTGATTCCAGTCAGATCATTACTATAGTGTCTTTATAATATCTAGTTTTGGATTAAGGGAAAGCCATTTTAGATTTTTGGCAGGATCATCAGATTTGGAAACTATCTGAGAGTATTTAAGTGTCTCATTCTTCATTGAATCAGCATAAATATTTCTTTCTCATGATAGCAAAGCAAAGCTTAATTATTGAGTTTGATGACAGTTTTACGTAGTAGCTCTAAGAGAGACGATTCCAGGGCACCACTGCTTTGGGGTGCTAACTTTAACATCATGGCTTCAGAACCTGGCACCAATTATATTTGCTTCCAAAAAACCTGGCCTTTCCCCTCTCTGTCTCCTTGTTTTGCTCCTGTGCCGCCTACTCCCATATGCCAGCACAAGTGTTCGTGTACTCACAGTCCAGGTTGAAATCAACCTACAAAAAGAGATAGTGGAGGACAAAACTTTCTCTTTTAGCAGGAATGCCAGGTTATGTACACTTAAACTGACCATGTTACTTAAGAAATGTGAGTAAGACACTGGGGAGCCCTGCTATTACCAACCCAACGGGGGGTACTTTCTGCGGTGTTTCAAGAACAGGAAAAGCCTCATCACCTGTCCTCCTCTTTCCCTGACTCCCCGAGCTGCTGTACCTGCTTGGGGTAAGCGTTAGTACTAGAAATGCTTGTTTCTTCCCCCAATGCCTCAAAAAAGAAGGGTTTGTATTCTTTTAGAAGGAATAAAACTGCCCATGCGTTTATGGGAAAGGATGAAGTCTTTCTGCCTTTATCACACCAATATGGCAAAGAGGTGCTGCCTGGGTTAGGAGCTGGAAATACAGCACAGAATATCCTGAGCTAACTCAACATAGCCCTGATTGATTGTTTTAGGCTTGAAAACAGATTTTAGGACATTCTTTTTTAAGATCTGCATATAAAATAACAATACTGCTTGTTGGAAAACACCCATTAAACACGTTTGAGCAGAGAAAGTGAATAACCCATCAGACAGAAAGTAGTTAAACAGATCGGGTTTCTGGTTTTTTTTGCCTTGCAAGATATGCTTACAAGCGGTATTTTTAATGGGAATGAAGCTAGAAGAGAACTAAGGAAAGAACAAAAATAACGCTTTGTTCATGATTGGAGAAAGTTTATTCAGATAAGAATAAAGAAATGTGACTGCAGGTCACCTACTCTGAACCACCACCTGAACTCAGGTAAGAAAGTGAGATTAAAATCATGTAACTAAGGCACAGAGAAAAAATTGTGTAACTAGATATTGATTTGCTTAGGAAAGGAGACAGGGGAATACTTAACATCTGCTCAGAGACATGACAGGTAGTAGGGTTGGTTAATTAAACCAATATTTGTGGATAATTTATCTGAGATTGTTAGAAAAAAAGATCTTGATTCTTTTTTTGTTTGATGACTATTATGTACAGTGAATTTATGAAACAGGGAAAATTATGAATAATTTACTCAGTGATTGATGGGGGTATAATTACTGATTATATTAATGGACATTTTTATTTGACTAGCTCTGACAGATAATGAATAATCTTTCAGTGGTCTTGGTTATCAGTAACATAGAATAAACTATTTGTAGCCATGAAGAGAAAAATAAAAACATGTGTATAGATATAAAACCCAAGATATTTGGTTTCTAATCCAAAGAAGTCTGTGATTTTTTTTCTTGACTCTTTCTTCATAGGGCACTAGTTCAGATAATGTGTATTTTATGCAGAATCTTGTATCTATCATGAGATGTGTGATGATGCAGTGAACACAAAGCCCTAAGAATTGCCAGAATTCATGCAAATTTATGTAATATATTCAAAACTCATTAGGAAACACATTTATTCAGCAATAAAGAAGTATGGACATGTCATGTGCTTATGATGACAAAAATCTTCCTGAAGAGATAGATTGTTCTCCAGGAGGAAGTTTACGTTCTCTTTGCCTTAAGACTTCTCTAACTCCAACTGCACTGGCCCTCGGAGCACAGGAGCATCTGAGCTGAGCTTCTGCAGCCATAGCTGCTCTGGTGCCTTATATCCCGCTTGCTTTTTTTAATTGTGTTTTAAGAATGAAGGAGGAATAATGAAAGGTCAGCTACACCAGGCATTTACCCATCTAATGTTTTGTTGGGAAATCTTTATTCCTTAATGGCATGGCAGAGCAGAAAACAGCACTCTTTGTAGGCACAGACATCAGTCCTCCTCCTGTTAATACTGAAGAAGAAACGTGATGAGGTCAAGAAACAGGCTGTGTTCATTCCTTTATATATAACTCATCTCCAGTGTGCACTTACCGTGTAGTCTGCCAGTCATCTCCATGTCAAATGCTCTTCTGCCTCTAAGGAGAAGGAGACTCCTTAGTATAACCACTGCCTTTAGAAGAAGAAAGATGGCACGGAATGGGTGAAGAAGAGGTAGCCATCACACCTAAACTTTTCTGATAGAGCACACACAGTGTATCATATGGGGGGAGTGGCTGTGCTGCTGTGCACTCCCTCATTCATATTGCAGCTGCGTCCAGGCCTCTTAAGATGTTGGCTTTGGATTTGACAGACCTGCATTCGGCTGTCCACAGCCAGTGAAGCCAAAGGCCAGTTATGTTTCTGTAAGTCTCTGTTTCCTGTTAGTAAAATAAATGTATTTAAAAAATAAGGGGGCATTCAGATATCCCAGTTAAGAGGGCTACGCAAATCCTAGAGATGATTTGATTTTATTTTTTTTTTCTAAAAGCTTGGTAATTACCTGGAAAATTAATGCAATATCTTTCAAGTGAAATACTCCCTGTCTGAAAGTGAATGTGTATTGCCTTCAGGAAGTGATTCTGGTGTCTTTTAGTGGGCTCTACAAAGGAAATACCATCCTTGATACTGCTTAGTAAACTATTAATATCATAGATATACAAGGACAGAGAATCAACATTTTAGACTATTATTATTCAATGGTTTTTAAAGCCTTTGCTGTGATGAGAATAAATAGAAACTTTCAAATGCTCCTGTGTAGGCTTGTATTCACCAGGTTCCTAAGATCTCTTGGAAAGGGAAGTAATTTTCATTTAAATAATTTATTATCAGAGTCACAGTGAACTCTACATCTGAAATGCAAACTGATTACAGCTTGCCCATCTCCAAGCATTCAGAAAGACTAAGTCAGGATCCATAAAAGGTAAGTTTGGCTTAAAAGAAGAGAAATTAAGATAAAAATAGGTTTGTGTTTCTTTTATTTGCTTATCTTTTTGGAAGTCTATACAATGAACTTTTCACTACTGATACGGTTAACTACATTTACCTGTCAAAATGCATCTGGTGTTCTGACATTTTAAAGCTCTCTCCATTTCATGGAGTTCAAGATTGACCCATTTCCCATTTTTCTTTCCATTTTCTACTTTATCAATACAGATTCCACATTTTTACTTTTCATTTAACGAAAACCCATGTATTTCAGTAACAAGATAAGTCTTCTAGTAGATAAAGATTTTAAAAATATGTAAAATGTGTTGAAGAAAATGTAGAAAAAATGAAACGTGAAAAAGTCTTAATAACATAAATAACTTCTAAAACCTTTTTTTTTCATAAAAAAGTTATTTCTTAGGGAAGATATTTTGAGTGAAATGTCAGCCAACTTTGTATATAATGCCTGTCAATTATGTGTTTCCTTACATTCTTGTCAGTCTTTGTATCTAAATATATGAATGTATTCTCCTAAAATTTATTTGCTTTGCTGGACAAACTGGCTCTAGGATAACTTCCTCAATCAAAGATGTTACCCTGAAGAAAAGAATATGTATCTCCAGAGGTGAGTGACTTTCCCTGTTCGCATGATAATTTTTCTGTCCCGTATTTAATTGTCACGTCTCTTTTCTGGAGTCAGAACCTCCAATCCAGAAGCCCTTCGGCTCCTTCATCTCACAAAGCAATAAGGAAAATGAAATGCTGCAGTGAACCAGACCTCAGTGATTTGCTTTCCATCGGGTGAAACAATGTCCCTGCAGAAAGGACGGAGCTTCCTGAGCTGTGTAATGTGAACTTCTGAGCAAAGAACAGTTTTGTGCTTGGTGGTGAACTTGCAGTACTGTAAAACCTTCCCAAGGTATGAAGAAATGTTTCTGAAGAACATTGGAGCTCCACATTTCCTCTCCCTTGGATCATACAGACAGGATAATGGATGTTCCTTTTTAAAGCATTTGTGCTATTGATTGTCTAGCAGGCTTTATCACTGTTTTACAAAAAGCTGTTTCCTCATGTAGTTCTATGCTCATTATTCTATTTACTTCTGAGAAAAATATTAACTTTAGAAGGTCCCAGTCAGAGATTTCTCATCCTGGATCACATGAGTAAAAACTGATAATTCAGAAGTCGTTGGCAAGCAAACAGCAGCCCCATGCCAGGTCATGTTCCCACAGGCTTCTGTGATAATCACTAATTGCTCCAAAATCATATATTCAAAACAGAAGAGAGAGCTGATTTCATAGAGTGACATCAATTAGAGGAAGAGATGACATACTACATCAGCCTGCCCATCAATACTATGTTTCTTCTACTTACCAGTGCCATGTTTATTCTCATTTTAAATAGTGAAAATACTGAAGCTTCTGCCATTTTAGTAAGGAGACTGTTCCTCACCTGAATATAGTTCACTCTCAAATAATTCCTACAGACATGAATTTTCTTCTGATTTTCATACTCCCTTGTACTAGACTAAATAATTGCATTTTCCTCCTTGTTAATGCCCTTCGATATCTTTAAGCATTTATAATGTGTCCAATTAGTTGTATAATGGCAAGCTGTACAAATGCTGGGGGAGGATCTTCTAAATGAAAAAATGGGAGTTAGGCATTGATTTTCTGTAAAAGCAGAGCACTTAACCGCACAACACTCTGCTCTCTCCTGGGCCAGATCCAGGAAAGGATTTAGGCACCTAAGACAACAGTTGGGTAGATACAAATTATCTAAATCCATTCAGCCACTATTTAACCTTTGGGGAGTCTAAATTCGATAAGGAACTACCTGTTCCATCTTAAAATCCCTAAACACCTAGGCTTGTGCTTCTGTGGATGCTCAGACCAGATGGTGTCTATGTAGTCATCTTATTACTTATTTTTCTTCTAAATATGACTGGAACCCCAGAAGTAGACATTCCTTTGCTTGAATCTACTTTGAGACTTAACCGAAGAAGTTTCTTTGCAGCATGCCAAAAGCACATCTACAGACACAGGCTGCCTGTTTCTGCAGCCTTCCTTTCTTTAAGTTAAAGGAGAAAATCACGATGCTGTTCACTTTTTCTATCAGATTCTGGAGTTGACCAGCTCAGAAAGTAGGGTCCGAGTTCAGCTTCTTCCTCAGTCAGAGGGCATTAAACACACAGCTTCTGTCTCAAAGGAAAGTGCTTTCACAACTATTCAGGCCATCAGCTGCATCGTCAGGAAAGAGAGGAGAAACCCTTTTACCTTCGGTTGCAGCTGTGCTGCCATTGCAAGGAGTGCCAGGGTCTCTGGCCAAGGAGACACTGCCATGCTGTAGCCTGCGGCATTCCAGATGGAGCATCTACAAATCATCTTGACGTGTTACATGCAGAAGCCAAGGGAAGCAATATGTGAATTTGGGGGTCCATTATTAGTTTCAGGTACCCAAAATGTATATTTGATATCCATGTGGTTAGCCTCTGTCCTCGAGTTAGTTGAGCTCCTTACCCATACTTACTTTATTTTTCCTCTGGAAATATCTTAGATTTTAAGAAAGTAACTGTAAGATTGGGGGAAATTCATATGAGAAACATTTTCTTTCTTTTCTTTTTAAGTTCTACTCTGGATTTATATTTTAATTTTTTTTCTGAACATTTCAGCTAGCATTACACATTGGTTATTTCTTTTTGAGCCTTTGATCATGTTTAGATATCTTTTTCTGGGACATTTCTTGCCTTTGTACATCTATCTGGTATTGAGTTTTAACAGAAATTGAGGAGTATGTACCTGTTTATTTTATCCCTGTATTACACTAAATATTTATGTTTGAATTGTTACTCAGTCTTGTCACAAATGTCTGTCTTCACAGATTTCTCCTTTTTCTGACATATATTTTTGAACCTGTTTTTCTTGAGACTATTAAGTTGTAAATTTTAAATTTAATCATAATTGTTTTATTAATAAATGTCTTCTCTTCCTGGATAACCTCTTACACTATTCTTATGCATTTACACATACTGATAACCCTCACTTATGACTTTAATCTATCAGAATCCTTTCATGCAAGCCACTTCAGGTTGTTTTATGTGTAACACATGCTGAGGTGTTTTTGAAAAGACTTTCTAATATTTAAATATAAATATATTATAAATTTAAATACATTAAATCTACTGCCTCACTTCCCTCTATTGATTTTGTAATTCTGTCAAGAAAATAATCAATGTTGAAAAAAGCTGTTTTTTGCAAGCACATGTTGAATATGGCTTATAACATAGTATCTTTGTTAAGCTAATATGCATTTTGAAAGACAGGTGTTGAATATTTGATGAAAAAGACTGAACTTATGTATTGGGGCTCTGTTGGGTAAAGCAGAATAGTAGCTAATTTACAAGGCTTAATTCTGATTTTAGAATACTGCTGTTATCCCAGTAAACTGTGTTATTACTTTGTCAGGGCTCATCAAACAAATATTTTGAATAAAATAGAGTATCATCTGGGTTGTTTCCAGAAATCTCAGTTTAACTATCTATTTATTGTTATTCACAATATATGCTCATTTTCATAAAGCAGGAGGCATTATTTTTTCCTTATGTAGATAACTTCAGAAGTTATGCTTAATGCCGGCAAATACCAGCATTGTATTAGACTATCTATTTCTGTAGGATTACCTTTATGTAGTACATTCTGGGAAGGAGTTTCTGTTTCACAAACACTTCCAAAGGAGCTGAGAATCAGCAGTGTACTTTCAGACTGCAGATAGTGTGTTGTGGATTAAGAACTGTTATTATTATTGTGAGAATGAGTTGCTGGATGTTTTGTTCTTTATGACAAAAACCCCTGTGGTGACTTCATGTTAAATTATTATTTTTCTGTAGATAACAGCAAATTGAAATCTCCATTCCAACACAGGCAGAAGTTCTGCCTGTAAGGGGGGAAGAATTAGAGTTATTTATCGGTTCTTTTTTTCATACTGAATCCTTTCACTACTTGTTCTACTTTTTGTCCTTTTTCAGCCATTTTTATTTCTGTCTTAAGAAGCCTGATCCCTCCTCCAGCAGGGGTCAATGAAATCTTGCCATTAACCATGAAGGAAATGAAAAACCATCCCCTTAGAAATCATTACAGCCTATTCTTTTTTTCTCCCGCTGCTTCAGCCTATGGTTTTGGTCTTTCATAACTCTTGTTTATTGTTTCAGTTTGCAACTGTTCCCTCATGTTTTGGCTCATTGATTTTGCTTCCTTGGTTCTCACAGTAGCTTTACTACTCAAACACTCTGTTTTCCTTTCTACAAAGGAAATAGGTATTTTGCTGTACAAACAGGTGGCTTGTTGGATTTGATGCAATAGCAATCATCAGCCCTCCATTCAGTAAGGTTAATATCCTGTGAACTCCAGCTTTACTCTACCTCCATTCCCTCTCACGTCCATGGCTTATGAGGGGATCACATTTTATTTGCTGGACTTATCAGTGTTTTCTTCTTCTTCTGGTAATTGCCTGACCTGCTATGATTGTTGTTTGCTGTATTTACTGACTCACATCTTTCTGCCTACTTTATCTCTGCTCGTTCTTATCAGCAGAGGCTCTTTGACATTTTGTTTGGTCAGTGCCCACACACAGACTTCTCAGTAAAGTTCCCATATTCTAATGATGGGCACTTTGTAAGGTTTTCTGGTTTGTATAGCATTCAGGGGAAAAAAAAACCCCTCTAAAATTAATGGTATGTTTTATGTGATAGTGTACTGTTTTTTACTACATATTTGAAACAGAAAACATTTACTTTCTTTTATACCCCATGACAGTCACATGTTTTTGCTACAAAAACAAAACTGAGCTAATTTTACAACATGCAAAATTAATAAAATTTGCTTGGAATAACCCCTCCCCCCAACTTTAATTTTGTTTCAGAATATGTTTTTGTTTATCCTTGTGCTGCAAAATGCAAAGTAAATGCCATTAGTGCCTTTACACACTGTGCTCTGCACAATTTATGCTGAGCAGCAACAGACTTCAGCAATAAGTGGCCACATAGTGAGATGAACAGTTATATAACCATAGACAGTAATTGGATGCTATTAATGAGAATTTGGGATAACACCATTTTTTAGCCCCAGACATAGTTAGCTTTTTATAATCTCAATTAATGCCATATACACTCTTTTTACAATGTATAATTATTTTCCTAATCTCCAGTTACGCTCTGCAAAGTCACTGAAACAAGGACCTCTCTGTGTTACCCTGATTTGTCCAAGTGCCTCAGATTATGTAGCATAAGTATGGATTTTCAGATGGTGCCTCTGCATACGGGTAGGTGAAAAGTTGTGTCACCTTGTAGGCAGCTCTAAGAAATTGTACTTTTCAGTGTCCTAATTCTTTTACCTTTTTCCTTTCATTCCCCCTGTTCCTGTGAATAAGTGTCTGTACCCCTAGAAAGGGGTGGCTGCTTATATTACAGCTTCTCAGATAGTCTGTCTGGCCAGAAGCCAGAGCAGGGCAGAAGCAAGCATCTGTTCATTTTTTATTTTTCCTTGCTATTGGCTTACAGAAGGGAATAAATGGGGAGCAGGGGTTAGGCCCTGCACCAGACCCCTATTTTTAAGGTACTTTCCAGCATGACAACCCTCATTCTTCTCTAACTAGATGAGCTCAGGAACTGATCTGGGATGTTGGCAGCTTAAAAGGACACAGCTCCGGTGTCTGTTGTGGACAAATAGACACTTCTTGACAGAAGGTGTAGCAGTGTAAAAAACACCCTAGTCTTCAAAATGTATAGTTTTCCACTGAAAACTGTGGCTTTGCCACGTGCGTGTGAGTGTGATCTGACCTGATTTCCCAGGTAACTGCGGTTACTGCAAATGAAGCCAGTGGGGGCTGCAGGTCCTCAGCACTTTGGAAAATCAGGTATCAAGTAATGAAGCTGAACTTGCAAAGAATGTTTTTTAAAAGAATACCAGTTGATCAATATTCACTTAAACACCTCAAATTGTGCTGTATGTGATCACACTTAAAGGACTTCATACCTATAGCAACCTAATACAGCACTGCAATTGGAAGAAAGTATTGCAAGAAATTCAAGGTAATTTTTTTTACTGTGTTTTATTTCTTATTTTCTGCTTAGAGTCACTGAGCTCTATCCAATTGGCTGATCTTTTATCTTTAACTAAAGTCTGTGTCTACAGAAATTAGTTTTTACAGGAAGATTATTGCTAGGTGAAAAGCCTGGAATTTTGGATAAAACGCTTTGTATTAGGACGTTGTGGAAAGTGATGAAGCTACCTTCTTGTTGATCTTTTGAAGACTCTGAAAAAGTCTTGTTTTACCTAGTTTACTATTACTCATGCTTTCTAGCCCAGGACACGTTCTTTAAGTAAGCATCCTCACTTCCCCTGTGCTTCAGCACATTTCATATCAAAAAGGTTGGCAAGTTCACTAGCACTTCACTTCTTTGAGCACTTTAAATGAAGTGGGCATTTGAACAAAACAATTTAAAATATGGCTGCAAGCCTGCTTCTTTGCAGATGATTTTGTGCAGTCTCCATCCCTGGAGGGTGTCAAGACCAGACTGGATAAATCTCTGAGCAACCTGGTCTGATCACACAGTTGACCCTGCTTTGAGCAAGAGAATCAACTAAAGACCTCCTGAGGTCCATCCTGACCTGAATTATTCTGTGGCTCAAGATTCTTGCTTTTAAAAATTCTTGTGCATCTGGAATGACAGCAGGATTTGGTGGGAACTGCTTCTCTTGCTGTGTTCTTCCCAGTGTGCCAGGGAGGGCTGGCTTCAGAAGCTCCTGCTTTTCAAGAGGCAAGATTCCCTTGGTTTTGAACTTATTAAAGGCTGGAAGCCAGGCAAGATGCCAGGCAAGATGTCAGGCAAGATGCAAGACCTAAATTATAAGAAGTTACGTAAGACTTTCGGTATTATTAATATACTAAACCTAAACTTTCTTTATATTTCAACTGTCTGTAACATATGTCAATGATCCATGTTAACACTATACTTATTTTTCAAGAGAACTGTCTCATCTTATTACCTCTGAATATATGTATTATTTCTATCTGTTATTTTGTATCAGAACTACCTGCAAAGTGTATAATTGAGTTTATGGAAGAGTGGGATTGCAGAAGAAAATACAAGAGCACTACGTTACATTTTTTAAAAGACTGAACACTTTTTGAACTAAGACTCTCAGAAGTAAAATGTCTGAATGCTTCTCTAAATGAAAAGTTACCATAAAGAAAAAAAATCGAGGTGTGAATTTAAAGCTCATAAGCTACTCCATACTAACCCCCTTTGCAGATTCTCTTAGCTAGCAATGTGTGAAGTAATTTACTCCACTTCCGAAAAGCATCTGTAAATTCACACCTTGGCTTCGACACGGAGGAGGTTATCTCATATTCACTGTGCATTGAGCGCCTACATGAGTAACTAGTGTGTTGCAAATTCACAAACTCTGATCAACGTTGCTGTATAAAAACCCCCTTGAGTGCATTTTGGAGTACTCAGACATGTTTTGGAAAGAAAACCTACATGATCAGGATCAAGGTAAAGGAATGACCAGAGTCACCTTAAACATATTCCAGTGGTTGTTCCCGAGGCATGCAGTAAGTCGTCCTGAGATTCAGTGTTGCTCCTGTTCCAAGTCAACAGTGAACCTGAAACACTTTGTACAGAGAAACAACAGAAAAATGGGAAATTTTAGACTGATTTGACATCTAACCCTAGTCCTCTACTGCTTCTAGTACATGCTTTTCTTCCATCCTATGTCTCCGTTAAACAAAGCGTTCTGGTATTATAGATTGCTTCTTCGTGCCCTGCCATAGAAGGTGTGGCAAATTCAGACCCCCAGATCCTATGCTGTGTCGGGCAGAGTGAAACCTGATGGCTGTGGCAGCCTCTGCCTTGCCAAGAGCCACAGAAAGAGCCTGGAGCTCCTGCCCTGCATGGGAAACATCTTTAACTTTGTCACTCTCCCTTGTAACTTTAGGAGCTTCTTAATAAGATAAACAAATGTATAGCTAACAATGATGGCAATGGCACGGTTCAGTCATCAATAGGCATATTTTCTGCATGTTCATACTCGTCCAACAGCAAAGGTCACTGAGGGCAGATTTAGGCTTCAGGCTATCCCATTCTACATATATACAAAGCCCTCCTAAAATATTAAAATTCATCACACACAAGACAGTATTCAATCAGTTTACTAAACCGATCAGCAAAATTCAGCACATTTATAGCATCGGTTCGGTTTGAAAAACTTCCCCAAACCTCCCGTGCTTAATCAGCCTTTTTGATCTAAAAGCTGAGCGGGAATTCTCACTATGGCTTTTTTTCTTACAAAATTTTCAGCACTTTCTGTCTCTCACTAAGCCAAAAATACTGAGGGAACAGTCTTTTTTGTGGCATTTTGGCACTTGTAATCCAGACTGGAACCACAGTGTGCAGAAAGCTTAAGAACTCCAGGGAAAAGCTAGCCATACTTTAAGAATCTCTAAAAAAAGTTTTTTCAGGTGAAATGATGATTGTCTTCATAAAACAATTTGTCCATTCCAATTTCAAAATCATATGATGGCTTGGCTAGAAGAAAACAGATAAGCTATAACATTTCAAAATGGATTATCAAAAAATTCATATTCTTGAGAATTTAAAGTTTGGAAGACACTTTTGCAATTTATGCCTATGCTCAGAATGTGTGAATAAAAATGATCTTTGTAATGAGTTTACAAGCTAAAAATTCAGTCTGCTTCAAGTCAACAAAGTGCTTTAGTAGAGCTAACTCCAATTGTAAAACATCAAGAATAGGGTATCAAAAAATAATTAGAATGGCTGAAAAATCAGGAAAAAGTTAAGAAGTAGTGAGTTCTCTCTATATGAATTCAGATTTTTGAACATTCCTCTTTACAGGTTAAAGAGTTTATCTTCAAATGAAAACTGGAACTCTCACATAATCACACAACTTCAGGATTAAGAGCTTTCAAAAACATGTTCATTACCCATAGTAAAATTAGAAGAGAAAAAACATTGCATATCCTTAATAGCCAGGTAAATGCATACCTAAGACTTTACAGGATGGAGACCTACATCAGACTAACTATGGCTGTATCTGTACTGCACCTGTGAAGGAGTGGAGATATCAAATTAGTTGTGAGTGGTGGTAGGTCTGGAACTGGAAACAGTCCGTCCAAGCTCATATGAAACCGAGACACAGCATTTATTAGCTGACGTGTAGCAGATTGTGGGACTCCAGCTGCAACAGCACTGTATTATGTGAGCTTTCTAATCTGTTATCATGACAACTCTGTGTACCACATCCATTATGTTGTGTATACATGTTCTGTATGACTCAAATATAGATTTTTCCCCAACATTGGACACCTGCCCCACATTGGACACTTTTAAGATTCAGCTGGACAGGCTTCTGGGCCATCTTGTCTAGACCGTGCTTTTGCCAAGAAAGGTTGGAACAGATGATCCTTGAGGTCCCTTCCAACCTGGTATTCTATGATTCTATGATGGTCAAATATCAAGTGAAGTGCCTGAAATGTTTTCGGGGTTGTTTATTTCTGAAACATTTTGTCTTTGAATATAATTTTGCTGTTTTCTTTAGCAGAGAGAGATTCCTGCAAAACAAAATCAGAGGAGGGACAGAGGGGTGCCAGGTCTGAGAAGCCCCATAAAGGAAGGCATGAAAATGAGAATGGAAGGAGGATGTTTCAGGAAGTGTTCAGGAGGGTAAGCGAGGAAGCTATTGTAAATATATAAATGGAGATAAAGGTACTGAGACCTGAGTGCCAATATAAGTTTTAAAGTCCAGAGCCCAGAAGAGGGGCAATTTGAAAAAGTGTCTATTCAATTATGTCAACAACTATGGGAAAAAATCAATTAATCTACATAATGAAAGTTGTGACACAAATCAGAAATGCTGAGCTAACTATAATAGCAATCTAAATGGCCATCAAGAGGCTTACTATTGAATACTTTGGTTAATGTTGCTGTTATTAATTGTGCTTACTTATATTACAACTATACCAAAGAATATAATATTTGTGTATGAAGACAAGAGACATTCAGTCAACAGATGGGGAGGGTAAAAACAAACAGTAAGTGCTAGTCAGTATGATAGGCAGCAGTCTTAAGGCATGGGCTGCTTAACCTTTGTCAACATTTTTAGGTGTCACTGAGGAAAATTCTGAAGGTGATTAACCAGTGACTTGCAGGTATTTACGGGTGGGTTACAGTGCAAGTGAGAACAGGATGTTTGGCTGTGCTAGGTAGAAGGACTCAGTGAGGGGGAAGATTGCATGTACAGTAGGAAAGGGAGATGTGTGCACCATGCAACTCGAGAGGAGAGTGGCAGACAGGTTTTCACTGTCACTTCTAAAGACTTACAACCCCTGGCCCATGCAGCCAATGTGTCTCAAATGTACAACAGCACTAGGCATACTTCTCAGGTTAGCTCATGTGATTGGTACTCAGTCTGAACACCCGCGTTAACCCCATTTACAGCATCTTGCTCAGAAGCAGCACTTGCATCGCAGCATCATCACTAATTTTGCAGCCACTCGGGGTTATCTCTGGGAATATCTCTTTATTTTTTTATGATGTCACACACTTTCCCCCCCGCTGTGAGGTGCACTTGCAGGAGAGCTGCTCTGTCCTTGTGGGAGTGTAGGAAGCCAGAGGTTTTCATATGGATCACTACAGCAGATGGGTTAATTTCTGCCCAGATTCAGGTGGGTTGCAATTTCTACCAATAGCGGGGTCAATATATCATTAAAGCTTTTGTGTGTGGACTATAAAAAGGCTTGGGCTAAAACCAAGAGAAAGGCCTGATTTAACTGAGAAGTACCCTCAGAGGCAAAAGGGATTTTCTCTTTCCTTATGCTCCCCTGCTGGTTTGTAGCCCTTCTGTGTATTTCCCTCTTCTTTCAAGCTAAACCTTTTCCTTCTTGATGTCTTTTCCCTGATCTCTCCTTCCCAGGAAGCCACCAGGCCTTCCCATTCCCCCCAGCAAGGTACCAGCCTCAAGTTCCCTACTGCCACCTCTGCTGACAGTGTCCCCTCCCTGTCCCCCTACGCCACCTGCTCTGGGAGGTGCCTGGCAGTGAACCTCTCGCCATAACCTACATTCCCATGGGCTTTCACCCTGCAGGGCAGCTTGGGAGTCTGTGAGCACCAGCTAGTGATGTTTGGACAGTCTGGGAAGATGTCAAGTGTGAAGAATGTTAAGTACGGCGTAAGACTGCATGCACAGTATGGATGCATGGCCCGCCAAAAAAGAGGGTTCCCAACAGATTTTTGTAAATTTACCCTCAACATTAAAAAAAAACAAAATTGAAAGAATCAAAATAATTTACAATGAAGGGAACTTAATTGTCCTTATTGTTTGATTCTAAACCTATTGAACCTCTAATGAACATAGAAAATAATTTAAACTGAAAACTCCCTTTATCTGTGATGTTAATAGGGACACATTGTACACTTCAGGTTTTTTCCATTCATTTGCTCCTAGATAAGCAGTATGCTATTACTCTCTAGTGGTGCTGTTTTCAGGGACTATTTCTGTCCGGCACTTGGGAGAATGCATTATGAGATGTCAGCATGTGTGAGCAGAGATAGTATGGCTTGTCATGTACAGATAGGCCATATTCTGCTATAAAATGATGGCTTTGTCTTTTATCACTGTCACAGTCTTACTTAACAAGCTGTGACTCTGTGGTTCATCACAAAGAAAACTGTCATCCCTAGATACGTGCCTTGAATGTCCTTTCATCTTCCGTGCAGGTAGGATCTGCCATGTGACATCAAGCAGAACAGTAACTCCAGATGGACTCTGCTAGTGCAGCAGTATATTAACAAAGGGGTTCACTGGCACAAATCCAGGCTTTGCACCTTAGATTAGATTACAGGGATGCGTAAAACATATGTAAGCTTTTAAACGAAGCAAGACCTAGTAATATGTCATAAATATAATTAGAAAAGGAAATGTTAGTAATCCATCGTGTTTAAGTGATAATTTATTTATCATGGTGTTATTCCAAGCAACAGATAAATCAATTAGAGTTGCTTCTGAAAGCAAATAAATAGTGTTGGTTCAATGGAGTGATGACAGATGAAGTGTTTTGAGGAACTCAAAAGTTCTGTAGTTGGATTTCTCCACCTAATTATGTTTAGGGTGAAAGCTGGAGAATCACTGGCCTTCACTAAAGACTCTGATGCTGCTAGCAATTTTTCTGGATCTTAGCGCTTCTATTCATAAGGTCACTGAACAAAGAAACAGTGTCTGTTGCTAGGATCAGAGACAGACACCTAAGGAGAAAAGCCTTCAGCATTTCCAGAGGGCACATATATTAAATAGTTACACAGGGTGTTTAGTGAGTGCTTTGCACCAGAGCCTGCAGGTCAGAATTTTTCTGGCAGAGGAATGTGAACATATTCTGCTCACTTCAGCATTTTGTATGGCCATGGGACATATTATACTGCCAGAGTTGTGATTCTGCAGATCAGATTAAACTACTTTGTGGACATTAAAGTATGAATATTTCATGTGAGCTTTTACAGGGCTGAATTTAAACTAAGGTGCTGAAGTACTTCTCCACATTCCTCTTTCCTGGGATTTTGTATTTTTAAATTAGTCTTCCCTTGCATAAAGTTGTTCTTCCATGGGACTTCTTTTTCATTGTGTAAGTGGGAAAATCAGAAATATTAACCCTCGTGAGGTGCAGGCTTCCAATCCCAGTGCAGTAAAAGGAAGGAGAAGAAGAAAGAGACGTCTGTCAGTCAACGAAAGTGTCTTCTGAGGGTGTAATATTACAAGGAGTGGAAACAGAGTAGTTTGTCCATTGATGGAAAAGTGCAGCATTCACACATAATAGTGCTGCCAGGATTTGAGGGATGCCAAGGAAACCTGTGTGGACGTGTTACCAGTAAAAGTGGCTGCCTGACTGGTGCTTAAAAATAGAAAAGAGGGTGTTGAGTACATAGAAACTGATGTTGAAGAATTTCTGACCTCTTTATTTTAAAAAAGTGTCATCTCCCTCTGCCTGATTCTGAGTGTTCTCACCCCCACCAGTGCTCAAAGATTTGAAACAAAATATAACTCCCTGGAAAAGAGGTTACAGATAGTCTCTACTTGGATAATGTTTCTCCTTTGAGTCTGAATGCATGCTTCCCACTGGTGACTACTCTTAGCTATACTGAAGATTGGTATCACTACACACAAATATGAACCACACAGATCATGTGGGCTCCTCATCTGGGAGGGAGGGAGGAAGGGAAATGAAACCACTGGTTTTGTTTCACTTTAAAATCTATGCTCAGATGAGTATGAATGGGCAGTGAATGCATCTTTCCTGTCCCCGGTATGCTGCCAGAGGGATACCCAGCTCCAAGGGTCCCATTCAACTTGCTTTGTGCTTGAGTTAAGCCCCACTATAACTTCTGGATGACTTCTTTGCCTCTCCCTGTCCCAAAAGCCTGTGTTATGTATGTGCACTAAGAGTTAGACTCTGAGACTAAGCCCACATTCACCTCTAGGCAAAACACATATATACTAAGATTAGGTAGCATTAAAAAAAAAAAGTTTTTTCACTTGCCACATGGTAAGATTAATTTATCACGGCAGCTCCATCCCCTTGGGCCTTTCTACTTACTAAAGGTCCTAGTTCTTGGACTTAGCTCTTATTAAAAATAGATTTGGTTTTCATCCTGCATGTAATCTGTCTCCCATGGCGATTAGAATAATGAAAGCATACGGTGGTGAAAGTCTCATTGCAGTCACCAAAGGCTGAAAACTCCTGTGTCTTTCTGATGAAAGGCTCAAGTAATGCCAACTGAAGATTGTGTTTTCATCTGTTACAGTTGGACCACTGTGGGAGCTGCACAGTTTATGGCGTGGGTGAGTTGTGTAGTCAACACTTTCTGATGTGAAAGTCTGCTACCGCATAAGGTTGGGCCACTAGTGAATTTTGCAACACTGAGGTTAGATACTGATGTTCCCTTTACACTGCAGAGAAAGAAGGGGAATCCACAGAAGCCGGCATAGTGAGGAGGAACCCACTTGAGGTAGTTCATGGAAAGGAGAGGTAAGACTTAACTCTTTCCCAGAAGCTTAATGGACTTACGGGTGCTATCTTAGCCCCAAGTTTTCTCCTGGAAGGAGACATTCATCCCTTTTCCCAGACACCAGCAAAGCTTTTCAAAACCAGCTGGTGGTACTGCAGCCTGTTTCTGTAATAACTCCGTGAGAGCCTGATGACTGGGGTACTTGTCATGCGTACTAATTGGTATACTTCCCTTTTCCATCTCAGAGGAGACTGCACTTCTGTGTGCACAAGTATGCAATGGGCAAACTGTTAGTGCTGTTGCAATAAATCCTGTGTGCATGCACACTCATTTAATCTATCTATCTGATTCAATATTACACACATTTTGTAGCATTCACTGGTTATCTTTGGAATCAAAAATGCTATGCAACATATGATTTATCATTTCTCTGCCCTCCTTTTCATATGTTGCAGTAAGTCAGTGTACATAATGGCTTTAGGCTATGATAATTCAGGCAGAAGAATGTTGATTTAGATATATCATTAATTATGACACTGACGTGACGAAGACCCGTCTTCACACTATAAGAATACTTCCTGAAAGTGATGGTGCTACAGTGTAATTTACCATCCCCCCTCTTTGTTTTTCAATTTGAATTAAAGATCTATTTTAATCTGTCTCTGTGAAATCAAATGATACACTGCTTTTTCTCTAGAAAACAAACCATTATACCTCTATGTGCCAATTTTTCATTTCAACACATTATGTAATAGTTCAAATGAGAGCACAAAACAAATAACACAAAAACAGCTGGTGGGAAACTTTACTCAACATTAGGCACTTTCAAGCCTGAACAGTGTAATGTGCATGGCTTAATGCATCATATGTCTTTACTAATTTAAGTCTTATTGTGCAAAAAGAGCTGTGTAGGGACACCGGTGGACAAATTCTGTTATGGAGTCATGCTGAAGTTAAAGGTCTGCCTACATATGCTGCATAATGGAGCCAGAGTTATTTTTACTTCCCATTTTGTGTTGTTTAAAAAGTAATGCTAAAAACATAGAGGTGGAAAACTGGTTTATATTCACAAAATGTCTGTGCAAATAGGAGCATTGGAGAAGAGTATTATTCTCTTGGGTAGCATTCTGAATTTAGATACTAGCATCAGCTTTTGAGTTTTTGGACTTTCAGAGTTTGAATGGACAAGTATCAAGAGATTTGGAGTTGTAATTAGATTTTTTTTCTGTATTGTGCCCTTTTTGAGCCCATTTAAGTCTCTGATAATGCTGCCTTTATGATACTTTCGCAATTTCAAGATTACTGAATAGGGAGTTGCTGACAATTTTGGCAAAGCTACCTTGAAATATTGTTTAAACGGTCAAGAAAAACCCTTGATGTTGATTCCTGATTATGTTCATTTCATGTAGCATTTAACAGAATTCCAGCAGAACTAGATTTAAACATAAATATAATAATGTGTAAACTATGGCTTAGAAAGGAACAGATGTATTTTATTCAGAAGGTGAAGCCTTGAATGTAATTATATATAATAAATGTAATTAAAAGTACTAGTCAGGTATAACTTATAAAATTATATGTATTTACTTGGGATGAGACAGGCCATTTCAGGAAAATCAAGTCATCTGGGTCATTTACTTTCTCCAAATGCCTGCAAGTTAATTATTGACATATTTCAAATTACATCAGTAACCATCACTTCCATGAGAAATTCTATCTCTGTTTAACCTTTACAGTATCGTCCATACTTTTGTCTGGCCATGGAGCCAGCTGAGTCCCTGCCCTCATCTGCAACAGGTCCTGGACATGGGACATGGGACAGATCTGCAGAGGTATTGTGGTTGTAATCATTGATTCCCCTGGTTGCTACCAGTTTCTGTGGACAGTTGTCTTGCAGAAATGCACCGCATGGCATACTGGATGCTTTTTGAAGCTTCATGCTGTTTTTCAGCTAAATTCTTAGCTACTCTTCATATGCTGGAAAGGCATGAGAGTGCACTGGGCACCTCTGTTCTGCACCTGATGTATTTTCTCAGACTGTAACCTCCCTGAGAGAGAGACTGTCTTTTTCTGTGTCTTTATTCATCCCCTAGGGCAGTAAAACCCCCACAACTCAGCTGGGGTCTGTAGGCACAAGTACACAAGTAAATAAAAAACTGTCATGTACAAATGCTGAACACCAAATAATCACATTCTCAGGGTACAGATCCATTTAGTTGAGTGAATATTAATGATTAAATCTCATTTATAATTTATCTGTTTACTGCCATTTTGTTTTTATTTATCTATTATATAAATATCTATTAAAAATATCTTTCTTTTTAAACCGAAGACAGTTTGGGGTCAGTTCAAACATAATAAAACTGTGTTACATGGTCCTTATAACCAAGAGGTAAAGGTAAGGAGTAAAGTTCTGGCTTCCAAAAATAACTTTTTGTTACAACACAACAGTGAAAAACCATTTCAAAGTGCTGATGGACCACTCCTCCTCTTCTGGTTGTTCTAGTCTTTAGCAGGCTGTCCATTATCGGAATAATAGATAAGACTGTTGCTTCCAGATGTAGAGCAGCTGCTGCAGAGTGATCTCTGAGCCCTGTTCCCCCATTCATCCAAGCACAGGGAGACCCACCAGCAATGGGGCAGAGCACAGAGCCAGCTTGGGAGAGCCAGGGTTATTTGCCAGGCTCCGAGCTCTGCGGCCAGCCCGTGCTGCCCCAGCCTGCGTGGCCAGCTCTGCACCCGCTGGGTGCTTTGCCTGAATCCAAGACATCCTTCTCTTCCCATCCCTGATGATGGAGAACTGACTTATTTGGTACTGATTGGACTGATTTATTTTGTTCCCAGAAAGTTGTTCTATAGCATTTGAGAAGGCTTGGCAAAATTTATGGCTTTTATACGATATGTGGGAGAGATTAACCTGCTTTGCACATAATGAGAACAAAGTAATTTCTGAGGCATGATTTTGGTGTGTTTTGTTTTCCTTTTTTTTTTTTAATCCACTGAGAGGTGTTGGTTTATTTACTGGAACTCTACTTTCTGTAATCAGAAGGAATTTATTCTACTAAAGAAAAACTACTTTCTTCAACCTCCAAACCTGTATCTTTTTAGCAAGGCGATGTAACAATTTTTAGTGTTTTCTGTTCCTGAACGTGAAACTCCTTGTTTTAAAGACCACATGTGCTATGCCTTTCCCCCTGTTCTTCACATGATTTTCAAATGAGCTTAGCTGCCCTGGGAAATAGGTCAAGACTGTACTCGATGCTGTGCCACTGCTCAGGTGTTAGTCTTTGCAGGGAGAAGGAAAGCTGATCCACAGGGCTAGCCTGGTTTAAATAGGAGGTGAAGGACATGGGCCTTATTATTATTAGCTGCAACCCCAGTGTCAGAGTATTTCTGTGTGTGTCTCAGGCAGAGAAGCCTTAGGGACAAGGCAACCTCCAGACAAAGCATGGGCCAAGGTTTCTCTTTTGTCATTTAAGTCATCAATAAATGGGTCAGTCATCCTGCATAGCTAGACCTCCTGGTATACTGTAGATCTTCTCCTGTGAGCCTTTAAGGTAAAAACTCAGTTTGTGACAATTAATTTTTTTAGTGAAGTTTCTATGGAATGTTTTGAGAAGTTAAAATTTTGTTTTCCCGCTTTTCCTTCCCATTCCTTATTTAAGAAACTGAACATAGCAGATTTGTATACAACTTTGTTCCTGCTTGGTCTGAAATGCTTTAATATTTCTACAAGTGGTAAAGCTGTATTATTTTTCCTTTTGAGGCATTCTAACACACCCAAAGTTTCTGTAAAAGAAAGTGAACAGATTTGTTGAAATAAAATGAAAATAATTTAAATTGTCATTGGAATCACATTTATTGGTAATGAGGGGAAAACAAAAATCTTAAAAATCTTTGAAATGTTTCAGTTTCAAAATAATGAAGCCATTTCTCTCCTTTTGGATAGACAGAATTTTTTTTTTTTTTTTACTTCTATGGTTGCAATTTTGTTATTCTGCTTTAAGGAAAGGCTGGGGTGGTGCTGGAGAGCAGGCCCTATAGGGCCAGGAGCTGCCTTGCAGGCGGTGCAGGGTAAGGATGGAGCCAGAGTCCCAGGTGTGGTGGGGAGGAAGCCAACCCTCCTTCCCTAGAAAGGCCTCCTGGAGCCATGGCAAGTCTTGCTTAGATCCCAGCAGTCACTGGAGCTGGATGAAACACAGCTGAGAGGTGAGGACAGTCTGTGAGGGAGTGTGAGACAGGTGCTTGTCATTTTGTGATTGCTCAGTAGTTGCTTTTCCTGATGATGAAGTAATTACCAGGGCTCCCACCCTGAGGAACCTGATTTTTATGTTTGTTTGTTTGATTTTAAACCTCTTGATCTTATTGGGAAGCTCCTTATAAAGCAGGTCAAGACAGATACTTTGCAACACTGCTGATCAATTTGTGGTCCTCCCACACTGCTGTAAAAAGTGTATAGAAGTAAGTTTGGGTTTTTTACATTTGTTGCAGCTGTAAATAAGAAGTCCATCTTTTGTTTCAAAAACAGCTAAAATTTCAAAATCCTAGTTTGCTGGGAGTACTTTACAGGTGAAAAAATGCTGATGAATGCCACTGAGTACTGCCTTACAAACCAGCATGAGGTAAGAGTCAAGGATTAAATCCATGCTTGGGACAAACTATTGCTTTTTCTGTCTCACATCGTGATGATTTTGTGGCTTGAGCAAAAGAAGAACAGTATGTGTGGCTTTTTACTTTAATTGACTTAATAACAAATACTCTATGTGAACTGGAGAAAGTTCTTCCAGGTTTTCTGCAGTTTCTGTAAGTCTAGAGAGTGCATAAGGAATACTTCAAAGACTGAGTGTGAATTTGATGATGTTATTTTAACTTCAGATCATTGTTTTAGCAGAGTTCTGTGGGTTCATAGAATAAGAAGAAAATTGGCTCAGGGAAGTAAAAGAAAATAGGAGAGAAAGTAAGAAAGGAAAAACAAAATCACAGATGGATGATACTATAAATGGATGAAACTGTAAATAATGAAGAACACAATTGCCAGCTATTTACAGACTTAGATCAGTTAAAATCAATAGAAGACAATGACACTTCAATACAGGCAAATATAGAACAAGGAAGGCTTTTTACAGAAACATGCACTTGGCAGTGCTTGTTTGGGAAATGGTAGGAAAAAAATTATAGAAGGGATAAATATACTAGGACAGATACAGAGCTGGTGTAGGTGGGCAAGGTACAGCTTTTCCTTTTATTCAGCTTCCGTGCCAAGTAAACACACTTCAAAAACAACATGTTCAGACACAGCTACCTGCTGCAAGCCACCAAGTGCCTATTAAAGGAAGGAAGAATTAAGAAATAACACTGGGTAGAAAAAAAAAGCAGTTGAAATTATTTGAACTAGAACTTTTGTTTCTGCTTGGATCTTCTGATGGAGAAGGTCTGCCCTGCTGTGAGAACTGTTGTTTACACTTGTCTAAATCTGGCCAGATCTCAGCCTTAGATTCTAGGTCCCTGGGTTTAGTGGGGAAAAAAAGCTGAAAATCTGGTTTACTGAGCTTGATGTGGATTTTGGCAAGGGGAAATACCCTGATAGTGCAGGCTATCCGAGATGCATGGCAGAGGCAAGAACAAAGTGTCACCTGTAACACCTCTCACACATGACAGTCCCAATGCCCTGGCCTTCCTTAGAAAGTTATGACATGCTAGGGGTAACAAGAGTTTTAATGTGTCTTCTCAGTTTTGCATCTTGCTCTCTTCCTGCTTAAAAAGCATGATAAAAACCTTCATCTGCCCCTCCCTTTACTCCGGTGCCTAGCAATAAGGGCTGATAAATGCTGCCATTCTCACGGAATAACGCTTTATACTCCCTCTACACAAGTGAGAAAGATCGCACAAGATCATGGCTGCTGGAGGGAAGGTCAATATCTGAAAGGATGATAAAAGGGAGAAATGAAAGAGCAACAAGTAATGCATTTAGGAGAAAGAAATAATAAATTATGAGTGCATACTGTTTCTAGAACAACTTTCTGCTGTTGCAGCAGCTGAGCTCAGCAGGAGAGGAGCTGCTTTCCATCTCCAAGTCCAAACCCGCAGAGCAGGGAGACTCTTTCCCCCTCCTGCCCGTCAGCACAGTACAATAGGACACAGATAACCCCTGCATTTTTCTGGGCCACATTTTTAGGAGATGACTGAGTGATTCTTGTGTCTTCATTTTAAAGGTATATTTCACCCTGTGTTTATATTTATGGACAGGAATATCAGTGGTCTCGTCTATATTTCATCTGCCATAATGATTTAGTGGAGTTCTGGCAATGAATGGTCCTTTGTTGTTGTCCGGTTATCTCTGCTTTGTAGTCAGCTCCAGCTATTTCATGACTGGAATGACTGGATCTGGGGAAATGGAGCCCATGAGCTGTGCAGGGCTCTGCTCCCTTGGACTCTACTTCTTGAAGGAAAGAGAGAGCTCAGCCATTCACTGGAGACTTTTTATTATTATTATTATTATTATTATGGCTCTCAGAAGCCTTCAAACATTAAAGATGTGTTACTGTCAATATACTAAGATAATTTTGAAAAACTTCAACTCTGCAATAGAGTCAGACTATTTGTTACCATTGGTTGAATAGCACTGTTGAGTTCAATTCCTCAAGCACTGCTGAGTATCTTCTAAACTGCCACTGAAATTACTTCCTGCAAAAGTATGAAACAACTTCTGTCATTGCCTTGTGGATTTGAGAGGCAAATCTATATAGAAAATATCAGTTGTAAATTGTCATAAGTATGTGTCGGGCTTCCTTCTTACAGGATATCAGTGCATCTGGCCAAATGGGTATGTCATGTCTTCATAATACCAAGTTCAAAGGACTGAGCATTGTAAGGAATCCCCATGGTATATGCTTGAGTATTTGTGGATACCAACATGTATCAAGGGTGTGTGGCAAGTGAGTACCTCTAAAGAGAAACCCATGTTTGTACAGATAAAAGCATATAGGGGGCGAGCACCTGGAACAGAACTAACAAGGATCAGTTAGATCACAGAAACTCCCTTAAGAAACCTAAAGGACCAGAGAAGGAATTTGGATCCAGTGATCTGTCCTTGCAGTTTCCTTGGTGATTTCCCCTGAAGCACTGGCTTCACGGTGCCCCTATGCCAGAAATAATATATCGGGATGTAAGAGGACTTGTCTCCTGACAGTCCTCAGGACAAGCTCTTTGAGAGAAGAGGGGGACAAACCATCTTGTAACCAACAGCCCAAGCAAACAGTAACAGATGGCTTAGAAAAACCAAGCAAAAGAGTGATACCAGGCCCAGAGGCTCTCTAGTCCATCAGCTAAGTCTAGGAGCTGAAAATGCATCACAGAATTGGTTAAGTGAGAGTAGTCTGCTATCAACAAATAGTAGAAAGAAAACTTGTTTCAGCTGACTGCAATTTCTGCCAGTCTTCCTTGTCCATTAGCAGCATAAATAGTGTGCAGACTGATAGGAGCCATCATAAACCATATATTCTCTCCCAGTGGGAGGTTTAATAAATATTGGTAGCTCCTAAAAATGGCTATAATGTTTATTGATTTAAGCCTCTGAGATTCTAGTAAGGAATAATCTGTGGGTTTCATAATGTAAATCATATGGATGTCTATATAGAGTTTTAAAACACAAAGTCACTGCTGTAAATCTAGATGCATTATTTGTATGCGTATCTATTTGAGGTAGAGATTGATGCCTGTAGTTAGGATTGTGTGGTTTTTGTGTAGTTCTTTTGTGGGTTGAAACTTCTGTTCACTTTTATGTTTAATTTCTTCCCAGTTTGTTTATAAACCACCACCTGCATTTAAAAAAATTAAGGAGTCCAGGTTTGAAATTTAAGGTTATCTCTATAACATGACCTTTAACTACTCAAAGTGGTAGTGTTGGTGGTTGTTTTTTTGGTTTGAGTTTTAGAAGTGTGATTTTTGTCAGGTTTAAACTCTTCTCTGGGGACTAAGATCCCTGTGGAAAGCTGGGAAAAACTCCCAGATTCTGTAGCCAAACTGGTATTTGGATAGTATAACTGAGTAACACACAGAGCCAATGGTGGAACTAAAAGAAATGGTGAATAGCGATGAACTGATTGAAGTACTTCCTGCTGTAAAAACAGCAATCACTCAGTTAAAGACTGTATCATAAAGAATAGTGCAAGAAGCCTGGATTAAGGTTACATTGGCAACCATGGGTTTACCAATCTCTCCTTTGGGGGACTGAGTCTCAATACGTTTCAGTCTCAATATTCTTTGCACATAGTGTTTGAATAAATTAATATCTGTGTAGTTATAAATTCACCTGTAGTTTATATGTAAATCTAAGGCAAGATTAATTTATAGTAGAAATATAAACATTATTACAATAAAATTGTTGGGGTTTTTTAGTATTTAAAAGGCTGACACTTGAAAAATCAAGTAGTTACAGTTCCCATAGCTGCCAGGGAAAATTCAGTTCCAGTCTGAACAAATGAGCTATACTACTGTGTCATCCGATGCGGCGACACACGCTGGGTAGCTGATGAGAGGAGTGGTGGAGAGCTCAGCCCTCTTAGCTCTTCGCTCTCATGCCTCAGCAAATCCATACAAGGTAATCTTAGGCCTTTCCTGTTGTTCATATGACCTGCTTTTATCTTCAGCTACATCCAGGCAGCCCTCACTAAAATCCATTATAGCTCTGCAGGTCTGTCTGAGAGCAGACTATATGGGTTAAGAGCCCTAATTAGTCACCCAAGGTTGCATTCTGTTTGTTACTGTACAAAAATGAAATTGATGGGAGGCATATGTAGCCTCAAAATAGGAATAACATCAGTTTTTTAGAATGAAGTAATGGTAATCCTGAAAGAGGGGAAAATAGAAGATACAACAGATTGCACAACCCCCCCTAAATTACCAGAATGGGAGAAATCCCCCAAGAGCTGCGTCTGTGTGTGTGACAGCTCTTACCCAAGGGGTGGTGGGGTCTGTCCCCACCAGAACTTTATAAACCTCTTTCAAATCCTTCTGTGCTTTTCTGTCTTACCAGTGTCATGTGGTGGCAAACAGCAATGCTCTTCACCTCTGCTGAACCATGTGTACCTCTGCTGAACCACAAACCTCCTACAAACTTGTGACAATGTGGTAAGTTTCTATACTTTTGGAGTTTTTTCTTTCTTTTCCTCATGAATGTTTAAATGATTTACAGAGTCCTTGTGCATCCATGCCCCTGTGCCGTAGCCCTAGGCAGGGATTTGGCTGTCTCTCCGAACCTCAGAAAAGGGCAAATGGCAACTCAGGCTGACTGAGAAGGGGGGACATGTAGGAGAGTGTTAAAGGTAACAAGTCAATGGCCATTTTTCCTCTTCTCATAACAACTAAATACTCTGGCTGGGTGAGAGTGATGCTAAAGTGGATTAAATGTCTATTTGAAGTAGAAATAGTTTGAGTTTTACTACTTCTAGACTCCATTTGGATCTTCTTCACCCCTTCTTCTCAATTGTGTGACTCGCACAAATGTTCATTAAGCTTTGCTATAACTCTCTCCTCAGGACGCTCATCCTTTCAAACAGAGAATTCTGGCCCTATTCTTAGTTACAGACAATCAAGTGCCTGGGAGTAGTTAGTGCTTAGACAAAATTAAATTAGTTTGACTTCCTGAGTTGATAAAACCCTTTATGCACTGTGTTTTAAAATGTTTAACCAGCACAACAAACTTGTTGCATCTTAACACTGCAATGATTGCAAAGATTGCACAGAATGTCTTGACAAATGAAACAGTAAATAGCAGAAACACTGTTGAATCTTAATCACCAGTAACTAATTGAAGTGTGTGTCTGATTATAGAACAATTGAATAATCGCACCTCTTAGCCTTACCAAGAAGTTGCCATCTGGGGTAGGAATAGTGATGTGCTGGCAAGACCACATGGTCTTCACATGCAGAAAGGACCTGCTTTTCATCGATAGCATGAATGCACTGCTAATTAGAGAAGAATGAACAAGGCATAATTCAAGGAGGAATTTCCAAATCTAGATTAGGTTTAAGAGATTCATTAAGATCATTTCAGGGCCAGGGTTTGGAATCATATTTGTTAATGCTGAAAACATGTGAGTACTTTTTAATGACTTGATAGTCTGAAAAGAACATAGGCCCTTAAAACAAGATACAAATGGACTTTAGGTGCCTAATTAAAAATTATTACAAGAAAACTCTTGACTCTTATCGTCTTCCTCATGCTGGAAGCTCCCCAAATTCATGATGTTCACATTCCTACACGCCCCCCCCCATTTCTGCCTAAACTCCAAAGCTCAAAAATCTAGAAATGGTGCCTGAAAAGGTAGTGAGTGCCTCTCTGCAAGACAAATGCTAATACTCCCAAAGCACAATAAAGTGGATGCCTGCAGAGACAGGGGTATTGATCACAAAATACAACCCTGTCTTAACTCCATTTCCTCCTGTCTCATAGGGGAGGAGGGGAAAGAAAGCCCCACCAAAAATCCCAAACCCAACCAACCAACCAAAAAAACACCATAGGAGAAAGAAGAGATGGATTTACTTGGTAAATTGATATTAATACCTAGTTCTACAAGTTTCCTACTGAGTGAAGATATTTTGGTGGATTGTCTTCCTGGTGGATTGTCAATCTCATTGGGTCCTCTTTCCACCAGAAGTTTTCTCCAGGCAGAAAACAGAGGACTTGGTCCATTTATCTGGTACCTCCAGAAATTTGGAGCACAAGGGCAAATAGCTGCTTACACACATGGCCTTTGCGAGTGGTTTGTGCTCTGCATGGTCTGGATTTACTGTCATTGTGTAGATACGGTATACTGTGTAGAGTTGCCCTATTAATACAGATGGTTATGTCTCAGAAATCTTGAACAGAAACACATAACTCCCTCCACTAACTCTAGATTTTGGGTTCTACTCTAGAAGGCAAGAAGTTGAAAGCAAAGATTTCGATGCCTGATAAGCATATCTCTCTCTCTTCTATGTTTTTCTTTTTTTCCTTTTTTTTCTAAACTTTATTAAATGACATTCAAACCCTTTGAGATTTTAGATACAATCAAAGAGCCAGATATTTTCCCAGGTTCTTTCTGCAATGTGCTCAAACGCATTGTCCTTAAAATCTTGAAGATTCAGACAAGAGTATGAATCGCACAGGTTCTGAAAGAGATTGGATTTCTCAAAATGGAGACTTGTGATCCAGCTAAACTAATGTTCTTCAGATACATATATCTTATCTTTTTACAGCTTTTTAGAAAAAAATTAAATAGCACCTTTTTAAGTCTCCAAAACTGGCAGTTATCTAATAACTTCCTTCTGAGAAAGTTTAACTGGTTTTATAATGTAGTTTGATGCAAGTCACTCTCACAGAGTTAACTGGAATTAACTCCTTATTTCCCCCCCCCCCCCCCCCCCCCCCGATATCAGGAACCAGTCTGTACCTTCAAAAAATAAGGGTTGATATCCCTTATGAATCTTCCATTTTTTTTTAAGAATTGTTAATAATTCTTTACTTATTCCAGCACCTATCCATTCTTTGATTCTAGAACTCCATAGGTTATGTGATTCCTTTGGAAATTAACTCCATGTGTTGGTTTTCAGTTATTGACAAATAATGTAGGTAATGTTCTAAATTTGATATGTACCAATTTTGTACAACATTAATTAACAGCAGTGTAAGTATTTAACATAAGAAATCTAAGCCTCGGTGCCTTATTCTGTTATTCTTTAATGCAAATGCTATTGCTATTTAATGCAAGTGTACTTTTCCTAAACAGAATTGCAATGGTCAAACCTCATAAGCTCCAGAACACATTTACTGAGTCTCACCCTTACCCTTCTGGCCCTGGAATAGAAAGTAGACAAAGGAACAACCAAGGATAAAATACCAGAAGTGGAAGGTGATCACAGCTAAGAAATGAGAAGCAAAATGCTGGCAAAAACTAAGGGTTTTCTTTTTATTCACTTTTTGTTTTACAGAAGCTAATAGAATACAGATCCCTATCCAGATCTACTGGCAAATGGATTGACTTACAGAATTGATGCAGTACAAATGATCTGTACAGACCCTATAAAAGGAACCTCCAATTTGTTTAAAATTGTCAGTCTTATTCATACATTTTGACACTGAGGTCTGATAGTGTAACGTATGACAGGCTAAGGATAATACTGAGTAATACTCCTAGAAAAAAATTGTCGTTTAGTTTGTTGTGTCAGAGAGAAGATCGAGATGGGGAAATTATAATAAAATAAAAATTTAAAATAAATTTCTCTTTCCTTTTGCCGTATTTCACTCAATAATGGAACAGCTTTGAAACTCAAGATGCTTTTAACCCATTGTCAAAGCTAATAGTAACATTATTTATCAGCAGTATTTACTCAGCTGCTGTAAAGCTAGGGTCTATATAGCCTGTTAACACTGGGACACGAATTGATCTCTTTCTGTCTCCATTGTGTTCTTGAGCATACATCAAAAGAGGCTGCACAGGAAAGTAGTCTCAGATATTTTCCATCTTTGTGTTCTGAAAAGTGAGTGGCACTAATTTAATGGACTGGGAAGAGTTCTTGAGTCAGAAATATGGATGGAAAGCTTCATCAGAGATTAACCAGGTATATTTTTGGTTTCTGATGTTTCAAGTGGGGTTTCAAGGATGTTGGGGAACCCCCCCCACCTTTCAATCAGAAAGCTTAAAAATGATGGGGTTTGTTCCACTCCTTTTGAAGGAGAGAAAAAAATATTCTTAAGTGTGTGTGTATTTAACTGCATATGGGCATGCACACTCACATAGGTTTTATTCAAAGAACATTCATGAGAATGCAAAGCTGATCTCTGGAAACATCCTGTGCCATTTTGATCTGACCTCTAATTCCATGGGTTTCCTACATCAGCCAGGCCACAGGCAGGACTGTGCCTGCAAAGGCAGCTGCTAGATGGTATTTTGTGTTCTCCCCCACGGTCCACCCTGTGCCAGCATTCTTTATGAATTCAAACCCTGCTCTGATGATTGGGTTATTCAGTACTTTTTAAATACTAGCTCCAAATCCCAGCTCCTTTCTTCTGGCTAACGTTTCATCCATGTGTTGTCTTCATCCAGTCTCACTCCTTGCCCAGATGTGCTTTTCAACCTTTTTTTCTGTCTTTGCTGACTCCTCAGTTAAATTCCCCTGGGGAACCTCCTGCAGCCCCAGGGACTCCGGTCCTTTCTCTGGTACAATTTTTTTGCCCCAATAACTCACAGTTCTTCCTTTGCACAGTAGTGTCTTATCAGATAGATCTCTTCTCATGCCTCCTGCTTTTTGCATTCTTGGTCTTTTTCTCCCTTTTTCCCAGGGCTAGCCCCAGTCTGTGTGCTGCACATCAATCCCTGCTTCCTTTTTAATGGATTCTAATCCCATTTCCCTCTAGTCTCATCTTCTTTCCCCTTTCTCTTGTCTTTTCTATATTTGAATATGGCAATGGCTCACTGAGATCCATGGAGACACAGGGCACATGCTCTTAAATTCCTACATCTGGCCTTAGTGTTGCAGGAGACATCTTTCTTGAGCAACTTCTACTGAAACGTAAGAAATCTCTACTGAATAGGAGCAGAATTTATCAAGCCCTTTCCTTATGAAATTTCAAGTCGTTGTTCAAAATCTTGGAAGCACTAACACGTTTCTGAGACAAGTACATCAAGTTGGGGGATGGTGATTTCATTTTTTAAACATGGACAAAAGAGTGTACCTCACTTTTTGAGGCAGTCGAATTGTTATGATATTTCTGCAGAATACCTAGGATGGAAAATTCCAGTCCAGACTACAAAAAAGTTTTCAAAGTTATGAGCAACTAAAAAATTAAAAACAGGGTCTTAAAATAGGAACTGTTAAGCAATCTTACTAATAGCTGGTATTACCAGCCCCACCTATATAAAATATAAGCATTGCTGTTCTAATAGCCTAAATGCACTAAATACCACTAATGTAATCTTAGTAATTGCTACCAGAAAGATGTGGCTGCTGTTTTCTTGACTTTATTGATCTGCCAAAATTATAAAGTGGCAGTACTTTATGTAAGCTTTATTTAAAAGCGTAACTGGAGAGTGATGACAGAACAGTTTTACATATTAATGTGGTGCATATAGCTAGAACTCTGTTCAATATGCCAAGGAAGGAACAAGCCACTAAAAATGCTATTTATTTGCTACAATTAAAGAAAAGGTTGAGGATTTGGGTAGGATTTTGTTTTGGTTTTAACTTTTAAATGGTGTCCCTAAAGGAAGAAATCTATGTATCAGGGCCCAGAAGCATGAACAAAGTACTTTACTGACTGATACACAGTAAATTTTGAACACATTCAGATTAGTCTATGGTGCAGCAGAAGTGGGCCAAGAACTAAGATTACCTTTCATTTTCTTAGTGCTACAAGCATGCACTTGAACATCATCTGACCTTTAATAATTTGCTACCCTTTGTCTAAGCTTTGGTTAGCACCAAGACTCAGACTGAAGTGTTAAAACCCTCAGACATAAGGCCACAAGAGAAACGTATTTGCTAGTGCAATTACCAGTTCAGTTGATCCTATTGTGTAGGTGAATTTCTTTGCAATAAAATTAATAACCTTGACAAGGTATATTTTCATACTGCACCTCAGAGTTCATCTATATATGAGAGTTTCCTTTCCCCCCATTTAGTGCAGAAGCCTCCTAGATGCTATTATTATACAAACATTGAAAAAAAAAATAACAGGTCACTGTTCTGTTGAAGTTCACCACTTTGTGCCATTTATTTGTTGCTTTTGGTTTGTAGAGGATGTTGTTCATGACAGAGCTGCTGTTTCATAGTAGTTGTATTTTTGCTTTCCTTTGCTTTGTAAATGATATGTATTCTCTGAGCTTTTAAAAAACGACTACTGAGTAGAGAAAGCTGTAAGACTTGAACCTGTGAGATATCATAGACAATCTTAAACACAATGTTCTGTTCCTTGCTATCTAAATAAAAATGTAGAATATGCAAAAAAAAGAGAATTTCATTGATGAGGAATCTTGATATAGGGCGAAAAATTCTGGAGAGATTGGGGAGCCTACTGAAAGTGTCAATATGTTAAGCAACACCTTACTTCATCAGTACTTAAGGTCATGCTTATGCCCGTTTTCATTCTTTTGCAGTGAAAAATGTGGCTCAGAGACTTGCAAGTTATTGGAGGCCCAAAGAAAGAAAACCATATCAATTAGTGCAGTGGACACTTAATTAGGTATGGAGGGCAGTAAAGCTCCATTTACACTTGCACTATTTGTTGACACCAATGCTTGGGCTAACAAGTGCAGAGTTGAGCTGTGTGCATTTTTGTTCAGAGCAGAAACGTGCCAAGATGTCTTCTAGATATTGCCCATGAGCGTTAGACTCCTGGCTCATGTGTAATGAGCCTATAAAGAGGGTGTTAATGACAATGATTCAAAGCACCACTGCTTTTTTTTCCCATTCCAGTTATCTGTGCGGCTCCTATTGACTCTAGTAATCCTGCCTTAGTTCTCCTGCTAGCACAACATTAATGAAGAATTTGCATTTCAGAACAAAATCGGTATAATTCCTTGTGATTTAATTAAGGCATTTTCGTGTGAAATCAGCTCCTGTTAACGTCCTAATCAGTTGTCTTGTGGGTCATCTGGTCAAAATGGCATGTGCAGATTCAACAAAAACAGGCTGTTCAGGCAATTAAACTGTCATGGGATAAGAGGGAAGGTCCTTTTGTGGGTTAATTCCCAGTTAAAATCTAGAAGATAGAGGACGGGAATAAAAGGCCAGGTTTTGCCTAAAAGAGAGATTAAGTATGTGATTCCATTGAAATTTGTGTTGCATGTTCAATGTTTTCATACATTCCTTTTATAATATGAAAAAAATAGGCAAAAGTCTAATAGGAGAGTCTAACACTTACTGTAAAGAATTGTGGAAAGTTCCCATAATTGGATGATAAGCTGGCGGGTGGAGATCAATTTTGATAAATGCAAAATAATACACTTGGAAAATAACATTTATAAATGCATATAAATGATGGGCTCTAACCTAACATTACAGAAAAGATTTTGGTGTCAATGTGGATATTTCTCAGTAAACATTAGATCATTGCTCACAGCAGGAAAAAAAAAGACAAATTGAATGCTAAGAATTATTAGGAAAGGGATTGATAACAAAATAGAAAAGCACCATTATGCAACAGAATAAATCTATGGTGCTCCCACATCTTGATAACTACAAATGATTCTGATCATCTTATCTGAAAAAGCTGCAATAGAGCTGGATTAAAAAAAAAAATGACAAGGTTGATAAAAGATGTGGAATGAAGCCTGTGTAAGGAGAGGCTAAATAAGCATTTCAGCTTTGAAAAGAGATGATTGAAGGAGGACAGTGATGTATAAAACTGTGAATGTCCTAGAGAAGATGAAGGCGGGGGGGGCGGGGAATGTTCACTTTTTCTTACGACAGAAACAGAATAAAAATGTCCAGCAGCAACTTTACAACAAAATACAGTACTTGTCATGCGACACAGAATTAAATTAAAATACCCTTTGACAGGAGGTTGTGATAGCCAAAAGTGCAAGCGGGTCCAAAAAGAATTTGGACAAATTCACGAAGGATAAATCTGTTAGTGGCTGTTAAAATTATGGTTTAGATGCGGTCCTTGTGTTCAATGTACTGAAACACTAATTGACTATTTTTACACTGCTTCTTGGACATCTGCTACTGGCCAGTAGAAGCAATTAAATTCTGAGCTAGATGGACCTTAAGTCTGACACGGCTTGATCACTGTCATGAAGCTTACAGTCTTCCTCCGGGGATGGCAAATCTCGGGGGACACACTTCTTTGAAGACAGTTTGTAAAGACTTTGTGCGTTGCTTTACTTTTGCTGTCCTTTGATAACTAGAGAGATAAAACAATATGCAAATCATTAGTTAATAAATAATTACTGCATATAATAACATAGGACAGAGTGAGAACAAAACCCATTTTGAGATGTTTCCACTGCAGCTGAATGCAGATCTATTTAATCAGTTTTTCATTCTAACAAGTGCAGATACACACAGTCCTCCGCTTTCAGTATTTGCTCTTAAAGAGAAAAGTACTGTGTCTGCATGGGAAACAATCACTCTTTTAGGTACAACTGCTGTCTTTAGTTTGTTTATTTGGCCGGCATGACAGTCAAGAATCCTTAGGAAGCTGTTTCATGGTAGCACTCTACCAGCACTATGTTCTTGTTTCTGTCTGCAGTGAGGAGAAATAGTTATTTACTTTTATTGTGTTCCTGTACTATAATGATAAGTCCAGTATTTTCCCCAAAGAACTCCCCATCCACTGTGTGACAGGTATTTGAAAGTGCACCTAGCCATTGAGCAGGTGTTGGAAAGACTTCAGCAGCTGTAAATTTTGAGGGAAGGAAGAGGAAACATTTGCACTAAGGAGTCCCTTGTGCTTTTCAAGAACAGAAATATTTTCAGACTTTATATTCCTATAATCCATGATGTCTGGAACATATTTCAGCAGGAGTAGAGACAGTGCTATTATAAATGTTAACGGTATATTGGGCTTTTTGGCCCTCCTAGCTCCATACTCCAGTTGGAGTTAAGATACTTAATGTATGATCTTCTCCGTTTGCTTGTAGTTTTTACTCAGTTGGAGAAAGTAATCCATGACTAATAAGACACTGAATTTCAACCTGGTAATTTATTTAAATAGGTTTGTAATTCATTGGTGTGAGCATTTCCGTGACAAAATGTTGGTCAGGAAACATTTATGGAAAAACTCGTTAGGCCTGTAGGAAGAGGTGTTATGAAGGATTTAAACATGTAAGACATATACTGTAGCAGGCTTCACACAGTATGTGGGGAGAATCAGGATACAACAGTACAGTCTGGCCCAGAGAGAGCTCCCCTGCTAAGCTTGGTTTAGGAGAGAGCACTACTCTGTGTCTGAGCTATTGCTATATTGCTGTTGACAGATTATATTAACTCAAGCATAGTCCACAACAGCTGCCTTGCATCTAGCTTGGCAGTTAGTAAGGACAGGGGATTTCAGATAACCTTCTGCCTGTATGAAGGTATAGCCCATACCTAGAACTGAAGCCTCAAAATCCTCGCCATGGGAGGTAGCGAGTAGTCAGTGCTAGCCAGTATAAAGCTTTGGGCATACGTAAATGTCTCGAATCCTGTCCTGCTCTCCAGCTGAGGTATACCTTGCTCGGGACTAGAGTGAAGGATCCTACGAATATGATCTTTATCCATATTTCTGAAAAGAGCCCCTTACAACTTCCCACCCAGGGTACAAGGTGGGAGTAGGAGCAGTAGCAGCTTCTCTCAGTTGTTGAAGACCCCAAATGGGCATGGGCACTCCTAGTCCATGCAGGAGTGTGTGGCCGAGCTCAGCAGAGCATTAACGTTCGTGAGCTGCACTCATGATGCCAAAGGGTAGATCAAGTTTGTTAGGATGCTTAAATGAGTCTAAACAGCTTAATTGAAAAGCAAAAATGCAGCAAATCTGATGCATCTGAATGCAATCTGAATGTTATGTACAGCAGCCATGGGGATCCCACCTCTGGGGTTTGCAGATGAATATGCTCTATGTGGCAGTTCAAAAGGGGTGGAAAGAAGTTCTCATAGATTCAGGAAATCCATGGCTGGATCTTCCTAAGACACTTTTCAGATGAAGAGGTGCCAATAACCTCAAGTATAAAATTAGAAGATTTTAATTCCTAGGCATTTAGAAAATGAATGCTTTATCAACAAAGCTTAAAATGTGGTTAACTTAGTAGAAGAGAAGCCTTTGGGATATCCATATTAAACACATTAACCCCCTTAATGAAGATCTCTGTCTAAACTATTAAATGTAGCAACCCTTCCATCTGGGAAGCCCTGGCCTCTGTCAGTTCATATTGAAAGAATACTCCTTGTATTTCCACAGCCCTTTTAATTGCAGGATCTTAATGAGCTTTTACAAACTGCATCTATGCTCTAGGAGGCAACTACTTTGCTATAGATAACTGTAGAGAATAATATGATAGCTACTTTATGTAGTCCCTGTTGACCTGAATGGAGATTACTGCAGAGCATCTTAGATCAGGATTCTACAGCTATTTGTCTATGACTTGACCACTGGGACCAAGGTGCCCCTCAGTTAGCGTAAGCCACTGTTGTTGCATCTACTGAACTTGCAATTCTAGAGCTCAGGACAAGATTCAGAGAGCTTAGGGTCTGTGTAACTTGGGGATTGGGCAAGGTTTAGGCTCCTAAGTTACATGGAGCACTGTAACTGAGCCCCAAAATCACCACTTTGACGCTTAAAGTTTAAGTGCCTGTGCGTGTGTACAAACTTACAAATGAGAGAGAGAGCAGCTAGGCCCTCTTGCAAATAGGGATGAAACAGACACTTCTAAGCACCAGAAGCATCAACCAAATTCCCTGTGTGTGCCTGTGCCTACTGGTGTCTTCAGTAGTAAGTATGGGAGAGTGGAAGAGAATTTGCTTCTACCTTCTTTACCATAGCCCAGTGGTCAGAGCATGTGCTCAGAAAGCAGGAAGCCTGCTTTAAGTTGCCCTGACCTCTAGGCAATAAGAATGGGGGAACCTGCATGTGGAAAAACAGTCAAAGTGCACCAGGGAGGAGAGAGAGAGGGAGTGAGATAAAGCGTACACACGCATGGCCTTACAGCCTATTGCTTAAAGCATTCTTAATTCATAGGCAGGAATGTCTCTCTTCCAAAGTCATCAACTGTTTTTTATCTGATGAATGTTTACTGCATGTGGTGGTGCAGCCCCCCCGGGCCACGTTGCAATGTCAGGACCAGCCAACATTGTGTTCTTGTGCAGTGAGTTGGGACAATCTGGTACTTTCTTATCCTGGCTATGGTACAGTGAGTTAGGGTGATTAGGCACTCCCTAACCATACCTGATACTCCTGTTGCCTGAAACTGTACCTGAAACTCCTGCTGCTTGGATCATGGCCCGCCTTGGAGGGTGCCAGAATTACCTGACAAGAATTATGGCCAGAGTGGAAATACACTGACCAAAGTCAATCATCCCATGATCCTATAAGTAGTGATCCTAAGTGAGAACCTTTGAGCTCTCTGAGATCACAGCAGGCTGTGACCCAGTATCTCCCCCTGAGTTAGGATGCCTCTCAGAGTAGATGTCGTGAGGATTTCCGGGATCGTCTGCTGATAGATGCCAACGAAGAAGGAGGGGTCAAAGATCATCTGCTGACAAAGGAGAATAATGAGTAATTCACTACAATTAGATTTCGCAAGGTTTTTAGAAATCATTTGGTACCAACAATTTACCACAACTGGCCAAGAGAGAAAAATCTTGATTATAGGTTGACCTCTATATCTGTGTGTGTGTTTGTGTGTGTGTGTGCAATTTGATTTAGGAAACTTTGAGGTGCTGACAGCAAACTTTACGAAATCACTCTGATAATTGGCTGCTGATTAAGTATTGTTAAAAACCATATAATCTAATCTTGTGATTTACCGTAAGAGTGTTAATAAATCTTAAACTGCTGCTACCTCAAAGTCATATAGGATCCATAATCACTCATTCCCCAACAAATTGGCACAGTAATTCAACAGGAGATTTTCCTTACCCTTTATATCCCTACCATTAGGCATAAACTGTTGTCCGAGTCTGGGACTAAGTTTGGATCCAGCTGCACCTAGACTCCTCTCTGAGATCGAGTTTAGAAAGTAAGGGTGTCCATTCTGAACCTCGTGACTCAATGGGAGGTTTTCCTTACCCTTGTATTAATTCCATTAGACATAAACCATTGACTTAAGTCTAGGACTAAGATTGGATCTAGCTGCACCTAAGCTCCATCAGGAGTTTAGAAAGCAAGGGGGTCCACTCTGAACCTCGTGACTCAACGGGAGGGTCTTCCTTACACTTTTGCATCTCCTACCTCTGTGTAAATCATTCTAAACCAATTCTAACTCGATTTTCCTTTGTATGTTTCTTCCATGTAGTAAGTAATAGAGTGAACCTTGCCATCGAACTCTGTTAAGTTGCACTTTTACAAATTCACATTAAAAATCACTTTTGCTAATACCTTTGGTGATTCTTTAAGTAATCTAAACCACTCCTTTCACAACACTGCAAAATACATGTAAAATGTAATGTTTCCCAAGGACTGCAGATGTTCCTTGAATCAGAAACAAGCACTTATCAATGCAGGATGCAGCCCATCTGAAAGGCAGAAGAGGGAAAACAGGAATCTGCTGCCTTGGAACCAAAGCACAAACAAATCTGCAGGATTCATTGCACTGGAAACCGAACCTTAAGAAAACGAATGTAATTTACGTATTCCAGGCTAGAAGTTAGCTAATGGAAGACCTGTGAAGAAAGAGAGGAAAAGTAAATTGTTCTCTGTAAATCATAAGAGATCTGTAGACTTCAGCGAGGGTTGGTAGTAGACTTTCTGGCTAGCTCTAATCAATGCCAGATGCACATATTGTAGCTTTAAAGGATTTGGGATAAACTGGGAAAAATGAGCATGTAATAACTAGGTTTATGACCCACACTGTACATGACTTCAGATGTGTTTAGAAAGGATTTGGAGCAGACAGAGAAGTACAGTCTAATGCATAGTCTGGTGCCAGCTCCACCCAGGCTGGAAATGTATCTGTCATTCCTGTGTATTGTAGCCAGTAATTTGCACCAAGTAGTCTGCTAGAATCACTGCAATGCAGTGAGATGGTTTCCAAGCTGAGCTGTGGCAGGCTTATTTTGACTGGCTGCATCGCTAGGCGGATGTCAGTTTTTGTGACACCTCTCAGGTAGATGCATTTTCATTATTCTGTCCTTTGAAAGATATGTGCCAGTAATTTTGAACATGCAAACTGTGTATTTGTGTCCCTGCTAACATGGAAATGCACTCAGCCCTAAGGACTCCCTGGGTCAGATTGCCAGGGCTTTTCATTTGACCATAGGTTTACACATTTTCTTTCATGTGTGCAACAAATTCTTGGAAAGCCGCTTCCGGGACCAGAGGTTTCTGGATAGGTTGCGTGTGCAGTGAGCGCTGAAGAACACTCTTCTAATGATCCTTGGGCTCTCCTATACCAGCATGCAAACTGTCATTATCATTGTGATCAGAATAATATTAGAGAATGGCTTAAAGTGTCTAAGCCAACGATTCCGACTTGCAGTTGGTAAAAGGAGAGAAACATAATTAGTTGCGAATGTTGGTATGCAAAAAAACATAGTCTGTGTCACCAAACCAATAACTTCTTTAGAATATTTAACTGTCGATTCCAGGATGCTCCAGTATTTGTTGGCTGGTTTGTTGGTTGATTTGAGGACTACTGTTCCCACTTGCAGTCTATTATTTATCTGCTGATAAATCAAAATAAACTGAATTGCACTCATTGTAATACATTAAGACCAAGTGGGAGCCATTTGCATTTGTTCTTAGGTGGTAGAATGTGCATTCAAGGAAAAGTCAGCTTCCAGTGAAATCAAAGGTATCATCAGTAAGGTCTATGCATAGGACAGTTTCAGTGGCAAAGATTTTCTTATTTTCCCCAGATACAAAGAGTTAACCAAAGATGCCTCTTTAGCTATACGTGTATTCATACAAACACAGTAAAAGCTGTGCTCTGAGATAACTTGTGGACTTTCTAAATGTCTAACTCTAGGGTTAACTTTGAAGAAATAGTGGATAGGGTTACCTTTCTACCTGCAGAATGACTGCTACGTTATTCTTGCAGTCTTGGCATCTGCTACATACAAAACAGTCTATACAGATGAGAATGATTCAGTTTTCCACAACAATTCTGGGGATGAACTGGGCAGCCTGGTGACACGAGGCAGTGTACCTGTCTCCTTGCGATGCTGTTTCCCTGTATGCAGCTTTTGGTTATGCTAGTTTCCCATATATTGCTTCCAACATAGTTCCACTTCTGAGGAGCACAAGTAAAGCAAGAACAAATGCTAGAGCTGTTTTCTGAAGGTAGGTGTTTGTATCTCGGGGCGTTTGCCCAGGGCTTCCCTCAGCTAGTGAGCAGCCAGCATATTGTGCACATTACAGAGAGGGATCCCACCTGAGGGGCCTGACGTTGTCCTAAATTCTGCAGTGCACAAAACTGGACTAGTAGGGGCTTGATCCTTAGTACACAGAGGGAAGCAGTCCCAGGACACCCTGTGGAAATGAGAAGCTGATCCACCAGCTCCAAACCTTTCTGTTTACCCTGCTCACTCTGAAGGACTGAGATAATCTATGCCAATATTTTCAGCAAGGATATTTCTTAGAAGACATGGCAGTGACTGGGCTCAGTTTGAGTGGGGATTCATGGATTTCTTAATGGTTAGTTCAGAGGTAATCAAGAGTGAAATCAGAGTGCCTTTCTGAAGAAGCGATAGAAAGGACAATGAGCGAAAAGGCAAAACCCAAGGGCTGCAGGAAAGAGGTCCCTCACAGAAAATATAAGAACAGGACAAGTAACAAGGCATGAGAGCAGGTATCAGGGGAGAAGTGCTCAGCCACACCATGGAGTTCAGTGTCAACCCTGCTCTGGGCATAAATTACTAGGTGTGTAAAAGTGTAAATAACCAGCTGGTAATTTGCTTCAGTAAATCTGTAAAAATAAAGTGGAAAAAGCATCTAACTTTAGAGATCAGAGTAGGGACATCTTGAATTAGTTTTTCCCTCCTTGGGGCAATGCACAGAAAACGAACTTCTGCCAGGAGTAAGTTAAGGCTTCCTTTAAAGCAGAGACCTGCCTGTCTCATTGTGATGAAATTCTGCCTTCAGTCTCTCCCTACCCCTATCAAACTTATGTAAAGAAGAAATCCTTTTCTGGGAAAACTGGGACTGATTCTGGCCTAAAATGTGAAATTTCTGACTCCTGTTTTACACACAGTAAATAGCATCAATTATATGTAATATTTACTGATGATTGTTATAAATTACTGCAGCTAAGAGCTGCAGATCTGATTACAAATGAAGTTTTGGAAAGAGTGGACTGTCATGCAATGTGCATTAAATTTATAACATGGCTGCTCAGTTCAATAAGGTACAGATTATGAATTAAAAGTCAATAATGGGATTATAAGCATTCAGTTACAGGGTTATTTTTCTAATTATCTGCAATCTGTCATCCAGAAAGTCTATGATAATTCATCTGAGCATAACAGCAATGTATCTGCTGCTCAGCACAGAAAGCAAGCTGACCCTCCCCCTTCATTTTAATGTGTTATGACTTATATGTTCCTGTCTCCTTTCCACTGACTGAAGGGGGGAAAAAAAAAAATCTCTTGAGATATATAGACCTGGTTTTACCTTTGGTATGAAAATAGCTCTCTCGGAGATACTGTACCTGAAAATAGGCTGAAATAGACTGTCCCTATTGTTTAGTTCAACTCCTCAGCCAAGGGGAAGGGAAATGAGATCTGCATTATGTTCCCAGTTCTTCTACTGACTCTATTTCTGTCTGACTCTTATTCTGTCTCTATGCATCTATAAAATGGGCACACTACTAACTGAAAGGAACTGAGCAATTTTAATTATGGCTTTGAGAAACACTATGATATTCAGTACTTCTGCTTAGTTTATCGTGTGGAGTGACCATCTCTGGGGATCAAAGAAGAAGAAAAAGGTAAGGACTGGAGATGGAAAAAAGGATGGTGGTCATCTTACCTCCAGAGACATATTTTGGAGGTCTCAAGGGGTGAAGGCAAACAGCTGATAAAAACCATTTGTCAAAATAAACTTGCAGATAAAGCAGAAATGCCAGAGAGAGGATGAGAAGGGAAAGTTGAGTGTCAGGAATAATTTTTGTCACTGCATGTTGCGGCCTTAGATGTTAGACACGGGCCAATTGCTAACCTCTTGGTTGGTAGTGGAAGAACCCAACTATTTTCCCAAGCTTTTTCTTAGGAAACAGACTGAGTAATGGTGACTGGGTTCAAAAGGTGGGATTCTTTTCTGAGAAGGGTTAGGGTCAGGGTTCTGGGAAGGTTTTTTATTGTGACCATTGGATTAGCTGGAATTCTATGTGTAATTTTAAATGATCTGTATGTTTTCCCTAGATCTTTGGAGAGGCACATTTTAAAATCTAAAGAAATAAATAGAAAAATAATAGAATATATGTTAAGTTTTTCAACTGGAGGTTTTTGAAAAGCTACTTAACCTATTTTGGTCTGGAAACAGTGATTAAAGGTTAAACTCTCTTGTAATATTACTCCTGAGTTTGGTTGGATATTTTTAAGATACTCATTCTCATGGCATCTGTGTTATATCTGTCTTGTTGTGCCTATGTGGCTTGTGGCCGAAATTTTGGGGTGATAGTTAATTTCTCATGGGCATTCCTATTTGTTATGCCACTATTGGCTATTTACCAACAGCTATTTGTCCACTTCGAAAGATGTCATTTTGATCCCATTGATCCACTCCTTTGTGTTTCAGTTTGTCCCCTGTGTCACCTCTGTGATATGGGCACATCTATCAGTTTTGTGTCATGTGGAACTCATGACGTTGCTTCCTCATAGATAAGATTTTCCATGTTAAACTCCTGAATATGATATCTAGGTACTCAGATACCAAGGCTGTGTTCACAGCATCAGGACTCAAACAGAACAAAGTAAATCTGTTTTTGACGACAGTTACAAATGCTTATGAATTTTGTCTTTGATTTATATTCCCCGCTGCTTCTCAGGGACTTTCAGGTGCTGTCAGTGATGTATTTTGCCCAATTAAGCACACATTTTATCTGATATGAGTTCTGCCTAATTAACTTATGACAGTGTTTCTGCCATGCTTCAGAACTGCTGCTGCAAACGCAAGCAGGCATCACGCCGAGATTCACAAAACAAGGTTTTAGCCAGAACACTGAGTAAGAGCATCCTTAGTTGTGTGTCTAAGGTACCCTCGCTTAAGGTACCGTGACATTGTGAATCTGCCTCTGGGAGAGAGTCATTTGGTGAGGGTTGCCTCTGAGGACTTTGGGACAGCTCTGAATTGTTCATGTGGCTGCGACAGGGGGAAGTTAGGTGCTGTTCATCGCTGTCCGTGCTGCACATGTCTGTGTTTAAGCCTGTAACTGGTGAAGGAGAGCCGCAAACCCTGCATAAGCTTTTCCTGAATAAGCTGGCTCAGAAAGCTTTTGTGGGCTGTTGGGTTTTTTTTGTGTGTGTGTTTGGTTGTTTGTCAGGTTTTTTTTGAAGACTAATGCACATTTTCCCTTGTCTAAGTCTGTCACATTACAAAATTTCAAGGGCAAACAATTGTATGTGCTTTCCTTCTATTTCTCTGTTTGCTTTTGACAAACCAGAGTAATGTTTGTCACCTCAGTACTATATTTTTCTCTTCTCTAAAGATTACTCTGTTTTCTAGAGACTCAGTGAAGACTAGCATGGCAACATTTGAGAGAGATGAAAGGTAGGAAGTAGCATAACATCATCTGCCAACTAAGTAAAATCCACAACAAAATCACAAATAGGCCCATTATGAAAGTTTGCTTAAAAAAAAAGGTCAGATTTTTTAAAACATGGTCTTTTTTTTGCACCTGTAACTTACTGGCACAGCTGATGTCATTTAGGCTCCGATTCAGCAAAGCACTTAACCATGCTACTTAGTCCTGTTGACTTTAATGGGAAGTAATTACATGTTCCAACAAAGCACATACAGAAGTGCTTGGCTGAATCAAGGTTTTAGACGACATAATGAGAACCTGATTGGGAGGGAGCGGGAGAAGCTGAATTAATGCCGTGCTCAAAATCAAGCCCATACTCTCCAAAAATATACAGTAGGAACTCATTTGTGGCAGCACTCTCCCTATGTTGTGGCACATGTTGATCTCATTGCTATACAAAAATCAAGAAAATAAAATTCTAATGACTGTATCCATGCTATCCCACATGGAGTCCACAAACAGATTGTCACACACTGTAACCATTGCATAGTGATCTAACTCCAAATAATACTGGTTCTTTCTTCCTTTAGCATTTTTCCTCCTTTTCAATATTCCATCCCTCTTGCTTTACTTTTTCATTTTCAAGTGAGGATGGTATTCCTATCTTGTACTTGAACGAACTGCCATTTTGATTATGTTTGTCAGTGCTGTTGTTGATGTGAGCTATATTAAAATAGCAATTTGAAGTAACACTGGCACCAGACAGTCACCACTCATTAACATCATCTCCAGTAAAATCTTACAACAGAGCTGTAAGACTACCTGCTCTATAGTCCTCAAGTTGCAGTACGGTACAGGCTGTCCACATAGTGCCACTGCAGCTTCCAGTCACTCCTGTTACATTACACTGAGTCCGATTTCATCTTTATTACTGAGCATGGAGCAAATCCTGCTCACTTTATATCCCTGCTGACTTTAATGGTCCTACTCGCATAACAGATTTGGCTCAAGGGATGTATGGGTAATGGTAATGCCTTTCTTTAAATTCTCATGGAAAGATGCTGCTCAAGATGTGGTGGCTGAATTTGCACAGCATTTTTTCTTTTTTTTTTAATGCAACAGAATCTATTGCTGATAAACCAACAAGGAAAAATGATTTCTTTCTTTGGTGTGTGTCTGTGTGTGTAGATGATGCAGCATACTGTGAGCTAATATCCAAGCTGACTAATTCTTCCATAGTGGATTTAAACAGGCTATGGGGGTTAATGGGATTACTAGGGTCTTGATTTCTGAGAAACACCACCAAAATTCAACGGAAGAGTTCAGTCCAATCCCCATCCATCCCTTTATTGGCGAGGACCTGAGTAGCAAGATAAGTAGGGGTTGCTGCCTGCACTTCTGTGGCTTTGGAATTACAAAATATTATTGAGGGGGTCACTCTTCATCAGTGATCTTTTCTGTTAGACCATCCTGCTGAGATAGCCACGGTCTTCCTACAAGCCCTGCAAAAAAGTTTGGGCTGCCTAAAGAGAAAACCAGGTCACAGCCTGGTCCCTGCCTTCCCAGCACTTCAGCACAGAAACAATTTGTGTCAACCCCCTGGCCAGCATCCAGCAAGAACAGACCTGCCCATCACTGGTGGCTGCTGGCCCCGGCCCTGCTGTCCCCCTGGGGGGAGTCGTGCGGGGGCTGCTCCCACTGGCACTGCTGCCGGTGCACAGATGACGGGTACAGCACGGGAGCGGGAGGTGTTTGAAGCTGTCGCACTTTCCTGCAAGGTGTGTTAGTTCCGATGGAGCTTGGCCCAGTAAAGGGACCTGCTTGTGCAGTGAGGCACCCCCCGCCCTGCTGGCTGCTCCCAGGGTGAGTGACAGAGTCTGGCCCTTTCTCTGCCTCTCCTGTCAATCTATTGCCCTTCTAATGCTCTGCATGTTCTTTTGTAGTCCTCTACAATATCTTTTGAAGCCTTCCAGTACTATTTTGTGGCGGGAGTTACGGACCCGCTTGCCATTGTTCATTTAGAAGAAAGCTTAAGGAGAGTCCTGGTAGGTCTGATAGCTCACAATATTTTTTCCGAAAGTTTGAGTGGGGGGACCCACCAGAAATCCCTTTTCTGTCAGTGCAGCAAGGACATCTTCATCTTGCTGTGACCAGGATGGTTACAGCACTGTGCTCATTTTTTTCAGAGGAAAAGTCCTTCTGGCTCAGCCTGAGCAGGGCACAGTGTCCTCACCTACTGAGTGCTGGGGTGGAGCTCGACAGGTGCCTTCCTTGAGGAAAAAGTGTAGGAGAGTAAGGCTGAAATTGCGGGATTCATTGATTTAATTGGTGGAATGGAAAAAACCCAAAACCTTCCACTTCTTTTTTTTTTTTTTAAAGGATAAAACACCTTGGGAGAACGTAATAACTAATTTCAAAATTATGGTGTTAACAGTTCTCCACTGGTTTCCAGGAAATCTGGGGTTTGGCTGCCTTGCTTACACAAAGCCTCCAGGGCTGAGCTGTGTCCTACTCTGCTCAGCCAGGCTGGAATTTGCAGGAAGCTGTGGGCAACTGCCTGAAGACAGGGAGAATCTCAGCAGAGATAAAGCGACAAAGAGATGTAAGAGAGAAAAATAAATCCCAGTGACATTGAAAGAATGACTCTATCAGCATATTCAGACAATCATGTAAGGCCATCTGTGCTGGGCTATACGTCCTTAGGCAATGCGAGCATGATGGGGAAACACAGGGAATGGGCACAGGGTGTCTGTGCCCTTCTGCAGTCATGGTCTGTTTGTTTTTATTCTCTCTTCAACCTAAAGTTACTGAGTTCTTGTACCACTGCCAACAAGACAGTGAACTAACAGCTATGCAAGTTTTTTACTTCATTCTTGCAGAAAATATTTTCTTTAATGAAGGGTCCTGTGTGCAGCTTCTGCATGATGCTCAAGATAATGCAGACGCTGCTGGTTTGCTAAATGGGCAACGGCATGTGTTTCTCCATTTCTTCCCTAACAGCTATGGCTGTGCGTACACTAAGAGCACTGAGGGCTTACTATAAACATAAGCTTCTAGAAACATGTTAGCCAAAGATGGTGACTCTTAATCATATTTTTAAAGCTGTTAAACTCAGTATATCCTAGATATTAAGTGACACTTGAAAATAAATGAAGTGACATGTTAGCAAGCATATGTAAAACATCATTCTTTTCCTGATTTCATCAGTCATGTTTACAACATTACTGTTGCTTTTTTATAATTGGTGCAAAGCTTGAATCCTAATCTTGATGGGTGTTTGCTATGGTGTGTGAGAGCTTTGGGTTTTCCCTTTCTATCAGATACTATTGCCTCTCTGCTGCAACAGATCAAAATGAGAGGACAGGCAGCTGGTGCCCTTCCCTGACTGCTCTGGCTGACATTCCTGAAAGTTGAATTAGGGACAGTGTTATTTACTGTATCTTTTGCTCCACTGAGAGAATAAATTCCAGTGTCCCTACCATGTGTGTTGTCTTCACACATTGGAAAAAGAGGCTGTGTTCCTTCTGAGGCAGATTCTTTACCATTGATGGGAAATTAATCGTAGCAAGTAAAATATTGCTTATTAACTAAAATGATCAAAGACCGAATGTTGTTTACTCCCATACTTCTAGTCTGCTGTGAGCCCCTGGATGGTCATAGGCAAGTAATTTCTTTTTACTTCAAGAAACCATTTTACAAGGGGAAAATGGTATCACACTCCACTGCAAAGTACTCTGCTACCTATTGATAAAAAGTACTATTTCATGATCAGTTTTTTTCCTTACAATTTTGTATTTGTAGAACCAATTAAGCTCCGTGACTTGAGGAGAAAATGAAAAGCAAGCTCTATCCTTGTACACCATTATTTTTCCAGTAATTTAGAACCAAAATCCTTTAATGCCAATTGGCAAAATCTGGCCCTTACTGTATTGTAGCCCTTACTGACATGCAAAATTCCCACTTAGTTAAATGAATTTTTGTGTAAGCGCTGAGCATGACAAGGTCTGATGTTTTTCAAAATGCTTATATAAGAACTGAGCCTGCTCCAGTGCCCATCAGCGGGAGCAGGAACACATCTACTAACAAGGCAAAAATAAACCACAGTTTAATGAGTTGCAAAAAGGCCTGGTCTCTATGCTCTCTTAAGTAGTCTATTTTAGAATGGCTGTTGGCATCGTCAGGAGGGTACAGCGCAGGAGACTTATATGGTTAAATTTTATAGTAGTCTAATAATGAAAAAAGCATGTGTAAGGCCTCTTGGCAAACAGCCCATAGTCGTGGCAGTATTCCTACAAGTAAAGCTGCAAGAGGGGGGAGAGAGAGAGAGATAATTAATGGGGACCTGCTTTATTTGCCAGGAGAGATTATTCTTATGCTGGGAGCAAAGGGTATGTGCTTGAGAAAAATGTAGAGAAAATAGAGTTGTTTTGTGGTGCCCTAAAATACAGTTTAATGAAAATGAGAAAATAATGGGAGGAAAGTCACTTCTATAGTCTCTGGCCAGCTGCCCAAATATGAGTAGAGATGCACTGGCCCTGGGCTGTGCTTCCAACACAACTCACAGAAAGCTAATTGTTCTTACACACATTTGCTCTATTTTCAGACACATGCTGTTTGAAACCATGTTTTCTCTTTTGCTCTTTGCTCCTTCCTTGCTCCCAGCGGGTGGAGAATTTCCACCTCAGAATGTTATTTCTTGAAATGTTTTCTCTTTGCAGGGCAGTATCTGTTGTTTTCCATTCTCACTGGGGTGATGGTAGGAGTCTGACGAAGCTTGCAGGTACCTGGAGTTATCTCTGATTTCCTAATCCTCAGGCAAACCTGTTTGGCAGAGCTTGCCTGAGCTGCAGAGATCCAGCTCTCAGCTGCGTCTCAAGCAACCAAATCAAGCCAAGCTTCATTTTATTTCTTCATAGCTTCAAAATGTTCGATTCCTCTATCCGGTGTATTAAACTCAGGAACCTCTGGTTGTCTGTGTGACCTCCTCTTCTGTTTTCTCACGCTTTCATTTCTCCCTCCTGGACATTTGCACAAAGGGAGAGGAATAGACCCTGAGATAAGGTAAATCAGTGGCATCAGTGGGACCATATTTATTTACTCCATTAGTAGATCAAGCCCATACATCCAGGTGAGGTTTTTGTCCAGGCTTTTTTTTTTTTCCCCCTGTAGTACCATAATTAAAATAACACCGTGCAAGTGAATGATGGAATAAATTAGTATATTTTGGGGATATAAAATAATAAAGAGAATACTCCATCTAAAGCAAAGTAGAGCTCAGAAAAAGGAGAGTGATTTCTGATCCAGAAATTCAGTTATGTTCCTTCAGATTTACACTGGGGTCCATGAGAGCAGAAGAGGATCCCCTGAACTTCACATGTACGTGTGTCTTCAGTTAGGCTTCATATTTCTGTCAGCTGAAATTTTCTTCTACCCTATCCTATACACTATGGGCAGAGCTCTGATGTCAATGCTATTTTGAATGATGGGTCAATACTAAACCTAGAGGAAATCAGTGAAATAATTCCCACTAACATGTATGCAGTGCAGAAATCAAGGGATCAGGGATGGAGAACAAAACCAGTGCTCCCTCAGACTGACAGTGTGCGTGTACCTGGTGGGCTATGATACACTTTGTGAGTCACTTTTTGGAATCTGGAAGGGATAGTATTAATAGATATTATTCATGTTAGATCTCTGCCCCCCCTCTCCCCCCACACTATGTATAGTCATTATCCAAGAATTTGCTCAGTGAAAGTGGTCTTCCTTATTTTTCTATGAACACCAGTTTCTGGAAAGCTATTTCAGATGATTACTGGGTTTTCCTCTTTCAGAATTTGATCTACCTCTGTCTTTTCCAAAGAATATGACTGTTGTCTGGAATCAAATTTATGTTATTAATTAAGACATTTCAGGACATTAAAGTTGGTAGCGCAAAGCTCTTAGGTTTTCTCAGCTACATGGTTAACCGTACTTTAATATCAAAGTTTTCAAGAGATTTATTACTGAGACTTTGAATTCACTTACTTTATAGCTTCTTTGCATGCATTGTTCAAGAGAAAAATTCTTCATCCTTTTGCTTTAGCAATAGAGAAAACCCTCCTAATGTTATTACCTGAGTGGTACTGCTTTAATTGTTATTGGTTCCAGGAGAAATAGCTGTGAAAATATTATGAAATACCATTGATAAATTTAATAAGTAAAATTTTGTTTGGTATTTTTCTTGCTGGGGCTTCTACTCAAATCTCTCTTCATTTTTTACAACATTCATAAAGAAAAGATGGATAATTTTGATGCAAATGCAAAAAAGGAAATAAAGTTGATCAAAAGTATAGCAAAGAATTGTCTCAAAAACATCCTCTTAGATATTTTTGGTTTGTGTGTGGTGAACTATGTTATGTTTCTAAAAAAGTGAGCTCTTGAAACGGCAGAGCCACAGAAGGCACATCTGTGTTAGCTCATACTTCTTCTCCTTGCTGCTTCTCCACATGGAACTTCCATGATGGGCAAAGTATTAAATACGATCTAAAATAGTCTTAAATGTACATAGTTAACTATTTTATACCATAAAAACAGAGATGTGGAAGACCTGTTCAGTCATCTAACCAATCCAACTACCATCACAGGGTTGTTTCCTTGAGATTTCAGAAGTTTCCTTGATTCTCCAGAAGGTTATCTGGCACCATTTCCTCTGGAATGTGGTCTCACTGCAAACTGTTGAGGTAGCAAGCTACTTCTTAGTGCAGATGAACAGTAGTAAATATCTGATTTTACAGAGTATGTGCTTACACATGTAGGGATTTTCTAATTTTAATTTCTCCTGACTGAGATATGTATGTTCCCATGTCTGTGAATCACTTCTCAGATGAAGCTTTCCTGTTTTTTCATGCGCACTTATTTGTAAGAGATTTGTGGTTAGTTCTCTGAAGGACCCAATAGACAGTTCTCTGGGTCCAGTCTGATCCCAAAAAAGGTATTCTAGGAAACAAGATCAGAAGGCTAATGGAAGACATCCAAGAATCATGTAACTGTGGGCTGAGAAAGCCTTATTTAAGGCAATTTATATGATATATATTAGGAACACAACTTGACCCAAAAGGGGCTTTATCAAGATATCTGGGACTTTGACTTTAAAAACAGTTACAGCAGACTTCAGCTTAACTGTGGATCCATTCTCACTTTATTCTATTTCTGTACATGTTAACAGAGATGTGGAAAGGTTGTTTGGTGTTGCCACTGTTTTGTTTAGGTTTTTTTCATGGTTTTCTGCTTTGTGCCATATCGACCTGCTGTTCAAAATTGTCAACTTAAGTTTTGATCTGATGTAGTTATGCCAAAGTGCAATCTGCACAAGACCAAATTTTCTTTTTATATCCTCTAGCTGGGTCATTATGCCTACTTGTTCTAGTTGTTTCTCTGAAGGCTTACAGTTACCCATACCTTATATTTTTGTTTGTGTATTCAAAATTATTGAAAAAGAATATATGGTCTAGAGAGATCTGGGTTAGATGCTTGTGCGAAGCCATTCAGTCTCTCTGTCACTCTTAACTATAAAATTGAATTATAATAGTTCCCTAACCTAAAAGTAAAACAAAATTCACAAGTACATGCGGTCTGTACCAGCACTAAAGGTAACAAAGGACATAAATGCTTCAATGGATAGATGCAAATTGAATGAGAACACTTACTTCTGACTTGTTTTATATTTGTTTAATTAAAAGTCCAATGGAACTTCAAAGCCTATGAGGCAGTAAGTGGCCCTCTTGCTGATTCTATTGTCAAAATCACTGGGATCCTTTCAGCCTGCCTGCTGAATAAACAGATATAGAGATTAAAATACCCTATCCTGAGAGCTATATTTTTTTTTTGAAGGTTCTGCCTCTTTACTGCACTCTGGCAACAGCTCTGTAGTTTGTCATAGCAATGAAGTATTACTGAACTGAGCACTGCACTTCATGTTATCCTCAGTAGAGATTCTCTAAGAAATAAGACTTAAGTGAGTTGCAGTAACTACAATAAATTGCTTTCTGCTTGTGCACACATCAATGAAAAAAATAGAAGCCTATTTCCGATGCTTTGATATTTGATAGTCATTGTACTGGACATTTTGGAGAGCTGATTCAATAAGGCATGTTAAGCAGTCACATCACAGCATATGAGTCATTTGAATTCCTACTGTACATCAGCTTGCTATCTTAGGTAAATGCTAGCCATATGTTTGGCAAACGTCATTAATTTTTTGAGATATTTGAATGACAAAGCAAATAATGAATTGTCTCTTTCTGACTTAGCCATTTACTCTTCTTTGGTATGTTCTCCAAATTTGGCTCATGTGTTTTGTGAGACGTTTTTGTTCTCGGTCATATGCTAACATTGTCATAGCTACTACTATTATTATTTGAACTGGAGGCCACAGCTGAGGTCATCATTGTACTTCGTGCTGTACTCATGACAGTAAATGTCAGCAAGTCTTTAGTTCATTGAAGGCAGAAGTTATACTAGAAAAGATGAGAGGAAATAGTGTATGTTTTACTGATAGAGCTGAAACTGAAGCAAACAGCGTAAAAAGATGCAGAAAGTCTGTATTTTCTGGGTCCCCTCACCTAATCAAAAAATGACCAGCCAGGAGGGGCCTTCACATTTAAGCAAATTTCATTAACCAGGTGTTTTGAATAGATGACACAGATCCTCAGTCCTTGCATTCTAGTGGATTTCCAGAGGAGGCTTGTCACAAAACAAGAAAAAACCCCTAATACTTCCCTGGTTGAGACATAGATTTTTGTGGCTCCGTGTTCCTTTTGTTTTGGTCAAAACTATGAAATGGAGAGCAGGTTCAAAAGTGAAAAGAAAAAAACAGATCAAACCTCATCTGTTTCTGTTCTTGGTTTTGAATTTGGCTGTTTGCGGGAAGAAATTAAAATCCAGTTGGAGCTCGAAACTGTTTCTACATTCAGTGCTGCACAGATACAGGATGCTGGTTTGAAATGAGGTCTAATTAAACCTTAACTGCTTTGCTGATACCTGTTTTTTGGTGCAATTCTATGACTTGTGATACATTTTTCCTCTGACACTTTTCTGTGGCTTTTTATTTTTTGTGTGTGTGTTTATGCTAGGTGTAGTTTTCAAGCAAGCAGTGGAAATAACAAAGTCATTTGTAATTGTGAAAGGATAAAGGATGCCACAACAGCTAACTCGGAGGGCCGAAGGCAGGCAAAAATAAATCTACCCTTCTGAAGAAAGAAAACTGTTTAGAAAGAGAACATACAAGGGAAATGGGTAAAAAATCTGAAAATGAGACTGCAAAACTCAAAGGCAAAGATATTTGCATGTGATGAAAGAAACTGCAAAAATAAATAAATTAATGAGGCCAGGCAGGAAGTATAAATTCTGGAAATGGAGCAGAATACTAGGGGCAAGTGAGCTGAACCAAAATTATGGTTGAATTGGTAGATGTCAGGAGAGGGAAGACACATTTTCTTAAGTACCAGGTACTTGAAAGAATGATAAGATTTTAAGGGTGAAAGTGAGTGTTTCCAGGCCATGTACTCATCATATACATTGGCTGAAATGAGGCAAGAAAAAAAAAGGTGTTTGTACATCTATATATAATAACATTATCTTGACAACCCTTTTCTGGACAATAATGCAGAGGATGAAGCTTGCCAGTTGGTTCTGATAAAGTATTCTAAAGCTGAATAAGGAAGACAATCATTATTAATTCCCTATTCTGGAAATACTACTTTCTTCCCTAGTGACTGGAAGTAGATAGGTATTATCTTTTATGTACTACCATAGCTGGGGAATAATGGTAGATAAGGGTTAAACATATGTTGCTAGATCTCTTTAGTTTCACTGACTTTTAAAAATTTATTTGTATATTTATTTTAGAGTGAAAACCTAGTCTTGAGAGTGGCAGTATCAGTATCCTACTATGTAAAATATTTGCAAGACAACATAAAAACAGGAGGTTGCTAAAGGTTTTCCAAGCTGCAGCACTAAGTCGTAACAACTAAAAGGGGAATGATTTAAGAACAAACTCACAGTAAGGGTTTCTTTTAATAGTGGGATGATAATAAGAGGTAGCACAAGTGCAACTGTTACTTAGACGTACTTCGGTATCAGGAGACTTTATAGGGAAGTATCCTGTGGCAATTCTATTCTGTCACAATCCTGATTCTGCCTGCGGTCTGATGGGAATAGGAGGGAATGAGAGAAGTGGTCCTTCTCACCTTCTGAATCCCTCTGAGTCTTCTTCCTGGAGAGACTTACATTTGTCACAGACCTCACCTGATACAGGACAAAACTCTTTTGACTTAGCCACTTAAAAGGAAGTCTTCAAATCAGTTCATACTCTCAATCAAGCTAATAGGTACAGTCTATAGTAGAATCAAACTTTCCCAACTAAATGAGAAGAAGACAGAAAGAGAAAATACTTTTATTGGCAAATGTATTTTGGGAGACACTTAGGTGTTGTCATGGTAAGAGTCACATCAATCCACATTAAATAGAGAAGGGAAGGGAACTTTTATCAAAGTAATAGGAGGAGGAACTTGTGTTCAGATGCAGTCAGCTCTGCATGATCCATGGGCAAAGTTTCCAGGTTAGAGACTGCAGAATGGATTATCCCTACCAAGATGCAGAGGTTCCCTCACCGGGGCTATACAGCCCCAATCAGGTCATCTTTGATCAAGTGTTTGCAGGAACAGCTCCTCTCCAGACCAATATAGGCATGTTCATATAAGGTCCTCTCTTGAGCTCTGAGCCCTCCTGCAGCCTAGACAGCACTGGAGGTCTCAAGCTGGCTCTGCAACAGCTCTCTTAGGTTTGGAAAATACAGCATTTGTTCAAACTTCTTCATTTTCAGGAATAGTTAGCTCCATCAGTTACATGACTGGTGAAGGTCACCAATTTCTCTAGAGACCATTGGGATCGACTCTTCCAGTTTACCTAGTACATAGATTCCCAGGGTGTAGTGCCTTGTCCCAAACAAGCTAACTCTGAAACCACAAGCCTTAAGGCTATGTTAGCAGCGATAACTGATCTAAAGGCAATGTGCTGAAACGTGGCTCTTCTGCTTTGGAGACTCATGCTGATGGCACAGTGGTGGTGCTCTGCTACTCTACCCTCATGTACTAACGTATTCAAAGGGAGTTTGTGTTATCCTTGGCACACAGTTGTAGAATCATAGAATAGTTTGAGTTGGAAGGGACCTTTAAAGGTCCATTTCTCAGTGTAGATATACCCCTCTGCCTAATGACAGAAAAGGCTAATTTCACGAGAATGCTAATTATGGATTTCTTTGCAATGAAATACATGCATTTGAGATTTCTTCCACACATTGTGTGCTTGCTTTCACCGTTATAAATTCCTGCACCTCTAGTGATTTAACTGATTATGGTTTTGTTTTCTGGATTTGCCCTAGGAAAATTGGTGTGGTTTAAATGCATCTATTTTGTTAATTGGGCTGATCAAATACATAAATATGTAGTGGAGAGAGCAGATACTTTAAAGACAGTTTATTTTAGGGAACTTCTTGACATTTTCATTATGGAGGAGGTGTATCCTGAAACTGTTACAGAATTAAACATGGGGGTAAATGTAGAGTAATTTTTTTCAGTGCAGTGGTATTCAGTCAGAGTAGTGGGGATCTGTTTCTCTTTTAAAGACTCCAGAATTCTCAAAAGTTGTATGAATTCAAAAGCAATCATTGTGCTGAGCAAAACATGTAGAACACAAGGGGAATTAGAGGATAATTGAAAATTTTTCTTTTCTGCTTACACGGTAACGTGTGTAACCTATACGAGAAAACGTTACAATAAAATTAAACAGCTTAAAACCTAAATCTAAACCCGTTGCTGTGGCCAAATGAACAATGACCCTGCACTGCACAGGAAGCGTAAACAGCATGTGCACAACATAAAAGGATATTTGATGCCATCTAGTGGCAGTTGCGAAAAGGCGACAGCAACTTTGAAAAACTCCCAGAATCCGTTCTTTGTAACTGCAAATGTACACCGTGCCTTTAATCCTTCGGCCCATCACTGGCATGGATGTGGAAATCTAAATACAGCAGTATTATTTAGGAAACTCCACAGGTTAGTTTCCTGTAGGCTCTGACTGAATATACGTGGTTTTTTCAGTACTTTTACCTTCTTGACAACTTTGCCCCAGGCCTGCCACAAACAGTAATACTTCTAAGGTCACAAGCCACCACCTCAACTAGGAAACCTGCCATATTTCTAGGTTTAGGATTTACATAAAATATCAGCAGGCAAAAGTGCCAAGCAATTTGAAGGTAGGGAATTACTTCTTTAAGCCTAACTGTGTTTGCTGAAGGATTAAATCTATTACATTTAAACAAATTAAACTCATTAGGTATTAAACATATACAATTACCCTATTCAGGATAAAATATTAATATAATAATCATAAAAGGTGGCATTTCCAATGAAATCTGTGTGCTATAAAGATATGAGCCTATTGACAATTTATGTTCATAAATCATGTAAGTTCCTTAGAAAAAAGATAACTTCCCATTTTATAGTTTCTGGCGCAAATTAAGCAGTAGGTTGTCCTGTAGCCAAGTGTGAAGGCACCATATGCAAACCACCAAACACTGCCAACTGACAAACCACACGTGTGTGTGTCTATGGCAGGGGGAGGGTGCTAAAGAATACAGTGAGAATCAGAATAAGAATTATTACACTTTATTATGTGCTATTTTAGGGTCTTTTGTATGGAAGTAACTTTCTAAGTGCTACAGCCCAGTTTCAAAAGAACATTACTCTGTTATTCCCTATGAAATGAGCCTAAAGAGCACCAGATACCGCATTGTTGAAGTGACTGGTGCTAATTCAAGCAACGACTTTCAAGAGTGACTGCAGCCTCTCTCCTGGCTGAAACATGCCAAATTCCAATTAGTTCTAGCCTGACCAGCTAGAAGTTAAAATTAAAAAAAAAAAAAACCATGAGTTTTTTTCACCACAGATTTCAGTTGTCATTTTTTAAAACCACAGTATCTGAGTATCTCCTAGAGTGAGAAGCAAATGAGGAAATCTTTTCTTACTGAGGTTGATGATCTTGGGTCTAACTTTCTGCTTTCCAGTTCTCTGTGTGAAAGTTTTAGCATGTAAAATGGCAGCAAATGAGCACCGAAGGAACATTTTGCTGAATGAACTTTTTACAGACAGTGTAATGTGAACTTTCTTTGCAGTAGGAAAGGCATGAAGCAGCTGATAATGAAGCCTCCAGCAGGGCATCTACAAATTATGGGATGCTTTCCCTAGGTATTGTGTGGAAGTCCCGAAAGAAAGGAAAAATAAATACCCTGGCAAGTTGTAAACCCAAGGAATTTCAGTGTCCAGAGTACAAGTGAAACTGTCAAAGGTACGTGATTGGTACAGTTTACTGAGTGCTTCTGGAACTTATTATCATTGCTTGCAGAAACATGCAAAGTACTTGTTCAAGTTCAGACTTTGTTCTCTTTGGCTGTGTATCAGGGGCACAGACATAATTAAACAGCTCCTGGTCACTTTTTCCGCAAGCATGTCTTCCATGGGATGGTTGGTCATAGGATGAGTAAACTCTTTGGTGAGGCTGCCCATTGCCACCTCCTTCTTCCTCTGCTGTGGTACCAGATGCAGCTATAATGTCTCCAAAGTGCAGGAGAACCTCTCACTGACAAACACATGCCTATGCTTTAGGTCACCTAGCAAGGATATATGCAAAAGCAGAGGAAAATCTGCCAGGGTGGGAGATCTGAATCTGTCTCCTGTGACAAGAGCAGACTACCTGTTACGTGACACCGATGTTTCTGGTTTGTTCAGCCCTTACGTGCCTGTGTGTCTTGAACGATCAGAAATAGCCCTGCCCTGAGAAATTCACAAGTCATAGAAGCAAAGTAGATACCAAACTCTGTTGCTTATTCATAGGTAGAGAAGGGAGTTAAAAAGAAGCGACTAGTTCAAAACAGCACAGGAAATCACTATCAAAACTGGGAACTGGAAACAAAACAGAAAATGGTTTTCAAATGAAGATCTGTAACCTTCCGAAGGTCATTACATGGTACGGTGGCCTCCAGTAGCAAGGACTTAATTTAATGACCAGGTTATCCCATCACTCTGTTATCCTAAAGTACAAAGATTTCATTACATGTGTCAGGAGCGGTCTGTTACTTCTGAATGGCAAACCTGACTGTCATCTCAAAGCCTCATAGAACAGTGCATTGTTTACTTTTGCTGCCCTATGTATTTTTAGGGAGAAACTACTTTATACTTTTTTGAGATAGCATAAATTCATGTTCTCATTGCATTACGAAGTCAGTTGATTTGAAGGGAGAATATGCTGCTGAAACTAAAAGGCCTTAAAAATCATCCAAGCAGCTCCTTGCTCTCTCTCTAGAAGCAGCTCGTATAATAACATCTTACTGCTCATTGTTTTAGTGCTTTCAGTGCTAGGGCTTTTTCCTATGGTACTAGAAATTCCCTGTGGTGCTCTTTTCTATTAATTGAAAGAGAAACTAAAGACAGCTCCATTCAGTGCCACTTACCTAGGATATGTCAGGCAATTTATTTGTTTTTTCAGGCAGACAGCCCTCTTCCCCTGGATACATATCAGGGGAAACAAAACCTTTTTCTCACATACTGCAGATTGCAGGTCAGGTCTGTAGTGACAACAAGTAAGAATAGTGGAAAAAGAAGTTTGAACACACACCAAAAAAAAAAAGGTGATACATGAGTGCAAAGGTAAATACTGCTGATTAACACGAAAAGTGACCTGAGGGTAACTTTTATTGACTCCAAGAGGGCAGCTAACCTGCCACACATTCCCTGGATCTGAACCTAAATCAGTAGAAAGGAACTTACTGATTTACTAGTTTTTGGGTGTGATTTGAGATTAATCATATCCCCCAAATTTGGTTGAATTACTAGGATCAGGTCAGCTATGGCTCATCTACATAGGTATGAGAACATAATGTGTTTTCTTCTTTTTCTGGTATAGATTTTTCCTGCTGATTTCTGAAAACCTAATTCCTTTGCCTTTTATCTATCAGGTATGAAACCTCTCTTTATCTTCCATTTTTATTCCTGCAGCTGAGTACTAACTCACTGAAATAAACCTTTTTCTGCCAACTTCCAGATGCATCCTAACCGTCAGACTTATTTTCTCCTATCCAAGCCTACTTTTATTGCAGGAAAATTGGAGTGGGCTTAACTGAACATATGTCTGTTAGATCTAGCTGAGATGCGAGCTCTAGTAAACCATGCTACTTAACCACCCAGAGAGTTTCTTGTGGTGTTGCCTGTGGCTGTGAGAAACACTGAAAAGATCTGAGTGCCCACAATGCAAAATACTTCTTTCTAAAACAGGAAACTGGAATACTTCCCAGCTTCCACATCTGCCTCTAATTTACACCTCTGAGTACTAGGGTGAGCAAGGAAAAAACAAGAAGGATTAATGGACTACTCCTCTCTGGGCAACTACTGTGGGAGATTACACCCCAGTTCCAGAAATCTGGCAGTGACTGGTTAGTTACAAGACAAGCAACTGAAGAGTACCTGCTTTTCGAGCTAGAGATTCCTTATGTCCACCCCTGATCCATCTGCAGGAGATACTACTTGTACAGAAAATGACCACGAAGCACATGCTTAGTACCTGCTTCTAAGCACCATGAGAAGCAAAAAATCCTGAGCTGAATCTCAAGATCCCATATTGAAACTTGAATAGAGGAGTAAGAGCTTATTCATCCCAAGCTTAATTCTCTTTTCATTTCAGTCCAGCTCTCAATAAATTGAGCACACATGTAACTCCAAGCAGGTTAGCATGACACTGAGACCAGTGTAAATGTTGGACAAAGTGACAGTATCAGGCTTGGCAACAAGATACAGGATGCAATTAAGCTCAGGTCTAATAGGAAACCAGCCTGACAGGAATTCTGTAACTAGTGTGACTTACAGGTGCCTTTTCAGTGCAGTGCACGGCTACAAGCTATAGTATGAGATGTTATAACACGAGCTGTCGTAAGACGGGAACTAGTCTCTGCAGTACTAGTCACTGGAGCAAGCATTGATTCCCAGACCTCCATTCAACTGCATGGTTCTGTGTCTGGTTCTGATAACACCCTGAGCCACATGCGAATTGCGCAGACATCCTGGAAGTGGTGGAGGATGGTGCAGAAATCAAGCTGGATGGATCCCAGTTCATCAGGGCAAGGAGTTTTCAATGTTTCTCTTTTGTAATGCAGAAAGCCATTTGCTGCAAAACACCAGCACTGCAGACTGAACAGGGATGCAAAACCAGGTCTGCACAGAGCCGTGCATATGTAGGGCTGCAGTTTTTGTTCACACTCTGAAAGAAGGGACATATGAACTAAAATAATGAGTAATTTCAACTAACATGCTGAGATTCCTTGCTGAAAATGGGGTAAGAAATGTGCATTCTCAGTCCTGGGCGCAGAGGTAGAAATGTAGCAGACACAGCAAGCCAACAGCTTCATGCATGGGCAAAAATTTTTCTTTCCTGCATCCCAAAATGGGGCAGAAATTCTTTTCAGTAAGCATATGTGCTTCCAAACATTACAAGTCCAAATCAAAGCAGGATGCTTTAAAAAATAAAGTGAAATACCTTTGACACATGGATAATGTACAGGACCAACTGAGTGTACTCTTTCATGTGATGTTTAGTCAGCTATTTTAAATCCCATATGTAGGACACACAGCTTATTCATCCATTTAAAAATAGTTAAACTGTGTTTGGGAAGTAGAATGCTGAGACTAACTCGAACAGTAAATGCTTGAAGCTAGGGTGTATGTTACCTCTCCTTTTGGGCGGCTTGAAAGATTTTGCAGTTAAAGAGATTTTTCTTCGTTACGTTTCTGTGGAATAACAATGACATCCAGTGGCTGGCTACTTTAATAATACATATGTATCTGCTGCAGGTATAATAGGCAATGATAAGATTTCTCTGGGGTCTTTTCTTTGTGGTAGCTGAGAGTTCTTTCTACCAAATTTATCAGTGGGGATTTTGGGGTGGGGGGACCCGAGGGATGGAGGCTGGGCGTGAAAAGTCCCCATGCTTTAATGAGGCCCTACAGTAAGAAAGTCAATTCCACTTTACTGGTATCTAAATGCCAGTTTAGCTTCAGGGAAGAACAAGATATTGTAGTTTGCTCATTCTCCACTCTTCTAAAGAGACTTAAACCCAGATTTCTTTCCTAATAACTGAAACCCACAGTGACCTAGGCAGTGACTGTATCCCATTTCCCTTTCTCTTATTTGAAAGTGTTAATCTAAAATATACGTGTTTTGATTCTTAATATCATCATATTTCACCTGTTTTCAGTTTTTTAAATACTTTTTTGCTGCCCCATCGATGTTCTTTAGGCTGCCCTGAGGCATCCTTAACTTACATACCAACAAAGTGTATTTTTTTTCTTATGATTTTTTTATTCTACTTAATAAGAATAAGTTACCATAGCAACTACCACTCACATGATACTTATTGCTGTGGGATTTAGTTACATTTCCTTTTAATAACAAGAACCTTAAAATAGTAGCACATCATGCAATTTTTTGCATTATATTTTGTAGTGGAAAATTATATACCTTTATATTTTTCTTCGAGTGACTGTTTGGTTTGTGCATTAAAATTTATTTTCTCTTCTTCCTTTTAAATAAAGTCTTCCAAGAATCTCAACAGGGTAAAGATATGGGATGCAAAATAATTTCTCTGAGAAAAAGGCTTATGTGCGTAAGGGACAAAAGAAAATTAGATGTCTGAGGAGTGGGAACATATTTGAATAATGAACACGGGGTACTTGGGCATTGATATAAGGTATGTTCTCTCCTCTCCCACTTGCTTCCTTTGACTTCCCTGGGGTAATGCCATGACTCCAAGTAAGGCAGAAGCTAAAAGACCGCCTTTTTGTGATAGGCTGGATAGTCTTGTTTTTAAGAACAGTTCCAGAATCTGAATACGGATGTAAGCTGAAAGATGGCAAATTAATTTGTAAGTTATCTCCAATACATTATTTTGGTTACTAATTAGACAATATAAAAAGAACAGCAGTCTATGTAGCCTAATAAAGCATTTTCATACAGGTACATAAGATGAGGTCTACTTCAGAGCAAAAATGTTTTTGCCTGTTATTAGGTCATTCCTTGTCTCATGGATTTAGTATGGCTTGAGTACAGACCCTAAGAAAAAAAAACTGGTATAAACTTATGGCCAGAACCTTCAACTTTTGCTCATTTAACGAATATCAGTCTTACTGCAGTCAGGAGAACTAATGATAGAGATTTTTGCTTGAACAGGTCTAGCTGCTAAGTGAGATGCTGTTATACAGATTGCTTTTTCTTTTGCAACGCGAGTGCAATTCATTGCATGTAATATGACATGCAACAACCAGTAAAATGTAGTAGGCTGAAAATATTCACAGAAATCAAAGAAAGTTGGTTTGAAGTAAACAGTAGATGTTAGCTGATCTAATGTTCTGGTTGAGATGAGCTAGAGTACTCGTGGTTCATTGCTCTTACGTATAAGAACATTCTTATATACCTCCTGTAACTAGGATGCTAAAAACAGTTTGCTCATTTCTGTGTAAGTATAATTTAATGTTTGTTGCACAATAACGAATAGATCTGCAAATTAAGCCCATTAAGCCATCATCCTCTTCTTAACAGTACTTTGTTTATCTGAAGATGGCTGTTACATGCACTTCCATCGCACCTTGAGTAAACAGAGTTAATCCTTTCAGCCATTCCTCCAAACAACCTATTTGTATTGATTTCTTGTAGATTCTCTCTACTGTCCTTATGTTTTCCTTCAAGTGTAGTGTCCAAAACTGGGCACAGGATTCCAGCTGTGACCTCCCAGTGCTGAAGAGATTTGAATAATCACCTCCTCTGTCTTGCTTCTGGCAGTCTGGCTGATCCTTCCCCAAATGACATTTTCTTTCTTGGTTTCTATTCAGTTTGTGGTCTGCTGCAGTCATCCCATTTATTTTTCTTCAGTGCAGCATTTTGCATCATTCTTTACTGAATTATCTTATGGATTTCAAATCATTTCTTCAATTTATCAAATGATTTTTAATTCTTGTCACATCCTCCAAAGTACTCACAACCCCTCCTGTTGGTGTTTCCTTCAGTGAGTATTTTCTGAGTGTTATTTGTAAGGATACCTTGCAGTGGTAGAGACAAGATAGACTGCAGTTGATGATAACATTTTGATTGAAGCTTTTTCAACCAGCTGAGGACCCACATAACAGTAATTTCAGTGAGACTGTGTTTCCCTGGTTTGTCAGGGTATATCGCGGAACATTCTTCTGTTAGAGCATGCTGACTTGATTAAATCAGAAACTTGTCTCAGCTTAGTTTGAAACCTTTGGTAGAAAGTAAGCAGCAACCATCCAGGCTCCACTTAGCCATTGTTGGGAGTTCTGATTCTCATCATGGCTTTTTTCTTTTAAGATGGCAATGAAGGAAACTTAGAAACCTAGAGTACTGAGTTTGATTTTTTTAAAAAAATTTACAAAATAAATGTTTTCAAATGAACTGGAATGAATTTTTTTTTTAAGATGGAAAATGTAGGAATTTTTTAATTCCAAGCCTGAATTAAGTAATTGTAAAGAAATGCAGAATTTCCCTGAGATGGGAATTCCAGCTCTTTACCAGTTTATTAATCGGTATTAAATGAGAACAAAGCCTACTAAAAATTCAGTTTTATGAAATCTGCTAGTCCAGTGAAGGAGCGAGTCTCTTCATCGAAAGGAAATGTTCTTCAGATCCTCCATTACGGCTTAGTCTTTCACATCAGTTTCTGACTTGTATATGTCTGAACCATTCTTTTTTGGTTTTGAAAAATAATTATGTTTGTTTATTCTCTTCCTTCTTCTCTGCTGCCCTCACATACCCATGCTGTATTTATCACTGACCTCTGAAGGGGAAGGTAGGAATAGTAGTTTAAGGGATGCCATAATATGTTGGAATTGACAATGATGTACCTCATTTATTAAGTGTGTTTGGAGGGGAATTATGATAGACGTGCAATTTCGCAGTGGTCTAAAGGATGTCTTTGGTTATCTTGTGGATCAGACAACGTAGGATGAATCTGGGGCTTAGAGGAATCATTTGGGTAGAAATTTAGGAAGTTCCAAAATGAAAAAAAGTGTAGAAAATTAGTGAAAATATGGCTAGGGTTTCATTTGAGTAGGAAGAACGAAAAAAATTATTCATATTTGTCCTAGTAGTGAGACCACCATTAAGTACCCTTACTGCAACCTGTTTTGGTGGAATAATTAATAAAAGAATGAGATAGCTGGACACCAAATACCAGGAAATGTGAACGTTCTTACTCTTAGAGGAATAAGCCGTGTCCCAGTTCCATTGTTGCTTTGGAGATGGAGTGCTGGATGAACCTTTCAGACCAAAAGAATTTTTTGGCTAGACTTTTTTTTTACCAGTGCTTAACCATATTTTAGGTATGTTTTGTTTCACCACAGTTTCTCTCTCAAAAAAAAAAAAAAAAAGAAAAATTTTCTGAAAACTTGAAAAATGCATGTCTTCTTATATTTTTATGATGAAAGATCTTTACATAGAAGTTCAAAACTTTTGTCAATGGTTTTCTTTTTAAATCAAGATTAATTTTCACAGTCAGAACAAAGCATTTGTATGGAACATTTCTGCAGTCATTTAGAACCATTCAGAACCTTTCCATTTAAATTTGAAAAATTGAAAGACGTTAACTAAACATGCAGCTATAATCAGAAACAAAAGGATTTCTCACTGATAAACATGATTATCTTCTTTAAACAGAACAAAAATATCTTTATTTTTATCCTAAAAACAAAAAGGAACTGAGGATAGTTTCGATATTAAATTACACAAATGAAAATACAGAATAAATTAATTGACCATTGAACAATATATTCTTGATGCAATCACCAAGTGCAGGAGTCCTCTTAGCTTAAGGAAATCCTCAAGGCCATTCAGCTGGTGCTTGCAGGAGCATTATTGTACAGTTACATGAGCCAGGAACTCCCAGTTACATATCCTGATCATGGGGTTTGAGGGTCACACCACCTTTTATGTTTCCAACAAGACTGTTTCTGGGAAGAGGAACATTTGGGATGTTCTCTCCTTTGGCTTCTGCTGTGCCAGGAATGACTTTGCTACAGTGGGACATGACACAGCATTGTGCAGAGCTGCTAGGAAGAGAAAGGAGCAATGTGGCATCCGTTCGTGAGATCCTGGCAGATAATTTGCTGTGTTTTGTTTTCTGCTTGCGGCTCTCTTATTTACTGGATTAAACAATGTTTAATACAGAGGTTTCAGTGACAATGACAACATTAATTTACTATTACAAATTTGGTACCGTGTTCTTGCTCTTGCTCTCTTCCTACTTTCCATGATTTTTTTTTAATCCCATTACATGGTTACCATAGCAATTGTTCCTGCTCCCTTCAGCTTTCCCAGCTGCGTTTGAGAGCATTTATCTTACAGAATGCATTCTAGTTCTCTTTAACTCTCCGGAGAGACCTAAACTAAGTTAAAATGTTGATGATTAATTTACCTTCTGATATTTCATACAAATTATATTACAATAATCTCTGAGGTGTATACATGATAGCATGAAAAATTGACTTAAATGTAGAGACATAGAGCCTCCTATAGATGTCACCGCACTCCATGCATTTAATTGAGAGCAAATATGACTTACTGTAAAGTGTGAAATTAGTTTTTTTTAACTGGCAAACTATTACACAAAAGAAGGCAGTGAGAGCTTGATTCTCTTACTCATCAGGACAGCTAGTACGTCTTCCAGAGCAAACTATCTTGCTGAAATCAAGATTTCACCCTTGAGCAAACTGATCCTCATCATGAATGAGAGGACCAGAACTAGGCATCTAGCAGTAGGCATGTTGTTAGTATCAAAATAGCCCCAAAATGATGAATATAGATGATAAACTTTAGGCTCATTTTGGTAGTCTTTGGCTTTGCTTTTATAGACCAAAACTCCTGACAATTTCAGTAGGTTTTTTTTGCTTGACTTGAGGAACACAGAATTGAATCTTTTATTAATAATTCGCATTGTTCCTTTGACCTCCAATCTAAAATCCTGCAAAAATAGACTGTTCATTAGAGGAGGAAGAAGTATTTTTGGTAAACAGCATCTTTTCACCTTTGAAAAATGCAGTTTAGGGGGAATGAAAATTTTTTTACATATTTTACTTAAATTCCACAAATATATTTCAGTGTAAACAGGAGGACTTCATGCTGATATTTTCAGAATGCTTCACTGAATCTTTTATCTTTCAAATAGTTTTTTTGTTTCAAGATGCACCTATTTTTAAAAGCTTAGGAAAGGTTAAAAAGCAACACTTAAAACCCAAGCTTTTCACATCAGGTCCACATTAACATTGTAAGTCAATCTGAGCTGCATTTTACAGGGTTTTATTTTGCTATTAGGAATAAACAATTCTCCATCTTTGTTCAACCCAAAGAATTTTTTTTTTTAGTTGCTCAGGCTGGCCACCAGCTTTTAAATGCTATTGGTTCCACAGTTCTACTGCATCAAGAGCATGCCTCTGAATCACCTATTTTGGCTGAAACAGTCCTTTTTATTTTTTTTATCATTATTATTTCAACTCAGATTGTTTTCCCCATCCGAACACTGTGAAATCTTAACAATCTGGAATCAGATGGTGAACAGCATAAGAAGTTACTGTGTAGAAACTTTCCAAAAGATGGTCTTGTCTCCTCTTCAGGCTCTTCATAGAAACTACCACAGATCTAGCCACGAATAACTTTTCCGTTTGGTTAGGGATCACCTGAATCCATTTTTAGAATGAAATAAGCTATACTGTACCATACTTCCTAGGAAGCCAAGACAGTCAGAGTAGCCTTCATTTTTTCAATGTCGACATGCCCACTTGCAGTTGCAAAACTTACACCTAAGCTGAGCTATGCATGCAAATTAGGTCATTTCTAACGAAAAAGAGCACTGAGGCTTAAGAACAAGAGTTTTCTGTGACTTGCACCATACTAAATCTCTGACTAGTTCTGGTCAGCTGCAAACAAAGTCGCTTGCTTTGCATATGCAAGTCTACAACTGTGTGTATTAATTACACTCTTGTCTTGCAAACATGCTTCTTAGCTTGACCATTTAAATTTAAGCCTTGATATTTTGGGGGCTTAGAGAAGGAAAAAGGAATGTGATGGTATCAGAGTGGAAGGGAGCATTGTTATTAATTACATAGATATTTATATCAGCATTTCCCTCATATATAACAAGGTGATCAGAATTAAGGATTCAAAGCTTTTTCCTTTGCTTAAATAGCACCTGAAAATGGCCGCGATCTGCTATTGTGTCTTGGACATAGCTGCTGTACTGATTTTTCATCTCTGTTGCGAAAAGAGAGCCATTTTCCTCACGAGCCGGTAATGCGCTGCAGTTGCATATGCCCATAACCTTTCCCTGAACCCAAGCCCTGTACAGCAGGTTGCAGAGGCCCAGAGCGGCCAGGTGACATACAGTGCCATCTGCACTGCTATACTGGTCATCTGGCCAGAGCTCTGACCTTTCTGAACATGATACAGCGAAATCTAACTCCTGAAAGCTGCTCGGAGGCAAAATCTGTTCTTCACCGTCAGTTGCACTACTCAGTCACTTAATTGTCCACTGCAACTGATAAAGTAACCATTAGACTCAGGTCATGAACTACAGTTTATCATTCACACGCAATAATACACCCTTGAACCACACTGGTTTCTAAATTATAGCAACACAGACTTATTCAATAAAAGAGATTTAAAGTACCTGTAACTTTACTTAGTCCTGTGCTGCGAAACAACAGCTGAAAATAGATTGTTTTGTGCAGGGAGAAGCTGCTGTGATCAATGTACGCCATGGTTTGCACTGTCTGCCAGATAAAGACCGATACCACTAAAAAATGTTTTAGACTGACAATAAGGCCTGATTTTGCTCACAGTCTTGCTGCTGTGATTCAGGGTAGCTCTGTGGCAGACACTGAGCTGCGCAGGCAGAGAGGTGGTGGTGGGAGCAGGCTGGGAATGGGGCTTCGGAGAAGGGACATGCTCCTGCCAAAATGCATTTTCCTGTTTAGTTGTGAATGGGAAACAAAGTTATTCCAGGATCAACTTCTGACCTGTAGTTTTAGAGCCAGTATTATAGAAACACAAGCTTATCTTACTCTGTGAGTTATACAAATCCCTTGTCATTTTGAAAAGCCTTTCATCTGAAGATCATAGTTAGCTTCATAAACATTAATTCATTAACTAAGACTTGAGTGAGGTCGAAGCTACTGTCCTCATCATATAGACAGTCAGTCTGAAGTGTAGAGAAGTACAAACCACCCTGGATTCCTCCTATGTGTATTCTCTGTCCTTCTGCTCTCCTTCCCCCTTTCCTCCAGCCTCATCTCACCCGGTCTTTCCAGTACAAGAGCCACCCATGGTGTTCATCCTTCACAGCTGCAGGGCCAGGAACACCAAAGCAGCTGCTGTTCGGTTAATAGGCAGGCTGGGACCTTTTAAGGGATCCAGTAATAGCTACTTAGCCAGTGGGGAGAATCCTGTCCCCATTAAAGCTGATCAGAGCTTTCCACTCATTTCTGTGAAAGTAAGGTCTCACCTACTGCTTTTGGGAGATCTGGGTGAGCAGAATGTCTCCATATTGCCCTGACTTGCTAGGGCTTAAAAGATGAAGTACATACTTTATTACTATGATGAGTGTCACACAGTCTGTGGAGAGCCACAACTGTGTTTATTGGTCCCCAAATTCATTCTCATACTTTGTAGCACTAGAGTTCCTCCTTCTTTGCAGACATTTAGAGAAAAGGAATTATATTCATAGGAACTATTGACACTTCCATTATAAATTCTTCCCTGTATAAGAAACTTACCATGAGAAATAGAATTTCAGTTAAAATAAAGAACAACATAAAAATATATGTAAAGAAGGGTTATTTAGAGCAACAGAAAAGTCTTAAGAACGGCTTCATGACAAGAGGTTAAATAAATAATTTCCTGTTGAAGTGGTAGAAAAAATTGCAATAACAGGAAAAGAAAAATCTATTTCTAGTGAATAAAAAAGTTCTCATGAAATAAGAGTAACTAAATTTCAAAAACTTCCAAGGCACCAGAAAATCAGACCAAACAGTTCTGAAGGTGGCTCGTTCCTCATTTTCTGCTATCCAAGGGAGAGTTCCCATCTCTGGTATCCACTGTGCCTAGCAATAGAAACCCTTAGAAATAGATGTCTTAAATGTAACTTCTTTTAGAGGTGTTCATGAAGTCTTCGTCTTTATGATGCCTTTGGCAAATTCTTGTGTGTGTGTATCTATATATATATAAATATATATATATGTGGTTGCTCAGAGAATGCAAAGCAGACTGACCCTTCAAAGAAATGAATTATATATGAGTGGAAATTCATATATAATTTGTGATCCCCGTGAATTGATCAGTTATTAACAAACACTCAGATTTCTTCTGGTTTAATCTGGAACTTCTATCACTAATCTGGTATCTCCTTTGAAAAATATATTTCTAAGAGTTATTGTTGTACTGCTACCAAAATCTAAGAAAAGCAGAAGTGAGTTTTGGTACTATTGGTGTGAGTTAGCTGACCAGGAGTTGTCCTAGTGTGATCCCCTTCTGTAAAGTCTGCACTTTGTAAAGATGACAGATCATACAAACCCACAAGCCTGCATTTAATTTCACAAACTGTTGCTTTGCAACATTGGACACTGACTAGAAATGTATTGTACAATCAGTGAAATATGAAATTTTTGAGGGCATCTTCAGAGATCTTTTGCATCCCCTTCCGATGAAACTTTTTGTAATCATTTTTCAGATGCATATATGGCTACATCAGTTTTCTATACGTAAATCAATTCTATATGCTTTTTTCCTGAGCATTTCTGGGGTTTCCTGATTGTTCTGTTAATCTAATCTGTTAATCATATTACTCCATATGATCATGGGGAATTTAAACTTCTTTCATAGGTCTTTCTGAATGGATGGTTTGAGCTCCCACAAGCTTTTTTTTTTTTAAAAAAAACCCCAAACCTTAAAATCCAATCCTAAACATGGATAACTTACATAAAAGTGAACACGTCTTCCAAAATGGTGCTAAATCACTGGTAATTTCTTTTATAAATGGAATTGACCAAGATGGGACAGTTTTCATTGTGAAGTGTCAAGACACCATAGTAATAAGTTGCTCCCTGGTAACCCAGAGTTATCACCAAATACCTTGCATCTTTGCTTTGTCCTACACAGAATTCAACTAAATTCAGCAAGAAATATACCTGAGAATAAAGTCTAGGTACTCTCACATTATTAAGACAGCAGATGAGAAGATGGAGGTGATGGAAAGGTGGCAGAGAAGCAAAAGTAGGTTCAGCAGAGAAACCCTACAAAAGACAAAGCAGCCAGAAATTTAAATTTGTATTTGTCTTCACATCAAAGCAGTAACAAAGTTTAAAATGTTTTGTTTTGCTATGAAATCAAGTAAATGGATTGATTTCTCTCCATGTGTTTTTTTGGCAGTGCTTGAGGAACAGCATGTGATTGATTGTATTTCATCTATGTGCTCTAAAAGGCATTGCCTTACATCTACGTATTCATCAATATAGCACAAATAATGCAGGAACCTCATCTTCTCCATGTGAGATGTAGTTAGAAAACAAGACAACGTGCTAGAACAAATAGCCGAATCTACATTCCCAGATTCATGCAGGAGTGATTTATTTGTAGTCTTTCTGCAAATAATTCTTTAAAATACTTAACTACTTAAACTTTTGACCTTGGGCATTTTATTCACTGTATAGAGGTCCGTATCAGCCCAGAAGATTATTTTTTGTTCAACAGCCTCTCTGGAAGTTGCTCAATTTGGTTTCTGTGTCAGGCATCTCTGGGTAAAATCATTACCCTTCATTGTGCAAATTAAGCTGTGACTCACACAGACAGAGTTTCCAACGTGATGGGGCTGTGCCCAGGCCGGGTAATTCATAGAGAGGGTTAAAAAAACAGAATCAAATGCTGGCTGTGAGTTAAAGAGAATAGGGGATAAGAGCTTAGGCTTAACCTATAGGGGGACCTAAGGAATAAAGCAAACCAGAGTCCAGTGTGGGGAAGAAAGGAGAAAAAGCAAAAAGGCTAAAAGAGATCAGGCCTAATGAGCCTTTCGAGGAAAATGGGAGACTGGAGCCTCAGAACGAAAGAGTGGTCCAGCAAAGCAAGGATAAAATGGATCAGCCACAATGTCACCAAATTGATCCAGAGTTCAAAAACCATCAAATCACCGTATACAATAAAATAAATTAAAAAAAAAAAGTTCAAACAGTGTCAGGCTCCTTAAAGCTCGCTTGCTGACATCAAACATAATAAGAAAAAGACCTGTTTGTAACATAATGTGACTCTTTTCTAAACAGAGCCTTTGAAATGTATGTGCTGGTCTGTCATTTTCTGTTGTACAGTTCTCACATCATATATCTATAGGTCTGGCAGAATTTTTATACTATATGAAAAAGAGAAATAATCATGGAAGAATTAGAGAGATATATTTAGACTAGAGGGTTTTTGTCCTGCTGTGTTAAGGAGCCATGCTACTGTCTAGACTGATGGCTTGAGAAATGAGCCGAAGAGGGGAACAGAGGGAAATTCTGGAGTGCAAATTAAACCAAACAAATTCTGTGTATAAAAACACAGTAAATAACTATAACAAATGCACGCTAAAGGAGCAGCAGGTATTAATTCCTATCAAGAGCATTTCTAATGTACCTATTACTCTAATGTGTAAGTGACAAACAAGACAAAGAAAATACCCCATGTGTCAAAGCCCATACATCTCTTCATGACGTAAAGAGGTGGTGCTACCCATATTTAGCAGGTTTTATTTAGCCACCTACGCACCTCTGACTTGGTAGACTTATTTTTGATAAGTGGTGCTTAAAAGTGTTGGTATGAAGCATAAGTAGCTAATGCAAATATGTTACCGACCCCTACCAGAGCTAGCAATTATGTAAATTTTCAAAGCCTTCATCTTTTATAATTAGATGTGGCTGGCTTAGAGTGAAGGACTTCCATTGCTGGCCAGCTCAGTCCTCATTCCAGTATTTCACCAGAAATTATATATTTGAAATCAGAGGAATGTTATATTCTTTAAAGTGATTTAAGATATAACTTGGAATATTTAAAGACCTTTAGTAATTAATTTCTTGTTTGCCATGCTTGAAAGATGAATAAAGGCATGGGAACACTTGGTGAATAACATCTTGTAACTGATTATAATTAAGCGTACTTTCAGTTCCTCCTAAGTGTATGAAATGCTAATTATTTTTCACAAAATCCAAAATGCAAGTTTTCTTAGCTTGGATAAAGGAGAAAAGCACAGGTTTATGTACGAGGCTAGAGATCTGCCTATATGTAAATCCTAACAATCTTCCCTGTTAAAAAGATGATTCCCCTATAGGTTAATTATTGCTGGACAGCTTCGAGGCCTGATCCAAAACCAACTGAAGCAAACAGAGGGATTACAATGATTTCATTGTAATGAAATAATCCAAAACAGTTTGTTTTGGATCGGGTCCTAAAGGGCTCCTCAGGCACACGAGCAAAAGTGCTGTGTATATCACCCTAATACACATTTCGTTGTCATACAAATGATAGATTTTTCTCAAAACTTTGTGGCTAAGGATAGTGTTAGGGTACGTGTATGTCCTTGTGTACACGTGTGTCTGCATATTTGTGATTTGCTGTGAGAAATGGAGGCTCCAGTGGATCGGATGTTATTTCCTGGTGGCATTAAAGTAGCTTGAAATAAGTATTGGTGCCAGCCCCGGTACAGAGACTGTGCATGCCTGAATGCCGCCTATGAGTTGCCAAACTATTGGCAACACTGTAGTGTTGGAGTACTCAACCCCCTCCAGATATTCCCAAACTTGGGGCCAAAGCAGCAGCACCCTCCTGGCAGGGCTGCGTGCCCGGGCTTGGAGCTGCTCCCCCAGGGCTGCCCTCGCTCCCTCCGCTTGGCTGCCCACCTGCGGGGTTAGGATGTATTTCAGGAGGCCAGAGCAATTCCCCTGAATGGGGCACTCAAATGGCAGGAACAGAAGGGGGAAAAAAACCCTCTCTGATATTTCCACTGCTTTGCCCTTTTATCTAGCCATTATTGCCTTTGCAGAGTGTGAAATCCTGCCATTCGGGCTCAGTAGTGATTTACGCCCATTTTGTAGTGGTTTAAATAACTCCCGCAGGTGCAAGACAGTAAAGAATCGGGCCACTGGGATGCACTAGCCACAAGGGTGTACTTACTGCCTCATATGGCAATGGGATTGTGAAGAACACCATAATGACTCTACATTCAATCCCAGCCACACTTAAGTGTGTACATGTACGAAACAGCTTTAGAAGAAGCATATAGCAAAGAGCCTGGAAAGCTAAGGAATAATTCAGGAAACTTCTCTAAGTTAATATGCTGAAACTTGCTAGATATATCCTCACAAAAAGAAAGCACTCATTAGAAAACCTAAATGAAATGCCGGGTGGATGTGGTATAAAGTTGTTCACCTCAGACACTACAGTTAAGGTGAACTGGTCCGTGCTTGTAGTCACAGCAAAGCGTGCAGGTGTTGGCTCTGCACAGGGGCCCAGGTGCCTTCTCTCCCTGAGAGCTGATGATGGAAATAAACTGCGGGGAAAAAAATAAAATAAGGCTGAACACCCATCTTTTCTCCCAGTGTTAGGGGAGGATGCAATGTATTAAATCCTGGGGGTGGTGCATGGGCAGTTAGGACCGGAATAATTTTTGTTACATTCCAAGGCACCGGGCTTATTTTCACTGTATTAGCTGACTCTGATTTTCTATACCAAAGGCACCTGTGTCCGAACAGGTACCTTCTCCGGTTTGCACTAACCTAACTACAGATGAGGTAGTCTAAGGACTCATTTATTCCATCGATGCATGTATTGCACTTGTCCTTTCGATAAAGGGAGGACTTTAGTTTCCTGCACTATCAATCTAACACCTTACATGAACGGCAAATGTGATTAAAAATAAAGCAATGTAACAAAATTAGAGGTAAGCCACAGCTACATGCTCAAAAAGGGAAGAAATAGGATTAATAACTGATGCAGTGAGAGAGGTGAAGCATGCTTGCAGGGAGTAGAAGTAGCAAATGTTATAGATGGTACTATATACTACGAATGAACATCAAAAGCCTCGGAGGCTGGGTTCAGAAGCTTATCAGAAGTTACCTCGGCCTATTTGATTGAGAATTCATGCTGGTAATTTCCAAAGATTGGATTTCCTTGTGAGATCTTCAGTAGTTTCTCGTCTGGGTCAGATTAAAGGACAAGAACAGCAGCTCTGCTGGCACTACAGTATTTCTGCTTGCTAGCCTAGTTAAAACTAGGAAGTATACAGATATTAGAAACATATAGAAATAAAATACTCAAATAAAGCCAGATTTTTTTTCATGCTTTAGAACAGTGCTGCCTACAGTATAATCACTTCAAGTACACAAAGAAAATCTGGACATACTCTTTTATCTTTTCGCTGGTTCCTAAATGGGTCAGGCAGAGGCTCCTTTTCATGGAAAGCTCCATGCCTTAAAAAGCATGTGGCCAAAATTAGGTACTTAAATTCATAATACCCAAATAAGGTCCCTGGGATTTTTATATTTTTTTTTTAGTATCAAGGCACTCAGAATGCTCCCAGTAAATGCTCAGCACCTTTGAAAACAAGCAAATTAGATGACTGGCTTTTAAATATATCAAATTTCAAGTGATTGGCAGGTGTGTGCCATTGATCTTTTTTCTGCTGTGCATTTTTGTTACAGAAAAGATACATATTTCTTGGTTGTCACCTGTATTAAATAGTGGTGAGCTCTCAAATCTTGCCCGCTACAACAGCCTCAAAGGACAATGATAAGAATTCAACCGACCAGTGACACACTGAAAGGAATTCTACAAAGCCGGGCTTGTGATGTCACCAGAGTAATTTAGGCAAAACGAATACTAGCGTTATCTGTCATTTAATTTAAAGTAAAAAAACCCCAAAATCTTTTGGGAACCCTTGAACTTAGCAATAGCGCTTCCAGGGCAGTGGCGGCAGAGATGCGCGCTGCAGCAATTAGTCGGTATTGCCTATTGAAGGGATGGAGGCATGGTTTTTTTTCCCCGCGGCAGAGCAATGCGGCTGCAGCAGAGGCAGCGCTCTGCCACCGGCCTCCCTCACCGGTGGGGATGAATCCGGTCTCGACACAAGATGGCACCAGGGACCAGCCTCTCAGGGAAGCCTTCCAAACCTTTAGCCTCATGGCCCGCAGCAAGCACAGGTGTTACAAATCTGTTGTTTTCTTTGAGTTACCAAAAATAGTTAGTGAGACATACTTTCAGATAAACAAAATTTCTGTATCAGCAATATTGCCGGCGCTGGTCGCACTTTCAAGCACACGCTGCTGAAAATGGTTCCTTGTGTCACAACACGGCACTCTCTCCCTTCATAAAGAAATGCTCCCAGAGGAAGTCCTGCATGTTACAGCCTCTTTGAGCGCCAATGCGAGCATCTTTCCTTTAGCTCTGAAATGCAAACTATTAAGGTATTATTCCCTTTCATTAACCCTCATGGACTTCCTAGCAAAAGAAACTTCATTTAGCTTTTTGTGCCTGAAACTGAAGTTAGGATGTCTAATTTCCAATGCAGAGTTTGCAGCTAAACATCTGGGGTGGCTGGAAGTGTATTCTGCTTAAATGTGTACTGTAATGAAATGATTGTAATGCTGACAAATGTGAGAATGCACAACAGTGTATAATAAGACCTCCCTATAAAAATAATTTCCCTTTCTGTTACTGACTTTTCAGAAATTAAATGAACTCAAAATGGAAATTTGGACGTTCTAGCATGAAAGGTACACATATTTTTTAGAAGCTCTGTTCGTAATCATTCCTCTCTGTGGGAAAAAAGTGTGCACAGGGAAAAAAATGGGCATGGTTCGACTTCTTATCTGTTAAAATTCATTTCAAGAAATGGTATTAAAAATCCATAGTTTCCCTAATTAATTTCTTCTCTGTGAATAACTGTTGGAGTTGCCACACTGACAAGTGAATGTAAATGAGAAGGAACGCAGTTTAAAAATGATCGCTTCATTAGTACCTGGCTGGCAGTCTGGGGGTATGTGGGGATCCCCGTTCAGCTCGCTGGCAGTATCACCTCGCTGAGCCAGGTTGCACACCTGGTGGTGAGCGTGCTGCCGGGCTGCGCGTTCTACAGCAATCACACAATTAAGTAGCAATGACTGGCAACACTATTGCTCAATTAGTCTCATACAGTATGTCAAGCTAGAAGAGATTTCACAAATAGATCTTCCAGAGATACTTGCCTCAGTGAATTCAGTTTAAGACAAGGCAGCATAAAGAGTTCTTTTAACTGAAACACATTATCCCATAGCATCCTAATTTTTTTCTTGCGGCTAAAAGCAATGGGTCAAATTCTGCTAGTTACACCGATAAAGACCATAGAAGTCAGTACATTTGGACAGATAAGACTGAGAGAAGCATTGAGCCCCGTCTCACAGTCAGTGTTTATAATAATCTGCAGACACGGACCATGCAAGAAGGACTATCACCCTACTAGCAGCTTGTCACAAATTGTCATTTGAAACGATAACATAATTGTGCGCATGTACCGTCATGAGGTGGCCTGAAGCCAGAGCCTGAAGCAGCCAGATGAGCTGTTAAAGGGAGGTGGTGTCTTCTAAGTCTGAGCAGGTGGAAACAAGATACACATCTCACTCTCTCTAGCCAATAAACACGCTACCACTTCTCTAGGTGCCCTTTAGGGGTCAACACTTGGGATGAAAAAAGGCTTGGCTGTTCTGTCCTGAGTGTCAGACTGCTGGGAGATTACAGGTTGCCACAATCTGAGCATCCACAAGGCAAACGAATAAGCACAAGGCACTCGTGCAGCTCTGCTGTTATTCCAAAGATGTCCTGTGGCAGCGACACAGAGCTCGGTCGATGCAGTGACCCTTCATTGACACCAGGCTCCTCTGTGCCATGGTGTGCGGGCATACAGATCGCTGTAGGTTCTCACTGTAGGTTCTCACTGTAGCTCTTTATTTCAATATCTTTGATATTGTTTTCATTTATGCTCAAAATTTGGAGAGGCTGCAAGAGCAGCCTGGGAAACCAGCCCAACTTTTTTAGCTAAAAAAGGTATGAGAGCTGATCCTCCCAATTTTCTGAGAAGGTAGGGGAAGTACTTCTAGGACACTGTTTTCCAGGAAAAAGGCAGGAACCATTGCTCAGCCCTATCACTCACCTTCCTACCAGGGTGTTACAACTTCGCCACAATACTTTACTGCTCTGGGCACGATCCGCTATGGTAGACTCAAACACGTGTCCTCCTGCCACCTGCTGACTATCGCCTTTCATCCTCTCTATCCTTGCTCCCGTTGCCACTGTATTTGCCTCATTTCCTAGGGCTGAAAGTTGATTCCTCTCTGTGAATATCTCATCTAATCTGTGTGACTATGGGAAATGACACAAGTGCGCTCTCTGTGACGTGGTCTGTGGCCTGAGGACTAGCTGGGCAAGTTTTGAGCCATGCCCGTCCTTGGCTGTGTGCTTGGCTTTACTTGTAGGTAAGCCTGTCAGGGTCACTGATGTGCACTGAAACTAGTCCTACATGTAGCATTTTGCTGGATTCTGGACTTTTCAGTTCTAGGGGAGAGCTGGCCAGGACTGGTTGCTCCTTTTTAAGAAAAACGGATCTTTGGAGAGTTGTGATGAGCACACAGAGACAGCTAGTAGGAAGGCTGCAGTTGAGAGAAGGCTGTGCCAGAATATCATGGAAGTAGAGAAAGGGAAGACTTATCACAGAAAAAGAGGAAAAAGAAGGTAGAAATTAACAGTTGAGAAGACACATCCAAGAAGAAAGAATACAGTGTTTATTACAGACAGTGAGAGGGAAAATTTAATCAGGATGGATTACTTGATGAGAGAACTTTAGATAAATATGGCATTTGGGAAAACTAACTAGATATTAAATTAGGAGATTGTATAATAGCAAATCAGGGCAAATATTCCCATTATCAGGATTTCTGTTGAATAATTTCCTAATAGAGATTTTAAATCTTCCCTCAGCATATATGTCTTCTAGCATGTAATTTCTACAATATACAGTCAAACGGCATCTATTTCAGTAATGTCTATAAATTACGCCTTCATACATTTGAAGACCCTTCAGTAATGTAACAGGACTGAGTTAAATCTGCAATAGGAGTCTGAACTCCGATTTGCTAACTTTGGTGAGACCAGCATTTCAGCTGTAATATGTTATTAACCTGCTTTCATGCATATAATGTAAAAAAAAACATTCTATACTCAGGAAAAGAGAGGTGGTATAACTTGTTCATTGAACCCAGCTAAATCCTCCTCATTCATTCCTCACCCATTTTGCATGATCTGTGCTCTGTATAGTAACAGGACAAATATAAAATCTGCACATACATGAAAGAGAAGAATACCTAAGTAGAATCATTTAAAGTAGGGATCCAGCTCTATTTAAAATGCATTAACATTGATCTTGTGTGTTCACTAAATGACAGCAAAGTATGGTCCAGAGTGCCTCATTTACCCATTTCCTTACTTTTACCAGTCTGGCCTAATGCTCTTTTTCAAAACAAAGCAATTGAATTTGATCTCTGGTAAACAAACTCTTCTGGACTCACGGAATGGTAGTTCACGTACCAGTTATTGTTTGCCCATTAGGCTTGACAGTCTTTACCAATGTTCTCTCATGCCTTTGGGTAGGAGCTAAAAATGGCCTGTGCCATATTAATAATGCTATACACTCTAATATTACACCTCAGATCCACAATAAATTAAATACGTACGGGAGCCAGAGAAGTGATGGAAATATGCCAATGTTCACTTGTGGTTTTGTCCTGAGTTGGGGTTTAAATCTATTCACAAGCCCGAAACAGACTGCATAACTCAGCCAAGCAGAGGGATCTGCAGGTTGGCTGAGTCAATAGCCGAAAAAGGGATGGCGGGTTTGTATCATGTGTGTTTCTACACAATTGATTGAGCTCTGAGGACTTGATTAATCACTTCGACTTATAAACTGGACCCAAGAGAAAGTCACGTGAGTTAGAGATGAATGCCATTACTCCTCTAAGACAGCATGCAGCAGCCCTGTCTAGCTGAGAAACTGTCCCAAAGGAGGTCAGAGTCCCTTGAAAAGCCCTTAGGAATATCTAAAAATACAATGCCTAAGAAGACTCTTTTTGCACAAAAAAATAGAGAATGACTTCTAGGTACAAGTACTCTTGTACCTAGTAGAAACGTGCAGCCCTGTTGCTGTAATAGGTGTGTTTCCATGATTATGGCTGTGAGGAGATACATCTGACTGTGGTAGAACTTATTCATAGCTCATCTGTTTAAATGGTTTTTTCACCTTCAACTTTGTTCCCCACATTTCCTGACCACAGTGTTTGATCAGAGATTTATAGATAAATTAACACTACGGACAGCCACTCCACTGCCAGCCTTGCTGTCATTAAGTGGTGGCTACTTGTCAACAGTTCAGGAGCAGGGACAACAGCGTGGTGGGACAGAGGGAAAAATAAAGCCAATTCAGTGTTACCCCACTAAAGCTAAACATCTGAGGTTCTAATGTGGCGATAAGATGTGGGGACTGTAAAACAGTGCGTGGCGTTGGTCTTTGTTAGAGATCTTTACATCAAACATTTGAAGGGTTTGCCCAAAGAGGTTCTTATAATTCATCTGAACTTCCCCTTTGCCTTGCCTCTCATTGACTGTGTGAAGAAGCCCGCGTGAGACACAGAGGTGGAACAGACCCATGCAAGACCGTGCAATGCTGAATCTTACCAGAATATGGATGTTCCTTACATCCTTCTCAATACTTTGTCCAGATTCAGAAATCAATTATCTCAAAATTATCTTTAGCCACCCAAGGCAGGTCGTCTCCTTCTTTTGGCGTTTACCCAGTTTGTCTGATTGCAGTTGGTTACTTTAACCAGCCAGCCCACATTAACCAACCTGTTTCGCGCACACACCAGATACGACCTTAGCCCCTCTAGGTTCAGACAGGAAGACCTAAAATGTTTTTAATCTTCACTTAACTCAGAAGAAAGCTTGAGCTCGGCTCCTAACATCTCCTCCTTTCACTGCACCAGAACAATGCCTGAAAAGTTTGAGTTATTTCATGTAACTTAGAAATGTGAATGTGTTACGAGTCAGCTTTGAATATGGCCTCGATTCCAAAAGGTGTTATCATCAAATCAAAATTATTCACACATGTCAAGTTAACATTTTATTTTTATTCCTTACTCAATTTTTGGCAAGCTTACAGGAGCTGTCAGTGTTTCAGTTTTTTGAGAAGAATATTTTAATAAAACAGTGATGTGCTGAAAGGGGTTCACAAGAACTCACTAGAGGCCCTTGTTAAAATTCTGCCACCCTTCAAAAAATTATTCCCTTGCCTCTCAAGGAGTTCACCCCCTCTCTGGATACTGCTAAATCATTTCTGCCAGGGATGAGTTTCATCCCTTGGGGCTCATAAAGATACTTCTGAAGAGCAAATTGTTTGCCTTTGAAATAGACCAGATTGCATGAAATAGCAGACACTTTAAAAATAAATTCCTGGGGTAGCAACACTTCCCCGCTCCCCCCGCCCAAGCATCCGATCCGATCTCCACCACCCGTACCTCTCATTGTGTTATACTATCAAGTACTCAATCTATTTCTCGGGAACAAAGTATAAACAGTTTCAGCAAGTGCACTTAATATAACTTTTTTGCCAAGTGGCATTGCCTCCCTGCTAGGCTGTGGTTATAGGAAAGCATTTATATTTAAAGGTAAAAAACCAAAAAAGCCAGGTTCTCCCCACGAGAACACAGGGCTTGAGTTTATTTCAGTTTAAAAGAGGAAATTTTTGTAGGACTGTCATGTTAAAGTATTTCAACATATGACTGTAATAAAATAAAAGACATATTAGGCACAATGAAATAATGCAGTACTTGAAATAAAAACGGGGATTCTGGTAATCTTGCCAAAACTGGTTAATTCTTTATTTCTATGACTTATTTTGATGTGATTGAAGGTTTAAATTATGACTGTGTGGACCTAGATGAGGTTAGCCTAGAAGAGCTGATGTGTTAGTACCCAGATATGCCAGAGCTTCTTTTTAAATGCTGAATGGAGAGAAAATATCTGGGTTGAAATCTTCTTTCTCCTAAGTGTGATCTTACCAATCACTGAAAAGCAGGGTCTTATCTGTACAGGATATGCATGGTCCATATTTTATTATCATAAAAATTTGTTCTAAGATGATGTTCTTTGTTTTAAAACAGGAAACCTTGCCCATGTGATCCAAGCATAAACTAATACTGTTGCATTTCATTAGCCAAAAGAAAACCTGGAAACTCTGAATGGCCCTTTTTCCTCATTGGCTTGTTAATCCTGGAACTCAAAGATGATTATTTAAATGGGAATATTATTAACTCCTTTCACAGCAAAATTTAAATGGCCCATCTGACACATCATCTAGCTTCGCTTGGATTGCTTCTGCCAATTCAATGTCTGTGGCAACTGAAAGGAGAATATAGACCACCATTTAAAATAAATGGGTCTTAATATAACAGCTAACAAGTATAGCAGCTATTCCACTGTTGGATTCTTCGTTTTTATATCTAAAAGATTCATTAAAATACTTCTCTTTTTTTTTAAAGTGCTGTTCTGAAACTAAGCTTGCTGCTAACCTGAAGGGCTAAAATCCTGCTTAGTGGAATCTTGCTCCTGAGCAAGATTTAGGTTCACCAACTACTCATGTTCTCTGATTCACTGATGTTTGTCCTGCTTCTAGGGCCAGTGTTGGAAAATAGCACCGATGTGCGCTAAAGTGTCTTGTGTGATCTGTTGTCACCGTAAGAAAAATGAACCTACCAAGCAACATGTTATTAGGGACTAACACTTAAAACCTAAAAACTAAAAAAAGAAAGTGTTGGTTGCCTCTGAAATTGTGATGTCATTACAGTTTTACTGGTTTCTTTGCAGGGAGTAAGGCATGACTATCAACATGTAGCATTATTTGGACAGAGCGTCAAGAAGCCTAGGCTGTACTCCTGCTACTCACCCACTGAAAGACTGGGGAAGCTACTCAGTCTCCTTATATGTTGATTTCTCTCTCTCTTAAATAGGGTAAGATATTTACCTCCTCTATGAAGTGTTCTCACATGAGTTTTGATGAAAAATGTTATAGGAAACATAGGTACTAACAATATTTCAATGGCCTTGCAAGATGAAAAGTGGTTGAATATCCAGGAAAATGAATGTGCTCCTTAGTAGTTCACAGTCATAGTCACAGTAGCTTTTGCTGACTGGCAAATGGCTAAAGCCTGGAATCTGGCTTATTCTGAAGATTTGAAATGTGTAATTACTCCCTTAGAAGAGTTAGAGTTGAAGGGAAATGTATAATGTATAAATACATATCAGAAGACGCAGCTTCATATGCAGTTTAGAGTAAGAGGAAAAAACTTTTCCGAAGGCAAGTAATTGAATGTGCTGATACCCATAAACCCATAGGTCATGTAATTCTGTGGACCAAAACATTAAAAGATAATCTCGGGGGGGCTATACAAACCTTTTTGGTTTTGTTGTTGTTAAGATCGTCTTCAGAGCTATAGCTGAAAGCCTGTATCTAGCACTTCTTGTATATCCAAGTCTGCAGTTGTATGCAAAGCAGGATTCAGAGGGGTGTGCACTGCCTTGTTGGGGGGGGGGAAATTAAAATTTTTCCTGCATGACATGAGAAAAAATTTTATTAGGCAGCAATACTTGTAAACTTACTTTTCAGTTGAACATTGGTCTTTTTTGTTATCCACTATGATGGCTTATTCAGTGTGTGATTGTTGCAAGCAGATTTTTCAAGTACTACTTGTGATCTTCAATTAATCAAGAGTTGCACTGATTTTGCAATGGTAGCAGTAGAACTTGAAGTGTAAAAATTCTTAGTACAACATCCAAGCAGACCCAAAATCCTAGAAAAGCCCTGAAGTGCTGATTTCCTTGAATTTAAGTAGCTGGAAATATTTGCAATGGTGTAATAGTCTGACACAGAACTTATCACTGAAAACAAGCGCAGCATGTCACCCTGGTGAGGAAACCATCCTTTCTGGGAGGAAGTGTAAAAGTAGGAGTCGGGAAGAGGAGAATGTGCAGATGTTGCAGACAGTCCTGGTGTAAGAATCAAGGCAAGTCCTGACTGAGGATGTCTAAACATCCATTTAAACAGAATACTTAGTTATTCAAGCCAGAAGAAACTGCTGAGAAAAAGAACTGCCTGTGCCGAGGATCTCTATGGACCATTCAGCTTGGTGGCAGTTACAGATAAAGAGATCCTTTTTTTTGTTGTTTTGACAATACTTCTATTGAATTAGCTTTATCCTGACTTTGCATGCTTCCTGGGACGTATTAAACAGAACTGGTAAGCTTTACATCTGTCCTCTGAGTCAGCAGAGTTTTTAAGGAAAATTGAAAGGTATCATTAATTTGGATTGCTTTGGATTCTATTGTGCAAAATCTCTAAAATACAAAAAAGAATATAAAAAAAGTCAACATAAAAATCACTAGTGAAACTTTCCCATTGAGAATTTCATAGACCAACTGTCCAGAGTACAGCATTCATTTTGAAAGAACAGTTTGTTGTCAATACTAGCTGATTCAAAGTGTGCATTTCTTCAAAATATAGCTGTGTGCGCATTGAATTCTGCATATGTATTATCTTTTTTTTTTTCCCATTTGTGATCTGCATTTAAAATCCCTTGCAGAAATGTTGGGATGGGTTATAGTTGGTAAAAAATACATATGCTCCTGAGTGCAGAGTGGCAATGATTTATGTTGGTATGTAGTATAAGTGCTATAGAGATAGGAATTACAATGTGAGATGAAGATTGTTACACTGATGATGCAGAGCATACATTTGCCAACTTTTCAGATGATGGAAAGACAGAGTATATTACCAGGACTCTAATAATGAAATTAGGGACAGGTTTGTCCCTTTGATATTACATATCACATGTCCTATGCACAGTCCCAGTCTGAAGACAGACATGAGAGCTGTTACGTGTATTTCATTACTGTTTAGATGATGTGGTCATGAAGCATCAGTTTATACTAGCAAATCGAAGGAATTCATTTTGGCAAAAAAAGAGACATACATGAATAGATTTCTCTTTTTATTTTAATTGTCGCTGTCCTGCATAAGGCTCTGTTGTTAGTATCCATTAGCACAGTGCCTCTGCACCTTGATGAGGGATTTATTGACTTCAGTTTGACTCTGCAGTCGCAGTGGTTTAAGCGTGAAGTAGCCGTAGGAAATTCAGAGTCTTATGCAACAATTTGTATTGCTAAAAAAAGGAAGTGACTCCAGTAGCCTTCAGCAGAGGCTGGTAAAATAGTTCCTTCTTGAAGTAGAGAAAGAAACTATAAGGAAAGTGTCAAATCATAACTAATTATTGTTTGTAAAATATGGCCATCCAGGATTGCATAATGGAGTAATTTAGATATAAACAATTACTTTACAATTGGAAGGGGATATAGGAATCTCAGACTGATAAGGCTTTAACTACAGCGCAAGTAAAGCATGGGACTTCTCACAGTGCAAAGAGAAAAGACTGAGATGCCACACTACACTGAGTCACAGCTAAAATACTCGTCTTACTCTGCTGCATGGAGAAGGTCCTTAGGCAAAGATCATGTTTTCCTATCTGTACTGTGTGATGCTTTACTCTCTTCTGCTTTCTTTTTATGCCTTGAAACGCTTTCCTTTACAGGTTTAAAGTAATTGATTTCTTGTAACTGCACGCTCTCTTTTAAAACCACTGCTTTTGTGAAATAGGCTGTTAATTCTCCAAAAAAAAAAAAAAAAAAGAAACCTTGCAGTGCTGTGGATTATGTTACTATCTGTGGCCCAACATTTCCAGTCATGCTTTATTCCAAGAAGAAACAAAGAGCCTGGCATTCCTGCCTCCATGCTTTGGCTATGCTAACTGAAAGGGGGGCCAGGCACGGGCTCAGGACTGCTGGTTGCGCTGCATCATTCCCAGCCCAGTTATGGCCCATGCTGATTTAACTTTCCAAGACAATGTCTAAGGAATGTTTGAGGGACTTCATTTGTCAGAAATCATTCCCAACAGGCAGTGTGGGGAAGACTCATCAGCTTTGCCTCCCTGCTCTGTACACCGTCCTCCAGCCAGACATGTTAGACAGAGACAATGGAGTGTGAAGCCATGAATTTACCTTTCCATTAGCAGCAGCTTGGTCAAGGAGAATTCTTTTAAACACTGATGATACATACTCCTGTAGAGCCATAATTAAGTATGGCTGAAGAAAGAAATGACTAATAGTCACCAGGTAAAGAGATATTGCAAATGTAGCTGCAAGTGACTGGGAGGCTGTGTTGATGGGAGTACTTAGGAGTCAGGAACTGGAATCAGCATTATTCAATATATTCATTAGTGACCTTGAGGATAAAATTAATTCCATACTGATTAAAATTTTTAGACAACAGACCTGAGAGGAAGAGTAAACAGAGAAAATGGTAAATTAAAAATCCAAAGGGGTCCAAATGCTTTGAGGCATTGGGTGGATCAAAAAGAGATTAAGTTTGTATAGAGAAAAGAAAGGCAATACATCAGAAGAAGAATTTGAAGTTCTTCGTTGTTGTAAGCATCAGAGAGTTTTGGTGGATTTTTGCACCATCAGTTCTTTCATTTTTTTGTCACAAGACCATTCTTTGTCCTTGAATTCCTTCTAATCACACATATGGACGAACAGGACACTATGGTGCAATGGCATGATTAAAAGGTCTGAGTACCCTAGATACCTTTGTTACATATGGACTTTTAGTCCCAGATCCATCCCATCTAACGCCAAGCACTTAACTGAAGTACCTAGATTAGATGTCCCATTATGAAAGTTAGATAGGATGAATCCAAGCCTCACAGGTGATCATTAGAAGAGCACAGACAAGATGACTTTCATCCTCATCTTCTCTCTGAGCAGCACCCTGGCCCCACCAGCCATCTTGGCAGAACACGTTTTATTACCAGGGAAAAATAAAAAAGGAAGGAGTCATGGGTCCACAGAGAAAACTGCAAGGAGCTGGAGCACTGTTCCCATTTCATAAGAAGGAACAGAGGCTGTAACACCAATTTCTCTTGTGATCCAAGCGTCCAAATGAATTGAATCATCAAAGGTTACACTGAATAAGTGTTAAGCAAAATATGGTTGAAAGAAATTAGTGTCTTGTAATAACTGTAAAAGTCTAAAATATCCAACTATATATAATATCTATGAAATTAAGTTGCATAATGTAATGACATGTTATGCTACCATTAACACATTATAACTATGTAATTTGGAAGGCTAATTTTTTTTTGTAAAACCACTTAACTACATAAAATTGAAAATAATGATTATTGTAACTACTTCCATTTTTTGTCTTTAGAAGTTCAAAATTAAATATGCCATATACAGTTATTTTATGGTGATGTGTAATTTTATGAAATGATCATATAACATGTACAGTAATTATTGACATAAAAATCCTAAATACATAAATCATCATGTATAAAATCTGTTATAACACATTAACTTTACCAGCAGCCAAGGTAAGTCACTCAGCATCTCATTGACTTAACACCCAGAGTTGACCAAGGAATCCAGATAAGATGACAGGAAATTGCAAATCTCAGCTAAGATATAAAATAATCATATCAAGGCAGCCTTGGATCTGAAACTTCTCCATTCTGTTTTCTTTTGACTTTCTAGCACCTATTTATTTCAAATCTTTGAAGACCAACATGGAAAACAGTAAAACCTGGCAGGTCACCCAGATGGCCCTCTTAGTCTAGTTGTAAATGTCTCTTGCGGTTGGGTTCCCATCAGTCCTTTGGAGACTATTCAACTGCCTAACTCAGCTCATTTTCAGGAAATTTTTTTTCTGATATTCAGTCTAATTTTTCCTCTATCGCTCTTGCTAATATGCTTTAAAAATTTAGACTGTTATCATTCTCCCCATATGTCTTACTTATGACTGTGTGAAATTATATGTATACACGTCTTCCAGCCTCATAACCATTTCTATTAGTCTTCTCGGAACTCTCTGTAAATTGTTGCTATCAATTAGAGAGGTCTTCTGCTCTGAGTCATAAATCCATATACATTTCGGCTACTTTGGGGAAACCAACCTTTCCTGCTAATGAATCAAAGTTATTAAAAGGAATATTTATTTCATGTCAGGATTACGTGAGAGGGAAAACTCAGTTGTCAAACAAGCAGCAAAAGTGTGAGCTCATAACAAATTAGAGCTGATCAAAAAATGTCAATTCTCACATTTTAAAATTTGCTTTCATTCTGAAGAAGTAAGAATTTTTTTTTAAATCTTCCATGTAGTTAAGAAATTACAGAGACAAAAGAAGTATTTTGAAAGGTAATCTGTGCTAATAACATACTCTGTTCTGACTTTGTAATGTTATTGTATATTTATATTTAAATAAATCAAACAATCAAAAAGATTTGCAACAATATTATTATGAATTTTTAAATTTATCAACACACTTTGAAGTTTTCCATTTGAAATTCTGACAATCCTGTTCATTCACAGGGAAAAATGTTTCACAGAAATTTTTTTATCAACTAATTTTTGAGGAGATAGAGCTAGAAAAGCTACATTCTCTCACACATTTCCTTCATTGCACAGACTGAAAGATGATTGGCGGTTTCAAAGCACTTCTAATTCTATTATACTGTATCCTCAGAGAATAGGGCCGATGCACTAATGGGCACAGAGGATTTTACAGAAAAATACAGAAAGAGAGTTTATGTGAGTCATCTCATGTGCAAGCTAGGCTTTGCAATCTCACAAGAGGGACAGATTTTAGATGTTCCTTGTAACCTAATGTTCCTAGGAAATGTAATGAGTTGTGTTACATATAGGCAACTTCGTTCATCCTGGGAGTCTGGAAGAAGAGAGTAGGACGGAAGAAGAACGGAGGAGTAGGAATGTCCCTCCCTTCTCTGGAGCTTCTCCTGAAGGTGTGTGTTGCCAGAAGCTGTCTTCTGCTGCTGCCTTACAATGCCAGAAACCTGCCAGAGTAGACATCTCACAGGATGGGGGAGAGGTGGACAATGTAGCCCATACTCCGTGGTTGAGTAGATGGTGATAAAATTATTATAGGCCTCCTGCAGGTATCCTATAGTGGGAATTGCCTGGAAGGATGGAGAATGAAGGGATTTGTGCACCTGATTTCCTTTGTGTACTCGATTTCTTTCCACTGACTTATTCTGGTCTCTAAGTTGTACCCAACCACAGAGCAGATCTATCTCACCTTCATCCACCTTGCACCGCCGAATGACACAACAGTGTTAAAGAGCTCCCCAACAAGCGCAAGTGATGGCACAAAGCCAACATAACCAGCTCAGCATAACAAGGTCACCGTTTCCCACTGATCTAAGAGGAGTTTGCGGTATAGTGGAAACATGAAGGACAAGAGTGCCATCCTGCAAGATTTCTTTAGCATCCAGAGAGTTTTTACAGAAGCACTGGTGAGCCCAGCATTCCCCCCTAGCAGCTGATAATTTGCTGCTCAGGAGCCTCCATGAGTAGATTTTTCTTCCATAAATCTGGTCACTCTCTCCAGCATATTTAGAGGATCCTTAGATTGCTTTACTGGGCACTATTTAGGTATTTACTGAGGCCAAGTACCAAGAGAACAGTGAAGTATTTATATGAGATCTTTCATTAAATGCAGTGCAGGTATTCAGAAAAATCTGGCCCAAGCAGTTTTACTAGCATTCTCAAACTTTTGTACACCTGAATAATTTATTTCATCATGCACGAACTTTACTCCCAACATTTATTTTCTCAAGATTTTATATCCAACATGCCCCTGCAAATTCAGCTGAAATGATGGAAATCAGGCGAGTTTTTTAAACTGTTAAGTACTCTTTTCAACAAAGAAGTAGCAAGAATTTAAAAATCTGCTAAGAATGGAAAGCCAAGGTGTTAGCTAAAAAAACCCTAAATATTGTTAAAATGTTGACAGAAGCAGAAGTTATTGAATTGAAAATTAATGTTGCCACTCAGAATGACTAGCCTACAAGCATGGAGGTGACAGCGTGCTAATAATATTCACTGGTATTTTAATACTAGATTTCATGAGTATTAGTCCTGGACATCAATGGTTCGTTTTCTTTTCCCTATGCGGTGCGCACACACACAAGTCCCATTAATGTCAGTGAGAATTAGTATCAAGAGGAGACTATAGATCCGTAAGATGTTTTTTCATAATGTTGAAGACTTAGTTGAAGAAACTATGGGAGATCAATAATGCACTGAGGACACATTTTCTTCCTAGCTGTGACATACCACATGTTTTTTAATGTCAAAACTCAGGTAGGAAACAGAGGCAACAAGAAGTGGAAATAGCAAATCGTTTGGCTGGCTTGTTTGAACTGAATAGCTTTTTCCAATGACAATGTGGAGCATAATACAAGTAATTATTACTGATTCCTGTTACTACATTTTTATGTTTCTTTCAGAGTAAATGTGACATCCTACTGCTAACTGGCAATGTTATCTAGTGTCTGTTCTGCAAGCCTGTCTCTTTGGCTAACAAAATATTAACTGGCAGGGTAACCTCAAGAAAAGCCCAAAGGGAGATATGTATCGTCATGATGCGTTATGTGAACAGCTTGGAGTTGAAAGGTATCCTGCAGTAACTATTCCATTTATACAGAATTTCTGCAAACAGAGTTAAGTAAATGTTTTATACCAGTATCCTGCTGGCTTTTGACTGTAGATAAAGATGTTGAGTGTGGCGCCTTTGAAATATGGGCTCTAACTTATGCAATTTGCACTATTTTTAGTGTCAGACAGCTGTTATATCTGATTTTTTTCTCTTCAAATAAAGGACATTTGGGATTTTTTTTTTTGAAGTTATTAATATTGGTTTACCATTTTTTGTAATATCAAGCTCTGGATGCATGATTACATTTAAAGAGGAATAAGCTTGACATTCTGGAGAGCTATAATGTGCTATAATGGCACTGTTTTCCTTAAATCAAATTAAATGATAATTGTGGGGGGAAAATCTGTTTTTGAAACTTGCTACTTTCTTCCAAAGAGAGTGATAGTTGCTATTGAGAGTAAGGTCAATGAAAAAAAAAAAAAAGAAATAAAAAAGAAAAACAAAATAAAAATGTGACGAAAATCAATAAATACCTAAATTATTTAAGGACAAAATACAACGGGGTGTCTTGCTGTCATGCACCATACCCTGCATCTGAGAGCAGACAGGTGGATTGTCTATAGCCAGTGCTGGGTTGGACACTCTCTCCAGCATGCTCATTAGTAGCTCCGCGCCTGGGCTCCCTGTTAGTAGAAAGGCAGGGATCACAGCAGGGAAGTTAGATCTCAGGCTTCTCACATTCCTGCTCTATCTTAGCAAAGCTTTGCAAAGCCTTTTCTGGCAGCTCATTAGTAGGTGCACTGATGCATAAGAGAAAGTCATTAGAAGTGTTTTTCAACATTGGCTTTTGATCAGGTGACTAGTAGCTTCGTAGAGACATTTACTTACATTGTTTTCTATAAGAGATTCTGTTGCTATATTGAGAATGACATACATATAAAATGTGGAAAACTAGCTTGACCTTTCTACGACAAAAGAAAAAAAGCTCCATTAGTTCCCTGAATCTTGTCTTTATATTGTCAACTATGACGTAATAGAAGCACAGAGTACTCACTCTTTTAGCTTTAATAATCTATGCCAAGTTCAACTATATCGTTTGATTTCAGGTTATGACAAGAAGGACACCAGTGCAAAAGAATACAGCTGGCATGCCTTAAGCTTTATGAGTTACTTTTAACAATAAGCATTAGCTACTTTCTTTCTCCATGCAGACTGGCATTTTTAGCATTCTAAGGCTAAATCTATCTATAGGGCAAAGTAAAACACACAGTAAAATTTTATTGGATCAGATAGGGCGGACTGCTTAAGTGCCCTGAGTAGTACCTCTGCTGGAAGGATTCCTTGTTGCATGGGAATATTTTTGCTAAACCCTGAGAAAACTATGCAAGTTTAATTGGAAATAGTTGTAATACAAACTATACCTAACATCATCGTATTTTCTTAAACCTGCATAAATAGGCTGTAGAAAATGAACTTGTGCACACAAGTATACTCAAAGAAGTACGGTGTAAAAGTTATGCTTCGATAATGAACACGCTGCTTTTGTTATTGGCTTTTTTCAGACACTTGATTTTTATGTAACATTTCACATGCCGATGTGGCAATACTTCTCCAACCCAAAATGCCTGTGATGACTGTCTAACGAACGCCTTTGCTCTTCAGAAAAATGTCATGTTAAGCACATGCGATGACGTGCAACCAAAACAAGAGGAGGTAAAGCCACTTTTGTAAAAGTTTACTGAAACAAAATACATCAGCTTAATCAGGCCTGCTTCTGGCTATGTACGAACATGACATGCCAATTACATAAAGTTCCAGCTCAGCTAAGACTCCTGCTGACTAATTCAGTGTTGATTGTTTTCCGCTACATGGCTTTGAGTGCTTGTTAAGGCTAAAAAAAAAAAAGGGAGAGGGGCAACAATTGTAGGAATTCTTTGCTTCCATCAAACTGTCTTATGATTGCCAGCAATTAGTTAAGCTCCTTGGCAGTAAAATGACAAGATGGGACTTGACCAAATACAATGTGTGGAGCACATAGGCATCTGCCCCAGCTGAAAGACATTACAATGTTTGTTAACCTTAAGGGTCATTCCTGATTCACTTCTGCAGACAGAAAACAAGATTTATATAACACAGATCAATACAGCCCTAAGACTTTCGCCATTGAGGATGCTAGATTGAGGCACTTCTCTTTATCAGTTTACCATGACACTAATGTATTTTGCCTGTTTTGCCTGGGCAGTGATGAATCTGTTGGCAAGAGAAAACAAATAAGTTCTGTTGTTGAGAGACATGTTGTCTATGATTTGTCTCAGCAGACATGCCAACTTGCTGGCCAATTCATTTCCTATTTAATTTAAGTGGCATATCTGTCTTCCTCTTTCTGGTATGTCTTTTGTCTGCTGCGCACCCATACTGGCATGGCAAGAGGCGCCTGCAGTAGATCTTTTCAGGTAAGACTGATACAACCAAGGCTGAAGCAAAGTAAAGAATCAGAATCCCTGATATTTAATACAGGATTTTTCGTAAACGGTTCTTTTCTCTCTATTTGCAGTCTGAGGCAATCACTTTAATCATCTATTTCAGACAGATCATAGTGATTTGTTTTGCATACTCATAACCTAATGCCCTTTGAAAATATGCCCTGTAATGTGCTGTACTGATGTGTGGTTTATGATGCAGCAAAAGTTAACAATTTTTTTTCTATTTGCAAGAGCAACTTTTAAAAAATGTTACTTGCTTGGAAGATAAAATGTGCATTTAGGGGCCAGTCTAGCCTTTATTGGGCAGAGAGAAGCTGGGTGCTTACGGACTGCAAAACGAGCCCTGTTAGTAGTGAGAACAAATGTTATTTACGCCAAAAAGTCCTTTCTCTTGCTTCAGAATGAAAAATGCAGTTCTGAAGCTGTTATTTCCTGTCTGTCCCAGGTTAGTTATTCCTTCATTAAAGCAATTAGTTATACAGGCAGCTCATAGTTTCTGGAAATAATACAATATATAAATTATATATAAAAAGAATGTCTCTTCTTACAAAACCTACTAAAGCGAATCTATGTTGAATGAGCGTTTCCCCAAAGCGGCTCTACATCTGGAGGGGTGGGAGCCTGTATCAGAGAGAGCCTTCTCAGCTGAATCCCCTTCAGCCCTGGAATTTTCTTCCCCAGTTTGTTAACCTCTAGGGCAGGGTGCAGAGCCCATGTGCTCATTCAGGGCCAGATCCTGCCACTCTTATTTATTTTGAGTGGTAGCATACTCCAAAAGCAGTTAGGTCAACTCCAATGGGACCATATGGTTCTACTCAGTGCAAGGAACAGTGGCAGAATCAGGGCCTTGGGCTTTTTCCAAAAATGCATTAGATGTAATAGATAGGCATTTTGTTTTGAGAACAATCATCTTCTTATAACTCCATCCTTGTTATTGTTGTGATAATAGATTTTAGTATTCTGCATTCCATAGGCCACATGACCTTTTTTGATTCAGGACACTATGGTTGTGGGTATAAGTTATCATAAATTGAATTATAAAATAAATAGAATATTTGAAGTGCTTAAAGAGAGAGGGAAAGGAAAGGTAATATTCAAATGGTTCAAGCCTGAAGACTTTTGCTATCAGGTTTAATACACACTACCAACTACAGCCTTATCTACATCAGCATGTCCATCTACCACTGCACTACTGCAAGTTTCTAGTTTCTACAGGACCATACCCTAAATTAAGAAGAAGCTGACTGAAGACAGGAAAGCAGCATAACGTAAAACCATCAAACAGTACCACTGTTTAGCGAGGACAGAATTCAAGCAGTGGAATAGTTAACATAAACCACACTTCTCAAATGTGCCAGCTAAATCTCTGTGGCAGAACACATTAATTATAGCAGTCAGTTTACCTTTATCCTTCACAACATTTCTGATTAAAATTTCACACATTACAATGATATGTGTCTTTTCTACAAGCTATGAAATTTACTCAACGTCAATAAGTTCTTATTTTGTTATTGAAAGAGTTGATGTATGTATAAAAAAAAATTGACTTTTGATCTCTGACAGTGAAATCAAAAACTTAACTTCTGTTTTGGATATAGTCCTGCTACCTGCATGTATTATATGCCTGTGCAAAGCAGTCATTAGTAGCACTGGATAAAAAGGAATAAAAAAAATCCCTAACTTTGCTGCCAATAGAAGGTATGTGGTTTCAAATTTTATATTTGCTAAGCTTAATTAAGCCATAGATTATGTTTTGAAAGGTATGTTCAATTAACTGAATCCCTCATGAGGAATTACATACAGGAAGAGATAATCACAACATTTATCTGGTTTACAAATGTATATGCTTAGGTTAAAAATGTTCTGGATTTTTATTCCATAGAGATATAAAGATTGATAGAAAAATAATGTAAACCAATAATTGCAAATACTTACACATTACTGTGTATAAAAATTTCCAATTATATTCATTATTAAGCATATAAAACTATTTTTATTGGTAGATAATTACTGATGAAAATCTCTTATTTAAAATTTTATTTGCATCTAATTCAGGAATCCATATTTTAAATAAATTTGCATGTTTACAACAAGGAGATCCAGCAAGGCACGTAAAGTATCTAAATCACCCTGCAGAAATGTACCCCTGTGGAAAGAGAAGGCGCAGAGTGTAGGCCCAGCGTAAACCTTTATAATTAAAGCATAAGCAGTGCTTGAATTTTTTTCATGTGCATTCTCCAAGCCAGCTGGGTAAGCCTAAAAATACATTAAGCCAATCTAAAGGCAAATACGTGCTGTAATATACTGGTAATCTCCTGCATTGTCACGTACTCATTGAAAATGAGTGTGTAATTTCATGTATAATAAGGGAAGTGAAAATAGAAAGTTTGACAAGGGAGCAAAATCGTGTACTGTCAAAACAAGTGTCTGGACTTTGCCTACACATATATTTTTTGTTAATATCCTTGCTTCCAAAGTGACATTTATTTGGTAGGGCAGCACCACTCTTCCCAGACAATGCATTGACTATTTTGATTTCACTGAGAATAGTTTTGACTGCAAACATTTTCTTTTCCTTAGAACATTGTTCATTGATGTAAATGGGATCTGATAGCCAAGGCAGGCTCTCAGCTTGGCAACAGGCCACTGGCTTGATTGTTGGAAGGATATAACAAAATGTTACAGAAGTAGTCCAGTAGAGAGAAATTCCTCCTCTGTCAATGGCACCCTCCAAGGAGTGACTCTGAGTGCCCACGTCGGGCACGTCCCTCTGTCGCTCGCTGGCCGGGGGGCGGTGGGAAACACTGCGCTCGGGCTGTGCTTCTCTCTGGAGGACACCTCTAGAGAAGTGATAGCTCTTCTGACACGGGGCTCATGACATGACACCAGCACTGCTGAAGGGGAAGATGGTTCCTACCATCCAAAGCTTGAAAATGCAGTGATTGAGGAACTCTCCCAGTACATGGAAGTTTTAGGTTGCAGAGCCTTATTGCGATGAGAGTGTCTAAGACCACATATGAACATATTTCAGTATGAACGTCTACATTACTGCATTATAGGCAAGGCTGAACATGGACAACTGTACCTAGGCCACTGTATAATACAAAATTTAAGAGTTACAAGATGAAAGAAGTAACATAGAACAAGCTCGAGTTCCTAACATTGTGTAAAGGCAGCTTGGGGATGCAAAAGGATTGTGTTCTGCTCAGGGACTGATGATTACATTTTCCATTGAGTTTCATGGTCTGTAGAGTGAGGAAATAAAGGCTGAACCTTTGCCAGAAGAGCTGGAGGATGCCCTGGTCTAGTAATTACCAATACAGTGACTCCATTTCAGTCTCATGGGCAGCCAGAGTGCTATTTCAGCTGATAAATAAGCAAGGTAACTCTTAGTCTTGCTGAAAGGTAAATGTTATTGTCCTCTGTTCTACTGTTGTCTGCACTCACTGATTGCTTCCAAGAAAATGCACAGGTTTTTGAAAGTGCTTTAAGACTTCTTCATTTATAATGAGCTGAAGGAGGCCAATGTGATGAACTTTCTTGTTCAAAGGATTCTTACATAAAAACAGTTTAGATATAGAGCTCTTCATTCAGATCTTCTGGGAATAATGTGTCCAAAGTAAATACCCAAAAGGCCTCCCTTCTACTAAGTTCACAGTCCATATTATCCTCTCTCCATAAAGCATTGGTTTTCTAAATGCTTATGAGTTTCAGATCAGAAATTTCATACTGCAAATTAATAAAGCGTTTAGCTATAGGGCAATCTCTGTCTCCCCATCTAATCCAGCTCAACCGGCTGAATGAGTTGCTTTTAAGTTCTAGTAGATTAACCAATGCATGTTAAAACCTGTGCTTATGTGAATCTATAAATAACAGTACTAGAGAAAGACTTAATGGAACTTGGCCATATCAGCCCACAAAACCAAGATGAGCACTTCTTTTTGGTCTCTTCACAATAGGAAAGGATTTCCTGACAGGTAAATGAAGTCATAGCGTCACAATTCTGCCCAGTGGATGTTGTCATAACATGTAAGAGCGCGCTCCATGAAGAGATCAAAATTTCGTACAAAAAGATCAGTATTTTATTATGATAATATTTTTTCCACAGTGTGTGTCTCTGTACATTCCCGAAACTGACCCTGTGAGTCTGCATAAGTTGGAGATAGGCTGAATTAATTTGAAAGAGGAATATACAATTTCATTTCTCAGCAAGTACTACTCTACCCAAATTACTCAAGTGCATTACATAACCCATTGCAAAAACAGTTATAAGCATTAACTGCTATTCTGCACAGCATGACACCATTCAAGCTTTCAAGACCTATTTATACTTAGCAACAATCCATACATTTTCAAGATAGAAACCACATTGGTCAGGTTTTTTTAAATATTCATAGTCTTTGTGAACATATGAAGCTCTGAGTGAACATTTGGAGCTCCAACATAACGGGCTGTTTTGGGGGCTCCCTCTCTTGCCTCCCTACAGGGAGGATCCTCTTCCTGAGACCCCCAGCCCTGCCGGAGCCTCCGCCATGTACCAGGGAGCCAGAGCAGAACTCAAAACTGGACCCGCTACATTCATGCTTTGAATACCATTTATATTTACCTTGTCTCAGAATGCATGTGTTTGTTTTTACAGGAAGAAAAGATGATCATGAAATAGAGGTGTGAAAATTTAGATAGCAGCTAATTACTTTTAGTAAGACTGTTACAGAGTACAATGGATTTTCAGTTTTCTCTATTCTTTATCCTCTGACTTAAGACAATTATTTAACAGTGGTGGTGGAACAAGTTATTGTTCATAATTTCACAACATAGACTGCATGCTTAAGCCCACACCAATTAATTTAATTTATATGAAAATGTTTATTCCGTTTCAATTGGATTGAGCTATATTGTGGCCAGTATTGAATTAACTTAAGTAGTGGCTTCTCAGTTTCATTGTTTATTACAAACAGGGTATACATTGCTGTATATTTCCCCCAATTCTTACAAAAAAGGAAAACATCCCTCATGCTCCGGATAGCTTATAATCAACTCGCAAGGCCAGATTGATTTGGTTTAATGTGGGTGATGCTGGAGGGGAATGTGGAAGTAATATTCAGTATCCTCCACATAGGATTAAGCTGGAGAGTGGAAGAACAGCCCCTGAAATCTCCATCCCACTGAAAAATGACTCTTACTGCAGCTCAGTGGCTCCAGCTGCAGCAATGCCCCTTTTCTTATTTATGCTGATCAGTGGATCTACATAAAGCTTCTCCCCTAGGGCCTCCTTGTGTCGCTCCTATCTTCTGCCTCCCAGCGTAGGATTGCTCTGGCAATGGTACCTAAAGTGTACTTGCAGCAACTGCCTAAATGTTATAGCGAAAGTCTTATTCTAATCTGGGAAAATCCTGTGCAGGAAGTAAGTTTCTGCAGATCTAATATGCAGGTTTTTTGGCATTAAGTGCCAGGGTGGATCATGGCATAGTGAATAATAGGAGTCCAATTTGAAAGCGATTATCTCCAAAGAATGAAATTCCCTAACACAGTTGTGTGTTCTGCGAAACAGTTTTTTACTCTCCATTTGAATTTGGAATATTGCAGTATGTACTACCCTTCTTCTTCAGCTAGTAAAAAATCAAGATCCACCTTTCTTAACTCTTGCTCGAAGCTCTCACTTTTATGGGAAAGAGATCTATTGCAATCTGTTATGCTGATTAGATTTACTGTCAAGGCTACTAAAAGGCACAATTGTTTATTTGTTTGTTCTTTTAGTGTAAACATCGACTGGGTTGTTAGCTCTGTTTCTTATTAAGGTTTCCCAGCAAGTCCCTTTCTAAAACTCTGTTTCCCAAGTGTTTGCCAAATTTGAACCATCTGAGGTGCATTTTGCTATGACAACATCTCAGAAGATTCAGATGTTCCAAGAATATGGTTAGTTTAAAAAAAAAAAAAAGGAACAAACATGCTGGTGAGATCTGGCAAATTCCTTTCCTAGCAGATCCATCAGCCTTGGATTTTAGAAAGCAACTTGAAATTTGGCAGGGAGGCAGCCTTTCCTATTCCCATGAAAATCTGGCTGTGCTATAAGCTTTGCAGAGTTGCAGTTGCACATGATGAGAGACTTCTTCCATTTTAGCTGCTAAAAGTCCTGGAGGGTCCCGTCACATCGCACACGCTTTCTGTACGTGACCAGATCCTGCCCGTGTGGTCCGTGCAGCCTGCCACAGCCCAGGGCTACTGGAGCAGAGCTGGATCCTTCCCGGCAAGGCAGTTCCCAGCGTGGGGAGTTGGGCTGGGGGCACAGGAGCTGACAGCAATGAGCCTGTCAACGCTGCGTTCACACACCATGACATGCATTACTGAGTGGCACCCGGGCAGCACGGAGGAAGCTATCTAATTAAAATTCAAAGGTAACAAAGCCAAACCAGAGAAGGAAATAAAGTATGAGACTGGGACAAGGAATCTGGTGAAACTGGGAGTGACTGGGCAAGGAAATTATGTTCACTGTTGGTGATTTAGATTTAATTAGCTGATTCCCCCCTCTTCAATTCCAATTCCCAGCACCTCCTGTCAGTTATAAAAACAAGTCCATTTGGTTCATTAAAAATGTGTGTTTCTGTACATTGAGGCATTTGGGAGTTCTTAGAATAAAAGAGCATGGAGAATATTTTGAATTTTTAATAATGGGATCCCTTTCAACATGTACAGTGATGGACTGAAATTGTTCTAAAGTTGAAATTAAATGAGAAGGCAGGGGGGCTATGATTTGTATCTTAGCTACCATTGCACTTCTGGTTGGATATTACTTCACTCAAGAAACATCTTTCAGTTACCACAGTGCTTCAGAAATTTTGAATTTTACTTACCGATTTAGTGCAAGGCATGAATTGTTTTTATCTCTGAAAGGAGTTTCTGTTTCTTCTATCAACACAGAGTTTCCTGCCTTTGAGTAATACAGAAAACAGCCTTTAATTTTCCATGGGTAGCTGTGCATAACTCCTGGGTTTTGCTTCTCAAACAGAAAGAAAGAAAGCACCTTAAAATGCCACATATTTTAGTCAGTTTAAAATCATGCTAGAGCATGTCATTCAGATTCACTAACTTCAGCCTGATTTAACAGTGCTTGAATAACATGAATTTCACTTCAACTTAATTAAACAGAGGCATAAGCATTTCAGGAATGATTTTGATGCAGTCTGGACACTTGAAGCCTCATTGTAATCTTACACACAAATGAGCATGCAAAATGTCACTTGAAAGGCAGAGATTTAGATACCTAAGTTGTAGAGGCAATTATCCATTTGTGTACGTCAGTGTTGTGTTTAAGAATACAAAATATTTGTGTGTATCCACTGGAGACCCATTGGGAGAAAAGGGCTCTTCAAAGTAATTTTCAAGCCTTTATTTAAAATACAGAACAATGAATTTAAACCCCAGGATTATGAAATGTTGATAGCAGAAGATCGACACTTTCTCTTTTTATTAGTTAAATAGGAGAACAGGAATCTGAAAATCAGAGGGCAGCATTGTGTGTATGTGTACATGATTTTTAAACTTATTTATTCAGATTGAAATTAAAAGGAAAAAATGGCATCAGATAATATGCAGAATTTCATTGTAACGAAGTTTTCACCATATGATTTTCTCAGCTCATGATGGCTCTTTGGATTCATTTTGCCCCTACCATTAACACAGCTAGTAAAGATAAAAATGGAAAACATTTCCATTACAAATCATGTGATAGAGCTATTTTTGCAAACGCAGTCCTCCCAGCCACACTTTCAGCCCCACCTGGGGAAGATGTGACATGATAGGGCCGGGACAGTGACAAACTCAGTTATGTTAAAGACACTTGAAAATTACACTGGCTTTTCCCATGTATTACCATGTAGCACTGCCTCTGTTATCTGGACCAGAAATATTTCATTTCACTAGATCCCAATCTTGTAAGACAGCCCTGTCATTTTAATTTGTCACTCTTTGTGTACTGCATCGTGCGTGAGTCTCGTCTCCCCAGCCAAGTGCCATAGGCTACTGCTCAGAAGAGAAACCTGTCACGGGGGATAGCAAAGGTAAACACCACAAAACAGAAAGTTTATGGCTGAAATCACCACCCAGGGCTCTATTCCCGCGAGCTTAGCAGGTGGTATAATCACCCGCAGCCGAATTGGAAAGATCCGTAATTTCAGCTATGATAGGTACGCTCACATCCTTCCCACCGTTCCCCGCCTCTGCCACAGTCCCCGTGCAGCACTGTCACTCACAGGAGGTAGCAGGAGGGGACAAGGGATGAAATGAAAGAATTGGTGGTAGGAAGAGAAGTTGTGATTGACACGAGGCTGGAGCCTGAAAACAGCTCCAGGAACTCTGTAGCAGCATTGACAGCAAAATAAAAAGTCTGGGGGAAAAAAAAAAAGACTAGGGACGATCAAACACCGCCGAAACAACCCAGTGATCCCAGATCACTGGTGCCAGCACTTCCAAGCCTTTCTCCAAAGAAGGCACCATTTGCACAAAGCAAACGAGACCATGGGTCTGTTGGGGTTTTTTGCATCACTCTTAACAGTATGATGAATCTTCCTTGCAAAGTGTGAGAGAGTCAAAGTGAGTGAAGTCAGCAAAGCTTCATAGTGTGTTTACTTCTTAAGCACAGAGGTGGCGTAGCACAGTTCTGCCTTCCCTGATGTGGATTTTTGGCTTCCCCTTTGGTCCACCCCCACCGAAGCAATTAATCAAAATAAATGAGGCAGCTGACTTCAGACTGCAGCACATTAACTGTCTTCAGGAATTTCATTTACCACACTGTGCAGAACACACTGGGGGCTGTACTCCAATAGCTTCGCTCCTGAACAGCATTTTGAAGTATGTTATCGGTAAACTACTGATTAGAATAAGGGAATAGCTGATCTTTGGTTTTATTGGTTATGATTTGTGGAATCTCTATATATTTATGCAGCTGTAAAGAAACCAAGGGTGGTGTTACCAATTATCAACCGTACCAAGCCTTCCTTTACATTTTTGTGATAGGAGAGGAGGCACTAAAGTAAGTGAGAGTCAGCCCTCATGTAAACAGATGTAAATCAAAGAATCAGAGAGAAAACATCTCAAATCTAAGGATTAGTAAGTCCTTTATGGTAAAAATTGGGAATTTACTGTGAACCACAAGAGAGACCAAACATCTTACATTAGGGATGCAAAACCAGACATATTCCAACAGATAAAACAAAGCAGCTTATTAAAGGCAATAGGTAACACAATTTTGGAAAGACAAAACTTAGAGGAAACAAAAGGTTCTATTTAGTAGACATACTAAACAATAGAGATAGGATTTTCTGTAAATAATGTGGAAGAGCTATGCTGGTTAGGCATGACCATGTCATTCTGGGGTTATTGGTTTTGATTTGACTAAAACTCTTCACTGCTAAAGTGTGCAGGTGGAGTTGCTGCCTACCTGTCATCCCATCACCTTCGTTATAAGTCAGGTGGTATTCTCAGAGCAATGTAAGCAGAGGATAGCTACGAAGCATCCACGCCTACAATGTCTTCAGCAGTCAGAGAGCTGATCTTGGCCTCTTGAGAAAGCCTAGGAAATGAGCACAGGCTGTTTTCTCTTGCCCATTCCCAGGTGGTTTGGCTTTATTGGAAGCCCATCCCAGAAAAAAAAAAAGAAAAAAGAAAAGAAAAGAAAAAAAAAAAAGACAAGGGAAAAAAAAAGATATCAACTAAACTAGAGTCTTTGCTTCTTCTCCAAAACTGATCCCTGGATTTTTGCTATAAGCTTTGCCATCCAAAAGAGCCTTCAAATCCCTAGAGCAGCTAATAAGACCTACCTCCTAATATGACTTAAAAGTAATTAAAGAGCACTTCTATGCAAGGTTTAAGTGCCTGGTATAAGAATGACTCAACAGTGTCCTTATGCAGATTCCTAGGATCACTGTCCTTTTACAGCAAATTATAATTGAAAAGTTTCTGAGATTGTCTGAGTGTTTAGGAGTTTTCACTATCAATTCAAAGAGCTAATTTGGCAAATTTTGCAAAGAGGTTATTCTAAGCATAAGGAAAGGCATGAAAATGAAGTCAAGAACAGGCAAGAGACAAGTTTGGAAAGGGCATAACTAGATGGGGAAGCAAGAACTGCAGCTCCTATTGTACAAACCGGGGAACAGAAGCAAATAGTTTTAGTGATTTCATCAAGGTGACAAACGAAGTCACTGGCAGAATGAAGATTTGTAGCTGAGGTGTTACGAGCTGGAATAATCCACACAGCCAGGGGGAATCTGGCATGAAATGTCATTTCATTTCAATAGGATTTGGCTAATTAATTACCCCTTAACGCCTTTGAAAATGTCCCCCCAGTGCTTGAAGGATCAGACTATGCCTTCCTCTGATTTAGTTTGCTTTTTGATTCTGAGAGTGAGATCTAAAAGAAAGAAAGAAACCACCTTCTCCTCTCAAAAAGGGCTGCTGAATCCCAGCTCCCTTTCCAACAGATCTGTTCCCTTCTCCCAAACTGCTGTGGCCAGAGGCGTGCTGTGCTCCCGGCGCGCAGCTCCCGGCAACACCCTGAGCAGGCCTGGCTGGATCTGACACATCCCTCCCAGGTCGGGTCCCTTCAGACTCTGGACAGAAATATCCCTACCAGAGGTATCATAGCTTCTCTACTGGAAAGACAGCAAAAGAAATGCCGTGTTTTTCAGGTCCGTTCCCCCTACCCAATGCCCGTTTGAAAAGCAGACCAAGAGTTGTCCTGAGCACCTTGTGGGTTTCCATCCGTGTTTCCCTCTCCTACACTTCATGCTTTATAATTATTCTGACAGGGATGCCGCTTTTTCGCAACTGAGAACATATGCATGTTAAAATATTAAATGCTTAACTGTTTGTTTGTACACCTATGAAACACTCTGTAACAGGATTAGGCTGCATCCCTAAAGAGTCATTAACTTGCATTATATTGAAGTATTTATTATTGTGGCATATGTAATGGATAATATTTGTTTACATTTTTAATTACTCACATTTTCAGCCAAGAAAATCTCCAAGGATAATGTCTCATTTACAAGTGTCCTGGCAAAAGACAACATAATGTAATCACACATTACCAACAATTCCATGACAACCATGCAATGGTTTAAATATGAATTTCAAGTAAAGACATAATTATGATAAACTATAAAAAAACCCCACACACGATACTGTGTATCTATGTATAAAAAACCTGCAAAACTGAAAGGAAGGAAACTTTTCTCTGGCTTCTGTGGATTTTGAGCTTGTTCCATAGCCCAGCAAAGTCAGGAGAAAAAATCTCATTTTCATCAACAGTCTCTAAGCTGACACCACAAATAATGTAGCAAGTGGCAATTTGTACCTTCAGAATTTCCCAATATATTGAGTCCTATGATTAGGATGGGGAAACCTTTTTTTCTCCCAGGAAGTGAATAAATAAATAAAAGGAACTTAAATTTAAGTAATTGAAAAGCTTCACTTTTGCAAGGTTGCTGTAACAGAAGAGCTTGCAGTAGACTCTGCTTGGATGATAACCTCTCCCTATTAGAATCAGCCAAGGAATGAGCCATATTAGCCCACAGACTTAGCTCAACCATGACGCATTCTTGGCAAGTTTCTCAGAAATATTCTTCGCAGAGCTTAATGTCAGCTAGAGAACTGATCCGGCAGTAATCAATAGCCCATTGTCTCAATCCTTGTTCACTGTAATTCCAATTTGTCTAATTTCAGTAGTCTGTAAACAGACTTTTGGTACTAATATATAGAAAAAAATAACTTTGGGGTATTACATAGAAAATAATTATTTGTAGCTTTCATGGAGACCCACCAATGGTGTGACAGAGAGTTTCATCCTATAATGATAATATATAATGACATAATAAGAATTTATGTATTTTAGTAGAAGCATCATGAGGAATAGAATTTTGGAAAACATCCTGAAAGCGAGCTGAGCAACACAGAGACTTTAGTGAACTGTATCAAATCTCACATTCCTTAATCTGCAAGAATATATTTCTTGTGCTTGCTATGTATACCTTTCCTTCTCCCTTTCTTAGTGTCTTCTTCACTCCTTCTTGGTAGTTCTTCCTAGACTTTATGGGAGATTTGACTACGTTGATATTATTCTGCCTGAGGGGTGTTAACAGAAGAAACGAGCACATACACCACAATGTCCTCATAGCAGACAGCATGGCCTGGGTCCAAAGTCCACGTAGCAGGGAGTAAACACTGGTAGGAGGTGAAGCTTGAGGGTCCTGAATGCTTCACCTATGGGACACGACTAAGGCAAAAAAAAGTAAATGACAGCACAAAAGAAATTATTTTCAAAACGATTCTAAGAACCTTGTAAAAGTCAATTCTCTTTGGACTGTATTTTCATTTCACTCTGTTGATTGTGTTAACATAAAATAAAAATACAAATCTTCCATCTGGAGGAGCAGATAAAACAGCCACTTTCCTTTTTAGGTAGACAATATTTTTTCTTCCTGTGGCATAATATACCTTGCTATTAATCTGGACTACCAAAACCAGTTATTTAGCATTTTTATAGTGTATTTTTGATCTTTACATAGAGAAGTGGACCTATGCAACTAAAATATCTTTGCAGGAAACCCTCTCTTCTTCAGCTGAGTGCAGTTATTGAAAGAAAACAGCTCAGCAGAACAAAACACAAAGCATTTCTATCACAGTTTGAATAAAAAGATCCATGCACTAAGTTCAGATCATAGTTGCTGCAGTGGAAGGAGTGTATGCCATGCTACTTAATACCTTTGAAATCATACTCATGTCTTAAAAAGAGTGTGTAATTTTCTTATTAATTAATTGTAACAGATTTTAGTTTGCCCACTGAGAGGAGCATAAACCTTTTAATTGTTATATTTTAGAAGTCTCTGAGTCCCCAGCCAGTGGTAACCATTTGATGTGTATCATGTCCAATGCAATACTTCAAAATCAGTTTGATTAAAAATACATAAAGTTAATGAATTGTCAAAAAAACAGTGTTCTTTAGAAGGCACAGTTTTAAAAAATGTCTATTTTAATCTTCGTAATATAACTGTCTCTGATATTTCTGTCATTTGGTAATGCTTCCAGACACATTCATGGTGGTCACCTTTGATCATATAAATTCAAGAGATTCCAAGGCTTTTTTTATTTGCATAAAAAACAAAGAAAGCATTGTCAGAAATCCCCAAATATGCATTTTGAATCAAGTTTCACCTAAATGCTATACAAAGACTCAGTGTCTCGATGCTAATTTATTGAAAATGCCTTGGCCTTTAGGAATTTCCCATTGGCACTTAGTAGAGCTGAACTCAAAGTGGCAATGGCAAAAAGCAGCCATCAAAACTGTGTTCATGCTGACATCTAAGCCCTAGTGCTCAAATTATGAGTGCCCTGAAACAAAATACTGTAGAAGGAAAAACAAAACATAAAAAATGCTTTAGGTGCCAAGATTTTGCTTGAAAGGGGTGGAGGGGAAAATAAGTTTGGGGTTTTTTTTAGTGAAATCTAATGTGCTAAAGACTTAACACAAAGAAAGGATTTAACAAAAGATGTAAAAGGTTTGATGTTTAATACACAGCTCTGAAGTCAGTGTTTTATATCTATAATTTCTGCATATCCATAACCATATTTAGATTTCAACATATGGTCTGTAAATAACATATGTAAGCTGGATCGTTGAGTGAGATGATTTTTTTTCCTGCTGAATGTACGTGTTTATTTTATGAGCAGAGACGTGAAAAGTTCATTCATGTCAAAATGTGTTGCTAAGTATAAACATGCTGCTTCACTTTAGGCAGGATCAGGAAAGACCCTGGGTGTGTAATCTGTGAATTGACTCTATGCTGATGTTGCCCAGGTTTTGTATTACTAAACTATGGCTCACAACAACAACAAAAATTTAACCTTTAAATAGAGGCACCAAAATAATTTAAAACAGATTGGAGGGTTTAAAGGGCTCCAAGAATAAGCAGCTCATATTTCAGTTCCTCCCCTCTAGGGCCTACCTATTTGGTGTTCAGAGTTCATCTCATATTGCAGCTGCTTATGTTCACATTTTCTGCGGTGTGTGGATGAAATGTCCAAGGAAAAGAAAAAAACAACAACAAAAAGTAAAATATACAACATTAAAAATATCTTCCCTAAAACAATGGTTTGGCTGTTATTGGGCAGGGAATAGGACAAATCACCCAGAGGCTCTTAAGTAAGAGCAGGGGAAAGAAAAAAACCAAAGAACGGTGAGAAAGTGCGGAGATTTCAGGGAACATTTTTTATTCAAAGTTCTTTCAGGTTATGGAGCCCATTATTTTTTTTGTTCTTTTATTAAAAATTTCTTTGTAATTCATTTGGACTTCTTTGCCACTGGGCACAGACAGATAGCAACAACAAACAATTATACTCTGTATTTATCACTTTATTCTGTTTTACAGTGTATCTCTGATTATGGAAACAATACATTTTTTGCACCTTTCTTTTTGGTTACTATTTGTAACCTTTATAAACAATATATTTTCCCATTTTAATAAAAGGCTAGAGCTGCACTAAGTGCGTAGGATGGGATTTGAAACAAAACCCCATCAGACTGCTAGAGTAAGGTTACAAGTCCTTCGTTTACACCACACCATATTATGAGTTAGAAAGTCTTCCATCCATTACATTTTTTAGCCCTACTATTCAAATGTAACAGCCATATATCTCTTTAATTAATGAACTGATTTCACTCCTTTCACCAGAATATGTTGCCATGTGGTCCTGCAACCAAAGCGATTGCTGTTGCAAACAGCCCACTCACACCAAACACTGTGTACTAAATATCCAGGCTCTGAGGACATTTTCTTCCTTACATATAATATATTCCATTTTTCTTTAGCCTGTACTTATGCATATGTAAAGGTATTATTACGAAGAACCCAACATCCTTTGATGACTGAGGAAAATCTGGCTCCTTTGAAGTCTATGTGAATTTTGCTTTCAGCTGCAGCAGGGGGAATTTCACCCCATCTGCCTAAGTCTCCCTAAGTAATTCACATGACTTGGGTCCAGAAAGAGGTGCGTACTGTGTTTGCCAGTGAATGGTAACCTCACTGGTTACTATAACTAGATCCAATTGTAAAACCTGAAAGGTGATAGCAGATATGGTAGATACCTTCTCATATGGTCCTTTCCTCGAGCCTGCCTACAGCCCTCTGTATTTCCCTGCTCTTGTACCTCCCCACACTCTTCTTCTCACGGTAGGGGAGAATTCATATTATTTTGGGGCAGCCATCCTTTTGATTCCTTTCAAGGCTAGCCCAGCCAGCCATGGCTGTCGTTCCTGAGGTGCTCAGAACCAGTCCCATGGATTTGACAGAGATAATACCAAGGACTTGTTTTCCTTTGCAACTCTCCTACTCATTTCTTCAGAAATCTCTTTCTTCTGATTTGCATTAATAGAGTGGAACATATGGGCCAGGGCAACTAATCTACTGTAGTAATATTTTAATTAATAATTAGATATAGCTTGTTCTCTCAACATGATAATATTTCCAGTATGACTAAATCTTTATTCTAGAAAAAGGCTAAAATATCATGAATCATGTTCTGAACCATCACTCAGGGGAGTAACAAAAATCAGGTGTTTAACAGAGTAAATCTTCCAACAAAGAAAAAGTATACTTACGCAGTGTGTCAGTAGAAAGGGAGTACAAATTCCCACGAACAACAATAAAGCCAGGATTCCACCTCAGCTGTTCCAGCTCCTGCTCCAGGGCCAGGTATCTCCATACAAAAACAGCTTGCTTACAAATTCCCCTGAAACTTGTATGGAGGATGATCCTCTTCTGTGTGGATAAGGAAGACAAGGAATTTGTATGTGTTTGCTTAAAAAAAAAAAAAAAAAAAAGTGCTACCAAAACTCAGTTTCTCTCTGTTGCAGATTGATTTCTTACATGACATGTCATATGGAATTGTATGTAGTGTGTTTTATTATTTCTTTCCCAGATCATGTCTATGCTATTTCAGCTATTAACAACTGACTGCAAGTAAGAGTTGCTACCATACAAAACGAGGCTTTGTATCTGAATTTAAATTCAGTACTAGTTTGGGAAGAGTATCATACGAGAGTCAGCTAATCTCATTTCACTTTCACGGTGTTTCTAGATGTCTGGTTGAAGATTAAAACACTCATGAAAGCAGTTACAGAACTTAGCAATCAAGATACCACTAAACAAGTTTATTCCTGATCTGCAATATCATTAGAAAATTTGGGGGATTAGTGTACGTTACATATGGTATATATTTGTCTTTATTTTCTACATACTTATCTGAAAGGTTAATGAAAATGCAGATGCAATGGTTCCTTTATATGGGTTTACCTTCCATGAGTGCCAGTTTTCAGGCTAATTGATTATGTCAGAAGCTCTATAAATATCAATAGCATATGGAAAGGTTAAGCCGAGGTCTCCACATAACTGGATTCATACTCTTTATTGATGGTATGACCATTATCCAACCATAATGGAAGTGCTTTGAGTGTGAAATAGAGTAGAACGTTAGCTAATTTTCACCAACGACTGGCTGGAGGACTCAAACTGAGTGACTGACTTCTGCAAACTAATGAACAAACGTATGATGTATAATGTGTAAACTAAAATTAGAATTTAAAAAAATCAAGGATAATGTATTATAAAATGTATGTCATCATTATTTTGCCAGTTGTAGTTTAGTGCTATTTAGGATGCTCTTTCATTTCCTCTGAAATAAACAGTAGCAGGCTGTGTTAGAATAACATCTTACAAATAAGAGAAGGTAGTTGACAACATTCTACTCAGCTTTCATTAGCAGATATAAAGATTCTTTCTTCCTTAGAAGAATATTAGGAGTCAGTTCTTCTAAAACATAATTCGATCATGCTATCTTTTTTGAGCATGTTAATGGCAATTTTCAGAATGGCTTTATTTTTCTCTGTTAGTTTTTCTCCTTTATTACCTCTTTTTGGTAGGATACAGAGGAGTCAATCCAACCCCTAAATGTCACTTCCCTGGTAGCTCTGGGTAGCAAAGAGGAAAGTTTTTTCTGCATGAGAGCAGTGTGGCAATCCCACTGTCACCACTCCCCAGCATAGCTGGTGGCCGTGCGGGAGGGGGATGGCGGCTTCACCAATTGCTACAGAGAAACCTCGGTCAATTTATTAAAAGTTTGAGCAGTTACTGATGTATGTTCCATAGCATGGGGAGACACATTCAGGCTGCCGCATGGAGTCATAACCCTATTTTCACACTCGTGGCTGGACTGCACTTGCGGCAGTTTGCCCGCCGCTCTACGCTTTCCTCTTTCTAAAACGATCTGTATGTCCGACAGGTTTTGCAGGAAGAGCAAGGCCTGTGCTTCACTGCAGTTAATAAGTTAAAAACTACAGAGTAGTGCTTTGAAAATAAAATCACTGCAAATGTGCCAAAGATTTCTAACCAGCTGGCAAATGTAGCTAAAAATCCTTTACATTTCCAACTCAGGAGTCAATATAGCGCTTATTTCAGTAAGTAGTATGGGACAGTGGTTTGGCTGTTCATATTAGAAATGAAAAGAAATGCTATTGTCTCAGTAGCCAGTATATTTTCTTTGCACAGAGAAAATAGATAGGAATCAATCACAATTCATTATACTGCATTTTGCTCTGATAATGAGTATGCTTAAGCCTCAGAATGTATCTGGGGTTTTTTTTGCCATGTAAATTTCCCTTAAATGTAGTATATAACAGCAATTAGAAAATACTGCCTTCTTTTGGTTTAGAAAGATTACTAGAGAGAATTTAGGGGAAAACCAGATATAATCAATTCCATCTTTAACATCTGTTTCTAACTGCATGAAGCTTCATGTGAGAGTAAAATTCCCATACCAGTGAAATCAATGGCAAAATTCCTGTTGAGTTTATCCCAATTGATCAGGCTATTCCTTTAGGGCCAGACTTCTCCACCCTCACTCGCACACTCCACATGATCTCACCCAAATCAGCGTGCAGGAAGATATACTTCACTGTGACCCCTGATTCTCAAAAACCTACTGTGTCATCCAATTGATACAGAGTTTATATCTATCTTGGAGAGATTGGTTTCTCCTACAGTTGAGAAGTCATGAGTGACTTTATGCCAGATTTACTTTTATTATTTGCTAAGCATTGTCTGCAGCAGCCTTTGAACTTCAGCAGCTAACCACAAATGAGGTGAACCTGGTTAGACTTTGCATGAGAAGGATAAACTGCTGCAAGCCGTGACATGTGCAGCCTGTTCCCCAGCCTGGACTGGAGGTGACCCACATCGTCCTACCTGCGAACAGCTTTCGTCACACTGTTGAGTGGAAACAGTGGCTGATGGGCCAGTTCCAATAGTGGAAATGCAGGAAAATCTTGATTAAACATATGGCTACAGATGCTTCCACATTCCTTCTGCTCAAATTTTCATCGACCCTTTACAACTGAAAAGTGGAAAATTTACAGTGGACACATAGGGAAAAAAAAAGACCTTTCCTTCTACTAAGAGTGGGGGGAAAAAAACTTTTCGCTTTTGACATGAATATAATATGATATGCTTGATGATTGTCATCCAGACCAGTCGAAAATGAAAGGTCAAATCCAACTCATTTTAGTCATGTAAAGAACCCTACAAAGTCAGTTTGACTAATGTTCTTCAAGGAGAGAAATTTAGCTTTGAGCATTATCTGGAGCGAAAGAAAGTGTAAAGCCCTTGCTTTCTCGGAATTGCAGTTAGGGACACTAAAAAAAGATTTACAAATGGCTTTGAATTCCTTCAGTTTAAAAAAGTGCTAGAGTTTGACTGAAGTAGCTGAAGAGTACATTAAGACCCAGATTTTCCTGAGGTCCAGCAAAGCGTTAGTCCCAGTAGTAACACCATGCACTCTCAAGGCAAATGCTATAGTCCCTTGTAGACTGGTGCTTCATCCACCCTCTAAACGAAGGAAAGTTGCTGGAAAGTACATCTAAGAAACCAGACTACACAAATTATCTCTAAAAATAGCAGCATTAGTAAAATACTGTTTTATTAAATGCACTGCTGTTTTCCATTGAGAAATGGGAAGGTCATGAGAAAAGTCACTGCTTTTTCAAATTTTGAAAGTAACATAAAGAGATTGCTATGACATGAATCCCATGATTTCTGAGAGCATCCCCAAATCCTCGTAAATAGATAATACAATGCCTATGTTATTGTGAGACTGCCCCTGCTTATGAACTGTGCTTAAATAACCTTGTACTACCCCAATTAGATTCACAACATACCTATATTGCAAAGGGCCGTTTTCTCTCTCAATTAGTTGAAAAGGATTAGACACACTGATAGATAGTACTAAATGCTAATGGGCCAGATCCTAAAGCTGTTACACTGTTTTCATGCTGTCATTCTGCAGGCGTGGATTTCACTGGAGTGCTGAGGAAAACCTGAATATGAACATCAGTATGCAGCTCAATATTTTATGGGTTTTCTTGTCTTGGCTTTTAAAAATATTCTCCCCTCTGCTATTCTTTAGCCAGAAGACCAAAAAGAGCTAGTGCCAGCCCTGACTTCAAAAAAAGGCTGAGTGACAGTACAGAGGCTTGAGGAAATACAAGTTTATATGTGGGCTTTTTTATCATCTCTAATGGCAAAATTAAAATTAGTTCCCAATTAAAAGAGAAAAGCGCAAGTACAATCTGAGAACAGCAGATAAAGGGTGGCATGAAGGGAAGATTATTAAGCAGCATAGTATAACAGGACCCCAGGTGCAGAAGGGCCTCATTATACTCACATTCTTGTGCTGCAACATACGGACGTACAGTAAACCAAAAAAAAAATATTCCAAAGGACAGTTTTACACAGTGGCTACACTTGAGATGAGTACATGTTTTTTGAAGACAGACCATAACAACTTGGTTTTTACTTCCAAAATACAGTGGCACATTAATTGCTTGATCAGCCAAATGAAACTAAATGTAATTAAGACTAGTGTGGGGTTAATTTGGTCCATAATTATGTTATATAAAGTAAATGAAAATTGTTTCTTTCCTAAATTGCAATTCATTAAAATTACAGATATTAAAATAAGATACTATAAAATTACATGAAGCATGTACACATTAATAGCCATTAGTAATAGCTTGATATTTCTATCTAAGCAACAGTTTATTAGAATGCCAAAAGGTTATATTTGACAACTCACATGACTGATTTTTTTCCTCATCCTTTTTGCTCCTCTAAGAAATTCAGTCTTACTACACACATAACATATGCCGTGTCATATTTAAGCATGTTAGGCATATTAGTTTTAATTTTAGATTTGCTTTAACAATAATATTTACCATTCATTAAAATACTTAAGGTTGATGGCTGTATCTCTGGAATGAACCACACCAACCTCAGAGCTTCGAGAGGAAGCCGGTGCTGCCTCTTCCAGCACAATACAGTGCTTTGTTCTGGGCACAAGAAGTTCTTGGTAGTAGGTGAATGCAGACTTAGATCCTCTTGCCTTCAATTTAACTTAAGCGTAAATTTAAAGCTAAGCCCATTCTTAATGGTTTTGCTATGCTTTAGTAGCTTTTTACAAGGACTTGAGTATTTTGTAGAATTGGAGCCACTGGCTCTATACACTGAAAACAATGGCAATGGTCATGGTGTGCAGGCTCTGACCTGTACCTCTTATGAGACGAAATATCCCTAGGCATTTCTACAAAGACTTGCAAACTTCAGGGTATCACATTTTGACCACTCTTATGAATTGATTTCCCACTGTTTCTTTTTCTGAAATTTTTCCTTTTGAGGACAGAAAATAATCCAGTAACAACATCTTAATATCAGACACAAAGAGTGACGAATCAGTGCTTTAGAAATCATAGCATCCATGTGATTTTTGAGCTGGTGATGAATGATGGACACTAGAAATATATGTAGTATTTTCAGTTCTTGTGTACATCAGATGATAACAAGCTACAGGCACAATACTCATTTTTCATGCACCCAGGATACTCCCTGAAATCAGTGGAGGAATAGAAAATGCAGGATGAGTCTTGTTATTAGGGTCCTGCTTCTTCAACTCCAATATGATCAAATTTAGTGTCAAAGACATGAAACCTCTAGCTGCATTGCACAGCTGGGTATCATATTTAACCACAAGGATTAGGATGTAATCCTGTGATTTCTGAGCGTCCTGAATTTCTGAAGTACTCAGTACTTGCAGGCTCAGGATCTTGTTATGTTCCTGGAAAAGCTGTGAGCAAATAAGTTTTATTCGAATGTTCTGCAATTGTTTTCTTCTTTACATGAAACAGTAAGGCATCCTTAGTTAAAGGAAGAAACCACTACTGTTGCAGACTGTTGATACATGCTTTTAAAATAGTTTTGTACGTACTGCTCCTAGATTTGCAAACTTAAAGTAAAATTTATTTTAAAAATAAACTCAGTATCTCTCATGTTTGTAGTAACTCAGACTCAGGATGTTTTGTTGCTAGAATCATGTTATTGCCAGTGACAGTAAATATATTTGTGTCTTAATCATTAATTCCCGTAATTGAGCATTTCATAAAAGTGGTTTATAAACTGATGATAAAGATCAGCACCCTACAGTGTTGGTTATACCTGTACAAAACATTAATACAGTCTCATTTAATAAGCTGACCAATAATAACATTAGGTAGAATATCTTAATGATGATATCTTACTTTCAACAAACTAAGAGATATGTTTTGCAATATTTAATTGAGCAAATCTCCCAGTGGCTTCAGTGAAAGCTGTGCTTGATTAAGGACTACAGAATTTTGCCTTAATAATATTTTATCATTTATGCATGGAAATGTAGGGTGATAACAGTTATTAGCATTCCAGGTAAAGTAGCTCATGCAAATTATTCTGCTATTAAATAGTGAGTCGCATTGTATTTAATACCCCCAAATAGTTATGTATATTTAACAGGGAAATGACAATAGAAAAAAATGGATTTAGTTCAGATGTTGAGCTGCTATGTAAACCAATTACCTATCCTGAGGGAAACAGCTCTGTCTACAACTACTTAGGCTCTAGGGCCTATTACAAATCCTGGAGTGGGCTGTTGTTTCAGTTCTCAAGGGAATCTGCCACGTCACACTGGAAATAGTTGACAATAATTAGAAAGCCTGCTTCTGCCAGTACTGCACACATTTTTAATAGCTTTCTAAGTGTTATGGGAGATAATATATAAGGTTTTTAGAATTCCAGTCAGGCTAAGGTGAACCATGGAAAGGACAACTACACAATAGCCCCAAACTGGACTGTGACAGGCTAATTATTGTGACTTCATTATAAAACCTCTTTTTGCATAGGTCGCCTGGGAAGTGTAATTAAAAATGCATTATTGGTGTATATTTTTATTGAAGCAATTAAATTAAAAAGCAAAAAAAATAATTATTTGACGAGCAAATAATAATGTTGGTCAACAGCGTTTATCTAAGAAAGAGAGAACATGTTAGTGGTTCATTAGCAGTAAATGTGTTAACTGGAATGCTGTTTGAAAAATGAGCCATAGAACAGCTTTTAAATACTCAGATTAAAGGATTTATAATGTCAAGTTTAGCACAGAAATTATAGATAGTATTACATTGCCATGAGTAATAGCACCTTTAATCTGACTTAGTAAAATGATTTACTACACATGGTGTGCTTTTCACAATTAGGCAGCTATATATCTATCTAATATCAAACATCTATATCAGCCGTATAGAGGGATATCGACACACACATATGCACACCTAGGTGGACATGCACACATACATGTAGGAATATGTGGGTTCTGTAAAACTGTACAGCGTCTGCTGCAGAAGAGCCTTTTACCAATACGTACCTCGACCATGCAGATCTCAGGGAGTCCTCTTTAGCCACTGTTTAGATCTTCCTGCCATGGAGCCATAGGGATGCCCTGGAAGCACGAGGAGATGCGAGGGGATACCCCTAGGAAGGCGGCGGGATCACCATGCTCACTGCATAAGTTTCCTGGACAGCAGTGTGTAGATGTCCACTGCCTGACAAAGTGTTGCTGTGCTTACGAAAACTGCCTGTACAACACACACGTAGTAAAGCCAACTCTTTCCAGAAATGCTTGGTTGATAGAGCACACACTTGACAGTTATTCCTCATGGGATGAGATACACCCTGAGCGTATCATGTTGGCTGTGCTGCTCAGACTCTCTACAGGATGTATGCAGTAAGATGGATGCTTTTACACTAGGCTCAGTTTGCAGGCTGTGAAATTATCAGCAGATGCACAAAGGACATATTTGAGACTCTCAAAGCCATGTTCAGTCTTTCTCGCACAGAAACCATTTGGTATTCGTCATAATTTTTTGTCACAACTGCACACACATCTCAGGGTATGCATGTACCAGGGACTTACACACAAGCACAATGACATTTTCTATCTTTTATTCTTCTTCCAATAACTCCTAACTTTCTCTTTACCTTTTGGTTGTCAATAGTATTGTGCTGGCATTGCCAAAGGACTTGCAATCCTCTAAGATCTCTGTCCTGAGATAAGGATGTCTCTTCCTGTAGATATTCTTAAGGCTGTTTTCCTCCAAGTTTTTACCCTTCATTTCATCTGTTATTTTATTGTTGAGTCATTTATAAGACCTTTCCGAAGCACTTTATACATAGATTTAATCCTGAATAATTCTCATTATTTGTAAACTTTGCTAACTCACTACTTCACATTTTCCAGATAATTTATGAATGTGTTGAACTGCACAATCCCAGCAGAGATCTCCAGAGGATTCTGCCAGTAATCATCTTTCTCTGTGAAAATTGACCACTTACTGTTCCCCTTTGTTTCCCTTCTTTTCACCAGTTGCTAATCCTGAGGAATACCTTCCCTTTAGCCCATGACTAATCTTCAAGTTTTTGTTTCTCTAAGAGTCTTTGGCGAGGGATTTTGTTGAAAGTCTGTTGAAAATCCAGTCACACTGTATCAACTGGCTGTGTTATCCATACATACATTGATGTGATCTAACAACTATAAAAGATTTTGGGGCTTGACTGCTGTACAAAAGTTAATCTTGACCCTCTTCCCATACAACTACTGATGTTTTGTTATGGTCTCTACTTGTTTACCTGATGCAGAAATAAATTTCCAGGCCTGCAGTAACTAGGATCATTTGCACTTCAGTGAAGATCAATGTCACATTAGTCATATTTTGTTTCTCTGCCTCTGTGACTGCTTTAAACCAAAGCACCATTACTGTTTGATTTCATGTATGGGTTCTCAGACAACTTGGATGAATACCATCTCACCTTGGCAATTTCTTCTTGTCCCCCTCTGCAAAAATGTTCTAACATTTTGTCTGTTGTACTGATACCACAATTTGCCACAATTCCCTGGTTTCTTGCCTCTCCAGACTGGCACTGGTGTAAGCCTTCTGACGTGTTTTTAGAGAGTAAAAATCCAAATAGGGTTGGGGGGGTTTTTATGGATTTGACTCTGAGTTCTCTTTTTACATTATCTTTGCCCTTTTTCTCCCCCTCCCTCAATTAAACTTTCAGATTTGGTACAGTAACTGCTTTCCCTTGGCCTGGTAAAACTTTGAGAACTTAGGGGTTACTGTAGTTTTGGGAACGAATTCAGTGTTTCAGGAGAAGGTTGGTTGTTACTGATCACAGGCATAGACTTAAGTAGGCCAAGTTTCTTACTGAAAATATCCTTCCTTATGACCATGTTAATCTCCTTCTTCAGGTATATTTTATCCCACCCTAAATATTGTCAGATTTTCACAATAGAAAATTTACAGGCAAGTAAACATCTACAAAAAAGGCCATTCTGTGCTCAGCGCTGTAAATACAAATGTATTATGCAGTGACCTTCAAAACAGCGAGGCCTGATCCTCCTCTCAGTGAAGCCGAGGGAGTTTGCTGCTGCCTCTCCTCCTCACAATAGGACCCTGTTACAGCCGAGCGCTGAAGCATTCTCATCAATAAACAAGAAGTGACTCTTTTGTTACTGCATTTGATTTGAAGACTTTTTCAACAATAACGAAGTATGTCTAATGGTTATATCCTTTCTAAAAATAATCTTTTCCAGACATTTCTCCCCCTCTTTCTCTCTCCACGTTATATATGGTATATATATATGCATGGATGTACAACTGTACTGAAACCAAAGATAAGTTTCTGCCCTTTTTTATAATTTTGATTCCTAACACGAGAGCAGAACTTATGCCCCAATTTGAAAAAATGCCTAAACCTAAAAATGAATTAAACACACATAAAGTTCTGCTACTGGTCAGACCAAAACCCTAAGGGTTGCATTCTGTATTCAATTACACAAGTGTTACTCCCGTTGGAGTCAGGACTGGAGGGCAGAATTCAGCCTGAAATTGTAAACAAGAAAAATCTGAACTGAGCCTGTTCTTTCCTTAATATGCACTAGTATGTACCAAGATATTGTTGAATATAAGGTCTCCTATTTGGGGAAAAAGGGCAAGAAGAAAAAAATCAGTGAGCTATTGGGGAAGGATTTCTTCAGGATAGAATTTGCTGTCTAGATGCTTTGGCACAGAAGGGTTTGTTAAAGTGAGGAAACCTGTGTTTTCAGACTCCCAAATTGAGCTTGTTTTGACTTAGTCCTCTCTGCTATGTCTTTCTCAGCCATGCATCTCTGCAGCTGCACCTCCTGTACTGGTCTGCAGTTTCCTCACCCTTTTCTGACACCAAATCCAGTCCTGCTCCTTCCTTGACACCCACAAGAAACAAGACAGCAAATGACAGTGATTTTCTTGCACTTGTTTCAAGGTTTGAAGGTTGCTTGTGCTTTCCTCGTGGAAGTTGTGGCTTTTTTTTTTTTTAAGTATTTTTCTTTCTCAGATGACATCCTTTCTATGCCCTAACCCAAGCTTGTAATCTCAGGGACTGCTTTTCTTTTTGGTGAAGGTGTTATCACATTTTTGAGTACTGCAGAAATTTGAGCAGAGGGTGCACAAAAAATACAGGTGTGCCAGGAAGGTTTGCATTTTCACAGTGCACCAAGTTGTGAGTCTGCTCTCTGCGTGACTCCACAGCTTGGGAAGCTTCTGTGGTTAAATAGACACATGAGCCAGGTAAGTCTATATGAGGCATCAACTGCTTGGTATTAGAAAGAGTGTCCGAAACTGGAGGCAGAAGAATGTTACATTTCAAAGACTTACATGTGTAGCTAAGGTACAATTTAAAATAAAGCAGAAATTATATGAAAAACAGAGCCTAAGACAAGGCTGACATTCATTTAGTTGCCACAGAGGATGCTGCACAGACAGTTGCCATTTTAGTGTATGAGTGGTCTTCCTGTCTCGTAGAATGGAGCCATTGTCAGCAGTAGCCGTCCCTCGCGACCAGACAAAGGGCAGTGTCGGGGTGCAAGCCACCAAAAGTCAGTGCTGTGAAGAAGGGGGGCTTGCTGGAGAAGGCTATGCGAAGCACCTACTCCATGCTGCTGCTGAAGAGTCAGTGCTTCAGGGGAAGTTTCTTGTGAGTTGTGGCATAATGTATTTTTCCATCTTTTGCCATCTCACATGTGAACAGACGTAACTGATATATGATTTTCAAAAAAGAATATTATCTGAAGCTTAGTAGGGATGTTAACAATGTTCGAGTGTGTTCATGAAAATTATTACTTCAGTTTGTCTGCATACACATTTGGAGCCACAGTACAATTTAATGTTGCTGTTTTTAAAAGCCAGCTCTGGTAGAACTGAGATGCCCAGTGGTCACTGCTGTCTCCCATGAGAGAAGCTTGGGAGACTTTGCAGCATGATATACTGCCCAGTTCACTTGGGCTTAGGATCCCTCACAGAAAACACCATCCTCTCTCTCAGTGAAACTGTGACCTACTGGCCCAAATACCTCATCTGATCTCAGCTGCTATGATATCTTAGAAATAAATAGGACTTGTGCTAGCCATGCAGTGATCCTAATCTTTGAAATCTTTATACACGCAGCTTCATTCTGACATTAGAGAGGGTCTGGTAACCATGCAAAAAATGTTAGCTATCTCTAATATGTGATAAAACTATAATAAATGTAGAAATTGATGAAATGAAGAGCAAATGATTATGGGCATTGTTAGGCAATGCAGAGGTTCAGGGAAGATGAACTTTCTTTTTCAAAAGTTCTGAAACTACCCCTAAAAGTTTCGCTGGCAGCAAGCGTGAGCAGGGTCGAGTTCTGAGCTTTTCTTCCTGGAAATAACTGGAAGAAAAAGCGCTTCAAATAAGAGGTAACTATTAAACTACAAGTCAGGGGTTAATTTTTCTTTTCTTAGGGAAGCAGTAAGGGCTGACTTTTTCCATTCTGTGTTATATGTGGCAGTATACGTGGCAGCTGCAACCTATTTCTAATCCTAAATTCTGATAGTTTATTGCCATTGTGGGAGATAAAGGATTTGGTCCTTGGTCTAGAATTCCCGGTATCAGAGAGATTTGCAAGAGCTGTGAAAAAGGGAAAAATGATGCAAAGAATGTGACATTTCTGGAAATATCATTTAGATTTTGGTCATCAGGGAAGAGGAATGGGTGGTTCAGGTTATCTGCTGAACTGGCATTTCAGTGCTTGGGCAAGCAGAGAATTGAGCAGACAGACTTGTCAGAGTCATGGGTTAAGTTATTGCTTTGAAGTGTGGCACCATCATATAACTTACAGGTCTAAGTAGATGCTTAGTTCTCTTCAGTCTACCTAAGCTTGCAGTTTTCATTCTCGGTTATTTGGCATCGTATTGCTGACCCTGGAGACAACAGACAACTTTGTTCTGTTTTAAACTTTGTGCAGTTGCTTAGGGAATTGCAGTGGACCCACAGTGGAAGCAGAGCTGGACGTACAATTTTCCAGCTCCTAAACAAATCTGGTCAGTACTGGTGCAAGTCTGCTCAAATATAATGGGTAGAGTCCCAGCTGCACAAAATAGAGAGAAGTGCATACACAGAACAGAATTTCTTACTATTTCTACTTAATTGAACTATCTTTTCCACAAATCTTTTGCATTTGCTCCTTTCTTTTCAAACTCACAGTTATGAAGATTTTAAGGCAAAATGGTTATGATTATCTATACTAATCTCCTCCTTTTCCACATAACATAAGCCAAAGAACTTCCCTGAATTAATTTCTGCTTCTAGTCTTACAGCTATGGTTGAACTGAATATATCTTTTAGAGAAATACCCGATCTTAACATTTTCTGGTGATGAAAAGTCCATTGCAGTCCTGACTTGCTAGTTCACAATGCCTAATTACCCACATTGTTAAAAATACAAGCCTTATGTCTAGTCTGAATTGTTCTCACTTCTGTTTCCAGGTGTTGGATCTTATCATATCTTTCTGCTAGACTGAAGAACTGTGCATTTTTCAAAGTACTCTTCCCCATGTAGATAACTACAGATTTGAGAAAATCTGCTCTTTTGACCTTCTGTCTGATAAGTTCAAAGTCTTACCTCTGCTGCCTTGGTAGCAATGCCCAGATTCAGATTTGAGCAAGTAGCTCAAGCCAAGTTGATGGTTTTGTACTATAGTCCCTTCCTTGCCTCTGACTCTCATCACTTAACTCCATATTTCATTGTGGCAGAGGCAAACACAAGCTTGCCAGCTATCCAGCTGGCCTTTCTCACACCAGGGATGTGTGAGAGACAGAGACAGACCTTGTGTATAGATGTGCTTCTGAAGGCAAGGGGGAAATACCTATGTTGTTCATTCCTGAACAAGTGCATAAAATACAGCAACTTCCAGGCTCTAATTATGGAGATGTATTTATTAGCCACGGTGACATTTTGCAACTTTTTATCTGCACCTACATCTTGGGCTTACTCTTTTGCTAACTTTGTCGCAGGAATATTGACAGGGGACAAATTGCAATTATACAGTCAATAGTGGTGGAGCTCAAGAACATCAGATCTTCTAAACCACCCCAAGAAGAAGTTTTTGCATTAGAATAAGTAGTAGTTTCATCCCAAACTAGACACAGAGACTGAGTCAACAGAAAGATGGCATGGATGATCAAGACTCTGGACTCAGGTGTGAACTGATCAAGTTAATAAAATAACCTCACCACCAGCATTTTTAATCTTTACATTCATGTTTTGCAGCTTTTCAGTTTTTCTCCCGCCTCTTTTCTGAACACTCTCTGATGTTTTTAAATAGCTTCCTTAAAGTGTGGACAGCAGTGTTGGATTCCAACAGCAGAGGCTCCAATATCAAGGCGTTATAATCTTCAACTATTTTCCTTTTTGTTTCACTAAATTATAGTAGCCACAATGGCTACTCAGAAACAACACATATTCAGCTGTCTGCCGTGAACATTATTTCTTCTTTTTTTGGAAATACTGCCTGAAAATCTTACAGTCCAGAATTCCCTTCTTCTAAATATGACGTATATTTTCTTCTAGATGAACAGCCATTCATTGTTGGCATTGAAGCACATATTTGACTGTGCTAGCTCTCTATACAATGCAGATCCTTTTATATCAGTGATCCGCATTTATCCTTATTTATCACTTCTCAGTCTTTCCTTTATATGAAAACTTTATCAGAAGTGATGTGACTAGATGCTTTCTACAGGTTATTAATAAAAATATGACAATGTGGGAAAAAATTCCAGTGAGATCCTACTAGAAAGATACCTGCTCAGTGATAATTTCCCACTTACAAGTGGAATTCAAGAGCCATCAGCTGATGGTTAACTTACATAATATGTAAACCAGTTATTTTATATAGTTCTAAATCCCCGATTCAAATCTTCAAAGAAGCACATCAAATGCTTCATAGATCTTATTACATCAACAATATTGTCTTTACCAAGCAGATTTTTATTTTCATGAGATAGTTTGATAAGATCTTTCTGCCATTAACTGCAGTTGATCGATATTCATTAAGTTCTCTTGTTTAACTCTTCAAAACAAAAGGAGGTTCACCCCGTTACTACTTGATATAAGCAGGACTGTAGCTTGTAGTATTTTTGTGTATGACTTTTCATTATAGTAATGTCAAGCTTTATTAGCACTTATTGAAGTCTAAGCTAGGAGTTATTGAGATCTTCTGCAATCAGGCTGAGAAGAAGCTTCTATAGGCCTGACTTCTTGTTAAATACTTTTTAATAACCTGACGTGGAGAGGACTTCGAGGTTTGTATGGCTCCCTCCAATACAGCAAAAGTAGTGTGTCTTTTAAATACAATTGCTTCATTCCTTTTATCCTTTGCTGAGATTTTCTTAGTGGCTTGCAGATTGAGCTCTTAAGGTTGAAGTCCTGCAGTATTTGTTTAGAAACCATGGGTAATATTCAGAGTTTCTATGCATTTAATTGTGCATCTCTGTGCTAAGCAAATCAAACTACGACCTTTGTTTCCTTCGAGTAATAGCATGATAACAAGTTAATGAAAAGCAGGATGGAGAAGGGTGTGAGGGAATATTAATGATAGCTATGTATTTGCATGTACAGAATATTTATTTAGTGCAAAAATACTTGAAGTAATGCATATTACTGGAATGCATATGACTTACCATATGAATCCGTAACATAAGCACATACATATGGAAAGAGTGTGTGCATATGTATGAGCAAGACCAATCAGGAGAGCAGTGGGTGTAAGCCAAAGTAGAAGACAAAGCAAAGTGAGGTCCTCAGCCAGGATGGGGGAGCTGGTCCACTCTTTACCGGTAAGACCGTGTCTCTGGGAAGTGCCGGGCTCTGGCATAGAGGAGTAGAGTACGAGGTATCTTGGATTCAATCTGCTGGAGCTTACAAAACTTCATGGTCTTCCAGGAGAGAGCTACCGTAAACATCATGTGCACTGTGTCCTTTTTTGCTAGGGGGCTGGAAAGGTGGTAGCTCCCACATGATGGTCTCAGGCCAGGCAGGGGAAAGGCAAATGATGAGAAGGCATCTCTGACCATCCATCCTCATCTTCTAAGTAAAAGTCCTTCGCTGTCTATAAATGCTTGACTTGAGCAGCTGAGAAACATTGAGATAATGGCTTGGGGGTGCCAACATTTGACTATTTCCCACTCCACTCCTATTGCTAACTCTTGCTGTGTGTTTTCATTCTACTTTTTAGCAGTGGCCTCAGTATGCTGCTGACTGGTTTGCCCAGTCCTGGATTTCTTCAGCCACCTGTGGTGGTTTGGCCAGTGATGCTGTAGGACAGAAAGTGTACCACACTTGGCAAATCAAACTCCACCACCACAGTTCGGCCCAGTTAAACTACCAGAATTCAAGATGGAGCAAATAATAACTATGCTTGCAATTACTTATTTTTCTCATTACATGTACCTTTCATATGTAGTCCCTGAGTCAAATCTGACACAGGTTGTGAGAAGGAGATGTCATTAATATCTGATGCATCTCCTTGTGCAAATGATAGGTTCATGGAGCTGTGGCTAGAAGGGTCTACTGCATATCATTAGCTCTGACCTTTTGCCATAGGTCAGTGTAATCCAACATACTACAGGTATATCAGAAGCCACTAAATTCCACACAGTTACCTCCGTAGTAAAACCAATAACTTCTGCTCGGCTAGAGTGTAACTTCCTTGAAACTATCCCGTTTTGATCTGAAGATATTAAGAGCTGGTATTACTTGGAGGACAGCTATTTTTTTTGTTTTATACATAGTTTCTTGCTCAGTTGAATTTGTCCAACTTCCACTTGCAGTCACAGCTTCATGTTCAGTCTGTCTACACTACATTGAAGAGCTCTTTAGTGTCTGGCTTCCTCCCTGTAATCAAATTTAACACCTCAAACTATTGCATCCAGAACAAAATCCATCAACAGAGGTAGGAAATGATCAACACCTTTGTTGCCACTCTCATCAGAGAACAAAAGATAAAATGAACACAGAGATTCAAATAATAAAATCTGTTGAGCATGTGGAGTTCTGCACTGAGATGAAGGCCAATGTCCTGCTCTTGGAAAGCTTGAAGCAACATTGTGATGCTGAAAATTACTGGTACCGAAACAAAGCACTTCACTTTCAAGAGCAGGCGGCCTCGTAACTCTCACATGCACAGAAGTGCCATATATATATTTATATATATATTTTGTGTAAAATAATTCAGCTCTATCTCATATGGCTGGTATAATTTTAATTGCATGGTAAAACATGAGAGTATTTCTAGAAGCAAGAGATAGTTGGGAACACCTGCCTCCTTATGTTCAGTGTATAAATTTGTTCATTTTCAATATGAACTGCTTACTGAGGAATCTTAGCTAACAAGTCCAAGAACTGACTTTACAATCTGATGAACCTATAGAGTTAATTCACTTTAATTTTTTTTTTTTCAGAATTCTGCTAAGTCCTAGCAAAAATAATTTACAAAGTACCATCCCATACTTTTGCAAGGGAAACTGGTTTCAAAACCTTTCCCAAAGGTAGCAAACTCATCGCTGTAGTTTGCCTTGTTTAAACCAGGTTGGACACAGCACTTCAGATATACTGTAGAGAATAATCCTGTATGTTCATGAGGAAAAGCACAGAATATAGCTGAGTTCTTGCTTTTACAGTTTTTCAATATCACCTTGAGGTCACACAGGTCTATGGAATGTCTTTCATACTGTAAATCAGAAAAAGAGGAAAAAAGCAACAAAAATGTAATTTCTCAGATAGTTCTTTATAATGAAGCGCTGGCCATCGCCTGTAAATACGCAGCACTGGAAACTCTCGACAGCTTCCTCAGTCCCTGAGACGGGGCTGGACCCTCAGCACTGGTCGCCCCGGTAACAGCGGGGCCTCCACGCCAACAAAAACCAGACACAGTTCCCACTTTTCCAGGATTCCTGCGTCATTCAAACACCTCCACTGTACCCGGCCTCAAACTGACCTCAGCAGGAGCTGGGAACTTGTTGGGGAATATTGCTGCACTGCAAGGTGTGCTGGAGGATGAAGGGTTAATCTGTTCCGAGACTTCAGGTGTTATGATTTGTGTTTGTTCACAGCTTGGCCAGAGTGACTGGAATATCCACCACTGCAAATACACAATAAATACATACATATATATACATATATATGCACTAATATGTGTGCAACTTGTTCTTACACTATGTACAATACAAATTGTTACATGCACTAACACTATCTAGAATACATAAAAATGCATTTTTTTAGCCTATAAAAGGCTAAAGATGAGTCTTTTTTTCCCACTGGTTTCAGAACTTTTCACAATCAAATCTGCAGCTCCACATACTGCAGACCTGCATTTTCTCAATCTGACCCCTTTGTATGGAAAATAAAACCCAGAAAGTCCTAAGTCACTTTTGGTCTTTGTTGAACAATATGAGCTTGTTAAAAATGAAAATCATCCTGCTGAGAAATGCAGAGCAAAAGGCACATAAGGAATGCACAGCAGCTCACTGAGGGCTGGTCTGAGGCTGGGCTGCGTGCGGTGAGTGGCTCTAACACAGAAGGAGGAGCGCTCCTTCCCACTGGAGCAAGTCCTGTCTCAGAAACCTTCCTGCGCCGCAGAAGGAATTTACTCTGTGGTAGGAGTGCACGCGGTGTTGATTACATCTCCCCATCTTCCCCAGCCATTGCACCCCGTCAGCTCCACAGGGAGAGACAGCTTCTCTCAATCTTCTACCAGATGGGGCTTTATACTCAGGTGCAAGTGTAAAACTTGCCTACACGTTAGGCAGGATCACAGCTAGTCTTGAGAAATATGTCTCTCGAATGCCGAAATAGACATCACAGATAGGCAGAGAAACCAATGGAGGACAGTAAGCTGCAGAAAGGAAGAACCCACATTGCCAGCAGAAATAAATGATTATGTATTTCCATTCACCACTGGATTTACTTTTCTTTTTCTTCTTATAAAAAAAAAAATCCTATTGCTGGTAGCTTTCAGTCCAACTAGATACAGCCTGAAAAGCAATACCAGGAAGTATCAAATTCTTCCTTGCTATCAATCTCTGAGTGGGTTTCCACTTGCTGCTTGCAGACGTGTGCTCTCTCTCTCTGTAGTACAGCTCCTTTGGCAGTAGAGGGCACTTAGAATATGGACAAAACATAAAGAAATGCCTTCTGAAACTTCCCTCAGAAAGCTTTTGTTTAGCTGTGTGAAAGCTTCAATGCTGTCAAATGTTCACTAGTTTAAAATAAGGAGATTTTTAGCAGTGTTTGACTTTGTAGATTATTTAATATCTCTGCTTTAAAAATTAAAAAGTTAATTTTGCTTTCTGTTCGAGTCGATTTTTAGCATTGCAAATAGTCTATTTAGGTTTATGTTTTTTGTCTGGTGTGCTATCAGCAAAGCAACATTATTTTATTATTTTGCTGACACTAGGAGTAAAGGAAATCATTTTTCCTTAGAAAATGGTGAAAATAATTTTAGTAATATTTTAGGTTATTCTGGGGTCAAGTGAACCCATTCCAAAACAGGGAAACTCAATTATACAAGTGGTACAGAAGAAAGATACTGCAATGAAAACCTAAGAAGTGGAAAAATGTGCCCCATTACTACATTTTGATTCTTCTAGGACAAATATGAAGCTTTCATGAGAGCTCGTAGAAGGACTAGTTCTTCAGGCTGCTAAGCTCACTTATCTCCCCTGAAGCGCCTAGAAAGATTTGGACCTTCAGGGGACATGGGGATGTCATCGATATTTGGATGTGAATGTTACAGCTCTGCTAATAGTCAAATGATACATTTCAATTACTCCCATTAATAAATTTTACTGTTGAAGTGGAATAGACTGTACTTCACACCTGTACAAACTTCAATAATCCTATAAACTTAACCTCAAGTGAATTATCCTTAAAAGTCAGTGGCATTTACTCATTTGAGGTGCTTATTTCAGGATCAGGCTTGCACGGCATATTTTCTGCCACTTATGGTAGTTGTAACAGTAATTGATGAGAAAATTATGTCATATCATACTCTTGTATGAGAAAACATAGGGAGCAGATACTGTAAAACAGGACAAAATAAGCAGAAATCTTCTCCTCTTGCAGCTATTTGAAGATTTTGGATCAGGTCCATAAGTGGAATAAACTGATGTAGCTCCAGTGACTGAAATGAAACTCTGCAGATTTAGAGCAACTGAAGAACTGGTAAATTGTCTGTCAAAACACAGGAGTCAAACAGTGTGGGTGGGTTCTGGTTATATTAAATTACTGTCAGTGTTCACAGAGCTTTGAGAACAGGACAAGGAGAGGACCTTCTTTTCTAAACCTTCTTTCATATATAGTAACACAACATTTAAGTGGCTCATTATTTTCGTTTGGCCTAATTTGTGGTATCACTTGCAGGACTTCTACAACTTGTACAAAACCAACAGATTAATATTTTTGCAAGCATAAACTGGTGTAGATGCGCTCATTTACATCGAACAATTACATCAACAGAGAACTTGATTTAGCAAGGCCAGACATACAGCCATCAGCTAACTTTTCTCACTCAGCTTATTAAATTCTTCTAATGAGGCATCTTTAGCGAGTTTCAGCAGGGATGGTGTCTCTGCTTACCAAAATCCCATCTTCCTCGTCCTCTGGCTGAGCTACCAATAGGCTTCTGCAGAGACAGTGGTTAGCAGCTCTTCATCAGTTCAGCCACAGCACAGCTACAATTAACATATCCGTCCTATAAGAGGATATTACCAATATCATTTAACTGGATGCAGGATTTGTGTGCTTCTACTGATGTAGCTATCAAGAAAACGGACTAAGAGGAGAAGTATGGTCGATCACCAGCAGGAGAAGGATCTGTCAAGAAGAGGAAAGTCTTGGTCGCTCCCTATGCTATTTGGGTGAGACGGGTAAAAGGTGGTGGAAAGTCTGCTACACCTGTTGTTGCAAAAGCTGCTGCTGTTACCTGTTTGCACACAGCGTTTGCAGTTCCTGCCCACAGTGCTCTTGTACCTCATGTAATGGAGACCCCTTCCTTCTCGCACGTTTTTTCTACCAAAAAGGTAGCACCAGCTTTTTTCTCTCTTCTGTACATCCTGTGAATCAAAGGCACTGTATGAAGCAGAAGTAATTGCCATGCATACAGCAGAAACCAAGCACTTGTTTTCATCTCCCTTTCCAAAGGCTGAAGGAATATGTTAATTACTGAAGAAATTTCCATTTGAAAACTAGTACAACAGGAGAAAGCACTCACTGGAAAGGAAGAACCTGGCTTTTGTTGACCAGCTATCAAAGTGGTACAGTGGTTCGCAAAGGTTCCCCCAGATGCTTATTCCTACTCCCTTTTGCTCAGACTCTGAATGTTGCTTATCACATGGTTAAGATTCAACTCATAAAAACATGTCTCAGCAATTGGAATTTACCCTTTGACCTTCGTCCGCCCCCCTTTGTCCCCCTGCTGTGATGCACAAGCTTTGTCTTCACCAAACATCACTGTTACACTTGTGAAAACTGCTTTTTGCACAAGTTCAAAAACGCAGCAGACAGCAGGGACAAAAGCATGTACAGATATAAAAATATATATGTAATTGTTGTGTTGTCTCCTTACTGCACCCGGAGAAACATTAGAATTTTCTGGATTTTGCCATTTTACATGGAAATATTTTTGTGCAATGATGCACCCAGTGAAAACAGACCTAGGAGCGGTGAATTATTCAGTATGCTGAAATATCTTTCATTTAAACACTTTCTTGCACTGTGCATAGCCATGTGCAAGGGGCTAGGAATAGGTATCGCCCTGCTCCTGGTCTCTAAACTTCTACGTGGGGTCACTGTGGAGGAACAGCACATCTGCTTATGCTGGTTATTTGATGACATATGGTAATAGCTGCAGTGTTAGAGCTGAATGTGACACACCATAGCAAGTTAAGCAAAATAAACCTGCTAGCCTTTTTCCCCACCCCTATGTAAAAAAAAAGTGTTTTGTACAGTCAAGAGCCATTATTAGCTGTGGGAAAAAAGATACAGTTGAAGTGTTTCAAGTGCTTCATTTCTGTATATCTGTGTGTATGTGTATAAAAACTAACCAGACAGGCAGATCTGCATTGGTAAATAGCGCACTTCATACACACAAAAACACATACATGTACACACATGTGTTTAACAACATTCAACCAGCTTTAAAGTAAAAATAATACCCTCAGACTAGAAGCTGAGTCCGGTGTTAATCTATCATCAAGCATGCAAGTACGGTTTGTGGTGCAATCTGAGGATAGCTCTACTGCACAATTATGAGATTATATCCTCTTTAGAGGGTATAATTATGCCTCCTCTATATATCTTATTTAGAAGGCATAATGCCTCTCCCCTGAAAGTGAAAAAACTAACAGATAGAGATGCAGTGATTTTTTGCTTCCAACACACAAAAGACCGTAGACATCCAGAAAGCTTTTGTATGCAGGATCTTTGGGCTGCAAAGAACAAGGCTGGACTCCTGATACATACTTGAAAAAAATCCCCCAAATAAAAAAGCTACAGCTTTGTGGCTTTTGGTGAGAGGAAGCTACATCTTGTAAGAGTTTCTCCAAATTCATTTGCACAGATGTCTTAGTAATGACTGTTTGACAGCTTAAATTGAACATACTGGTCAGTAGCATTGGGATTTTTCCTAGCCATAATAAAATTGAAGACATCTTTTTAAGCAAACTCTACTTTGCATTTAGCACCATTAACTAACAGTATAAATGGGTACAGGTGTTACAGACTCAGGGGGTATAGAAAAAGTGGTAATAAGGCAGTGGCACGTTTTACCCAGAAGGTGATGGATAATTTCGTTCTTTCTTTCCTGTTTCGTTGCACTGTTTAATCTTTCCAAGCTCAGATCAAATGATTGCTCATTTTGGATGATAAAGCTTATTGCTACCGTCCAGTATGTGTGATGACCACTTAATAATATGCACCATCATAAGGCAGTAGCTCTTTTTAGTTTGTTTTCAAAGGCAGTAAGGAGTCTCATCGCTATACTCTTTTTCATAGAGCTGAGGTTGCTACAAACCTAAAGATAAATCTGCAAATCTATGTGACTATTCTTTATCATTGTCACTAGCTTAGTGGTGGTCTGCCATTTTTCTTGAAAGCCGGGCACCAACTGCTGGCCAGAAGTATTTTTCACTGAATTCTTCGTACTTTAAATAAACTACTGCTTCAAGAACTGCCAAGTGTTCCTCATTCATCTTCAGGACACAGAGCTTCATGTATATCTTTGCAAGCCTTGACTCTGTGAAATGTTTGTCTCATCTCTCTGCCATCTATAGTAGTCTTTGAACTCACTTCAGGTTTATTGATGGCCTTGACTAAATTAATGCAGATGTAATTTTTTTTTTAAAGGTTTGCGCTATGACTAATCGTATGCAAAATAAATCCTCATTTAGAGAAACTCATCGTATATTCTTCTCCTCTTGTTCTAAAAGGTCTTTCTGGATTCATACAGTAAATGTTGCTGAAAGTGTAGGGAGGGGGAGGTTGTTTTTTCCTTTGGCATTTCTCATCTTAAAGTGGTAAAAGAATATGCATCTGCTTTTCCCTGTGGAGGGGGAGATAATATGATAACCTTCTGATTATATACATAAGCGGGAACTGATCAGCTTCTCTTGTGGTTCGTTTTTAAGGGCAAGTTCCAGTTGGATTGTGCTAATGCACATATTCATGAATCTCTCCAAACAGGATTCACTGCTCTCCGGGGAACTGTTGAAGTATGCATCATTGTTTCAATGAAGTATCTTCATTATAAAACATAGGGACTATAAAAGGTGAATACCATTTGCCTCGGCCTAATATAATCTCTAGTTTGACTTTCTCCCACTATAGTGATTTTTTTAACAGAATCAGAGAGAATAAAATGAGACAATTTCAAATGAAATATTACATGAAATTAGGTACATGTGCCTTGATGAACAGAGTATTTTATTTTCCGTTGTTTTATTGAAATAGGGAAAAATTAATATCGGTGGAATAAAAAAGATCTTTAGGATCACATAGCTGATTCAAAGCAGCTCAGTGGGGATTTTTGGTCTCTAGAGGTACATAGTTTCCTACTTTAACGCATTAAAACAAGTGGATATAATAGGTTGCAATGCTGAGTAGAGTAAACATGTTTAAGATTTGGGAAAGAAGGTAGATGCTGGAATCTTTACTGAAATCAATCACAAAAAGGGTTTTGCTCATTGCAAAGAAAGGAGTGACATAAATGTCCCTATAGACTTTAAATTATTAGTGGTTTCATGTTTTTTCACTCTATAATTATTTTAAAGAGTCCTACACTTTTATTTATCATAATATGCACATTACAAATAGCAGTTAGCATTGCATTTAAATATGGTGAGGGAAAAAAGAATCTTGCAGTATTATCTGAAGAGGCTTCTTAAGGCAGGGAGCATTACAGTGAAGAAACACAATCACTTTCCTGTAAACAAATCTCTCTCTCTCTCTCTCTGTTTATATATGTATATATTGTTTACATATAAAAATAAATAAATGTGGGTTTTTTCAGAGTACAATGAATCTCTCACAGAAGAAAAGTTTTTATGTAGCTTGCAGCACTCTAGGCAATGTATAAACAAGGAGATAGGCATGATCCTTGCTCAAGGAGCTTGTGATCTGAGAAGGGTATAGACAACTCTGTTCAGATAGATATAGTGTGTAGGTTGAAGGTCCAATGTTAAAAGTATTAAAATAATATTGGACTGTTTTATTGTTTTGCTTTGTATTCTAGAAAAAATAACATGGTATTCAAGGTAAAATACTGGCGAAGATATCTAGCTCTGGATGGCCTTGTGACTTCAGATAGCTCCACGTTACATTAGAAAATGCTTTATATTTTAGTTTGTTTTCACAGTGTAAAATTCATGCCTGTGTATAGGAGCAAAACATGGCCTATGGCCCACTTAAATTCCACTCAAGCTGTATTTGGAAAGCTTAAGTGAGGCTTATACAGTGAATAGGACTTTTCCTGGCACTTTGATACGTGATGGATTTCTCTTGTTGTAGCAGTGGTGACACAAGTCATGTGTTCTATAATGACACCAGATTTATGAAAACCTGTCATGGTCAAAAGCAGCCACATGCACACACAAAAAAATAGAAATCTGGTGCTACATCATCAGCAATGTTAGAAGAATTACACATATTTCACGGTTTGGTTCAACGTCACCAGGTCTCTGACAACAGATAGCTGACATTCGTAGTATGACTGGGAGTTTCCAGTCATTCCCCTCCTCCTCCTCCTCCTCCAAATTCTGTTTAATTGAGTATGTTGGCAACCAGACCTTGAAATATGCTTTGCTGTCAATTACTTCCTTTTAAAAGGCAAAACATCAATATGAGTTTCTATACCACTTTGTTGCATGATTAGTGTCTTTGGTGGCAAACTGGTGCCTGCAGAATGTACCCATGCTAGCACAGTATAATAATATTATAGAAATCCTGCCCAGGAGATACAGTGAATCATTCATTAGGGAATGTGTGACTATATTACATAAATGAATATATTATATTCATATATATAATTATATATGATCATTTATATGTAGTTTATATAACATATTCTGTAAAATATATATAAATGAATATTTATATATTCTATATGTTATTGGTATAGTATAGAAAACACATATAAATGAATTAATATATTGTATATCATATTAAATATAGTACAATATATAATTACAATATATAGTAATGTATATGTTTATATTTCTAATATTAATATATAAAAATGAATGCATTATAAAATATTTGACTTTTTTGTTTCCAAGACCAATTGTAAGTTTTCTAGAAGTATTTCAACTTAACCATTTAAATTTTAAGTTGCTCTCTTTCTGCTAGCAGAAGTCAGATGGTATTTCTTTCTGTTTCTGGCTGGGTAAGAATAAGTCATATGTGAAGAAGCCTCTGTGGTTTTGCATGTCACAAAAAAGGAAATGGCTTTGCAGAAAGCATCATGCCTGAGAATATATCCACTTATGCCATACTTGGAGCATCATGTCAGTATAAAACTTAATGATGAGGTCATATGTAGCATATGACACTGCTTTGGGAAAGGTGTGCTCAGAACTTTGTCTTCTATAATTTTAATTGGTTTGGGTATTATTCTGTGATTTTTAGGAAATTATTTCCATGCTCTTCCTAGTACTCTGTCCTATCCCATCCTCAATATCTGGAGTAGGGATAGGTGTAGGTATTTAAAATTTTTTTTCAAGTTGTCTCCTAAGTAAATGCAATTTCATGCATGACAGAAAGTGTCAAATCAGAATAAGCAAAATATATTTGTACCACTGGCCTAGCACTATTGTTATATATAGTTGACGTATAGTGAGGCGGCTGCATATCAGTGCTTCACCTCCATTGCTACAGGACAGAGAGAGGTCTAGTTCCTTAGTATTTTTGGGAAAGAATCCAACCTATTTGGATCAAGAGATAGGTAGAAAACTACCCCAAGAGACAAAAAAGGGAGGAGTTACAAAGGCAGCTGATTCATCTGCCCCAGAAAATGGCTGGTTATGGAAATGCCATTTGAAGGAACTGTAAGGAAGGAAACTAAATGACTAAAGTTACTCAGAAGTAGTTAGGGAAATCCAAAGATAAGCTTCAGTGAATACCATAAATGTCTGTGTTATTTGCCCCTATGACTATAACATAACTGCCTAATGTTGTTTTTACTTTTTTTTTCTGATATGTTGTATTCCTCATGTTCAGTAAAAAATAACTTACAAATAAGTAAAGGCTTTCATTACCAAAGGAATGACAGAACAATATAATTATCATGTCAGGCGACACAGCATTTTGTAGTAACGCAGTAAATAATTTATGTCATCATTGTACATTTTTTAATAAAAACTACTATTTTTAAATGCACATTAGTGTCATGAAGACATCATAGCAGCTTGCAAGATACATTTTATATAATGATATGATGGGCACCGGAAGGATTCACATACCTTCAGACATAGGTAGGACCCAAACACTGACAGTTGGGTTTGCTGGGTGAAATCCCAGTTCCATTGAAAACAATCCTCTCTTTGACTTCAGAAAGGCATGACTTTCACCCACTGTTTTCATGTTGGCCATGGGACATTGCTAACATAAGGCATCAAGAAATGACTTCTGATCAATCAGGGTTTTAGTACAGATCTGATGGTCTGAGAGAGAAATTAAATCAGTGTGGATCAAACCTGTTCTGAAGGGATCTTAAAGGTCAAGCTGATGGTTAAGTCATCGTGATTGCTTAACTCTTCAACTCTGTGTAGAGACTTGCTGAATATAGTGCTGGGTTTGGAGAGGTGAGTAGGACTGGACTGAGCCCACCAGATTAATCCACAGAGGTGACTCCCCCGTGCTCAGATATTAACTTCTTCTCACGCAGAATATGAACTGTATGGAAGGGTCCTCATATCTCAGTTTTAAACCCAGTCTTTCACCTGTTAGAAACCTTTATTGGAAAATTACAGATAAAATCAATTGCAGTGATATATTAAATGTATTTACAACATCAAGTATGAAAACCTCCCCTTACAATTCATTCAGCTCATTACCATGAGATTCTAGTAACATCCCACATTGTAAGATAAAAATCAGCTCTTGTTCAAAAGTTGTCTTTAGGAAATTAAAATATAAAAATTAAAATCAAATGGGAAAATCTTTGTTTCTTTGTTCTAACTTCTTCATACTCTGCAGGGCAAAGGAAGCAGGCTCCAACCCATGCCTGCAGTCTCATGCAAGTAGGGCAGAAAGTCTCCAATGCTAGAGGAGTGCAGGGATGCGATGGAGATGGGGCTGTACAGACGCAGGGAAGGAATGTGTAGTATTGCTTGTTCTCTGTAAACATGAGAGCATTTGGCATACAGAATTTTCATCTGTCTCAATAACAAAAACTACATCCTAGGCCACAAACAGGTTTCTTGCTCTTCTAGGAGGACACACGAATAAGGAAAAGAGAAGAGGAAATTACACATAAGGTTGAACAGCTTTCAGAGAAGCAACATCTTTTTTCATACAGTAGTCCTGATACATTCATATGCTAAAAGAAAATAAGTGGAGTATTATTTTGGCTTATCCATATTCACTTAGCAGAAAAGACAAGGACTACCACTATGAAAAAAAAAAAAAGAAAAAAGAGAGGGAGAGGGAGAGAAGAGACATTTAGAAAAAAAAACCCAAACAGTTTAAATTAGAGTTTATTTTTCCTTTATATACATTCTCTATCTTTCCCTGTCTCTCTAGAAGGCCAAAGCAAGTCATAGCTGTAGGGCTTTTTCATAAGTCATTCTTCATACAAAAATGTGCCACATATTGGTTATTTATCAAACTCTTTCTTACTTTTTGTCTCTTTCTTACTACAGGCGGGATACAATACAGTATATACAAACGTATATAAAAACAATTTGAGATAGACACAGGCAAAGCTACACTACATATTCTTGCAAAGAAAGAGAGAAAAGAAACATGCTAGTATAGCAATGTAATCAGGTATAATTAATAAGTAATATGTGCACAGATAAATAGAAACGCTCTGAAATTTTTCATAGTACAGGAGGATGAAGTAACCATTCATGTCACCTTCTGCTCCAGTAGAAAGCATCAAGCAAATCCCTTCCAGCTGGAGTTGGGTATTGTGCTTTGCTGTTTGCACATCACCTATTTGTGCTGTTAGGTCAAATAATAATGCATGAGCTCCTAATGGCTCTCTTTTTTCTCTGGGAGCAGTTCTTTCTTCTTACCTTGTCCTATTAAAAGTTGCATTGATGACAAATAAGTCACAGATATCAAAAATAAATATGGTTTGTTGATTGAAAGCTCCATCTGGTTTATTTGGCACCAGCTCTGTTTGATGATTATGACATAAGCTTCAGTAACATCAAAGTCATGTGTCTTCTTTAAACTCCCTGAAAAAGAAAGCAGTATCTATGTATTATATATGCAGCCAGATAATGCCTGTTATTTTTCCATATGAGTAAATCCATTTCAATAACAAATCGGACTGTGATAACTACAAAGTCAAAAAAAGCATCGAGTAAGGAGTTCATTGGACACTGTTTGCGGATATCAACTCACATGGACAGAGCTCTGAAGCTTTACATCATCTTTTCAGGTTTTCAGAAGCATCATTTAATCTGCAGAAATGGCTGAGGATTGGTCAAGAAAACCCTGTCTTAGAGTATCCTTTTAATTGCAGTGACTCACTTGGACTGTGGAAGTCCAGAGCATTAACAAAATAATAGGGGGTAAATAATAAACTGTATGTTTCGAAATCACAGGCAAGGTTAATTTCAAGTTTTGTTTTCATTACAGAAAATTTACATATGAAGAAGAAAGCCTCTTTCTTCTCCTTTTCTTTTTCTGTTTATCCCAGCTGCTGTCTTCATCCCGTATAAAGGAGATTTCATCAAGTGGTAGGTCAGGTTCATTTACCTGCAAGTAAACAGATGAGACAAAAGGAGTCTTTGGCAGACCTCTTACCTTCTTCCACTGCTATATACTTTTCTAGAGGGGGAAAAAAAGGAAAATGAAAGCAAGTTAACAGGCAACTCTTTATCCAGAGCAAGAGATATGGGTGAGAAGCTCTGCTCATCCTCATGCTTCCAGTCCCCACGTAGCAGAGCGGTCCCTGCAGCCTCAGCTGGAGAAGCTGCTTTCTGCTCTGCATTGCCACAGTTCAAAGAGATGCAGCTTTCAGGTCTGTAAAGTACATTGAGGATGAAAATGGTCAGAAAAAAAGTTTCCCATACTGATGTAGGTCATTATTTTAGTGACTCCTAGAGCCACTTCAAAACATGCTGGACTCCTGTATATTTCTGTCCCACTATATCATCATGAATACCCGTAACTAAGAACTGAGCAGTGACATTATTAACGCAAAAGGAGGAGAGGAATCCTACACTGCTGACTGCACTTTTCAGAAACAGGCTGGATATGGATTTTGTTATTCAACCAAATCACAACTATTACCTCAGTGAGCTTGGCAAGTGTTTCAAAACAGGAAGTCCAAGGTAAACTGTGTCGCTTGTCTCCACTTGCCCTTGCTCTCTGCCTTTACTTTCTCCTGGAATCCTTGTGAGAAGGAGGAATTTTGTCTGCATTAGACAGAAGCTGCACAAAATAGGGAGAGCTTAGCCCTCACCGAGGGGAGTGTGACACACCGCAGAATAAGCACGGCCAGTGCAGAAATTCAGCTTTCGTAGAATCCCTTGTAGTCTGAATCTGAATGTAAAGCTACTTCCCACAGGATAAAGCCAAAGAGAAGAGAAACGGCTGACAGAGGGATTGTACGCTTTCTTCAGTGCAGTTCCCACTGCAAGTCCTTGTATGCAGACTACTCTCTCACACGCACCCTTTGACAGAAGCTTGGCATCTCAGCTGAACGCTTCATAATTAAAAATCCCTGTGCTGAAATTTGAAAGCTTTGCAGACTTGGTTTCATTTTGTTAACAGGGTGGTTATTAACAGGGATATGAAACTCTTTGTTACAGATGGAAGGCTGGGAATGGTATAAAACTGTCTTTATCAAGTTTTCCAGATTGAATGATTTTAGACTAGATGCACGTCCTGAACATTTTTCTAGATTCCTGCTTTCTGTTCTGAGCTAAATTATCAGAAGTTGAAGCTCATTACATTAAAGCTGAGAAACCAAAACAACCAGTGCTAGATGTGTTTTAGCCTTACCTCGGGCTCCTCTTCGGTCTGGTTAGAGGAGTGGATGAAGGTTCAAACCAGCTCTCGCCTCATTCATGCTAGTTGGTCCATCTCTAATCATAATGCAACAAACTACCACGGCAGCTCCCACAACCAAGCTATCAACGTGACCTTGTCATTTCAATTTTTCACACATATTCTTTGCTTCCCCCCCCACCCCTTGCCTGTGTACCATATCACACTAAAATCTCATCTCTCCAGCCTACTGCCATGGGCTACTAATCTGTAATACAGCTCACTCTGAGAAATGCCAAACAGGATGAAAAAGGTAAAACTCACAGAAGAGAAACTTCAGTTGGCCATCACCTCTGCCATGAAACTCTCTCTTGCCCGCACTTCACTTTGCACCATGCTGCAGCCCAGCCCGGGGGCAGCAGAGTTTGGCTTTGTCCCTTACCTGAGTGACCCATGGAGAATAATGGGCTGTTACATGGGTTCTAAACATGAGAGAAATAAACGTACTGCAATCAAAAAACTCCCTCTTTTTCTGCCACAAAAAACAAGAGCAGTTCACAGGTTTATTTTTCTAAAATCCCCTAATCCTCATTTTCTCTTCCCTAATCTGTTCCCATTGCCTGAAAATACCAAAGCCCCACAGATTTCCCCATCTTCTTATCTTCACTATGACAGCAATGCTCATGCAAGCAGGGACAAACATTTAATGCAATACTTCAGCAAATTATTTCTGATCACTCTGTTCTCAGGAGTCTTTCATTCTAATAAAAAAATCACTAAGTATATGTGGAGTAAGTTTGAACAATTAGTGAATTAATGGAACTAATTATTTGCTCACAGGTATTTTATATGCAGGAAATAAATAAGAAACTAAATTTATCTGAAAAATCATTTTTAATTACTTGCTCAGTTTCAGCTATATGTACTCCAAGTCAGTGGTTAGAGCAATCTATCAGGCTTCCAGCTCTGCCTGATCCAGCTTCTCCAAACAAAATCTGCCAGAAAAGTGATGACATGTGTAGTAAATATTTTTTCTAAAGCTCACACTGTGATCCATTTAGAGAACTGAGAGTCTGGCTTATGCCCAGAGCCTTCAATTTTCTGACCAATGTCATTTCAATGGAGGCCAGGTTTTTAAGGATGATAACTCTGCATACAGAGCATGTTTTATACACAGAATAAACTTTATCAGTGACTTTCTACTTCACAGAAATGGACTTCTGTTTTACTTCTGTCCACTATTCTGAAAGGCCAGAAATCTTCATCTCCTGTGGGTGTAAGAAAATACAGCTTGCCAAAGCATCAGATCAGACGTGGGTTTTCATCTCTGTCCATTTTCTCTCACATGAAAGACTTCTGGAGCAAGCAAAGCATGCTTTTGTTGACCAGCAAAGATCAAAAAGGCAGCTTATTTTTGTCCTTCAGCCACTAGACTGATACTCTCAGTTCTGTTAACATTCTGCCCCCATTTGAACTGGACACTTTGGAAGTATCAATAATGCAAGTTGGAGGGCTGCACTATCACTCATCCTGTATTTGCCTCTTCTTCTACAAAATTAAATCAAGTTGAAATCAAAGGAGACACAATCTCAGTCATATAGGCAGAAAATCTCCTGTAGCTTTGCAGCAGTTCTCAGTGAAATATTTGAAAATATTTATGTTGGCAGCAGTGACTGATCCACATTGAGAGCGCGGAGTTAACAAAATACTTCCACCCCGTGGAGACATAAACAAAGTGTTAGAAGCCACTCATCATGCCATCCACCTCCTCCCCGCTTCCTTGACAGGCGCATCTCCTGAAACAGAATGTTGTTTTACAGGAACATCAGAAAGTGCAAAAGTAACTAATAAAACGGTGACAATCCCACTGTAACCACAAGGACTAGGACCAGTAAACAGTGTACCCCTATTATTTATGAGTGAAGAGAATATATGTAGCTATCAGAGCCCTTTCTTAACATCGCAGATTGGGTCAAGAATAGATTCTGTAGGAGAGCTCAGACTATTTCTCTGTCTCAAACTATTTCCATGATGAATGTTCTTACAGGATTCAGATGATTCAGTGGATCAAGAACAGAAATGTCAGCTGTGACCGGCTGTGTCAAAAATCGTCGTTCTCTACCTCAGCTCACTGCTGTATACTCAAGAGTTCAACTACAGCACTCCTGGTAGCTTTGTAATTGGCAGAAGAATTATCCTCAATGCATCTGTTGTTGAGTGTTTCCCTACTTAAAACACATGTGTAGGAATATTCGCAGGTGAGATGCACATACACATAAAAGCATTGTGTTGAAAACACAGTAAGAATCAGTAAGTATTTAGCCACAGCTGAGTTCTCTCTAATTTGCTCCAAAACAGAGAAGAATAACGGCAACTTCCCATGCTGAAATACATTTGATTACAGGATTTCTAAGCTGGTAAGCAGCCACATTGCACAACAGATGCCACACTGACTCGTAGCTGCCACCCTACCTTGACATCCCAAGTAACTGTCTGTAATGAGGGAAGCCTTCTTCTACAGCAAACCTGGACCGGTCCGCAAGGTCTTTTCGATTGGTGGGTCAGCGTGGCTCCAGGGACCTGTTTCCCCTCTGTGTACCCTCTAATAGAGCTAAGACCACAGTCCCTGGGACCCCCCAAGACAGGCTGCAACTGGATCTGATTGTCGAATGCAGAACACCGGAGGAGGAGGTCTTTTGTACTGCGTTGCTCTCTCCTGCAAAGGCTGGAAATAGTCAAAATTTCGGAAGCCTCCTTGGCCCTGTTGTGCAGGTGTAATTGCTGGTCACTGTGGAGAAAAGATACAAGGGATTTTCAAGATACTTGAGCAAAACTTTTGCCTGATTTCAATCAAAACTGTGAGATTAGAACTTTTAAAGCTTGAAATTTAACTCACTTTCCAGCTTTTATAGACCCTTTAAAGAATGAGTTTTCTTGCTGGATTTTAGTTTACTCAGGTCTGTTTGTTTCTTGCAATAAGAATGGATCTAAGAATGATGAGACATTTGGTGATATTTTTATCCCAATAATAAAACCTTGCCTCACTCTTTCACGGTTCTCAAGTAATGCTGACATGCATTTCAGTGTCTTCTTATCATTTGCGATTAGTTTCAGATCTCCCTCTTTGGCTAGATCATGCGCAGTCTTTCTTTCCAAACATTTTTTGTAATATTCAGTGGCACTGCATGCCTCCATCTGTTTGCTTTCTTTTCTAAAGCAGTGGATGGTTCTCCATAGCGAAGATTTTATAGACAAGCAAAGTAAAACAAGCCTCTTTTCTCCTTGCCTTTCTTCACTCTAACGAGTGAATGGCTCAGATGTACGTTAAGTATCTGAAGGAATAATATAATTTAACCAATGTACACTGCTCAGTGACCTAAATCACCTGCTTTCATAGACAGTTGACATTATTTACATTCAGGCTTTTTTGTAGAGAGGCATTTTGAATGACCCTTCAGAATGAATATGCGCAATAGGAACTCTCTGCCTGCTGTATCTGCACCTACCACTTACGGTATGCCTCCGTTTACCCTGTGTTTTTCAACCAGGTGTCTACAGCTCCGAAGAAAAAAGATGTTTTTTTTTTTTGTCAGTGAAATCACTGACTTTAAGACCATGCTCTGTACACAAACAGAACTTGATTCCTTTCACTGATGAAACACATCTAGCATACCCTAAACCTGACTGTCAGCTTCTGTACAGGGAGCCAGCCCTTGACAAGGGTGAAGCCAACGCTGGGTAATTCCAAGACAGACAAGAATAAGCCTCCTTTTTGTTGTAATATCTGATGTGGCTGCAGACATAAAACATTCAGAGACTTAGTTGGTATTTTTTCAGAGAAAAATATTTAAAAATGATGCTATAGTTCAGACAGCTGAGCTGACAACAGCTTACAGAAATTGAACACAGTAAACAATTGCAGAAGTCTCCAGACACTGCAAGACAAGATGAGCAAATATTTTCTTCTTCTGAAATGCAACTTGTTTTACTAATTTTTATTTGACTGTATCCCATTTGTATCAGATAACACAGGGAAAAAAAACACTGTAAGACTATGGGGTGGTGTCAGTATAATATTAGAAATGTCAAAATTATTATGATTTTAATAGTCTTTTCATTGAGCCTTACAAATCTACAGTTTGTTTGAGTATTGTTAGATTATTTTGTCTTGCCTGTATACAGTTGTGAATGTCCTATGTCATTGAACGTACTATGGTACAAAATACTTATCATCTGAGCACCATTATTTCCCAGTTCATCCCTGCTACAAATCCATTGTCTCCAAGTACTGACTCTGTGGTTCCCCAAACAGTTAAATGTGAGGAACTTACTTACCTAATAAAAATCCTTCAGTGAACCGAACCAGAGCTAAGATGATAAGAAGTCCTGAAATGAAAGGAGCTTGCAGGCACTGAGTGCCAGAGCTGTGACCCTGTTGGGGCACCTCCACCTCTGAATGCCAATCTCAAATCTGACAACTAGAACACTAGTCTTAACCACCAGAAGCACCAGAAAGTCCTGTCTAACCATGCACGACTGTGGAGCTGATGATCTTGAACTATCCATAAGGATATGACAAAGGTTTACAACAAACTGTAGGCACCCAGATCACGCGTGATGCGTCATCTTCAGTCTCTTCTACCTTCCTCTTTATGATATGTTACCCAACCATAGCAGGTATTGCATGACTTCTTTTTGGTACTCAAAGTATTAACTGCAGGAGTTATTTCGTGTTTTATGGCATGTCACTTCATTACATTCTGAGAAGAGAGAACCATTGTCTTTGTGATTACCATAAAAAAAAAATATAGCAACTGGCAAAATAAGACATTCCAAGCCTATAATTATGGTAGCTTGCTTATACTGTTTCTAGCCCAAATACAAGTAACATGGAAAATTTCAAATCTAATAATTGACTTACCTGCAGAAACCTCATGCTGACTCCTGCCCAGGGGGTGCAAAGCTCCCATGAAGAGGGAGGTTAGAACTAAGGGGTGGGGAGAGAATGTTTATGGTCCTTAAATGTGCCTTAAGCAAAGATTTGTAAAACTCAACTTGATGCTGTCTGTCTTCTTAAGAGATAAATTTCCCAAGAAACCTGGGCTTTTAGTTTACAGATCTCAGAAGAAAGTGAGAATATGATAGTCTGCATGGTCTGTGAGGACCAATTATTGCTAGATGTGGTTTTTGCACAAGTGGAAATGGCTCAGTTTCAGCATGTGGAAAACCTGGGAAGCTTATCTGTGTGGTACACTGATTCTGCTCTCAAACACAAGAACACACACAGTTTCTGTATGTATTGTGTAATGACCTCCAGTATGATGCAGAAATGTAGGGGTGGCTTTTACAAGATATCCAGCAATGCAAGGCTGCTACAAATCGGATAAGATCCAAGCCCTTGCTGTGTAACCTCCACAGCCTTAATGATGTTCTTAATGGATATGTGGGCTGAAATTTATAGTTTCAACATGAGAGCTGAGGGTTGTGGTGGTTTTTTAATTTTTTTTTAATTAAATAAAGAAAGAAATAATATGCTGGAGTGATTCCAGAGACGGCAGATACAGCTTTTTTCATTTTTACAACACTCAGGTAGTCTACCATGTTTTCTCATACAGCATCCCATTGAAGCTGTAAGCCAGACTCTGAGTCCCAGATAAACTAGCTTTGTTTCAGAAGTATGGTCAGGGAGAGAGACTACAGAAATCGTATATAGCTTAGCTTACCTTGAACTTCAGTGTCTCATCTGGAAAATGAGGATAATGTTCCTTCACTGTACAAGTCTTAGTGTGCTACATACAAATAGCTTTCAGGACAGGCCTGAGTTGTATTGTCTTTTTTGATAGACACATTTAAAAGTATATATTAATTTCTCTCACTTTACAGTTGCTGGATACATATAATAAACTGCTGGATGTAATCTGAGAATGAAGCTGAAAACAAAGATTAAAACAGCATTTTAAGATTAGTCTAGTTTATAAATGACCCTTGACTCTTCCTGCTTGGCATACGCTGTGAAGAAAAGTATATGTAAAATGTATTTCCTTCTTACTTTATCAAGTCTGTATTATTAAGGGTAATTTATTATCAGATAAAACAAACCAAATGAAAATATTGTTAAAATTATCTAATCACAAATTAAAATTATTAACAAATAAAAATGGATCCTTTTGGAAAAACAGTGGTTCAAGTTTTTTAAAGTTCACCATGGCATCTATTTGTAGCTGCTTTGGGAATTCCATGTTTACTGCCAGAAAACAAACCAGAGCAGAGAATATGGCCACACAAAAAGAAATATTTTCATTGACAGCATTTGAACTATCTTGCAACAGAGCTTCATTGAGTGTCAGGTTACACCTTAGTTCATTAGTTTCAGGTGTTTTAATTTTTTCAACTTCCACTTTTACAAGTATTTTACATCATTTCACTCTAACGATAGGGTTTCATTTTAACTACTGGATATATCAATTTCACCACAGTTTTTCTTCTTTTTATTTTAACAACTTGAGGACTCATATCATAACTCGAATGTCTCTTTGTTCTCTCAGCCTGATTTAAAGGAAATTGCCCTATGTACTACAGTAGTTTTGAATGTATTAAAAGTTTTTAAAATTGTTAATTATATGAAATATTCTAACAGTTTAAGTTTAAATGATGCAATTAGCCAGTTACAACTGGAACTACCAGGCCTTATTTAAAATAATGAGGTCTGACAGTTATGGAGCCTGAATTATTCATTGATAACTAGCTTTTCCTCTTTTGCAAACCATGGCTAACATTAATAACAGAGGTGTAAGTGTGATAACAAAAGAGTTTGACATTGGGAATACAAATACAAAAGTGCTAAATTCTTCCTTAATTAAAATTACTATACTAGTAATATTTTCCAAAGGAAAATTATTAGGACTAGTATTTTCTCATACATTTCAGCATTTGTTTCTGCAGGGAGTCACTGATTAAAGTAACAGTGCTTGATGATTCATCATCCAAGAGAATACTTTTTAAATACAGTTAATTTCTGTAAGTGCATTATTTTAAGAATGTTATTTTAAAAATAAAATGCAGCACTTTCTATTGTGATTCCTGCAGTTACCACACTTCTGAAAATACATACTAATGGCATGGAGCCCTCCCTGTGCTCAAAGGTGTTCTATTTCCTAGTGCTCTTCATCTTTCACTGTCCCATCCTGCTTCTTCCACAATCGCTCTATCAACCTCAAAGATAGTTGCTCTCTGTAGCACACCTGAACACAAATAAAATGTTACTCTTTTAACATGAATACTAAGATTTGTATCTAGTGGCTAATATTTTTACAAAAGCCTGAATACTCATGAGCTAATTGCTTGCTGTAAGCCTAGGTGTTTTTCATTAGAATTGCTAAAACCAAAACAGAATATCTACATAAAACAATCTAACAATAAAGAACATCATACCTGTCTCCTAATTACTCCAATGTTCATATGCATCTGGATGTCTTTTATGAAAGAAAACAGTGTTTACACAATTGAAGTAGCAACTGGTATATGTCCTCATTCTCTCTCAAAGCAAAGCAAAGCAGACCAAAGCAAAACAAATTTCTGGAAGTAGGACATGCTAAAATAGTGACTCATCTGCAAGTAGGAGTGACTGATCTTTGTCTAGAACTCTTGGTTACCATAACAGGTAGCAGTAAATTATCTATGTTATCAAAAATAGGGATCTTAAACAAGCAGAAGTGTAGACTCCGTTTGGGATGACCTGTTGAGTTACTGCAATTACACAACACATCAACAGTGCTGTTTAGAAGATAATTATGCAACTGACTTTCAGAGTGACATGTATAGTTGGCATTTTATGTGAAGCCTAAAGAGGCTGAATCTCCAAATGGATGAAATGCTTCCTCTGCACCTAACTTTGGAGCTTCTGAGGATCGCAGCCTAAATATGTATTTTAATAAAGTATGCTTCTATTATATTGTATTGCTGTACAGTTCCCCAGTGCAGGGAGATCAGAGAGGTGAAGGTCAAAATAAATGCTATATAGATATCGAAGTCTGTTCAGTGAGACTTTGAAAAGGAGGATTTGAAAGATGACTATTTTTATTAGTGCAGATGCATACAATATAACCTGATTTTTTTTTGGTGCAAATGTCAATTGCAGTATACATATTGTTCACTGAAGATTATGTCATTGGTCAAGAGGGAGGAGAGTCCCCAAATGAATGATTAATAATCAATGTGTCTGGGTTCTTATTTTATTCCTCAGAAAGGAAGAATGAATTACTGGTTTCTCTCCCAAAAACGGAAAAAAATCTCCCAGAAACAGGTCACACCACCTACATCTATACACAGAGGGGGCCCCTCTGTAAGTGGATTTCCCTGGTTTGGGCATGGAGCCTCAGCCTCCCCTATTATATCATTACTTCACCTTCCTACACTCTGATGCAATTAGGGAGAAAAGGCAATACAGCTCAGAGTCCTATTAATTTTTCATACAATCATGAAAAGCTCAGAGCAAGGGTGGAGAAATACCTAGGGAAAAGGGTTTTGAAGGAGGCCCAAGATAATGCCTAAGCATGTGGTCTCTCTACAGGTGACCCAAAGTCTTCCACCAAGTCTGGGCCAACAGCAGATCTGTGTCCCAGGATGAAGGCAAACCAGACTGTGACCCCAGGGGAGTAAGAAAGACAGTAAGCAGCTTCTGGAGAAATCTGTATTCTCTGACATTCAGTGATAAGCTCTCTCCGAGTAGGTGCAACATGCATTGAATGTCTGCATGTGTCTGTATTTATGTATGCTATCATGGGGCATCATTCCCTTTTGAAAAATAACATTACTTTGCATTGATAAACATTAGGTGGAATCAGTAGAAATATTTGTCAGGACCATATGGTAGTTTGTTTGGGGTTTTTCCCCCCAACGGGAGAAGTCATGTGGTAGAAAGAATGGTTTTGTAATTATTCAATCTCTGTTAGTAGCAGAGTAGGGAATTACTTTAGCTTACTCCCATGTGATGTTCTAGGTGCCAGTTAGATACGCCTCCAGGCAAGCTTAACTTTTGCACTCTCCTTTTTGTCAAATTCCCTGTGTCTTTTCTTAAGGAAACCTGCTAATTTTAGCAGCTGTGTCGCTCTCCCTCTTTCTTTCTTTTTTCCTCTCTCGGTCTGTCTCTCCCTTCTTCTTTATCCCTCTACCGCTGCTGCTGCTTCCTAGATGCAATCACAAAAAACCAAACCTGAGACATTGAAGTGCTGGTATTCAAAAGCACCGATTATTTTATGCTAATGAATGAACCATCTATTAATACAAAATTTCAGTTGTTGTGCCCTCCTGGTGGTAGCACAAGATAAATCCAATGGTGTCTTTAATTAACTAAAGAAAGCAGAAACATATCTCTGTGGGTTAATAATATTTACAGCCTAAAAATGAACAAACTTAAGAAAGGGAGAAAATAATGTGGTACAATTCAGAGAAAAATGTAATTAAAATAAAATTCTCATGTATTCTGGAAAGTGCATCCGTAAAGACATGTGCAAGCAAGGCACATACCTGTGTGAGACGAAGCACTAAAATCAAGGTCACCACTGAGGAGTTGGAAAAAATATTCTTCTATTTATAAAAAAGAACGAAGTCAAACTTCTCAGGAAGAAATGTTAAATCTTGTTGTCTACACAGGAATTAGGTCTTTTTTAAATCCATATAATACACAGTATCATATGGTGCCTGAACCTTAATTCAAGTAGCTCAACAACATGAATAAGAAAATGCCAGGTCCATTTAACTGTGTCCTTTGTCAAATGCCAATAGAGATGGTGACTTTTTATAAATATCCAGTAGTTAAAAATATAAAACACTGTAAGTAGATAAGGCTACATGGGTTGTATTAACGTGAGGTCATTTCACCCATTTATGATTCCTATTCTTTGGCTGGAGTCACACAATTTGTCCTATCCCTTAAAATAGCCTGTGAGTCTGGAGATTTCTTAGAAAGAAGTTGGCACAGACCTGCATCAAAGGAGATCCCAGAAAAAGCATCAGTGCTCCATATCGCTGCGCTAGCTCCAAGGGGACCTCGGAAATTTATGGGATGTAGTGAAGCACTCTCAACAGCATAGCCAAGTTGTGGACTGTTTCATGGCTTTCCCACTGAAACATGTACATTTTGGGGTGCATCTGAGCAAAGAATCCATGTACAGCTTTAAGCCAGAGCCATGCTCCATCCAGTGGAAAACACTTCTCCAGCAATAAATAGCTGAGGCTGTTGTTACCGAAACCTTTACTTGCGCCTGGGAGACTTGTTCTTTCATCAAATTACTTTAGTTTAATTGAGAAATCTATATTCACACAGGGGGCATTAGCATGCTGGGATTAAAATGACGAGTGTTTCCACAGGCCTATCTATTTGTATGATGAATTTTCTCAGAGTTGTGCAACTAAATATAGAAGGATGACAATACACTGTATTTGAAATTTGCCTTGACCACACACACACACTTTGTGAAGTGCTAAGCAGTTCTAACTCTTTGTAGCCTGTCCCCTTCCTGCTCTTGAATTTTTTATGCCACCTTTGGATTGCTGGGTCTTGATATTACTGCAATGTTGTCTGATTTAGGATTTACAACATTTATTGACAGCAGGAAAACACGCTCCCCCTCATATTTCTATAACTCTTCGGATCCTAATGCTGACCATGATCTCATTACCCATTGCTCAATGTCTAAACCTTGCTGTTTAAGTCGAATAGACATTTCAGGATGATATGTGAAAAGATTTGTTAACATCATGAGATCGATTCACTGCAATGAATTTAAAGCAGAAAATACTTACTGACGTGTGTCACTACATCACACACACACTGTTGTTTATAAAACCTACGAGATTTTACAAGGTCCGTCATAAGATAACCTCTAAACAGAAAAGCAATGAATTGTGCCTATGCAGAAAAAAAAAGTATTCACGAAAACACACAGGAATTACGAGAAATATTTTAACAGTCATCAATCCAGCTTTAATTTTTCTGACACACCTCATTAGTGTGTCCATGGCCTTAAACTCTGATTACCAACCTCAGGTGAGAGAGGCACAGCATTGTATGATGGCACATCGCTGCCTGAGGGGTGGGAGCAGGGAGTTTCCCCTTTGCAGGTCGCACACCCAGCCGAGTGGTGGGTGAGTGGGACCTACCTGGAGGGGCAGAAATGTGCAGAGATGTCTCTGGAAGACAAATGCTGTGGGCAGCAGCGTGGTGGCTCCCTCTGTCCCTGCTGCAATGGGCTCGGCAGGGCTGTCGCAGAACTGCATTGTCTCCACGCCACCATCATCTCTGCCTGCATGGAGAACCCCTCCAGGATCTCCAGCTTGACAACCAAGTGCTTAGAGGATGCTTTTCTTGTCCACCTTTATTTCTGAGAGCCACTGCTGTGACTTGCAGGCAGGTCCCCAGCCAATTCCATGGTCCATGTTTGTCTCTCCTTCCTGTGCTGTGCCGATCAAGAGGAACAGAGCTGCTTAGAGAAGGGGGCAGATAAATGGGGGAAAAAATTATAAAAATGAGCAGGCCAAACTCTGTGCACATTGGTAGTCTACCAATGCCCATTCCCCCCCACCCCTGAAGATATAATGGCCCAGAAACATTGGATCCTCTCTATTTTTATAATGCAAATCATGGTTTGTTTGGGTTAAAAAATTAACTTCAGTTAAGTGTCATCATTTATCTACCTGCATGACATGGATGATACAGCACACTAGTTTTGCTCACATTACTGTTTATGTACCTGGAAACCAGGGACAAATGCACATATATAGAAGTGATAAATGTAGAAGCTCCACTACTTTAAATGCCTCTTTGAATTTTCCACTGCTCATGCAAAATTATTTCTGTCAATATTTTAATTTCAGTTGGGAAGGGTGGAATCAAAGAAAGAGTGACACCCAGGAAAATTGTTGTCAGCAAACTGATGACTACATACCATAATTAAGAAATAATGTAAAGAATGAAGAAGCTTGATATAAATGCTGTTGTATTTTTGTGAGTTTAGTGCTAAAGAATCAAGGATGAGAAGACATATTAAGAGATAAATATTACAATATTCTTCACTGTATACTATTGTAAGATGCATTATATACATAAATGATCATTTCTGTAATCATAAGAATATTAATGCAGCAGCTAATAAATAAAATAAGCACCAAAGGACAAGAATATGACCTTAAACTCCTTACTCAGCTGCCCTATTAACTTTCTGAACACCACTGAAAGTGTGTGTCAGCTGCTTAAATTAAAGGGAGAGTAATTAAAATTACACAAATAATAGGTGACTGGGGTCAGTCTCCATCACCCTATCTCCTATATTTCAGAGTATTTTACATTTTTTCCATCAATATGCAATCTTAATTTTCCTTACACATCTCTCAGGTACTCTTGGTTTAAAAACAACTTACCATAAGAAGCAGAGCTGTTGACTGATGGTCAGAGCACAGATTTTGGGGCCGTACTCTTAAATCCCTTCCCATAGTATATCATCAGGGGAGTCGATTTCTCAGTATCTTTGAGTATCACTGTACTTTGTCATCTTTCTTTTTAAACAAGCACTTTTAGTAGGAAAAAAGGAAAAGAAGAAAGAAAAATCAGATCTATATTTCAGATCTATACCTAAGATCCCCTTTTCCATGAAGATGGCTTACATCATACAGCAAATGAGCAAAAAAGTTATACTCTTATACTCTTCTCTGGGACATTAAAAGTCATGGGTAGAATAGAGAGTGCCTCAATAATACTCCAGACTTTTGTATTTTTACTGTAATAAGAGTAATAAGAGTAATAATCATAATAAAAGACTGGAAAAAGTGAGACTGAGAATTGAACCAGACAAGACAAGAGAAACCCAAATGGCAGCAATATCTCCCCATAGGGTCCTGACCAGAAATAGTTCTTTCCTCAGAAAACATTGAGAGGGTTCTCTTAACACCAAAGCATTTTACAGTCTTTGCTGGAAGTCATTGCACAGGTACAAATTATTTAATAATAACCATGCTGACAATTTATAGGCATTCTAGTATTGTCTCTAAAAAAGGATTTTGAGGGCACGGTCTAAGCACAGCATCTAATGTATGTCTTCAGCAGCTCTTGGAATGCAAGAAATAAGTGTGGCTATTTTGTGCTGTTAGTACTACGTATTGATAAGGTAGAGGGGGAAAGGTCTAACTTAGGTATCTGCCTCCTTGACGGGGGCATTCTGCAGCCCACAGAGGCAGGAGGAGGAGAGGGGAAGGGGCTTGCAGCTTTAGGGACCCCAGCGCACAGATGGGTTTCACAGGTGCTCACACCAGTCCTGTGCCCTTTGCATTGCAAGGGCGGTGCTGCCCGAGGCATCGGGCATAGGTCCAATCCCCTGCACTAACTGCGTGGGTTCACAGAAAACATAAGGAGGGAATGAACAAACAATGGGATATGAAGCTATTATTATTGTTCGTGGTGTAAATAAGTGTTTAAAGCCTTTGCAGTCTCATATATTGACTTGTTAGAGCTAACAATGGATATTTGCCTAGTTTTACTGACCTCAGTCCTACGAAACCTGCTTCATAGCCCCCTCTCCGTGATGAAGTCCCTTAATGTTTTATAAAATTCACTCTTCATTAAATAATCATAATTATTTTTCCAGATGATTTAGCAGAATTGAAAGTATTCAGTTTTCTTCCTCCGTAGTCCCACCTGTGCAGGATCTAGGTCAATATTTTTTTTGTTGAGGGGGTGCTATGCTCTGGCTTCGATTTGTCTGTGCTCATTAAGGCTCTGATTTCAGTGGGAATTCCAGAGGCTTCTAGTCAAGTCCTGCTGTTACGGCTATTAGTGTTGTAGTTCTGGAGAGCCATACAGGACATTTGCTGTATTAGGCCTGAGAGTAAGTCCAACTTTCTCATCTGAAGAGGTATTCTGATCAAGGGATGAATATGAATGATTCATAAAATGAGCCCTGAATAAGTAGAAAAGGAATTTTTCCATAATACTGATACAGGAACCAGAGAAATATGGGTGAACACAAGTAGAGGTTGGCAGAATGGGCTTTAGCAGTCTCATATCTGCTCTCACAGACTACAGCTCTTGTTTTGTCTTTCTTCCTTGAGTTGCATCAGGCACAAGCTCATCCAAACTGGAAGTTTTGTCTCAGAAGTTACACAGCAGTAAATCAGGGCATACTAAAAAAATCCAAAACAAACCCACAAAACCAAACCAAACCCACAAAAGGCAAGTTGCCCCACTATATAGCTGCTTTATACTTCATAGCTACTAAGTGGTCATAAATATCTCTAGCTCTGGTAAAATACAAGGGAGCATGGTGTATATATTTAACATACCAGTATTATTTACAGTATTTCCAAGGTTTTGGGCTATGGAAAAATCTACTGAGACTGAAGATCTCCAACGGAGAGCAATGACACATTTGGCACAAAATAAGATTAGATTAAACCAAACCAAATAGATTAAGCCATTCTGCATCTCTCTCCCTTCCTTTCTGGCTCTGAAATTCTCCTTTACAAGTAGTTCCATAGAAATCTTACTCTGCATGATATTGAATTCAGATAGAATTCAGCTATGCCACTTAACCAGCTATTAGAGATGATGGGGAGTCGCTCTCTTTTTGAGAAAACTCAGAAATGTACAATTCTGCCTCATGACAGAAGAGCACAGCAGTGGCTACACACTCCTCTTGCTAGAGCAAAGTAAACCTCCCTCCAAATCATGCCTTCTCCTCAGGAAAGAAGTGAGAGGCTAAAATACACTCCCTCCCCATACCTCATACCTTGCACGATGAGAGCAATTCAGTACAGACCTGCTGCTGTGTAGGGTGGCTTCTTGCAAGTTGGGCCTTGGATGTGCATGTCTGGAGGTCATGTAGGGCCATCAGCATCCAGCTACCTTCTGCACAGCCATTCTGCGTGGGGAAAGCCAGCAGCTCAATGGTAGGGCACTGACTGACAGAAGATCTTTGGTTAGTTTTTTGCTCTACAGGTAAACTTTGGAGGTTTTCCTGAGTGTTTAATTTCTTTCTTCAGGTGATTAAGGAGATGTAGTTAATTTATTCTTCAAATATTACATATGGAGACTAAGTGAGCCAATCCAAAAAAAGAAATATATCTCTCTCTCCTCCCCCCCCTTTTCCTTTATCCATCTGTTTTCCTTGTATTTTTGTCATTTCTCAGTAAAACTGAAGACAGATGGGAAATGTAGTTTCTTACAAAGTCATTGCTGGTTAGAATGTCACTGAACTCGAAAAGACTTTATCGCGGTCCTCCTAGAAATTGTCTCTCTTCAATATTTTCCTAACCACCACCTTTTAGTGATGGCTGAATTTAGGAAGGAAATTCTCATTTTAAACAGTCTATTTTTACAGCAACTTATCAAACAGTGGCCTTTAGCTGTTGTTCTGTGACAGCCACTCTATTAAAATCCTGATGTAAACAAGTGGAGAAGGTGAACTAGAAGTGCAGATATTTGCACAGCATTACTGTCAGGTAAAATTTTAAAGATAGATTTTATGAACCCATTATTTGTAGTCAAGGCTTTTGACTGCAGCATCTGAAATCATTTAAGTAGACAAAGTGTTTTGTCAAAACATACTGCTGGGAGTCAGTATGTAGCTTCTTTTTATGTAATTCAATTTGGTTCTGTTGTTTGCATGAAAGTGGGATATCTAGCTGGGCAGCAATAGTGGTGCTGTGTATGATCACAATATGGTGACTTTCCAGTATAATTAACGTTAAACGCCTTTTGTTTTCATTTAGTGCTTAATGCATGCATAATTGCAGTGTACATACAGACCTACCAAGGAAGATGCTTGAGGGCTTTTAAACACAAACAACAAAACCCAAAGATTTTATAGTTCTCTTCTTAGGAGTGGGAGAAGCACAAGAACATGTGGCCGCTTTAAAGGCATGAATCCCTGTGTCCTGTAAAGCTCTGCTTGACGTAACATTTGAAAGAGATGGGCACTTTAAAGAGGCAGAGCTATTGCTGGTCTTTCAGCCCTGAGCCCCCTACCCGAGGTGATGCTGAACAGGACTGCCTTGTGACACGCTGGCTTGCTATGGCCTTCTGAGCAGTTGTATAAAGGCAGTGTTGTTAGAGCACGACATATGCTAGCAAATCTTCCTCCACCCCAGAACACCACCCTGAGTGTGCTGGTTGAAGAACATAGCCTAAATGTTCACCAAATATTCTCTCACTCACTTAAGAGACTTTCTAGTCTGCACGTTTCCAGCTCCTCTATTTCACCTGGAGCAGAAGCGGGCACAGAACGTGACCCAGGGAGTTACTAGGAGGTTCAGTAAACCTGATCCTGTTGGCTGGGGTTTTTCTGAGGTACCGAGCACTTCCCAAATGTACTTTGAGAAAGCTGGGAAAACATGGAACTGTAGCAGTTCCAAATGTAATTTTCAAATATACTTCACTTAGCTACTACTGTTAATAGAAACAGTGATGACAGGAGGAGGAGAAGGCATTTAGCTCCTCACACAGTATTAACATACCACTTTGACATATCTTGTGTACTATTGTATGTATACTATAATTTGGGAACGTCTAACCAAATAAAACACATAGTGGACAGTAACCTATAGTACGAAAGCTGCAGGACATGGGGACCAGATCTTCTCCATTAACATATTGGCAGAACAGTAGTAGATAGATGGAGAAATCTGAGGAGATATAAGAAAAAGAAAGCATTTACCAGAGAGTAGCAATGGTGAGTTTAAGGAGACAAAGATAAGCAGGAAAAAAGTTGTCAGATAAAAGGACAATAACTTCGTGCAGTAAGATTATAAGTCTTTTAGTAGATTCTTTCCATCCAGCTCTTCCTTTTAGAACTGCATTTTGATCTGCTACACATCAAAGCCAGATGAATTGTGTAAAATGCTCAGGCATCCTTTGCCCAGACATAATCCTACATCTCTGCACATAAATCAGATCATTAAATTAGTTATTATATAGGGTAGGGATTGAGAAAGCTAACAAAAGAAAGAAAGCCACAATCACTAATATATGTTACTAAGAGCTTGCCTACACAACCGCGTGATACCACTGTAGCTGCATCAGTTAAGAAAGTGATTAGAACAGTCTTCTACTTTGTATACAGTAGATAATTCCTACCTTAGTGTAGCATATCCCTGCAAAACTCGTGCTTTTATAGCAGTACACACCGGACTAATATTGTGATAGGACTCCAAAAACCTCTTCTGTGCATCACTTGAGCCACACAGCTGTAATTTTCATGTATTAGTAGTTCCACATTTCAGTCCAGTACTCTCTTCCTTTCAAAATTAGTCCTGGTTGTACCATTTAATCTACACTGTTTTCTAAGCCAATTACTTGGAGCAGTATGACCACTGGTAGTATACCAGCCTCAGGTCCTGTTCTGCCACAGCTGCAAAAGGGGCACTGAACTGGCGTGATACCAGCTCTGTTTGGCCCTGATCCAGCAAAGCACTTAAACACCTGTTCAACTTAAAGTATATGAGTAATCCCATAGAAGACAAGATGATAAATTCTTTGAACCAGTACCTGCTTAGATTCATAGACTGTGAAAACAGAAGGGAACATCTAAACATCTTGTCTGACCTCCTGTATACCACAGGATTTCTTTGAATTCAGTCTTGCTCAGTCTTTCCTTTCTTTCAGGAAAAAAACATCCAGCTCTAATGTTTAAATTTTCAGCGATGGAGAAACTACCACAGTTCTATATAAATTGTTTCAATGATTAACAATCCTCACCAGGACAAATTTATACCTTTTTTCAATCAAGACTTTACAAGATCCTTTGGATTCACTGAATATTGTTGTGTTTTTATTAATTAGACTCGAGGCATGTATTATCACATTTCTTTTTCTTATACATGCTTATAGACTGCAATTAAATCAGCCCTTAACTTTTACTTTGACAAATTGATAGGTAGTGCTCTCAGAGTTTCTCAATACACACCAGATTATTTGGCCTTTAATCATACTCCTGTCTCTTCTCGGACTTCTCTTGTATTGTTCTATATCTCTACAAGTCTGGTTTCTGGAATAAGACACGGTATTTCAGGAGAGGTCATTGCTCACCATAGAGGCAATAGAGATTCCTACTTATAGTCCCTTTTTTCCTCACCAGAGGTAAGACAGGACCTTTTGGCTTCATGGTCACCCTGAAATTTTACACAGAACCATTCTTCACCTACCAGTCCTTTCAGTGTAATTGTTTTCTAGGACAAGTGCAATCTCCTTTAAGTGCCTACACACATTCTTTGTTGTTCCTCAGTATATGATCTTACCTTCACTGAAATGCATGGTTTGATTGTGCCCAACTTAATTGTACCCAAAGTACCCTATAACAGTTTTCATTATACCTTCATCTCTTATTTATATGCTCTGTTCACAGTCTTAGTGTTTTCTACAACTTACTGTGAATCTTTTCCTCCACATCATGAATTAAGATACCAAATATAGTAAGATTAACAACATACTAGAAACGTCCATACTCAGTGGATGATCCAGCATTTCCAACTACATTTTGAGACCAACGTCATGTTTAACCCATTTAATACGTACCATATTGATTTTGTAATATTCAGGTTTTGTACTAAAATGTTGGGTGATATCAAATCAAAGCACTTCACATAAAAACTGTCATTTCTCCCTATATATGTATAACATCCTAAAGTTTTCATCAGAAGGTATGAAGTTATTCTGATGAGATCTATGTTTCATTAACCCTTATTGATTGGCTTAAATTATGTCATTCTCCTTGCATAATGTTGCAATCTCAATATCACTCTATTATTTGCTTGTAATTTCTATATAAAACCATCCACATAGAGTTCCAAAATACAATTTTTTTTTAAAATTATTATTATTATTTAAACTGTTTGTGGCAGAAGTTTGGAGAACAAAGAAGGGGATCCACTGTTGTGAAGAGAGAGCCCATGGGCTGAAGATCCACCTTGAGAAGTTCAACTTCTCAGAGGTAAGCAAAGGTTGAAAAGAAAAAAACCCAGAGAAAAACAAGCTGTTTCTAAGGCAGAAAAGAAAGGATTAAAAAGGCTGTTTTAAGGAAGAAGGAAAAAGGGAGAAGAGAGGAAAAAAATCAGTTATCAGAGATGCTTGGAAAGTCTATAGTACAAAGCAGTGGGGGGCTGCTAGGGATGACAGAAGTATGTTCAAGGTACTCCTAGTGCTAAATAAAAGGTTCCAGGTTGAAGGATGAGTGACAGAAAGCAGCACACAAGAGCAAGGCACTAGCCTTGTGTAAGCACTGCTTCTGTGTAGATAAATAGTAATGACAGTTAATCATGGGTTTACACAGGAAGAGCAGAAGCCTTAGCACATACAGAGTCTGATCTCATGAAATCTATCCATGTATGTAAGTCATTTCATCTAGCATTTCATCTACCTTTCATGCACCCTAAGCAGAGACAAATGGGAAGCAATGCCATAACTGACTGGTGCCATTGACAAACACAGGAAAATACTGGAAGTTGGCATGGTGAGGACATATTCAGCTAAACCTGGTTTCAATTTTCCCAGAGAAGAGTACTTAAAAAAGAAGAAAAAAAAAAGGAGTCTTTGGAGAAGGACAGTTTTAACAAGATCTTTTCTGTTTGCTCCATCCCCCTGTGAGGGTTCAGAGCACTGGAATTTCTGCAGGCCTCTGTTTGAAAATAAGGGGCTAATGAAAAGGTACATGCATGGCTTGCTACCCTAAACTAGTCCTCCTAGAATATCCTGGGATTTGCCAAAGTACTAAATGACGTTGACATAGAACACTTTAAGGGAAAAGTCACCTTTTATTCTTTGCTTTTCAGTATTTAGAAATGTAGCTTCAGTTTCCTTTGTGTTTTTTGTATAAAGGAAATTCATTTTGAATAGAGATGGGTCCGTTTCTTTAGGTTTGATCTCAATGGATACTGAAGCTGGACTGCTGCGCCTTCCAACTCTTGCAATTTCTGGGGAAAGAGAGGGCAGCCGGGTTTAGATGAAGAGGACAGAGGAACAGTAAAAAAAGAAATATTTAACATGGAGAATCTCAATGGCTGAGAAGAGCAGTGTTAATGTAAGGCCTAACTATTTCTATGAGGAGTAGGTACAATTAGAACTTTTGCTAACACGTTACACTGATTTATTTTCAAGTCGACCAAATCCCATGCTGTAGTGAAATTTCCTCACAGCCATTTTAACCCATGAATCTATTGTGTGCTCCATGAAGGTCAACCTGTTTAGATGTCCAGATATAGGCAGGACATTGCAGACACACGGTTCCAGGGAATGCATGCTGCTCAGTGGAGAACTGGGCCCTCGGAGATCACAGGTAAGCCTCATTTTGCATATATCAGCTCTACCTTTGGATTTTTTTTTAGTCATAATAGTTTTTCAAATACATGGTAGAAGCACAAAAAGCCACTGCTGTTCAGGGAAGTTCTGCATGTGCTCAGACACCTTTTCTTTCTCTGCTTTGGATCTATTCCTTCCCCAGTGGTAAGGCATAGTGGGGAATCCTATGATGATAGAAGCAGTCGAAACCTTTGTAAGAACAGAGAGCTGTCTTTAGCACATGTATACCTTTAGTTCAATAAACAACCTAGGTCTGCACCTAATGTTCCACTGAAGGATCTAATACCAGCAGAGAACATTTACAGCATGGTACAATGCTAGTCTTTTTAGCTAGAAATTTCCTTGACTATAGTGAGGCTTTTTCTTCCTTCTAGCATGGAAGGGGGGGATTTTATCATCTGTGATTTAACCCAAGTGATACTTTTCTTATAATGCAAATAATTTTCTACTAGGCTCGAATATTTGATACCTAAATAAAGAAAATAATTTAACCCACAATAAAAAAAAAGAAAAGAAAAGAAAAATAAGAGAGAATAACCAAAAGAAGACTTTGGGGATCAGATTCCTGGCATTAGTAAATCAGCATAATCATTTTGGGTGCCACAGTTGGCAGGAATAGGCTAATTTTTTTCTGGATACCCTCAGTCTAGTAGGTAACTTGCTGAGAAATTGTAACACAAATTCTGATGTTGTCCCAAGTGTCCCTGCGAAATTAAGGTATGCTCAACATTTTTTAAAATGGACAATCTGTTTCTGACTGTGTCTGTGCAGTTGTACAAGTTTGGGAGAGAGCTATTCTTTTGTACCTAATGTTGAAATTCATCCTAAATGTCTTACATCATTATTACCTATTGATTGTAGTGAAGGAAAAGACATTTTAAGAAAATACGTTTCAATGACAGAGCAAAATAAACACTGGAACATATAACTGGTAACTCATTAAATAAGCAGTCCATGCTTTTATCTGGCTCTTCAAACACATTTTAGGCACTTCAACAAGATTAGAAAAACACTTTTATGCCAAAAAAGAAACTCCTTTAATCACTTCTCTTCTAAGAAGATACCTGCATGAAAAGAGAATTAACCTCTCTGCTGCCACTACTCCTTTTACTGCAAAAAAACATTTGTAACATTTCTAATCCATTTGGTTCTGTCAGATGGAAACAGCTATGTTTTCAGAAGCATTAATCATATGGGAAGATATTTTCAAGCACATATCTTGCTGGGAAATTATTAGTATACACTAGACCATCATTAGTCTACTCTAATGGAACAGCAAGAGCCCCAGTTTCCCAAGTGCTAGAGACAAGGCCAGTCTGTAACGTTCTTTATGGTCCAAGATTACTTTTGCTTTTGTAGTTTTATTTACCCTATTGCATTACAGAGAAGGGAAAAAAAACACTTAAAAACTTCTAGTCGTAACAATTTAGGGAGTAAATGAAAGCCAACAAGGAGAGAAGGGATGAACAAATAAGAGTCACCATCAGATGTGTGCATCCCACTGAACTAGGTACAAAAGAGCTGCTGCAGTGTAAGATGACAAAATAATTAAATGATGTGGTCAAAACCAGAAGCAAAACAATATATATATAGATAAACATATTGCAGCATTGGACAGAACTCCTAAGGCTGAATTGTCCCCATGAGTGCCTCTCCAAATACATCCTACAATATAACAAAGGAATGAGATCATACAGCTCTTGGGTGGTTTTGCTGGGACTCTCTTCAGGATCAGCTGAAAGCCTGAATGTCAAGCAGGGGGAAAACCCTTTCACAGTCTGCATCTCTCTGCGCCATTCCCCAGCCTTGAGCCTGGCCAAGGCCAAACTCTTGCAGATGGAAAGTTCAGCTGTTGTGCCGCCTCTTTTCATTCCTCAGTGGAAAAAGGAGAGGTGCTGATGGGGGAAGGTGACTTCCTATTTCAGCAAAGAGCATTCCGTTACCACCTCTGCTGCTCCCACCAGGTGGTCTTAATGTGGTCGTAGAAGATGAAGTACCTCCGTCTCTTATTTTTTTGGTTTTTTAGGGTCTGTTTGTGGAAACTGGTATAGATAAAATAAATAATGACCTCAGGACTATACCACATCTTTTCTGAAAGGCAAAAGCTCTTTTAAATTTTTCTTATCTTTTTGAAACTACTCTTGCTTTTCTTACTCCCAAAATGCAGTGAAGTAAGACTACGTTTTAGTCTGCTCAGCCCCATCAGCACTGCCTTCACATCCCAGCAGGTAACCTGCTCATTTTTGGGTTTCTCCAGACAGTAGGTAAACTTCTGGATACTTCTCTGACTTATAACAGGTGTGCTTTTGATGTTTGCCTATAGGAACCTTAAACTTGGGGTCCTCCTATTTTGTCCAACAAGGCAAGGCATTGCAGTCAAGGGAGATGTTATTGTGGAAATGACAGAATATGTTCAAGGGCAGTGGCAGTGAATAAGTTCCCTTTCAATAAAAGCACACATCATGTCCAAGAACAGTCAAAAGGGTTAAAATACAATCTTTCCAGATAAGTTTCTATCCATATCAGGCTCAAGAAGTCAAAAGATTTGAAAGCTATTAGTACTTCTGTAGATCATCCTCTTCCAGACACTCTTTTTTCTTTTTTTTCCCTTTAACTGACAGGTTGCAGTTAAAAATTAAAGTAAAAAGAGGCCCTCTTTGTGCTACATACTTTTAATGGAACTGAAGCCAAAATAAGTCAGACTAAATTATGGGAGTAAATGACCTCCCGGGAAGTATAATACCAAATTCCAAAGAACTGTAAAGAGTTTCCTTTGATCTTTTTAGCTTCACAGCCTGAAATTCAAAATCTGTATTTAATTTTAGATTGCATATGCCAGCTTTTAAGTTTCCTTTCTAACATGATATATCATTTTAAATGATAGGACACCTTTAACTTGTATTTCTTGAAAATGCTGACTATCCTTTCTTTATTCTTTTACACTATAAAAACAGATATAAATATTACTAATTGCAAAAATAATTTGGGGTTGGGTGCTGTAATGGATAAACCATTGACCTTCACTTAAGAGACTGTGCCTTCAAGCTCAACCTGAGTTTCTAAGTGAAATGACTTTGATCTGAGACACAAGTAACTTCAGTTCAATGCCCTAGAGGATATAGATCTAGAAAAAAGGACAAGCTGAGCACTTCACTATATATTCCTGTTTTACAATTTAGGAGGTAGACAAAGGATGCTATTTTTCAAATGTTTTATAAAGGGCCTATTTCTTTCTATGGCCACAGACAGAGTCACATTGCAAGAACTGTGTTCCTAAACCAGAAATCTCAGAAGGCACAACAAGCTGCATTAGCTCTTGGCTGGAGAATTCTCTGACCTATGCACTTGAGCACAGACTTTAGATATGGGCAGCTGGAATAATCTCCCTCTTGAGTCCAGAAGTGAGCCGCAAAAGTCTTTATGCCTTATGCATTATGAAAGAAGCCACCTTTCTTGAGGAAAAGTAGGTTGTAGCAGGTTGGCTGGAAGCACAACATGAAAGAGCAGCTGCTAACCATCGAACTTATACTGGAAAAGCCCTAGGAAAAGTGCTTACACACAATATGTTGTTATGTGTCCATCTGATGATCGGCCAAACAAAGGTATAAATACAGTCCAGAATTTTGCAATATAATAGCGTTCTGAATTGGATCCTGGGGGAATAATTTGTGATGCGTAATTTATCCGCTGAATTTAGTTTCTTCTTCTACTAACAACTGGTCATATTGCCTCACATGTTATTTTTTAAACGAAGGGACTGATTGATAAAAATTCTCTCAGATTATTTGGAGTTATTTGAGCTATATAGAGATAGTTCCAACTGACTGGTTAAATTAAATGGTTTTGTTTCACTTCCCTGATTATGAAAACCAACCAGTCAACGAAGCCACCCCTCCCCCACCACATTTACTATATGGGAATGCCTGATGTGAATGTAGCATTTTCTGTTCCATGAATACACAAACACAATAAGGTGCTCTGCACTTTCTGCAGTTTTGAAAGGGTGGAGCCTTTTTTGACTGTGTAAAAGAAATGGTGTTGAAGCAAGAGGCTGAATTTTCAGAGGTCAATCACTACAGATTTTAATCCAACCCTTACTTCTTATCACAGCCCACCCCAGACAGCAGTTACTGTTACCTTCCTTCTTCCTAGTGAATTGCTGACAAGTCATCCGGCTGGTCTCTGAAAAATAGAAGAGATCAAATATATACAAAATAATTTTGAAATTGTATAACCTCAGAGAAAAATAGCAACGGCAACATTGGAACAGAACAATGAACTTAGTCAATGTAAAATTGGGTTGTGCATAAGCCCTTTCGCTCACTGACAAGGTAAAACAGATTGACATGCTTTGAGGCTGTGGCTGCTGATAAGAAATGGCATTTGTAAGCCTTTTTACTCCCAGCCAAAGAGGAAGCAATTAAAATATTTAGAAGTGGCCTTCTTCTCCCCATCCAAGCAAGAGGCTCATCTGGACTTCCTTAGCAGTAATCCTATCTGCCACACTTCTGGAGAGAGAGCTAGACCAGAACCAGCACAACCCTGGAAAACCTTAGGGACAGGAGCTTGTACAAGTTGGAGAAAGTACAGTTAATAGGTATGCTATCCTGTGGGCTGTGACTGGCTGCCTGACAGGTTCAGAAAAGAATATTGTTGCCTTTGGTTCATCTGCTTGCGTAGATTTGACAGTTTTTCTGCTCATTTCTGCTTGCTACAGTACTTTTTTTTCCCAAAGTTCCAACAACAGAACCAAGTTATATGGAATAATTAATTTAGGAAGACATCTGAAAACAAAATTACCAATTCAAAACTAACTGTTCTCAAAGGATCAGGGTTGTTTGGTGCCAATAATCTCTTGGATCCTTCTAGACCATCAACAAAGTTCTAAACTTTCTCAAAGTTTGGGATAGTCAGGTCGCAGTTTAACCTTACCTTAACTCTGTAATGGATATTAAAATTTGTTGATTCAAGCTTTCTTACTTCTAATATTACAATACTAGTCAGCATTTACATAAAGCTTAATATTTACCCCAGCAGAAGCCAATTTATGTTTGTTAGTATTCTATCTATGATTTTAAATGTTCTTCCTGAAAAAAAAAAGAGAAAAAACCCAAAGAAACAAACCAACCCAAACCTCCGATTTTTATGAGAGAGCTATGGAAAAGAAACTCCAGACTCAAGGTTGGTTAAGTGGTCAGTTAATTTTGAAAGATATACTTTTTTGTCTATTTATCCTGCACATGAAAGTTTCATTCCCATGTAAAAATGGGTGCAAATTCATTTCAAATGCAAAAGCACATCTGTCTAACATTCCTGCACATAAGCATTTTCATGAGCTTGATGGGTAGTTTTATGACCAGCTGAGAGAAGGAAACTGAGCTGGGGATCAGAAAAGACTCCCAGTGAAAGTGCTGGTAGTCATTTAAAACTTGAGCAGACAAAGCATTCCAGAACACACTGCAGTTTTTAAGTGAAAGTAGAGGAGATAGATAGATAGAGAAAATCACATTTAAATTGTCTGAACGAGCCCCCTGCTGAGAGAAAGGCGGAGGGATATTACATATATATAAATATATCTGTATTAGCAGATCAACAGATTTGACACTATCATGCCTCAGCTCCCCACTGCATAGACAGTTGTCTTACATCTGGTCCTCAGGTGGTACCTCACACTGAGACTGCACTGTTTTCTCCCAGAGCCATCAGGCTCCAAGACTGATGGAGAGATCATGATTTTTCATACTTTGTATTTATGTTCTTAAATAAATAGCTACTGTGCTTTTAACAACAATAGGAAAACAATAGCAATAATGTTCTGCCCTATGGGTGAATCTATATGTTATCGAAAATATTTTCTTTACGATTTTTACACATACTTATTTTTTGAACTGTTGCAAAAGATTTTTGACAAATTGGTAGATGACGACTCCACAGTGCTAAGCAATCTTAGGATCTTACTGGCAGCCAAGGAGTCTTTTGCTTTGTATTGGGGAGGCATCAAACACTTCAGAGCCGTAAAGAAACATGAAAGCATATTAACCACTATTTTCACCCTCGACTGTTTCTCTCACATCCCTCAATTATTTTAAATTAAAGATTGGTAAATTCCTTCACTGTGAAGCATGTAGCATTTTACAGTTACATAATCTGATGCAGTGTCAGTCCATGACACTTTCATTATTCTGTTTTTTCCTGACCTTGTTCTCGGTTTCATGTATGTAAATGAGGAGAAAGAACCGTCTCGTCTCTGATGATAGTTTCTGAGTTCTTTTGATCCTCCTCGGGGTGTGAGTGCGCGTGTTTGTACACCCTGGCATGATGGAGTTCCCGGCTTGGCCATGAGAGCTTTTAGGTGCTGAGATAATGCAAATAATTAAAAAATCAGAGTTGATTTATGTCCTTGTGTGTGTGGGTGACTAATTAGTATTCAAAAGGCATTACTTTTGATTGGATGCAGGAATATATATTGTATGCCAAATGTGTGATTCATACTGACTAATACAATATAAGTAATAGACTTGTTTATTTATTTGCATTTAATTTAAAATAAAAAGGTTTCTGACCATCCCTCTTCAAGATTGCATCAAGCTGCCATCCCAGAAAAACCCCACATATATGTTTATTGAAATGAGTTTAAAGATAGGGTTTGATAAGTCGGAGGGCCATTCTCTCCTTGTGGAGCTAATGTATCTCCCATTACCATTAAATGGTGTTATATGTGCGTATTAAGGGAAGAATATTAGTGATTAATAACAATCCACATTTTCCAGTGTGCTGAACTCTTTCAGGAACCAGTGAAGGCCCTGAGAGCTGCCTAGTTTAGCTATACTGTACCTTAAATGAACATATGTTTTATAGCAGATCTTTAAATAAACCCAGTGGATTCGGTGATCATTCCAAGGTCAGTCCAGTGTTAACTTTTGACATACAGCAATGTAGCTAAGTGTGCTTAAGAGTAAGAAAGGGTATTTATTTCAATGCTGACAAATAGTGGTGGTTGGTCTGTCTGCAGCTCCCAAATTAGGCTGTTTTAGCACTCAAAAGCACTGTGGATTTTTTTTCCCCTTACTGGTTAATGATATTAACTAGTCATTTGTTCCTGAGAAAAGAAGGAAAAGGATGTGTGTTAGGCTCATAGTAACTTCAATTAGTTGTTAGCAAAAGATTTTATCCTGGTAGCAAAACCAGAAAAAAAAAATCTTTTAAATTAATTTGAAGATGCCTACATTTAGAGAATGGCATTGCTTTAACAGGGCTATGCAAATGAGTCCAATTTAGCATCTTGTATTCAGCTGGAAACCATTGCTAAATGATCGGGATAGCCAGTCACAGATATTAAAATGAATTATATCTAATCTGAATTTTAGTCACGCTACATTAACTAATAGAAAGTTATTAACATTTCAAGAGAAAAAAAGCTTTTGCCTGCAAAATTAACAGTGGCTGAGATGTGACCTGTGAGCCATGCAGCCTGATCACTGTAATGACAGTGTAATGGCATATTTACATTAAAATCTCTGCAGCTAATATGTGATTCAGAATTGGACGTTAAGTCGAGGATTATTTAGTCTGGCCTGTTGGCCTTTCTCTAAGTAGTTTTTTTTTACTTCAATACAAATCTGAAACTTTTCATTTCATGACTATTTATGTGACTAGTTTCTGTGGCTATGTCTCTCCATCTTTACATCAGCTGCTTTATATGGCCAGCTTACTCTTTCATTTTTCCCTTCCTTTTTCCAATATATTTATCATTTTTTGCGGGCATGTACAACTTCAAGAAACTCACGTTAGTTGCAAGGCAGTCAGGAAAAGGGAAATGTTTTTCTACTTCATTTTTACTGCTAATTTGCTTCAAAAGGCAGTATGTTTTCATGTTTTCCTTCCTACACTTTTTAAATATACAGCACGCTAGAAAAAATGGATAATTCAAAGCCATCTTTATCTGAATAGAAGAAAATGTGTAATTATAAAGCTATTCTTATCCTTAGCAGGCAATGACAACCTGCTACAGTTTCTCCTGCTATCAGTTCATTTCTACCAAGGCAAAGGCTTGAAAGTTATGGACCTGATAATGTGGCAATTGTATAATCTATAGCATTTGTTAAATTCGTGGAATACTTGCATATATGAATTTGTTTGGTTCATTATTTAAAAGACACAGCAACATTAAAAAAATTGAGGAAATACAATGAAATTAAGAAGCTAACTGGATACAATTACAACTTTCATTTGATAATCAGAGCATTATTCAGAGAAGTCCAGTTTAAAGATGAGCTTGATTGGGCTTGTGTTGGTTATTTGTACAAAACAGGACATTTTCATAAAGGCTCAGACTCCAGCTGGACCTTTAGTGCTGAGAAAAAAGCTGGATACTTTTTATTAATGCACCTTTTTTTGTAATTTTAATATTTGATTTAATTTTTGCATTAAATATGTGTTTCCTTGCCATTTTCTATGAATCTATAGGCAGATATTATTTTACTGTGGGAGACACATTTTTATTTTTAATGGAAACTTAAATAAAATGCTAAAGCTAAAAGCAGTAATTTATCACCAAAAGCATATACCTTATATGTTACAGATCTGTGTATGTATTTACATACAACACCAGGCAAATATATAAGTGCACAAATTTTATCCAAAATAAGGAATAGAATTGTCCCATAATTAGGTCTTCCACACAATAGGTATTCCTACAAATTTTGCACTGTCTGTTCTTTAAACTTTAAATGAACAAGCAGAGTCTCATGTGACTCAACTTTTTCACTGGTTTGTTTTCTATTTACAAAGGGTGTGTGTTGTGCTTCTGCTTCAGCCTAGACATAAGTCAATCACATAATAGTCATGATATAAATGCCATCTCACCTCCATTTCCCAATTAGAAAAAGAGAATTAATATAGGGACATCTGTTTGACTGACAAGTATCTATGCAGATAGAGCTCTGCGCACAGATTTGTAATAAACACAGGTGCTTCATTTACTGCAAATCTACAGCTTCATCATATTTCTGAAATCTTTATTAAGATGCAGTCATACAATAAATGCTGATTGAAGAAATAACTAGAAATTTGATCTGATATAACATGGTAATAAGCTTAACTTCATTTGATATTTCTGAAATCATCTCCTAATATCTGAATTTTCTATTCCAAATGCACGGATAATACTGAGCTCAGAGCCAAAGACGCCCTCCTTTGTGGTCTCGGGTGGACCACAGCTGCTTCAGGCCCCATGGCCGGTAGATTCTGATGGCAGTGGGACCAACGCAGCTTCCCTGATATCATGGGGCTGCCTCTGAGACTCTTCAAAGGCATCTATTTTTTTCCTTTTATCATACTTTGGACACGCTGAAGTACATGGTAAAGCCATACCTATCCTGAAGCACTTTCTGCTGCCCTTTAGAGGCAGATACCACTGCTGAAAATTAGACCAGCCCTCTAAAAATACCAGAGAATTAATCTTGGTTATAGTTATAGGACTGAGTTGTCCCTTTTGCCCACAATCCTGTGTGAACACCACCACCCCCATGCCCCTCACCCCACTAGGGACCTGAAATGCTCTCTCAGTATTGCATTTGGCTTTAAAAATGGTATTTCCCCAGTTTAGTTAGGGTTCTATTTTGTTTGTAGATTGCCTGTAACAATTGCTGTCATAAATATTACCAATCTGAACATTCACTGTGCAAGGGCCAGGACCATTTTTTACACTACCGGTGCAGCACACTTTTATTTCTATAACTGCCTCAGTGGTATTGTTACATTTAAATTTAAAAGCCAGTTTACCTAGGTGGAAACACAAAGCGTGTAAAAAACTGCAAAATCTTTGATGTCCACATTGACTAGCAGTATCTGTGGAGAGTAGGAGAGGTTAGGAAGACAAGACAGAGAGCCATCTAAACAGGAGTGAGCTGGAGACTCAAAGATAGGTTGGGTTGTTTACCTATGCTAACCATCTTCAAAGCTTTGAACAGGAAAATGGTGTGGCTCTAATAGCAGGTTTCATTATAAAATAGACTAAAAGTCAGGGATGCTGAGCTTATTTTTGAGACAGGAGACTGGAAAGATAAAACCCTACTTAGTTAGGTTTGAAATGTTTTCAATGTTAAGTGGTTCTCAGAGGACCTCACTGGAACGTGGTCTTCTGAACCTGCCAAGGCAGGTTGCTGGGAATTCAGCAGGCAAGAACAAATGTCTCTCAGTAAGGTCCGTCTCCATCCTCAGAACTGCCCTTTGAAAGCAGAGGTTTTCAGAGGGTGTCAATAATGGTGAGAAAATTCCTTTTATCACAGAGACAAGTTCACTGGTGAGCCCCCTTCTTTAGGAAAATGAGTGGCTTCCTATACTTCATTAACAAAAAATTCTCAGATGTCAAATGCTGATCTACCACTTACTGCTTATCCCCTGCCTACAAGTTTCACTGCCAATAAACAAACTGCCATCAAAGGAATTCTGCTGAATTTTGCTTGCTATTAGACAAGACCATACAACAATGAATGGTCACGAACTCACTATTTTCTTTCAGGTGCTTCATTGTTCACGTACCAAAAACATGAGCCAGGAGACAATGTTGCTCTTTGCCTTCACTGTGGGTACAAAATGATTTGAAATTAAATTAGATTTTAAGATGTGGCTTTAGCTATTTAGGTAAGAGCACCTGCCTGCTTTGGTGACTAAATACTCAAGGAGGCTCACAAACAAGAGAGACATTGTGCACCTTTATGGAAGCTGCATGGACCTCATCTATCTCCTTACTGCCAGCACTATCTAGGAAAGCTTGTTACTGAGCTTACTACATGAGACCTGGTTTCTCCCCCCTGCACCTCCTTCCAGCCATCTCCTATGAAATTTACAGAAGACATTATTCCACTGATGTCTTCTGAAGTGTTTTCGGTGTTACGTGATTTTCAGATCCTACTGGGTTGTTCAAGTTGGAATTTAAACTCTGGTTTCCTACATTTCGGGAAGGTCTTCTCAAATTGCACTGTTGGCTTAAGAAAATTTCCCAGATTTTTTTTTTTCCTGAGAAATTTCCTTTCCATAAATCAGTGTTTCACTTCACACAACCAAAAGAAGTAAAGTATACAGACAGAGGGGTAGGGAGGGAAAGGGATGTAAAGAATTTCCAACTAACAAAGAGAAACAGTTCTACTACTGTCTTGAAATTTCTGTGATAATTTCGGGAATCTGCCTAAGTCCAACATTTTTAGGACATTATGGTTATCTTTATCAAATTTCATTTTGTGACAAGCTTGCTTTTCAATGGCTTGATTTTCAATACCAAAGAACAATCAATAAATGAATAAGATATCTGTATAATGATAATGTGCAGATTGTGGTGCAGGTGAAGCCAGGTTTTTTGAGCTTATCTGCAAAGAAATGCCATCTGAAGCTATCAACAAGTCTTATTTTCAATAAGTGGGTTGAGTCTTTAATGGAGCCCCTTTTAAACCACTTTTGCCTTTTGTGCAATTCATTAAAGAACACACTTGAATTCTCCCTTTACCTCCTCCCCCCCATTGTTGCTCTCCACGGATTTCTATGATATTCTTTTATTGATTATGGGGTTTCCCCACCATTTGTGACAGGCTCCATTCTCTGCCTGTGCATCTCTCCCTAAAGCATCTCCATGACTTTTCTGACACAATGCTGTACACATGAAAGAATCATTCTGAGAAGTCAAGCAAACAGCCTAAGCCTGTGAAGCAAATGATCAGCTCACCTTCCAGACCTTTGCTAAGTCTAATTCCTATTCTGAAGGCTACAAAATCTGCAATACCCCCAAACAAAGGTTAAACAGCCTGAAACTTTGGATTGCCACTAGCAGGCAAAACTAAGCATTATACATACAACCCTATGTGCCCATGAAATGGCCTATGCTGTTATGAATGCTGAGCTGTCTTGTGCTTTTTTTTGCTTTTGGCTAGTTCCTCAGCTGCTTTGTCCACTAATTAAGATTGTAATCTCCTTCAAACATACTCTTTTACAGATTCTAGTATCATCAGCCCTTGGCCTGGTTGCTGGCTCTTGTTGTCACAGCTGTCATGTGTAAGTAAATGGTAAATAATATGACCAGATGCTTTTCTTATCTTACATGAATCCTGTGATTTAGTTTTCTCTTGGTTGTTCCTTAATTCTGTTTTTCAGTGCTGGTCCTCAAGGGCTAGGCAAAGATTTCATAGATTATTTGAGCTACATAACAAGGAGACTCTTCTCCTAAATCATGCAGCTGAGCAGATGGAAGTATCAAGCATGTGGAAAAATAATTAATAATTTACATAGTACAAAATGCCTTATGACCATTGTGGACTAGCCTTATGGAAAAGAGAGGGACACTGATTAAAGAAGAACTTGAAACTAAATGTCAGCAAGCTATTCACTTAACAAATAGCATCCTAATTCCTTCTTGGCTTTCTATGCTGTCGCTGTAGCCACATAAAACATAGCTTCTGCCCCCAAGAGATTATAATTTCTGTAGAAAACATGAGAATTCAAGTAAGAAAAGAGAAAGCTGAAAATAGTTGGGGAAAAAAAGCAGAGTCTTGTGCATGTTCTGTTCATCCCAGAATCATTGCTGGGATCTTCTCTTTCCTTTAGTAAGATGGAGAACAAGAGGAGAGTCAAGAAACTTGGAAGCAATGTGAGGACCAACACCTTTTGTTACTGGGCCTCAGCTAGAAAGTATCTGTTAACACCAAGAGCTTGACCCCATAAAGCCATAGGAGAGAAGGGAGACGAATGAGCCATCAAGTCATTTAATTGCCACCTCTGACAGACTCCTCAGCTGTGAAGAGTCCACAGAAACTGCCCCAGCCGGCAGGAACCATGTCCAACAAACTGAACACTTAGAAGGAAAAGCCCAACAGACAGGTTAAAGTATGTGCCAAAAGATGGAAAAGACAGCAAAGACAGTGTGAAAATTCATTCATAGCCCTAAGTAGTCCCCTGGCACGTTCCTGAGGAGGAAAGCCCCACCCCAAAACAGTTGCATCCATGAGTCTGAGTTCAGGAAAAAAAAAAAAAATTGCTTATAAAAACAAAGAACTTCCATGCTTTGCTCCCTGCTATGTTCACTCTTACATTACCTCTAAAATCGTTTTTTCCAAACCAAACTTCTGAGGATGAATCCTCACAACAGTCTCTGGTTCACCATCTGGGTCATGTGTCATTTCCCCTCTGCTTGGCTGTTCAATAAACACAGCTCAGTTCTTTAATTGGTTCATCCTTCTGAACGGGCACATGGAAGTGACCAAAATTAACTTAGGACATGTTGTATGCTTGAATGTTAAAATCAGCAAGCTTACCACTGCCATTAATGTAACATAAAGATTCTAATAGTCTGTTGGCATAATCATATGCCTGACTTAAAATACCTTTGACTTGGAAGCACAAGATAAAGAATTAGATAACATAAAATAAAGCTAAATAAAAAAGCTCCTCCTCTAATTCTTGAATAAATTGCTGTTGGTCCCACACAGTATAATTTAGATATGCATTTGCAAATTGTATTGATCAGCTATGTATCTCATACCATATTTATTTTTTCTGGCATTAAATTTAGGCCATTCCTAGTGTCGCTGGACAGACAACGTCAGCAAATACAAACTTGTGAGCTTAAAATGTCTTTAAAAATACAGTTTGACTTTGACCTTTACAAGGACACTTCATGTAAAACTAACTCACAAACATTTCAGTCCTAAAATGTTAATGCACTACAAGGTTAATTGCTCTTATTAATCCATTAAACAAGAACCGTATGCCCTTTCTTATATTAACCATTATTTACTTATTTCATTCTTATGTCCAAAGTCCAAAAGCTCTTATCTTTGTTACAAAAACTAACAAAATGTTAGTTAGCTAGATCTCACAAAACTTCAACTGGTTTCTATTTGTGTGCCTTCATTAGTACTAAAAGTCTTGGTATAAAAAAATAACGTGGCAAACAGGGTGGTCAGCAGTTTTTTGAGATCACTTGCTGGAGCAGTTCAAGTCAAAGAGGCTAACATACCTCTTCTTTAGTTAAAAAAATATTTCTTTTTTTTTCCCTTGCCTGTGATTTGAGAACAAGAGAGGAGATTTTTATGTGCATATGTAGCAATGGTAAGCAGCTGTAAAAACCTCCCACCCTAAAGATTGATGAATATATGTTTCATTAACACCAGCACATCTGAAAGACATTTGACACTTTGGAAGACCAACTTTGGTTCTTTAAAATGCCTCAGACGAAATGCCTTATAATATGGTCTTTAATGGCCATCTTAGGAGCCTCTTGTGCCTTCTCCATTTAGAAATTTATAAAACCTTAGCTTCTGAATATACCTGACTACAGTCTAAATGTTTATTTTGCTAGGATATTTGGAACTATACTTGGATGAGCAGATGTGAGATCTGCACCAGAAACATTTGAAAAGCCTTTCTGAAATCTTTTAATTCCTCCATCCTGTTTTTCTATTTGTGACTTTAAAGACTCACCACACCCTACAAATATCAAACAATAGATAACCACAGAACAAATACTTTGTGGCACTCCCGTGCCATTTTCATCGAATGGCTGTTAACAATGAGCACATCTGTAAGAGTCAACATCTGTTTGTGGGTATAGTGCAAAGAAATCCAGAAGCTGAACCGAGCGGATAACTATTTTCTACAAATAACATTTTCTGAGTGCTTCTAGCTCTGACGCAGCCCTGGATGGAGGCCATCCACCCAATGCTTGTAAAGAAAGAGCTCTCCTCCAACAGGGCGCCTATCAGTGGTACGGGTGGAGGGCCCTACAGGATGCTTGTCTCACACCCCTGGAGAAAAGATTGGCCTCCACTAATACATGTGGTAGCACTGAGGGCAGGCAGGCAGGTTTCCATGCAGACTCAGGTAAGCTCAAAGGCTTTTGTCCATTCAGAATGAAAAGTACATTGTACTTGACAATAAACCTGCCATTTGAAACCTCAGGGGTTTTAATCTTATAAATAATAGAGTTCAGAGAAGAAGGGTTTGCAAGTCTGCATAGCGCTGCCTGGAATTCAGATTTATGTAATGCACTCATAGGAACATGGTGCTGAAATGCATGCAAGTGTTAGAGCATTTGAGATTCAAAGCCTATATTGCACAAAAATATGCAATGCAACACTAATATTTCTCTCTCTTATGCTCTTTTCCCCAGCTGCTACAAGAACATCCGTCACTCAATGGCAGGTCAGAGCTATCCAGTCCACTGCATGCACTGACATAGCTTTTTACTTTCTCTTGAAGCTCCTGTTAACAAGCATGATGTCCACAGCAGAGGGAACTATTTGAAATCTGTAAAATGAGCCAAAGAAGGTGCACATTACTAATCACATACAATAAAATAATTTTCACTCATTAGGGCTGATAACAACTCTTTCTTTGTATATGCCAGCCTACATATTTTGAGAAAATTAGAAAAGCAGAGTTGCTATCTTTCTTGTATTGAAAAAGAGTTTGAAAAGATTAGTTTATAAAGTGTATAGAAAAAGCTATGGTTTAGACATATAATAACAAAGGGTCTGAATTTTGAATTATTCTTCTTTGGGCATCAAGAGAAAAGTTGCAGTAGTTCTACTGCAAAATGAATTCATCCCTCAAATGCGTTCCGGCATCAAAAATAATTCCTACTGTTTTAGGATGTGAAAAATTTATTTGAAAAATTCAGCAGTATAAAAAAAAAATCTGTTACCCACATTGTAGGATATCTTTGTCTGGCAAGTGCATTCAGAAAATTGGGAGCATTTCTTTAGCACTTTCCACTTTAAAAATCCAGAATATTAAAATGGCAAGCATGAAACTAACTGTCAGCCCATGCAGTTTCACTGTGGAGAGGTTATCACATGCAGCTTTGCTGCGTTTTTCACTGCTTGCAGCTCTTCCAATCAGATAACCTTAACAAACATGGTGCTATCAATTGCCAGATGTGGTACATGCTATGCAGCGTCTAGTTTTTGACGGACTAAAATGGATCTGAGAATTCTTCTCTTTATGTTATCAACCATCAGTCACACTATGAGATTCACAAGGAGTATCTGGAAGTGCTGTCAAGTGCCAATTAGTGATGTTGCTGACCCAAAAGATAAAGAAGATTGTAGAAGAAGCAGCCCAGTATAATTCTCCACTCCAGTGTCCTTAAAGTGGACTATCGTTTATGAATGTACTCCTGCAGATGAAAGGGAAATAGGAGGTCAGTTGTTCCTGTCTTCAACAATCTTCTGCAATCTTCTCATAATGAATTGTAAATAGTGTCACTATCAACCTGCTCTTCCTGCACTGGAAAGCAGCGCGAATGGCTCAGCAAAGCCAAACACTGATAATATTGTTTCTCAGGACACAGAGCTGAAGGCTGCACTCTGTCCTCCGGGTGCCACGCCGTGCGTGGGTCCACATGGCTGGAGCTCACCCTAGGCTCCGGTAGTGCCCTTCCTGCCTCGCCACGTCCCCCCACTTCCCCGTGGCTGTGGGGTACGTTCACGCCACGCAGCTGGCTAGGCTGGGAACCTGAGCTCTTCGTCATTTGAAGACAATCTGAAGATTGATGAACAATCAATGGAAACGTCTTCCTCCTCCTCAGAGCAATTCTCAGCACAATCTGGCAAAATGTCATTATCACTTAATACGGTTTTATCATGAGGTGTTCCTGCTTTCAGAACTGCAGATGGTTTTTACAAGGTCAAAAGCAGAATATCATGCCCAGGTGTTCTCCATCTTGAACTGCAGAATAAAAATGCCTTCTTAAAAAGGGAACGTCACTCCGGTGTGCAGAGAATACCTAACAACTTTGGATTTGAAGGGACCAGCCTATGTGCAGTCCTTTCCATCTAAGGGTTACAGTATCCAGTAGTCAGTGTAGATACAATGCATTATTAATTAGCATATACAAATCCTATTTATATTAAAAAAGCTTGCTTAGTGAAGGAGACATAATTCCTGTTATTACCATCCCCAATAGCAGAAAACAAATATTGTATACAGAGATAATAAAAATACAGGATGAGAGCAACAAGTTTGGAGTATATTTATACTCTACACACACTTTTTTAATGTGGGACCACTATTTTTCATGGTAAATTATGTATGCTAACAGAATTTTTCTGAGTGTACCCATGTACCTGAATGGCAATGTTCTGAAAGAGCAGTGCTGGAGAGACATATCATATGGATCTATGATACTTATGCTACACAGCTATTGTATATGCAATAGGTTTGTGACTTCTTAAAATATACATGCATGGAGGGGGTACAAAATTACTTCAGAGCTACCTGGGCAAGCATAAGAGGGTGCAGGGCTATCCTTCACACCACGAAGCCCCGAAACAGTTTGCTATCAAACCAGCAACATGTAGTCCCACTCCAGAGTCCACTGAAGTTGTGACATCTCTCCACTAACACTCCACTTCAAATACCACTGAAAGCAGATGTCGCACAAACATTAAACAAAATTGAACAAACTTTGAGCTTACTCATGTATTGGATTCTATGGGAACACGATGGAAACCTGTAGATAATGCAGGAAAGACCAGATCAAGCTGGCAAACTATCTCCCTGTGTCATAATTTAGCATAGGAGCAGAACTGTTCCCTGGAAGGTGCCAGACAATTAAAGGACAAGTCACAACAACAAAGGCATTCCTAACCAGTGTGAACATTTGTCAAGGTATGGAAACAATTTACAATGTTTTCAGAACCGTGGTTCAGGTCAGTTCATTTTTATACTCTCCCATATGGTTCTGCTCCTTCTATTTCAAGAGTGAACCCTATTTACCTGGATGGTTACTGTAGAAAATATATTGTTTGCAGAGAAAGTGAGAGTCATCAATAAAGAAAACTTCTCAAGATAGGTATATTGAGTATATGTATTGGTTTGATTTGACAAGGGAAGAAAATGGCAAAGAACTTGTTTTCTACTTGAGAGGTATCTGAGAGCAGAGCACCGGTCAGACGCTGTATTGTGCCTTCCGGAGGCTCAGCAATAAAAGTACTGTTTGGGTGGAGAGAGCGAATAAAAGTGGCTTTCAGCCACATTTTCGCCTTTATGAAACTGAGCTTGCCAACAGACTAAGTAGCATTTGCACCAGGTTTTCACTTCCCCCCAAGCCTGGAAAGAGAAAAGATCAGTTCAACCCTTCCATGCATGACTGGCAGCATGGACCAAGTCAGGTGGTCATGGCTCTGCTGTCCCCTAACATGAAAGCAGAAAGGTCATATGCAGTTAACAACAAAATCTCTATGCCACACCACTCCTTATGGGTCTGGGCTTTCCTCACCACAAATGAACCACCAGGCATCCCTTCACGGTGGCTTTCACCTCACTGAATCCTAGCAAAGCAACGTTCCTCTTGTTCCTAAGCATAGACCCCACAAAAACCACTATAGCTTTTACAGTCACCCTTGGGAAGCTAATTTCCTTCCATGGTAAAGTTCAGGAAGCGTAAACACAGGGTAATGATTGCTCCAGCTCTGTGCTAGATTAATATAGAGCGTTCAAATTGCTTAGGAAAAGGGATATTTTTTTCCCCTAAAGAATCGTGCAGTATGTTGTCCATACTGAAGTGACATATTGGGCTGGAGTTTCAAGCTTTTGGAAGGCAACCATGGAAGACAGAAACAAAGTTTATGATGACAGAGTGGATTTATACTGGCTAACCTGCATGAAACTGGCACAAAACCCTAAATATTAGCCTATGATTTTTGAAAAAAAGCAGGACTTTAGGGTGTTAGTAGAGCTTTCACTGATAGGAACTGCAATGGATTAATCTTAGACAGGGAACTACAGTATTTAGTTAAAGATGGGGAGGAATAATAGTTTAACACCTCTTTCAGAAAAGGTGAAGTTCAATGCAAACCGAGAATGTCTTCTCCATGAAGCTGCACTGAAAAATACTTTTGCATTCATGTGACATTGAGAAAGAAATGACAAAGAATTTTCCATTAATAATTTAATTTGGGGGCCAGAGGGCCATCAATAACATCATAAGCATATAACATGGAGCCAAGTTTATCCCTGAGATAAGCAATCACAGTAGAGTTCCTTACAGCACGTTTGAATTTGAGTCTATGGAATGCAAAATTTCAAAAAACATAAATAACTCGTAGGGACAGCTGCCAACCCACCTCAGACCATCATGTCTTTATACTAAATACTTAAAGTGCAGAAAAATGGAGCTGTAGAACTGGAAAGTGGAGTATTACCAGGAGGTGCTGAGCATCTCTATCTCCCATCTATATTAAAAGAAGACACAGAAACAGCAGTCAGTCATCATCTGGCAGGATCATTATAGCATTAAAATTCAGCCCTGATGGCTAGAACCAAAAATACATTCAAGAGCAGTGATTTCTGAGGAAAATTTAGCCATCCAAGTTGAAGATCCAGGTTCCTTTTGTGGTGCACATTTACCACTGAAAACAAGGATTTTTAGCAGAAAGTATGTTGAGTTGAGGTGATATTCAAATCTGCTAGGAAATGATGAAGAGAGGCTAATAATCCAAAATCGTATTTCCTATAGGACTAAGCTATGCACACAGAGCCTCCAGTTAAGCGTTAAGATGTAACTCACATTCACATTCAGCAAAACCTTCTGACTCATAGGCGCTTTGTTCCTTGAGGGCTGGACAACTGGATTACTCTTTATTTTTTGAAGATGGATGGCGGTGATGCTGCTGCTCATCTTTTATAGCAGTGGTTAAAGCACTCACCCAGAAACTGGTGAGCTGACTACGGTTCAGCGACCTCCTCAGTGTGAGGGGGTTCAAATCTACAGCTCCAGCCTAGTCTCTGACTACCAAGTTAAGCCACAATTGCTGGAGATTTGGGGAAGGCGGGCAGAGGAGGGAAAAGTTAGGGGCAGTCTGCTTCCTGCTGAAGCTGCATGGCTGTTCAGCAAAAGATGCCAGATTTATAGGGCCAGAAAGAAAGAGAGGATTAGAAAAAAAGGAGCTTGACTGTAGCCTAAACATGAGGGCTTCCTCTGGGAGAAAAAAGCCATCCTCTTCAATGCTTTTAACGCTGCTAATTAATTTAGTTTTAAACAAGATTTTACGGTAATGTTTTCATATGTGTGAGATAGAAACACTCTTTGATACATTTATAAAATTTAATGAAGAGCCCCATTTGCAATAAATGCTTGATGAAAGGCAGCGGTGAGATGCGGAGCCACGCGCTGCTCTGGGTGACACACTGCCCAGCACAGTCACCCCAAGAGCCACTCACGTCACCACCTGCACAGAGCAGCCGCATTGTCCCTGCGCCCCGGGAGGGAGCACGTGAGCCAGGTAGGGATGTGCTTTTGGGCTGCAATCCCCCCCGGGCACTTTGCTATCTTCTTGCCAGCTGAAGGCCACCTGGGATGCAGGATGCCCTGAGACTGGGGGCCATGCAGCTGCACCAGTACCGAGTGCTGGCCCTGAATACTGAGATTTGTCACTAAAGGGGGTGTAGAAGTAGCTGGTACAAAAGAAAACTAGCAGTGGAGCAAGGACAAAGGGAATGAAATTGTAAGAGGGTACTCACAGGAGCAACTAAAATCAGCTGCCTGTTGAAGGTGGTCTTCACCGGGAAGAGGAACTGGACTTCTCAGTGTGAGTCTCCCCTCACACTGCTGCCTGCACGTACTCGACTGTGGACAGCAACAGGATTGAACAAGTGTAAATGAAAGGAAATCCAGAACCAGGCAAATTACAGGATGCCATTTGGGTGGTCTCTTAAAGCAGGATAAAGCCTAATGAGATTGGTGTCTTGTACACTTTTCAGTGCATTAAACACTGTTTTGTTTCGATTGCTTCCAAATTCATTCACCAGTCAGGTTACAATTATTGCTGCCCTTAAAAGAACCTCTTAATTCCTCACTATTGTTCAGTCAGGCACTTTAGTTAGTCACTATTTGGGGCAAGCGTTAGCGATGCTATAGGTTTACTGATTTCCTTTTTAATTTAATCTCTATTTTATTTAATCCTAAAGAGTCTGGAGATCAGGAGCTATGCAAAGAATTGCCTCTTTGTGAAAAGTTTGCTTTGGTTGGCTGTCAGTGAATTTGTAGCCACAGCAAAGGCTTTGAGACACCAGGGAGAAAATCATGCTTTTACCTAATCTAACCAAACCAACCTTGTTCAGATTGATTCAGTTTCCAGCCTTGGCTCTGACCTCACCCTTACCCTCAATCCTGCCTCACTTTCACACTGAGTATTTTATACAGCCTCTATTTTCTTCCTGCATAGCTTCCCCCTGCCTCCCCCCCTCCCCAAACCAACATCTATGTTCTACTCATCAACCATTGCTTTAGAAATCTTCAGGCTGGATGGGCAGGCATGCAGTGCTGGCAGGTGGTGTAGCTGTTAGGCAGCCTTGTGTATCACAAGAGATCTGATGCTATCAAATTTCTTTTCCCCCAAAGACTAAAGAGAGCAAGCCTTTGTAAGCATGCAGGAGGGGGATGAAAACAGTTTGTCTCCTGAGCAGCCAGCCTTTGTCATTTTACAAATGAAATCACTTTGGAAATTTAGAGAATTAATATCATAATGAAGACGGGAGTACCCATTAGGGTGGTCTAATGTTGCTCTGGAGATATATGATGGATGTCCAGTTGCTGTAAGCCCTTATTTGCAGAGAGTCACCTCTGTAGTTGCCATTATTAGGAAGATGTCTGAAGCACAGGATCAGACACAACCATTGCAAGATGAGATAGTGTTTGACTGGTTTCCAGGGAACCGAAGGATACAGCCTTAGTTGTACCTGTCACTATGGCTCCCAGCTTTTTTCCCCCTTAATGTCTTTTTTAGCTGTAGGAAGTTTCTCTTTAAAGATTCACTGCTTCTCTAATAGCACAAAAAGCAGTAATAGGAACATAAAAAATGTTACCTGGATTGCAAAGAAGCTTCCATTTATTGCAAAACAATTGGTGTAATTCATCATCAAAGGATTGCAATATGCTGCATTAGTTAGCTTTTGCAAATAAAGATAACCACGAGATCTAACCTGCGGGGTATTACTTGCAGTAACTGGAAATATTCACCTGCTGAGTCCACTTCTGGAGATACCTATCGCACTGTCAGAGCAGTGATGCCGTGATTGCCATTCCTGGAAACACAGCCTCAAGAAAGTAGTACTTCCAGGAATTATCTTAATGGGCAATTGAATCATCATTTCTAGCACTCCAGCATCTTTCCCAGAAGGACAGTTTTCCACAGGCAATGATTCCAGTTAGAAGAAAATGTGGATATCCAAACCCCAATTCTTATCCCTTCCTGACTGGTTTGCAGAGAACAACAGCTTTATGCAGATCTTAAAATTAGGGAGAAAGGCACCTAGGACATGTGAGGCTGGAAGGTATCCAGTACAGTGATTTTGCCTGCACTTCATTTTATAGCAGCTATTCTACCCAGGTCATTTATTTTCTTCCAATTATCTGTGTTCCTTTAATAATTCTCTACCAGTCACTAACATTGATGCTTTGTTGTGTTATTTCCCGGGAAGCTCAGTTGCTGGTGTAAGTTGTCGTGGCTGCAATGTCTTCCATGAGGATTTACACCAGGGCAGTGTCTGTGTTTTAAGAAAGTCGGGTTAAATTCACTAATGTCTAGACTTCTTCCCAGCTATGGGGATATGCAAGGCAGCTTGTTGTTGCTAGCCTTTTCAAATAAATGTGACATAATGGGTCCACACTTTGCTCTATATATAATCAGTACTGATTTGGGGGAATAATCAGTGGTAAATAAAAATGAGTGCTGTTGAAATACCCTTTGTGTGTGTTCTCATGAATTACTCATGAAACAGGGGTTACAAATTTCTGCCCCTGATACCCAGTAATGGATCTGTACTGCCTTTATTTTTTTTAATATATAGTGTGGGGGTGTCTGTTTGGTTTTTGGTTTTGTGGGTTAGGGTTTTTTTTTGCAAAATTCTGTATCTTTCCCCTAAATCTTCGGTTTAGTGGCCAGATTCACCTTGGTGGGAGCAAATGCAACTCTATCGATAGCAATGGAATTGTGTCTGCATATGTCAGCGATGAATTTGGCCCCATATTTATTGGAAATACCTGGGCTGTTGTGATATGATGTGGTAAATCATGCTGAGAGCAAATCAAACAGACAGGCTGTGGCTGCATCACTATTTCATACAACTCAGGTCATAATGGACAGGACAATGCTGTACTGTGAAATTCAGTGCTAAGGAAAATACATTCCTTCTAACCTTTTATGAAAATACTTCTCATCCTTCAAAGGACAATTTAGGCAATGTGACCACTGCTGGAACCAGTGCAGGAGCATTTAAAAGGCAAATAGAAAAACACCATTGCCCAGGAGGAGAACGAGTGTCCGTAGATATTCCCATGCTTTTGCTATTCCAAAATTCCCATCAACTGTTGCATACAGCCTCCAGAAACAAAGCTATTCACTCTCACTACAGCAAATGAAAGCAGTGCAACATGCCAGTCTTCAAGCCCAGCAAACTATAAATGTAATATCAGACAGAGAAGAGCTAATGAAAACAATCACATTAAACATAGCTCTTCAGTGCTTGGTGCTCAATAAGTGAGCAGCAGGCTTTCTCTGTCTAGCTTACAGAAAACAGGAGGTAGCAGTTTGCAAGAGGCAGCGTTTTAATGTGATTGGACTATAACAGACAATCTATTTACAGCATGCTCTGGGGAGCTTATAAACAAATGTTGAGTAATTTCAGCCAGCAGTAATTACCCTTGCAGCTGACAAGGATAGCATGATACTTTCTCCTTCACCTTCAGCCCAGTCCAGAAGGCACTGTACACAATGGCACTTCTAATTATTTCTGCATTTCTATGGCTAAAGACCAAAGTGTGTTATTAGAGAACATTTTAGAAGCTTTTTAAAAGCTTGTTTATTGGGACAATTAAAAGTCATCACTATGACAGCAAATAAAAGGTTCCATTCCTAGGCACGCGGTTGCAGCCGGGGGTTTGCCTGCTTACCTTGTAAGCCTTGTCTACATGAGGCAAAATTTACAGCCACCCCTCACCGCTGCTAATATCAGTTCAGCGGCATCAGTGCTAGCAAGGTGGGCAACCCTCGAGTATACAGAGAATCGGCTTTATAAATATCGTATTATCTAACCCTGCTTAGAGCACATTGAATAAACATAGTACTTAGAATGCTGTTCACTCATCTACGCTCGAGCTCCCAACACGGCCAAAGGCAGTGGGGGCGAAGCCGTTGCTGCAGTGAGGAGATATTTTTGCAGAGCGCCTGCGCTGCAGACGAAGCTTCAGACAATGTGGCTTTTTGTCTTCTGTTGAAACAAAATAAAAAGTAAGTTCTAAAACATCCATTAACCCTTAATTACTGGCGAAATACATTGGCTTGGATTTTTTTCTCCTGGGCACTGGACACAAAACTGGGTTAATTCTAGGCTGGACACAGCTGCCACAAGTGAGTCAGCAGGAAGGTAGGGGCAGAGGAGAAGGAAGACCCGGGCTGTGGTGGGAGAGGGGCCAGGGGACCGGGGTACTGCCCTCTGCATCCCTCCCTTTGCTGGTGATAAGCCCCTTCCCCTAGCCTTGGCTACGCGAAGGCAAACCGAGGTCTTTTAATTTCCCCAATTCATCAGTACCTGGTGCAACACCTCGAAAGCCCTCCCCCTGCTGTTCCAGATTGTCCCCAGAGCAGTCAGGCTACATTTGCTGTCATTTCAAATGCCCACTTTCCACGGCACAGCCTGCCGGCTCCTCAGGCGCCCGCCAAGCAGTGCCTGCAGCCGTGCCTCCCAGTGCCGGTGCCGGTGCCCGAGCCCACTCCTCCAGAGCCGGGAGAAAGCGCTGCTGAACTTCCACTGTGAGACAAGGTTTCTGAGCCTGTGCACTTCTGAAATGTAGGTGCTTTTGGTCAATAACATACAGACAGATACAATAGAAATGAACACTCATCCTCGCCTTCTGGTTCTCTGACAGTAGCCGTGCCACCAAAAGAAAGGTCTCCAGCCGCAGGGAGACCTCAGGAGGCTGCACTGTCTTGAGCAGGCTCTTATTTGGCCCAAAGCACTGAGGTTTTTTCCAGTTATGTCATACATACTACTCGATTTTGTGTTCACACTGTGTGAGTTACATTTTACCACAAGAAACACTACAGCTATTTCCAAAGAGTAGTTTTAAAAATGTACAAACCACTACTCACGGCGAGGCAAGGCATCATCGAAGTGATTGCTGTAGGCAGTGATAATTAACAAAATGATCGAGTCACAAGACTGTGCACCACAAGAACTTTCATTTAACATTGTAATACAGTCATATATGAGCCAAACTATCCAAAAGTAATTGGGAGAGGCAGTGAACTGTGATGTGCGCTGGTTTGCAAACACCATGGACAGTTTGGCGTTTGCTGAGCTCCCATCCGCCTCAATAAATTCAGTTCAGACTCCTGCTATAGGAATTGACAGCAGATATCTAATCCCCAAAAGTGAATTATTTACATTTTTTGATACGTTACATTGCATTACATTCTGTCATGTTGCATCTCATCACAAGCAGATATAATATCGCATAACATGATGTGACATGATGACAGACATCAGAAATGTTTTTTGTTGTTTTGAGTTTTTTTAAGATTTTATATCGAGTATCCAAAATGTTTCTGAGTGATTTCTAGGAAGATCGAGTAGATAAGGCGAGTGCCTAGATTACACGTTCCTCTGGCAGCTGCTGCACTGCCTCTCCCATGCATTGTTTTACATCGAGCCGCCTTGTTTTGCAGTTTCACGAAACCTCGGCAATGCAATTTTGCACACATTTTGCAAATATTTTTAAAAGATTCATTAGGAGGGAAATCAGCAGAACACATGTTCAATAACAGCATAAAACGACAACAGCTGCTGCAAATTACCTTGGCTGAAAGGAAACCCCGGAAATGCATTGCAAACTTTAACAATGTACTCTAGCTGTTGATTGCTCACACCATCGCTCGCTACTCAATTCTGAGACACAGTTGGTGGAGGAACATTAATTTGTCCTTGTTCTTGAGACTGGCAGGTGTCACTTTGCCCAGTGTGGGACGTGAGTGACAGATATTTTGCAGCTGATGAAATGAGAATGCAGAAATTCAAGAGTGCCTTTGGGATTTCACTGGTCATTTGTGGCCAGCACAAGGGCAGGGCCCGCTGCTTCGCTGATGCAGGACTGGCTGATGTTGCTGTTGCTGCAGGCTGCCGCAGTTTCACACCATTTTAAATAATATTTGTATTATGAAGCTCTTCCCACACACACACACACGCACACACTTGATGGTATTGTGTGCTTCGCTGCTTTTCAGGCTGATACTGTCTGGGAAATTGTTCTAATTGTTTTTGGGGTTTTTTTCTTCTGTCGTATGCTCAAGTCTTTCTCAAAAGGATTTTACCTGCATCTGCTATCTTTAATTCTTTGAATAACATAAACAGAATTGACTAAAAGCAAGACGTAAGCTAACCTAGGGGAAACTGATTAAAAAAAAGAGCAGTATTAAAAAATGCAATTAATAAAATCATTTCACAATACAGAGGTTTAGGAATAGAGTGGGGAGAATTATATCATTGAAGTATTTCTTTTATCTAATTTAGAAAAACAGAAAAATATGTTCCATGTAGAAATGCACAAGGCTTAGTGCAAATAAAAAAAAATACTAGGAAATGAACAATATTGCAATGTTAAAAAATTAAGAATGAGATTTGTTGAATTTAACACTATCCTGCAGTTCACTTTTATCTTTCCTTTAAGTCTCAGAGCATTTTCTTTGCAGGCAATGTATTGGCTGGGATTTCTACCCCCCCCCCCCCAAAAAAAAAAAAAAAGAATTAAAAGTACAAGGAAAATAAATTGTCTAGAGTTGATGCCTCGGATAGATATTTTCAACCTTAGTTTAAAAAATGTTGGGGTTTTTTCCATTCAGCATTTTTATGTGAAAGGAGAGAAGGGGTTAAAATGTTCTGTAGTTTCTGAAATACTTTCTATAAAAAATAGAGTGCATATTAAAAGCAAAACAATTCTTTAAATGCTATTAGCTTTTTATTTAAACTACATATTATTTTGGAGGTGGTGATTTTCAAGAAAACCCAAAAATTTCAGGAGAGGGTCTCATTTTGCTAACCATGTTAAATGTAGTGTATATAGAACAGTGTAATCCAGAGAACCACTAACAGCATTTTCAATTGTGATGAAAACTTATTAACATATTTGCCTCTTTAATGATTAACTGTCTTTGAATATTAAGAGATTTTTACAACATCTTATTCACACCGAGGAGACTCTGCAAAAGGCTGAGCTTTTTCTTTATTTTCTAAGTGAGGCTTCGTTTGATATGCATTCTGGTTTTAAAAGAACCATAATATTTTAATCGATCTCGCTGTAAAGATCATGATTATTATAAATGAGATACAGTCGTGCACATCAAGCCTGACTGGTAGATAGGAGGTCATGAGTCAGGAATTATATGAAGAAGGGAAGTAAAAACTAGAAAATTTTCCAACGTGATTGTTTAAAGGAACAATTATGTACACTGGCACATGAATTCAAGACTTCAGTTACATGCGCAGAGTTATCAGCCCTCATTTTCTATTAATTTCCTTCAAACTAGCCCTGAAAAAATATCATTTGCAAAAAAATAAAATTAAACCCATCGGTTTATTATGAAAAACATGTAATTTCATACTGAACTCTTCACATTCGTGAAACAGATGACATTAAAAATCATGGCAGAGAAATATATCTGATGAAAATGTTGATACAAACCTAGGCTGTGAAAACACTGGTTAATGTCATTTGCCAAATGTTATTTTATTGTAGATAATTACTTGTGTTAAATAATTTGAAACGCACATAAAGATAGCATCTGATAAGATACAAGCTTGCTATTTGAATATAATTCCATTATCAGAATGGGAAAAATTCTTTTGAATACATTTTTTTTTCCTATCAAACCTCTAGTCTCCCAAAACCAATATTGTTTTATTTATACACATGTGCAAACATACACACACACACACACACACACACACAAATATATTTGCACATTTTCAATTGACATTTTTCCCCCTACTTACAAATGCAAAGATATACTGTTATCCCTTGGAAATCAAATATTTTTTTCTAGACAGCGTGCTTCTTTAATTAAACTGTATTCTTTATAGTGATCAAATATAATTAGCAGTAACAAGTATTTAATGAAAACAAACTGCTTTCCTTTGAAATCTTTCCAACCCACTGTACTTTAAGTCCATAGCTTCTCCAAGAAGATCATTGTATCATAACAATTAAAAATAAGTATATGATCAAAAGCTTGTCAGGTACTGCATCATTTCAGACAAATAAAAATAGAGAAGGTAAACACTAGAGATCCTGATTCACGTCAGGTACAAATGCTATCATTTAAGATATTGCTTCCAATGAAACAGTACTGTTAGTGGTTCAATGTGCTATAGATCTGTCTTTTAACTACCCTGTTTGATATCATTACGTACTAAGACATTACCCTAGTATCTTTGATTATTACTAAGCGAGATGAGAAGAAAGTGCACCTACACCGGACTCATTGACAGCGAGGTGCTATAGCAACTCTCCTGTAATTAATTGTGAGTGAAAGGGGGTTTGGTTTTTGCAGCCTCGTAAAACTTTTCCCACATGGCTGAACCCACGGTCAGGAGACGTTAGGCAACATTAACTGCCTGCACATTTCTGCAAGGCTCTGGAGGAAGCGGCTCGGCACTGTTGCTCCAATTCTGAAAACCCTGGGACACAAGACATCAGCATCTACCTTTCATCTTAGCTGAGATTTGGAGAGGGTTCAGACCACAGAGGCTCCTTAATTCTCACTAATTCATTTGCTTTCCTGATTCACTTGGCTTGGGATAACCTGCGAATGATAATGAACCTGTAAGGGGAGCGCTTAGTCCCTTGCCTTTGAATGTGCTCGGCATGGATTGAGGGCTTTCTGTGAATCTTGCAAGAGGAAAAGAATCTTATTAGCACTGATTGCCAGTCATGAGGTTGCCTCTAAAAATTGCTCTTGTATTTTTAACTCTTGCTTGCTTATAACAACCCCAGCTAAGGAGAGAGATGTGTTGTTTACACATTGAACACAGCATTGTTCTCAACATTTACTCATTTCTCTTTGCAATTTGATCTAATCATAACATATTTGCTTTACGTATGTCATTACTATACCACTATGAACACTTCATCATTTTTCACATGATTATTCTACAAATTCATAACTAGCCAAGTCCTCATCTCTTCACCCCCAGCTAAACATCCTCTTTGCATAAATGTATGCTCTCTAGAATAAAGGGTCTAATTTTCTTTTTTTCCTTTTGTTATTAACCATTTCAGCAGAGCACAGCTAGTACTGCTTTTCGTGTTACTAGTGCATTTCTGGCAGATTTGGTGTTCTCTCACATTGGTTCTTATCTTTTTTTTTAATAAACAATTTGTGGATCTGGATACAAATAAGAATTCAAGCCCTGGTGAGAATATCTGAAAATAAAACTGGGAAAAAGTAGCTTATTTTTGCTTCTCTTTGCCAAAGGAACATTCACCTTAGGACTAATTTTTTTTCCATTCATTTATGTGAATTTAGGTAACTGTACAGAAGAGATGGATTGAAACCCAGAAAGCTGTGTCAGAGTGATTCTGTTTTGATCATCAAATTCCTTCTAGAGGCAGCCTTTGATAATGGCTGAGGATTCAGAGTCCAGTTTCTCGTGGGGCCCTGTCATTGCCAGAACCAAATTCTAACTCCTGACCCTAGGAGATCCCAGCCTTAAACAGCATGTTCTGCTCCATTCGCCTCCTTAGAGATGTAGGTTGCTTTACTACCCAAATCTTCCTAGGAAAAGCTTTCATAACATTTTCAGGTGGACAACCCATCTTTTCTGCAAAAATGTGATGTTTTGCTGTGGTTTCTAGCCTTTTAATAATGGCATATGTGCCGTTCTAGAAGACCAGTGCTTCAGCTTTGGTAGTTAGTAACAAGTCTGGTATCAGCCAAAGAGAGCCTTATACAGCTTCCACATTTGGGACATCTATTCACTAGCCAGAACTAAATGATGCATTGCACTGAGACAAAGATAAAATTCTTTTGTGTTAATTTTTTTTCCTTGTGTCTAGACGGGGGCAGTATGGCATTTGACTAAATAAAAAAAAAATGCTTCCAGTTTCAGCTAATGAAATAATTTCCTAGATTCCTCTTGAAATATGAATTTTATGCTTTTTCTCTCTAATTTGGTGTTACCTCAAAAAAACCTCTATGTGACAAAATATTACGCCCACTGTTTCTCAACCGAATTTGCCAAAAAGGATAATTATGTGAGACTGCTAGAACTCAAATTTGAACTGGAACTTCTTGTGTGGGAATATGGATTTCTATTATATTGATAGGCTCAACTCTTCTTCAAAGGGCATGAATAAGAGCTGATCAGCCAATGGAATTTATGTTGCATGGGAATTCTAACAGTTTGACATTTGCTTGTCGAATCATTAAACATTTCCGCAGGACAGTTACCAAAAAAATCCCAACTTGCTTTGGAAATGTCACACAAAAATATCTACATTTTGCATCAAAATGTCAAAACAAAACATTGATTCAAGCTGCTATGTTTCAAAATGTCAGTTTGGTACTTTTTATCAGTATTTTGGCTGTATATGATGAGTAAATTTTACTTAGAAACTCTTTCAGAAAATTTCATTGAATTTTACTTTTCCATAGTAAAACCCAGGCTCAGAAAAATCACAATTTTTTGTTGGAATCTTTTGCACAGCTCTATGGACAATGGTGAACGGAAAAATACTTCTTTATTACAACTTCCTCACAGAGAGTTTTTTGCCTTTTTTTTTAATTGTAAAGCATAGTTCACTCAAATTATTTAAAAAAAAAAAAAAGAAAAACACCCTGAATTTCTGCTTATTAGAGCTTCCCTGCTGGGGCAATCTTCACTTCTAGCCCCCAAGCTCAAGTTTGAGCCCGTGCAAGCCCCCGGAAATTTTTGAACAGGACCCAGCTGTCTCCTACTCCTCTATTAATCAGCAATTTCCGCCACGTTTTCCTCAGCACCAGCTTTCACTCATAGCACTTCCAAAAATTTTGCACAATGTTGAGCAGTTTTACAGCAATAAAACACAGCTCTTAACTAATCTATTATCCCTCTATGTCTGAAAATGTGAGCAAAATTGGAAAGTGGAACTCACCCACATTTTTCAGCTCAACTTGCAAATGTGCTAGAGAAGAAATTATTTTCTCCTCTAACACTCTAGTCAAAAAGCATCAATTGGCAAGTTACGCTCATTTACATACATTTTCTATTAAACTTTTCTATCATAAAAAATTGCCTTTATGATCCAGACACATAATTTATTATGCAATGCACCACCACCATCATCACAGTGAATTGCATTTTACGTGTTTATACTAACAGGGAAGGTGATCAGCTTTAGCCTTCTTTTCATTATATGCATCATTCATCCTCCACCACCAAGATCTCTGGATTCTGTAGCAAATCCATCATTATCTAACTGCCAACTGTTTTCAGAGGTTCCACTGCTTTAAGCTCATTATTTCTTCAGATTGGTGAATCTACAGAGAATCTTTCCACAACATACAGCAGTCAGCATGGCACATGTGTACAGATGAATGGTAGGGGTTTGTCCTTCACAGTCTCTTTGTACCTAGTTTTGCCCCAGAACTGCAGCATGTAATGAGCAGCAAATGCATACTCATATGTCTAAAAATAATAAAAAGTTAAATGGCATTAAAAATAATAACCAAATAGTGGCATCTTTGTGTGGATGGGCTGTTGTGAATAAATCTAGTTTATAGATTGCTCAGTAGTTTGGGGTTACTGTCTCCTTATAATGCAGACTCAAGCACATAGAAAAAGAGCTGTGCTAAGATAAGGAATTTCTTTCCTGTCCCCATTTACCTTACTGCATTTAATTTAATCAATAGCTGAATGGGGAAGAGGAGGAGAATTGGATGGTTCAAGAGACTGATAATGGGATATCGAACCTTTCGTCTCTATATCATTGATTCAACATAGGAGTTGACACACTGGATCAGAGCAGTGGTCCATCTCCTCAGATATCCTCTCTGACAGCGGCCTGTACTAGGTGTGTTTCAGGGAGAGGCATCAGAAGCCCTGTAGTAAGCATTTATGAAATAACCTGTCCACAGGAGAAGTTTCTTCTTAAGTCTCTCATTTACAATTTGGCTGATATTCACACTTGGGGTAGTCTGTAACTCTTCAAAAATCTTTTAAATCCTATGGACTGCAACACAGATGATAAGTTTATTTAAATACATATCTAACTGAAATCTGCATTCAGCTGAAGTCTTGGACACCAAGTTGCAATGAGTTCCAGATAAGAATTACGTATTGCAAAAATGACTAACTTCATTGCACTTATTCTTAACTTGTTGCCTTTCTAAATAAATAACCTCTCCTATATGCAGTGTAGCCATTATCACTAGTGGCCCATCTAAGCCATCTTCTCTCTCATTAAAAAAATTTTAAACTTTTCAATCTGTCTTGAAATGAAGGGCTTTTCATGCTTCTGATTATTTACATTGCCCATCTCTATACTTCATCTATTTCTGATACATTCTTTTCGAGACAGGATAACCACAACTGAATATAGTACTCCAGGTCAGGGCATACCACTGATTTATTTAATGACATTATAAGATTTTTGGCATTATTTCTCTCCCAATCCTTTTGCATCCTAACAGTTTGTTTGCTTTTTTGACCCTTGCTCCATACAGAGCAGAGAGTTTCATTGAACCATCCAGTATAAGGCACAGGTCTTCTTTTGAGTGACAACAGCGATGTATTTGGGTAGCTCAAATTATTCCTTCCTATGTTACATTTGTCAACACTGAACCATTATCCTGACCATTCAGCTAAATTTGGTAAATTTTGCTGGTTTTCTTACTGCTTTTTTGATCTTGAATTTTCTGAAACATTTGGGTTTTCTTTATTGTCTTTTTTACTTATGAGTATCATATGCATTTTGCTTAACTAAAATACAGGAAAAATAAACCAATTTCTAGCCCTGCTATGAAGCCTGGAAATCCACCCACATGTATATACATACATTAACTCTCTCTAGGTTCATAATGTTTTTTCTTTTCATTGTTCTCCTTTACTTAAACAGCTTCTAATCCCTTCTTGTGTCCTTCTCCTGTGGCTATTTCCTGGCAGCATTTTCCAAGGAGATTTCTTGTCAGAAATTCAGTTAAAATATGTTGTTTGGTTGGCATAACACATTCTGGTAGATTAGAAAAAAATGGGCTTTCTTTATGTGACTATGTCACTTTCTGTCACACTGTCATGTCACTATTATATAACACTAAAATCACGGTCTTATTATTCCAGTCCTAATTTTAGTTCAGAAAGAGACATACTGAGTTGGCATTTCTAGGAACATTCCTAAAGCCATAAAAATCAGCCTCAGCATTTGCTATTTTATCGACAATGGCTGCATTTAATGGGACATCGCATATTCTTGAGAGCATCTCACTTTTTTCTTACATACCTCTCCAAGTCTCGAGTGTCCTATCCACTCCAGTATCCTGAGGAAAAAAAAAAATGACAAAAAGCAGTTGTCCTTGCTGGCCTGAGTGAAATAAGCTAATGGTCTTGATTCAGGTCTTAACACAAAATGCAAACCAAAAACCAAAGAGATGACCTTGTTGGTAGCCTTAGCAAAAATGTTACGTACATGCAGTATGAACAAAATGAACAACTCTTTCACCACGGCGACGGTTCTGGTCCTTTGATATTAGAATTAAGGAGTTTTGGCATCATACTAAACAAAACCTTTCAGCTTTTTTCTTCTTAGTTCTTTTCTGTGTGAGGAAGCAGAAGTGCTGAGTCTGTCAGGCTTTTAAATATTCTTAACAAGAAGCGTAATGGTATGACACTAAGTATGTTAACTAGGCTGCAGGTGGAGAGGTATTTAATGTCACTCTGTGGCTAAAAGACTAGCTAAAATGCTTTGTGTTTGTTTCTTTTGTAAAACAAAACTCTCTAATCCAGCACCTACCGTGAATGTGCAGGTCTGGCTCTGTGGACCTGAAGGCCACCTAGAGACAGTAGCTTCAGATGTGCACAAGTCCCCACCTTCGTTCTCTTCTACTGATTTCTCTGGACTGACGTGTTCAGAGCAAAACTGTCAGCTGGAAGAAAAAAGACAGCTTAGTTACATTCAAGATTTGCATCACTTCAAAGATGTTGAGGATCAAGGAGACCTCTCTATCTACACCCTGCACCCAGCAGAGGGGACATGAAGGGACTAACAACCTGGGATGCTCCACGAGAGCATGTCCCCCCTCTCTTGGCACCAGCCAAGTGTTCCCAGTGTGCACAGGCACTGGGCACCTCCAGGAGCTGTGGGCGTGAGGCATTTCTGCTTTACCTCTGTATACACATCCCTCACAGGCACACTTGGCTGGACTGAAGATTTAGCCCGTAGCAAGGGAAATGTACATAATTCTCAACATTACTTGTGCCAGCAGTGTTTTCGGGTTAATCTGTAAAAATATATGACCTTAAAGCCTAAGACTGAGCTTCCAACGAGACAGCTATTTTAAGACTTGGTTTAATAAACCTAATTTATTATGTGAGATAACAGAGTTTTGCAATCAAATGCATGGCTTCATGGCTGAAGTTAGTAATTCATGTGAATAATGCTGCGAAAAGAAAACATGTTATGTGATCAGTCCATAGCAATCAGACATGGTGCCTAGACAGCAGCTATCTTCACTGTTTTTCCTAAAACGCAGAATAGCCAAGAGGGCTAGTTATCGCAGCTGTAAATATCTGAGTTACGGGAGCACAGCTGGAACATCACGGCTCCCTACCCCTGCACAGCCTTTCCTATAGCTATAGCAGCATGCCACTATTGAGGGCTAAAGATGAAGAAGTTTTGTGACTTGCTACTGTCATGCTTACAATAAAGCGTACTCTCATCTTTAGCATTTCTGAGTCTTTTTGGTGTCTATGTTTAAAGCATAAATGTAGCATTCCTGGATGCCACCCTCAGCAGATAAAAGCATTAAACATTTTCATAAACAGGATAAAGCACTGCAATTACACAGAATGCACTGACAGTGCCAGATCCAAGGCCAGGTAAATGTGCACCCTTCGACTGCTGGGCACACCAGAAAATACTTAATTCCAATTGATTAAAGTAGAAGACTGGAAGAAAAAAATGAGTTCTTTAAGCGAATAGCAGTGGAGCTTTCTCATGCATTAGGGCATAAAATGACACTCTGTGGGAGTCAGAAAGTAATTTTTCTCCTTCAGATAAGATGTTACACAACTGGCCAAGCACAATTATGAATGATTTACCTACAATGCATAAGGTATAAGATATTGCTTTTAAGTCACACACACTGGTCATCTCTTCTGCTATGGCAGCTTCTCTGTCTCCTGCCTCCGTATCTTACATTAATGTGGGTAAAAGGTAGTTAGCCCTTTTGGAAGTATATTTAAAAAGCGGCATTAAAAACATCTTGAAACATGCTCTGATACTCTAGTGAAACTAATAGCTAGGATGCTGGGATGAATGCATGTCCTGGTTTCAAGTCTTTAGGAAGAGGTATGAATACTATGCTTGCATTTCAGCTTCAGGAAACATTGCCAGTCACAGCTGTAAAGGGATGGAGAGGGTGAGCTGCTACAACAGTGATTATTCATAAAAGAAAATAGTTAAAAAATGAAGTAAAAAAATGACTCAACTTACATTTGTATTCCCTCCCCCAAGGGAATGCATAACGTCCGTATTTCACAATGTATAACTCATGCACTTGGTGGCCTGCAATAGGAAATATGAAAATAGATAAGGACATGTAAACAGAAAAGGAGAGGTTTGGCAGGGGGATCCAGTAAATGCCTAGTTCTTCTAGTATTTTATCAAGGATATTTGTAAATGAAGAGAGAAGAGTCAGAGACTGAAAATATTTCAGGAACCTCTCCTGAAGCTGAATATTGGCAATGGCTGCATCGTGGCATCATCTAAAAAGCGTGCTGAAAAAGCTGAGAAGGCTTTTCTACAAAATCTTGTAAATCTTTGGCTGAAGAAATCTCCTTACCACAATTCATGGAGGTTCTGCCAATAGCATCTTCATTATAAACGTAGGCAAGTACACGCCTGTCAAACTCACAGTCAGGGCTGTCTGCAACGCACAGTACTTGGAGGAAGGAGTCCCTGCAGCACAGGGTGTTTGATGAGAAACTCAGCAGCATACTGGACCTCATGGACAGAGCCTGCTAGCGTGCCCACCCCATGGTACCGCTGGGCAGATGGAGGTGCTGAGCTGGGAATGGCAGCAGGACCAGGGATGCTCCAGGGAAGGTGGCTTCTTAATAACACTTCTGCTTCAAGCAACTTCTTGTCAGCCATCAAAGTTTCAGGTTCATGGAGCTGTGGCCTCCTGAAAACTGCTGCAGGACTGGCATAACTGTTAGTTTATTTGGTGAGCTCTAATAAATGGATGAGATATTATGAAGCTTGCTAAGGGATGCTGGCTTTCTGCATGCACAGCAGAATGCCTGGTTTAGTGGATTTTCACTGATTTCCCATTGCTTCAGCATGATACAATGATCCTGGAGAAATCTAGCAGACAATAACCAGCTTCCTATTTCTCAATTTAAAAGCCTCTCATTTCTGATGTGTTAACAGTCTTCATAACAAACATTTGCTAGTATTCAAACAACTGAAGAAATCATGGTAATTTCTCCTTATTTCATTCATAGCTGGACATGAAAAAATGAATTGCACGTTCTCAAGCCTAAGCTGTGCAGAAGACAAGGACTTTTTGGCACATTCAGTGACAGTAAATCTTTGTCTTATCCTTCCAGGTGGGAAAGTATTTGTGGCTCTTTTCCATGCTTTTAATCAAACTGCAGACCTCTCAGCTGACAGCAACTCCTCCTTTCATGAGCCTTTTTCAAGAGAGGTATGGCTTAAAGATGATATAACCTCTTAATAACCTTAATCAGGTTATTTTTATTATGTTTTAATTCATTAGAATCCTAATAAGTCTGTGGAAATCTAGAATTAAAATTTGTTTCTTTAATGACTTATCTTTAAAACATTAGCTACACACGGCATTAAAGTATTATTTACCAAGAAAGAAACTCATACATTGATAAGACAAAACATTACCATGTTGGAGATAGAGCTTTTATTTAGGGAGAACAAAACAAAATCCATAAGGAGCTACCCTTTGTCCTCAGTCTGAGCCCAGAAGGTAATACTGATTTGTTACTAACTCTTCAAGTTACTACTTTATAGCTACTCCAACAACATCTTTTGGCAGCATGTAAGATGTCCTGCTGTGTACAATTAACCAGTATGCTGCTCGGGCAAGTAAGTCATACTACAGCTCCCGGTATGTGCATCATGGTCTCCTTGTTCTGTATCAAACCACTGGTCAATAAGGTTGCAACGCAAGTGCAGGGGGCAGTTCTTCCATATGCTTTGGGTCAGATGTATGCTATAGGAGCCCACAAGAAAAAAGCTTCTGCCCCCCCCCCCCCCAAAAAATCCCCAGAAGAAAAGGGTCTCAAACAGTGCCCAAAAGTAAGACTCATTTTTGTGTATCTTAAATATCTAGAGATCCAGCTACAGTCTGTTTCACTTGGTTTTCCACTGAAGAAAAAAAAAATTATGGTAAAAAATACAGACTACCTTTTGTTCCTTGGAGGGAAGGAGGTATGCCTGGAGCTCTGGTGTCCTATGATCACTAAGCAATGGGAGTTTTTGGTTCCCAGCATAACTTGTGGTCCAAAGATGAGGCAACCAGATCTTTGCAATGCAAACAACGTATACAGCTGGTTACTGACGTCCTGGCTGGCACCTCATATTGATTAGTTAATGACCATCAGTCACAACCAAAGATCAGGGCCCAGATATAAAAGGGACTTTGAGGGAGGTTTTTGAGGTATGGCTTAACAGGTAGCACTAGCTGCTATGTTCAGGAAACGTGTTCATGATCTTCAATATACAAGATGGATGGCATCTATCTTGTATACAGAATATAGTATTATTTATTGGTCCTGTTTTTAGTTTATTGTAAGATTATTGACTCTTTATTTGTAGAGGATGTTTTTGTGAGACTTTATGAGTTACTAGTCTACAGATGCAAAATAACAATACTGTGTGTGTGTGTGTGTTGCGCATTGTAGCCACAACAGCACTTCAAGCGAGCTGGCAAATCTCAAGCCTTGAGAAATTCACTGTGCCAAGTTTTTACACTCCAGACACCATTTACCAGTCCCATATGATTCAGACATAGTTCAAACATTCAAAACTTGCCCAATTAATCCCAAAATTCAGAAAGCATCACACTTCAAGAGACAAAGGGCCAAAGATATGCAAGAGGAAAGTGAAAGGAAGAAGCAAAGAGTAGAACGACAGGATGATTTTATAGCTAAATTCTATACATTTAGAGAAAAAAATACGTACATTTAATAATCTATTTGTGCCACCCTCCTCTGAAGTATTGGCTATTCTCAGAGACAGGAAATTGAGCCAGGTGAACCCTAATCTAATATGGTTTCTCTTGTAATCCTATTTCCATGGAGATCTGTTATTTTACTCAAGGCAGCAGAACTAACAGATTCTGTTATTTGATAATTGTGAATCTGTTTTTGAGGATCTAACTGCAATAAATTGTCTACTTTCATTTCCTCAGATAACAGGCCAAATTCTGCCTATGGGTCTTCTGAGTCAATGTGAGACATAAACGTACCGTTAGGCCAGACCTGCAGGCTTGTGGCCACATACTCCCTACAAGTTTGTTTTGTGCCTTTCTGTTTATCCAGCTGGAAATCAGTTAATATAATTTTGAGGAATCTTAACTTTTAAACTCATGACAGCCTGTGCTTAAAAAAATGCATTTTTATAACAAACCAGTAGTTTTAGTTGTTTTTCTGAATTCAAACTGTTTCCAAAGAATTGATACCGATCGACTGAAAGGACAGAGTTGGGAAAAATAGTAATAATAATTAAAAACCAAACCAAAACAAAACAAAAAACCAAACCAAACCAAAAAACAATAACAAACAAACAAACAAACAAAAAACCCCCAAACAATAAACTTTGTGGACATTTACTTGCAACATTATTATCCACTGTTGTTACAAACAAAAAAAGTGAGTTTGCATGGTCAGCATCCCTTTAAATCTGCACTGCTCAAGTTTCAAAAAACAGGTTTCTGCTGCTTCTGCCTGGTCACATACACTAAAGCGGGCACCTCTGATAAAACACACGCTTGGCCATGTATGAGCATGGTAAAATGCTGTGGGCTGACGCGCAGGCAGGTCAGCATCTCAGCTGCTCTGGAGAAAATGGAGCTCCGCTGTGTCACTGTGCTCTGGGTCTTAAAGCTCGGTAGATGCAGTTTTCATTAGCTCGAGTTCTCTCACCAATGCTGTTATGAGGCAGTTAAAAAAATAATGAATATTGTTAAACATGTATTAGTAACTTGTTGTTAAGCAGTAAGAGCTAATAGGAGGACATTTCCAAGCAGTTAATGATTGGCCAGAGGAGACGACTGGGGTCCTTAACACAGTCAGTCATTAAGTGTGAAGCAATACCCTTGCTTTTACCCACTATTGCTATTTGCATTTTCCCCCCCTCTGTTTACGTCTCCAGTTTTCTGCACTCCATTGAAGTGAATTTCATTTTCTTTTCTTAGGTACCTACCTATTTCCAGCCCTTAGTAATTGGCACAGAAAATCTGCATTCACAATAGTCTATGAGATTTCCAATAAATTATGCTCAGATTGCTGATTAAATGAAGATTATTATTAAATATTAAAATGAAGACTTCATCCACATTTTAGCGATCACAGATGAAAAAACTAAGCAGATCAGTGTAATCCATTTATTGGTTTATGGTGCAAAAGTCCTATAGGGAGTGTCACAATTCCCCGTGCTGTCCCTGAGTGCATTTTGTATTAGGACCTGTGATTTAGCTGAAAGATATATAAAAATCACACACAGTCAGACAGATCCCTCCTGGCTACACATCTGAGAAGACTCAGGAGCATAAGGTCGACACACAGCAACTTACGCTCACAAAATGAGCCCAGAACCACCTGTTTCAGATGTTAGTATGCAAAGATTTTCAAGGTCTGGAGTTTTTGAGCAAACCACACCACTCTTGGGGGATCTGTTCTCTCTCTCCCTTCCCCTCCCTCCTTTCCTCCTCCTACCAACCATGCACACAAAAGCAATGAAAGTTAAAGGACAGCAAACTACTTCATGGAAGCACATTTTAAGTAGCGTAGCTGTTTATCTTATTCAAGGAGTTTGATCCTGAAGTGGTTCAGCCATGAAAAGCAGTCCTTTGAGACCAGAGTAATCTCTGGTGTTACTATGGACTGTCTTGTCACTAATAGTTACCTGGTTTGAGTGATACCTTTTTCTTTTCTTTTTTTTCCATCCAATTTTTCTGAGCACTGCAGCTTAGTTCAAACTTGAAGACAGTCACAGTGCCTTTTCTTAATTACACTGACTCAGTTTGCATGAAGAAAAGGTTCTATTTGCATTTCATGCAAACTCCACAGCTTATTACTGATTTTTAGACTTATAAAAATGGTCATTTTAAATAATGAGAACACTGCTCTTACTTTCTTTGCTATGCATTTGTGACTATGACCTAGAACTATACTAGAATATCTGCAAACAGATAAATCAGTATGTTAGTTATGGATGTGTTTATTCTTTTTCCATAACCACAAGCCATTCTTATTTTTAAAGTCCATTCCTTTTTAAATCAAGCTCAAAATAAAGGTTTGTTGGTAGACTGTAAGTGGTCAAAACTGCATAAAGAGACCAGAGGAAGCAAGCAATGGTATTCCACGGGATCATAATTTCTTAAGAATGTAAATGAAACTTGTGAACATACAAAGTTTGGGAAAGAGTAATCTAGTGTTTCATTTCCTAGTTGAAAGCCGAACATTTCCTGAATTCTTGCAGGCTCAATGGGGAAGAGGTGGAGTTTTTTGGAAGACATTTTGGCTGATCTTCAGTCACAGGCTTGGGAGAGCTGCTTACAGCAAGGCGGGCAATGGCATGAGACCAATCTCAACATGCTCTGTGTGTTACACTGCCTGGGATCTTCCTGCCATAAGCTTAGTAATGAGGCACTACATGAAGACAACAAAACAAAACAAAACCCCTCAATATTGACCAAAAAAAGCAAAATGAAACAGACTTTAAAACTAAGTAAACTATACAAACACCTTAGGTGGAGAGCTAAGTGGCAGAAGCTCTTGGCTTCCAAGGGCAAAAGCCATAAAGAGAGAAAAATACTATTTCTTTAGATGATCAAAGCACTGGGAGCAGATACAGTGTTCAACTACAGATGCCCTTCACTTTTCTTTTTCTTTAGTTCAGAGTGATAGTGATTACTCATGAAATCACTGAATTTCACAGCTTTCTGTGTTTGTAAGTATTCCATTAAAAAATAATTTTACAAATATTTTGTTATTCAAAAAGATTTAACAAATGTTTTGACTAAACAACTGCTTCTTCACAGCCTGTATTCCTGTCATTAACTATTGTCATTACTGCTGTAGGAGCATTGTGACTTTTCCCCCGATTGGAAAACAATAATTGTAATAAAGAAGGAGAAGATGAAGTTGTTGAAATCTTGTAGCAGAACCTTTCAGTCCCTTTTGGAGGGGAGCAATTTGTAGAGCAGGAAGAGCTAGGACAAGGGAGAAGGACGAGACCATTTTAAGACATCTAAATACTCCTGCAGAGTAACTTGGCTCAGATATTGCCCAAGGCTACATGAGGTTATTGGAATACTTATCGGCCAAAATAATTTAAAAAGTAAATTTCTTTGATCCAAATCACATGAAAGAACTGTTTGGGGTCATTGCATATGCAGTTCGGGGAACCTGATGGTTAGTCTATCACTCATGGGGACAACCAGCACTCTCCTGCTCATGAGCCCTCACTGTCAAGTGCCCGTCACATCAGTAACTTCACTTTGCCTGCTTTCATTTTGAGACCGAGTATCTCTGTTTCAGTCATGTCTGTAAGGCACAGGAAGAGTCAGGACTTCCTTGCGGTAGGTGCTTTTCACAGAGATTGCCCCTCGCTGCCTCAGTGAAAGGAGCTTACGTGTGGGATGAGTGGGTCCACCTCCAACTCACAGCCTCTGTCCTTCCGCTGACCCCTGGCTCTGCCGCTCCTTCTTCCCTATTCTGTTCTCGACCTCTTTTCACAATTGCTCATCTTCCTCTGCGGATGGTCTCTCTGCTGTTCTCTCACCTAATATGGATTTTGATTTGTCACAGGGAAAAAAAAAAAAAGAGACCCAAAGAAAGACGGTTGACTGTGAACTCTATGTTCATGCTTCCTGAACAGAAACTCTGCCTGCATGAAAATCAAATAGGGAAGGGAATAAAACATGGTGATTTTGAGACCAGATTTTCCCTGATTCCCTGAGAAGCCCAGAAGTCAGGAAGTCACTGTCAGCTCCTTGTTTCTGTGTTTCAGCCTTATTTTCAGCACAGGTTAGAGCTTTATGCCACCACTCTTGGCTCTTATTCTGTCTTTCCTGGAGCGGGAAGCATATGGGAATGCATGACAGAGCTTAAGATTCTGCAGTCCTGAGGTGGTGAATACTATTACAACGTCAAGCAGCCCTGAAAGTGCTCCAGCTTCTTCCTAAGGACAGCCCCAAACCTCCTTACGATCTGCCCGGGCTGTTCTCAGCAAAGCTCTGCAAGACCCCAGGTTTTCTCCCAGGAGATTCGCAGGGTGTTACAAAAGGGCAGCACTCTCTGTGGCTAAGCAGTGTCAAAGTGAGACCATCCGATGACAAACACAACATGAGCTGAAGTCAGAGGCAGTAGCAGTCCCCCCCTTAAACCGTGATGGTGTTTCTGTATCACTACAGATACATTATCTTATTTACAGAATTACGAACTAACGATAGGGTATGAAAATGCAAAGCATTGTGCTAACCTGGAGTTTCTCAGTTTCCTCCTTTCATACATTTGTCTCATAATTAAGGGATAGTTTTTGTCTGTGAATAATAAACACTTTGAGCTTGAATTAATTCGAATATTTCTCTCCTATCTCGCTTGGTAAAATAATAGAGATATTCCAGGCTATCTCCTATTGCCCATTAATGTTGTGTATATAAATAAGCCAGGTTATCTTTTCCTTGTGAGAAATGTTTTATCTAACAGGCTCTTGTCTAGTGGTTCAGTACTCTACTACTCTAAATTAGGACACTTTATCTTAAGGCTTCATAATCTTACGAGACTATAATTGGAAAGTTTATAAAAAAAAAATCCTGCTTTGTAAGCTTGGCAGCTGAGATAGAAAGAGGGAATGAGAAGGGCTACAGCAGAATTACACCATCACTGCTAGCCTGACTCCGCTTGACAGAGCCGTTTAATATTTTGACAAGACAAAATATAAAGCAGCATTTTATTCTGTAGAGACTTCACTAGACACAAGCATGGAAGTGCTTGTGATCAATAAAGTTTGCAGTGGAGAGTGATTTATTTACAGCAGGGTATTATGTAGAGAAAGAGCTGTGATATTTCCACAGGCTTTGACGGCATAATGGGCCCCTCTCAATCCTTACATGGAAGGGTTAGATTGTCATGGTTGCTCAGGCAGTATTCAAAACGTTATCTGATCAGCCTTAAAGACTTCAGAACGAGACAGATGATTAGTTACCCTAAACGATCCTCATCATGCAGAAATTGATGATTTAATATAGTCAATGACAGACGATTCCATTTGTACTAGATAAAGTGTCTGCGGTTTGTATCAATCATAATAGAGTTATTATTGAGCATAAAAGAAAAGCATGTTTAATATCATTAATTCCAGATATGTCGCTTTCCACATCTGGCATTCATCCATAGAGCAGAACCACTCCAGGCTATCATTCCTGCCTGTGTACTGGTGACTCCAGTGTTTTTTGTAATTTCAAAATGTTTTTCAGCACCTCCAGCTAGGTGCAATAACAGTTTACAGATTACCTATGTCATCACATTTTGACAAACTTCTCAATCTGATGTGACCTTCATCTTTAGCCATCTGCTTGCCTTTGTTTCTGCCTTTTTTTTTTTTTTTTTTATAAACCTCTGCAGCTTAAAGCTGTAGTGGTTTGTTCCATATTCTTCTAGGTCAACATTTCACCTGTGTAAATCCAGAAACACAGACTGAAATGTACAGACAGTAACCTGGGTTCAAGTCTCAAGGTAGCTGACACTGGGCAAACCTCCTAGGTAGATGTTTTGATCACTTACATCAAATGCTTTTTAATTGTTAACGGTTATCAACAATCCCCACATAAAAATCAGTATTCGGAAAATACCCTTTGTAAAACCAGTCCTTCTGCAGGGACTGTGTTTTTTGAATTCCTAGAAAATGTGGGGCAGAACCTGGATGTTTCCATAACTGAATCATAAATACCTATAAATGACTGAGCAGAAACCATGCTGAAAATGCAGCTCAGACCACTGCACGTGCAATTGGTTAATTCGGCCATGGAACCCCAACACTCACCAGAGAATCCAAACACATGTGCCACTGGTCTCCAGGAGGGAGACTAAATTCCCAGAAAAGTACTGCATCTATGTACAGATATTTTTTCCTCCCTATTTTCCTAAATCCCAGCTAAAACTTCAAATGAGTAATGAGGTACCTATGAGATTTTGTTTCTTTACCTATTCAGATGGACGATTGCATGGTTTTAAGTGATAAATGCTCAAAAAAAGGAAATTAAAGGGTTATAAAAGAATGCAAGCAAGCTTGTTTTTAAACACTGAGTCCAAGATTTCTTGTTATATTGTTCAAACCAGAAAATTGGCGAGGAATTCTTTTACATGCAGTCTTAGGGGCCTCCTTGCCTTTTTTTTCCTGCTTGCATGGGTGTTTTATACCAGTGGGGAGAACAGTCCAAATGAGTTGGCTGCCTGCCAGTTCAAACAGCAGGAAGTTTACTGATGCTGGAAGCTTTATTTATTTTGTGTTTTATTTTTGAAGGAGGAGTAAAGAAGGCTAATAACATTTCAGGGGCAAAGACTGAGTTGTCCTGCACTTCAGGCTCTGCTATCAACCAAGCATTGAAACATCTCCTATACTGCAGAGTTCAATTTAAAGATCAAATCTGCTATTACCGCCTCCTCTCCTACTGTCACTCCTCTGATGGAAAGGACAAGAAAACTAAATCAACTGAGTAACTACTACTGTATATACAAGTATTGTAACTAGGAGAGGAAAGGAAATGGTAACTACTGAGTAGTTCCTAGTTAATTCTGTGCAAAACAAGAGGCAGAAAGTTAGGCACAGCCCTGAACTGACCTCAAGGCCCAGAAAAAGCAATTATCATGACCATTTAATAATAACAAAAATCCTGACCTTCCTACTTTATTTTTATTCAGTCTGTACCTAACAATATGTTTCCTTCAGTAGCAAAGCCTTTTTTTCTGGCAGGGAAGAGCTTGTCGCTGCTAACCCCCACCAGCTGGGTCCTCCCCCTTCAGGTGCTGCCCATTTTATTTCTGCAGATTATGGCCCACGAAACCAGACTGGCAAAAGGGCCCAGCGATACCACCAAACCACTCAGCCCTTCTGCCTGGCTCATTTCGGTGACCTGGTTTGCAGAGCAGCCCCTCAAACCGTTCCTTCAGAGCAGCCAAGGGAGCAATGAGCTGCCCTGATGCGGTGAGAATAAGCAGCCAAAGGAAGTGGGGAATGTCCTAGCAAGTCTTTGCTGGCAGAGGACATATTCCAGCATTTCCATCAGCAGCAACACCACATCTCAGGGACTTTCAGCAAAGACCTCCAGCCTCAGCTGGGATTGTTTTCACATCTAGAGCAGAAGTCATCCCTGGGAAACTGCCATTAGTAGCTGACCTTAACGTGATTCATCCGTGTGGCTCCAATGTCTACATATAGGTGAAATGGGCCCAGTTTTGGTCAACCACTCCAAAAAAAAGTAACAGATATCAAGGATGATACAGGGAGCAATCATTATCTTATTTTGGTAACTATTTTTCACATTAAAAACACTTTCATTGTGGAAGTAAGATGAAAATATAAGTATTCAAAACAGGAAGCTATAAATATAAAATATAGATGCTGAATATAGCATATGGCTTAAAGCGGTAGTGATCAATCATCACAATAATTCAAGTTCACTAGACAGCTGAAACTGTCAGAGCAGAGTAATAGGTGACTGCTTCCTCAGTATCATTAAAGCTTTTAATACAGTTATTTCTTTCTGCATATAAGTATATGCATATAAGCATATGCATATGTGCGTTTGTGTGTATGCATGTGTATATAAGGGTAAATGAGAGGAACTGCTACCAGTGAGTTAAAAAATAATGGAGAACATGTTTTCAGTTCTTCAGGCTAGCCTTGACAGAAGAGAAAAAACTACTTTCCTCTAGATGTGCTTACTGGAAATCACCGTCATCTCAGAGGACACCTACATTTGGGCTTGGATTTCTAGCATGAGACATTGGGGAAGATGTCTAGTTCGACAGGTATCAGATGATGTTAGCGTGCTCTCACATATTCTCTAAGAATCATTTAATGGTAAATCTACCTAGCATCCTTTGAAGGAAAAAAATGAAACTTCCCAAAACCTGAAAGGAAAAGAATATTCAAATTATTCTTCAGCATATTAAAACTTTCTGTTAAAGCAAATGGCTATTGGTAAAAGAAAAAAACTGAACTCTGAAGGAAGATTTAGGAAGAGATGCAAGAATGAGATACGTTGGATCACAGCAGTGAATATACAGGTAGAGACTTTTAAAGACGGGTGAATTACTATCTGAATAAGATTTCCAGTCTTGGAAATTAAAAGGTTCAGAAAAAGCTCTTGAAATCAAAAATATTAGAGGGTACTGACAGTACCATATAAAATGCAGAAGGTGAAATTGTCTGTATTGTTAGGAGATAAAAAAAGAGTAATGAGTGCTGTAAGTGGGCAAGGTGTAGAAAAGGAGCTATAATATACACTGAAGAGCGGGCCAAGAGGAGGTACAGGCACTGGTCACTCTGTCCTTTGGTGTGTGTATATCTGGTATACTCCACTCTCAGCTGGCCATGTCCTGGCCACAGGAGGATGCAGGTCTTGGTCACTGGAGAGGGCATAGAGATTCAGTCTCCTCCACCATTAGTTCCTACTCAGACCATAATAGCAGCTGTGTGGACACTACATACCGCTGTTTGCAGTCACAGCTGGTCCCCAGGACCCAGTGATCACTAGTGACTTTACATTTCCCCTTGTTTTGCCATCCCCTCACTTTGCATGATGCTTTGTATCCCTTGACCCTCTAAGAGAGCTGTCTTCTGCACCCCTCTGATTCTTCTCTTGAATGCTAGATTTCTACATCACCTCAATATTTCCAAGTCCCCCCCGAGTTTTACACCCAGCTCCCTAAATGCAGAACAGCAGCTACCTTCCCGGGGACAGCCTTGCTTCAGGCTCACTGAAACAGCGGGGACGGGCAGGCAGCCACACTAGGGGCAGTTTCATTTCTGCATGTGGGTCCTGGTGGGATTGGTGGTTGTCTTCAGTGACCACAGTTCAGATTAGCCCTATTACAAGGTGTGCAGAATGGCTTCCTTGCTGCACACAGGAAAATTTGTCTAACGGAAACTAAAAGTAATTAGAAGCTTAAAATAAGGGATAATAATAATAATAATGAGAATTGTTATATAATACTGGTAGGGACTGAGAGACGTGAAGGGCACCTTGGGAAGGTGCTGGTGAGAGGAAAGCACGTGACAGCTTTAACCTCAGATCGGTACCAGTAGAAGAGTTTCTCCCTTAGGCGTCCAGGTGAGCTGTGCAGCCCCATGCCCTGGAAAAGCTGGATTCCTTAGCCTGTCAGAGCCTAGCCTCCCCCCTATCCAATTTTGCAAAAAAATCTGTTCTCTCACTGATTTTGGAAGCCAGCTATAATTTACATCTCCTTGTCCAACAGCAGGATTTTCCCATGAGAATCAAGCTATTTCAGGTTCAGACCTGCCTCCAAAATCTCAAGATGTTTGGTTAAAGCGACATTTCAGCCACTTTCCTTCAGCAAAAGTGACATTGAACACAATAGCAGAGGAACTGAGAGAGGGCCCTATGTAGACAGGCAAGAAAATCAGACTCAAGAGCCAGTGTTGTGTGGAGCCACTTAAAGTCAAGACATATATTTTATTTCTCACCTTTCAAGCAAATACATGTCTTTTGTGTCCACTCTTTAGGGTCACATGGAAAAGTGAGACCCTGGAGACAGGAAAGAAAGAGAAAAACAGATTATTACAGACCTCGCTGCTGTCCTGAGCAATTCTTCCTTTTTTCCATATAATGAATTAGCTCCTTGTGCAAGAATTCAGTTCAAGTCTTAAAACATAGTGAATTACTATTCTAATTTACCAGTGTCAGCTTTGTTTCAATCCATTGTTAATCACTTAGTTTTGTATGTTTTACAAAACTGAGACAGATATTTATAAATGTATTGTGGGGCATATAGGGGTACGTCCTGCATACTGACAAATGTATATTTCAATAAATACATAATTATTGAAATTCATCTATAAGAAACTGCCCTTAAGTTCAAATCCATCTTGTGGTCAACACTATCCAGCAATTTTGTTCCTTCCTTTTTCTTTTTTTTTCTTTTCTTTTTTTTTTTTTTAATACAGGTCATCCATTCAGTTAAAGTTCTGTCAAAATCATGCAGTTGATCTAATTCCTAGTAACAAAAGTAATTACTTTGAGTTCTGGTTTGCTATAATTGTACTGCTACAGACTTTACATACTCTAAAATATAGGGGTATGGCATTGCAGCTCCAGCAAGCACGAACTCAAGTCTATGTGGCCTCTCCAGAGCTTTCCTGTGCCTTGCCATATTATCACCACTTCATCTTATAAAAAGTTTATATTTGCACCCTTGCAGTTTAACATTATTTTTCCTTTTCTTAACCTGATGTTTGATGTCTCAGCGCGACTGAAGGCAGACCCACCCGCAGTATCATGCAAGGCAGAGGTGCTCTTTCCCCTATCACTTGGTTTTGCACAGCTTCCCTAAGCCCTGGGCTTTTCTCCCGCAGATTTCCCTCTTAGCAATTCCTTGTTTGCCTCCTCCGGGAGGGTTTGTGCTGTACTTTTTCCACCATTGGATATCCTACTCTGCCCTTCCAGTCTGCCCATTTCTGACAGCTTTTTTTGCTTTTAAGAGCTAAAAACATAGGATCATCCTCCTCTGGCTCTCTGTCACTGGCTGCTCAGTAACAAAGGAGTGGGCTCAGAAGGAGCATCACAGGGAATAAACCTGCCAATGGACAGGGCAGAGATTAAAAGAAATCAAGGTGTAAGTGCATAAGATGGACCTGAATGATGCTGTTGGTGATAACACACATTTGCTTGGCTGGCTCAAGCTTTCCAGATACCTTTGGAAGGGTGGGTTTGTACTGCAGTGAACCTCAGAAAGGCTTTCTTGCTTGGTCTGACTGTCGTTCTCAACATGTGGAATAACACCTATAGTTGAAACAACTTGCAGAGAAATCTGCTTATATTAAGAAAATGTAAACAAAGTTGATTAATTCAGAGCCTGAATACTCAGCTGGGAGACACTCCTACTGGCAAATTATCTCTCTGAGAATATAGATACAGTCCCTGGCTTGTTCCAGTCTGCTGGGTCTTACTCACAGGGATCAGTTAAAGCAAATCACTTTAGAAGGGTTCATTTGCCTTTCCTGCACAGTCCTAGGTTCCCGTGCACTCCAGCTTCCTGGGTCCTGGCATGTGGGATGAGAGTTTGTCGCCACGTCTTTGGATGGGATTCTCACCAGCATACTCTCCTAAAATCGCAACTTAGAACTCAGACCTCATATCCTAGGATGCCCTTAAGCCAATAGGATATGCATACATTCGTGTTCATACACAACAAAAGCTCAATAAAAAAATATAGAGGGGTCCAATTCAGAGTATTAGTCATCCCTTCCCTTCATATGATTAGATCTTTTTCACATAAAAATGCACTACAATACGTATTAAAGTCAAGGTTGTGAGAAATCAAAACACCTTTGATCAAACTTGTTGGAAATGAAACCAAAGAAAATGAATCTCAACAACCCATATTATATAAACAGATAACAAAGTACAAACGAGCGTAGTTGCTGCCACCCCACTTTGCAGCATGCACATGTGTACACCTACCGCACAGTAATATACATTACATTACTGAATAATAAATCACACTTTGATCCAAGTAACCCAAAGCATTTTATAAACACTAATTAAAACTTGAAATATCTCTCTGAGGTACTTAAATAACAATGTACATAATTTGTAGGTGGGAAAAGTGAGCCAAGGGAAGGTTAAATTAACTCACTTAGGATCAGAGGGGGAATCAGTGAAAAATCAGGAAGATGATACGAGTCTGTATCCCACTCCTCTATACGAACTAGGGGAATCCGTCCTTCTTGAATCTGCAGAATATGAGTGTTGTTGTAACTCTAAAAAAGTTTTCCAGAAGATTACTTGTCAGAGTTTATTTAATTACTATGAATTCTAAGTATTTGGTAAACTACTAAGTAGGATCTATTGCATCACTGCTTCCCGATATCTCAAGACTCTTGATGGAAAAAGCAATCCCTGCTCATAATATAAACCACCCCTGGATCTGAGTCAGTGACAACTGGATACAACTGTGTGAGTTCTCCTGAGATGACCACTAATTGGTCCTTCATGGCAGGTACCGCTGCCTCCAGGAATTTGCATTGCATCACACAGAAACACAAAAACTGTGAAATAATTACAGAACAGCTAAGGGGAGAGAGTGTTGCCACAAGCAATGCTCTGGCCTCTCCTCCTGGGCTGCGTCATGCTCTCCTCAGGCAGCAACAGGGCCGGCAGAGGCAACTGCCCCACCAGCACGGACCCCCAGCCCCCTCCACTGCGCAGTGGCACCACTGATGAGCTCACCCATCCTCCCCCACCCCCCTTCTGGGGATTAACATTTGGCCTAATTGTGTCTATACCTGCTCCTGTGAAACGATCTGAATTGCAAAATAACCAAACTAAAGCAAAAAAATTGCCATCCTTATTTTCTAGATTTATTTTCCCCCCCTATTAACAGGGGTCATTCCTCAGCACCAAGCGAGGAGACAGGGGACAGCAGGAGGCAGATCTCTGCGTGTGGAGGGGTGGCCCCTTCGATAGACAGTTTTCCACTAGAATTGTTCATAAAACTTGCACAGCATCGGGGGCAGCTTTGTGACATTCCTGGGGTATTTAACATTATTGATCTTTTTTGACAAATGGGTAATGCAACATGTTCATTACCATTAATCATCCTTTTTCTAATTCAGGTAAACAAGGGGTAGTTTTGTTCATGCTCAGCTAATATCTATTTTCATAATTATTTTTACAAGGATCCTGTTTGATGAAATTCAAATATGTATTTATTTGGAAGAAAAATATTGCTGCTCTTTTCATTTTAGCAAAGTATTCCATAAAGGATCAGCTTTCCTAGCTGTGCTATTAAAAAACAAAAAACAAATATGCTATTATGCCTTAGAACTACATTTTAAAACTAGGTCTGCTGTTTTTGGCTCTATTAGCATGGAAGTCAACAGTTAGCTTCACAACAACGCCGGGTGGAGAAGAATCACATTCCCATCCCCTCGCTTGCCTTTGGCAGCTGGGTTGTTATTAGATGTGATTAAAAACCCCATATGTTCCCATCACCCGAGCCATCAAGTCGTGGGCTGCCCAGTGCATATGCTGCTCCCAGAAGGTCCTGCTTTTCTCAGCAGGTGTTTGCTGTGGGTGTGAGCTGAGAGGACCACATGGAGACCGGCTGTGGCACTGGCTTCTGCCTTTCTTTCCACCAGGAAGGACCATCACAATTTCCCCGCCCTTTCCCCGACTCACCAGCATCCTCTTTCCCAGGCGTGTCAACCACCCTGAATGGGACAAACAAGCATGAAGGTTGCTATTTTCCCAACGTATCCTTCCTATTCTGTTATATTTCAACAACATTGAAAGTATCTCCTCATTATCTGCTCCAAATCTGTCTAGCTAGAAGTGTCAAGAGTTGGTAATTGTACTTCTCATGCTGCTGTTAGCTGGCTCCTTCGGAAACCCTTCATCTGCTTACGCTGGCTTTGCTGCCTTTTCACATCTCCTTTTCAGTGGTGACTCCTGGCCTGCTCCCACTGGCTTTTAAAGACAGGCTGATGGATTTTGAGCTGGGCTAGTTCTTTTTCACAGTGATTGTAGGCAGGACTATTGCAAGCCGAAGCCCAGCGTTTCCAGCCCTGCTGTTGCCCGGCTCTCCCAGAAACTATTGTGCCCCTCTGCCGACAGCTGCGATGCTACAGCACGAGCAGTATTTCCCATGCCCCTGCCTTTCTAATGTTTGCAGCAACACTATTGTTAGGAAGGACAAAGGTGATACTGCTGTTTTCCCTATTATTATTTTAGTGCTCTGATGCTGTTCTGCATGTTCTGTATTGACAGGCTCGTCACAGAGCAATTTAAATAGAGATATAAAGCACATTTATTTCTCCTAATGAACATCCCAATAACGCTCTTGCAGTGATGACTTTCCTGAAACCAACAAACCCTGAAATAATATTGACAGGACCAATTGCTTGAAACTTGGTAGAAACAGTGTATATTGAAGATACAAGAAGTCACACTAATAGGAATCCTGTAAGGCAAATGACTCCACAGAGGATAAAAGGTATGAAAAAAGCTCATTTGTGTTTTAAAAACACAGTTTCAAGAATTCATCATGTCATTTAAAAGACTGAATAGAGGTAAATATTGAGATTTTTAGGGAATAAAAAGGAACTATTACTAAAGTGTACCATTAGATAACTCAGAACCATCATTTCAATTTTCAACAACAGCCTCAGTTTCCAATAATCACAATACCTAGTCCTAGGAATGTTTTTTGTTAAAGCGTTCAACAAAATTCTCTCTTATGCCTTTGAATGCAAAAAAAAAGGTGAAATTGGCAAGTCTGTTCTTAGCTCTCTTGAGAACACGTGAAAAGAGTGGTTGGTGGAAAGTGAATTTTAAAATTCATGTACTCATTATTGACACAAAATCTGTTCAGTTACCTAGTTCTAGTACAAAATCCTGATTATTGTGGAATCACTGTAAAAATATCCACTGTTAAACATGAAGTCAGTTAGCTAAGGTGTGTATTAATAAATATGTGCCACAGTTTCACACCATTTTCTGGTAAAAAGAGGATTTTTAGGGCACATGAAGAAGGTCTCCTCCACTGCCTAACCCCTCTTCACTATCTGATTTTTACACCACACAGATAGTGATATTAGAATGAGAAAAAGCAGCTGACTGCTACTTCTTGAGCCCTTGAGTGTCTGATGGCTGGTTCAGAGAGAAAGAAGTTTAAAAGTGAATCATTTCAGAGGAAAAAAAGCTAATAGATGATAGCTCTGAAATGGATCAGCTAGTCAAGAGAGAAAACTGGGGCTTCACCAAGCTTCAGATACCTCCTACAAGATGATGTCAGGGGAGTTTCAGAAATATTGCCTTGAAAATTAAGTTACAAAGAGAATGACTGAGTAGTAAATCATAGAAAAGGTGGAAACTGAGGCAAGGTATAAAAAAACTTGACATATCAAATAGTCAGGGGGCTGGTAAGGAGTGATACAGAGAAGCTGTCCCTGACAGCTGAACTGGTCCACACAGGTAGACTGGAAGAGATGGAGGCCACACAGCTCCTCTTCTTTTCCTGCCTGCTATTGTATCAGGGACACCAAATTTTGCTACTCTCATTTGGTTAAGGCAAAGACTGGAAATAAGAACCCCAAATCATGAAACTGCCCTTAGAAAATGTATTCGTTCTTGTGCCTGTTTTAACCCACAACACTAAGGGTCACTTTGGTCGGTAGGCACAAACGTGTAACTTTTCAAGAACAGAATTCATCTAAGAGGACTGGGTGGCTGGACAAAACTTTTGCTGTTCCCACTTTTTAGGCATGGCAAAATAAGGAAGAAAAGAGCAGGTCTTTTTCTTCTGTCTGTGTTATAGCCCTCTGCTAATTAACAAAGTACTGAATAATTCCAGTCAGTTTTTTTAACATCTAGGTTGCTGTACTTTCTTCTTCTAATATTATCATTGACTGCTTTTTCCATTGTGATTAATATCTGCCTATGACTGTAGACAGGTAAATAATTGCTACACATCATAATCGCTTTCTCACATGATTATCCTCTAGAGACCTTAATTTTATTCGCAACAGCTTTCTGTCTTTTCATGAAGCAAAGGAATGTATAGACAGCTTAAAGCTATAGGAGAAATTCAGATATATGGCATCTCTGTTAAAACATTGCCTGATTGTCTTAGGTTACCTGCTGGCTCCATTACAACCTTTCAAAAATAAGAAATCAAAGACTAGGGAAATGTTCTCAGCTTTGTAGTGTTCATAGTGGGCTTTTCTGCAGCTTCAGAGAAGCTGCAACATTTTAGCAGTTCCTATCACTGACCTTCCCTATATTTTTTGCAGTTTCAGCTTGAAGTTTGCTTTCTTTGATATAAATCATTGCAACGTTACATCACCATGGAGCAAAATCACACTACACACTGTAACAGAGGAAGCTGATAACCTGGGCTTTGGCTGATTATTATTCTTTGCCTTGATAGAGGAAGATACTTTGAAACTTAAAACACTCCAGCATAGGATCCTCAGGTCTGAATAGCTTATCAAGTTATTACTTTTAAAATATTAACACACTGGTAACCATGTTAGGATTGCCAGAATACAAACAAATTCTGTTTGGAAAAAAAATTAATTGAAAACTTCATGTATTGACGTGTTCTCCTGTTATTCTTCTTATTCTTTCTGTTTTTAATGCAGCTGAGCCAAAGGTTTCAGGGTTGTTTAGAAAGGGACTTGTAGAGATTTCTGGGGTCATGTATATGTTCTTCAGTGCTTGTTTTCCTTATAGGGTGCTGCTCAATAGTGCGTGGTAACTTCAACAGTTTACAGTCTATTTATTTAATGTTCCTGAAGAAGGAAACTTCAAAAGAAGAATAGGATTATGTGCCTGACATGTTTCCTCCACAGAGTACAACTCACTTTGGTATTATCGCAGCTACAGCAGCCAGACTTCCAAACCCAGATCTTGCTTATATGAATTTGTAATAATGATATGCAGCTTATGACAGCCTCTTTTTCAGATTTGCTTTTCCAAGCAGCCCTGTTGAAATTAAAATTGCAACCCAGATCAATTTCTGCAGGGAAATTTAAACAAAAAAAAAAAAAAAAAGGAAGATTTCTTATACATAATCGTTTATACTCCTTAAACACACACCGTTGATTGCTGACTTCTGAAAGGTAGAGAAAGCACCTGTCCCCTGAGTAGATACCAGAGCCTAGACTTTGTCTATTGTGACCTGGTATTCAAATAGCAGATTTTTTTTTTCCTTCCCATACAATAATTCTCAGATGTGTTAACCAGTGAAGAGAGAAAATTGGATGTATTGTGTATCATGGAAAAAAGACCTAGTGTAGAGTGAAGACAGAGGATAAATGTTCAAGGGAGTAAAAAAATTCTTAAACATTTCCCTGATTTCTCTTTTGTTAGCTTATATATGTGCCTGTGAAGACAAACTTTGCACTAGTTTCTGAGATGTTAAAACTTCTACGTAGTGCAAGGAAGTTCAATTTGAATAATAATCACCAGTGACTAGGTCTTTCCAGTGGGTTAAGAGTGATTTCAGATACTTACAATCACCAGAAAAACTTAACAGTCAGTATCATGAAACTTCTGAATTTTTAGCCAGGATCTCTATCTAGTAGGACAAGCGTACCCGAAGCTTGCTGTTACCCAAAAGTATATTTGGGCACATAGGCAGGTGCCACTGGACAGAGCTTCTGCAGTTTGAGCATAGGATCACTGACCTTAAAAATCGTAAGAAGTGGTCCCCATTCTTGCAAGCGACCAAAATTTTACCTTCTACAGGCTGTTGACAAATGCTTTCACATAAGGTTGTGTGGAATGTAATAATGAGATTTCATAGTATCTCCTAAAATAATTTCCTCCAGATCACATGCATCTAATTGCAACAGTGCAGAAACTTCAGAACAAGATTGTGTAGTTATTACTATTCATGTTCGTGTCACACGTATGGGTCCGTGTCATAGATCGGTGAGCCACTGTGCTTGGCGTCGTATGAGTCACGGCAAAAGAAAACAATCTCATGAGAAAAAGCTCGTACAATGGTCCCCCCTGCTTAACATTTTCAGCGGAAAAGTCATAGTGCTCCAGATACCCAAATGACAAAAAAGTAAAATCAGGTTTTGAGTCAAATTCCAAATTCCACCCTCATGAATTCTCCTGTCCCCACACCCCCCAAAACACTAAGACACAGGGAAGGAGAATCCTTAGAAAGCTTGATAGGAGAAAACTCCTTCAGCAATTGTCTGGGAACACAAAATTCAAATGAGAAGTGGGAGACTCAGTTTAGATGAGTACAGATTCCCACACAAATATCACTGCCTAGACAGGTGAAAACCTTGGGTCTCTGAGCCGATATAGCAAGCATCAAAAGCCCAAGCTTTACTTGCTCCCGGGGCTGAGCTGTAGGGAACACCTACGCATTACAAAATTGTTTTGATTTCCTTTTTCCCTTTCCCACTCTTCTGTAAGGGTACTTTGCTCATTCAAGCCAGCTCTGATCCTTTTTTCTCTTATTCTCCATCCTCTTTTGGCTTCTGGGCATCTTTAATATGCACAACAAAGTGTCAGTTTCATTACCAGCAATCTGTATTCAAGGATATAAAATTTGTGTAAATTCCACAGCATTGCACAATGTTTCCATTTAACCTGAATGAAATTCAAGTGCAAATGAGGTGTTAGTCATTCATGAATAGAACCCTTAATGTGTAGACATGTTTTTTTAAGGTGAATTTAGTACTCAGCAAAAGGTGCCAAACTGACAACACTGAAAACTGAAGTCCTCTATGAATTCTTGTAAAAGGGATGATGAGGGAAGGCAAGCCGCATTGCTGCATATAAGCCTGCTGATAGCTAGCACTAGAGATGGAAAGATAATTCAAATATTGTGTCCCTTTAAGGCTTCACTCTCTGTAGAGGGACTATTAGTCCCTACACAAATCTAGTGGGTTTTGTGACACAAAATTTCAGGGTATAGAAAACTGAGAAATGCAGAGCTCCAAATCATTTCACTTAAGGCGCTCTGTAATGAGATCTAATCAACTTTGAACACCTAGGGGTGAAATTCCCCCTCCTTTCCATAGATGGGTTTTTGTTATACTCCCAGGACAGTCTCCAATTTGTTATTGTTAAACAAGTGATGTCATCCCCAACTAACCAAAATTATTGGAAGTGCTAGAAATAAGTATTACAGAAAAGGTTGAAACAGTACTTTCATATTGAAAATACCCAAGACTGCTTTTTAAACAAATACATAATCCTGCAATGTAAATGCCAGCTGACACCCAGCCACTGAATACGTACTGACTGGCCACAGAAAGAAAGATCTTTCATTCACTTATTGAGTGAACGTGGCAAATCCCATCCTGCAGATTCTCACCTGTAAAGCGTAGGCTGTAACTAGTCCTAGATCAAAGTGATTTGACATGTATGAAGAAAAGGTTGTACACAAGAACAACATGTTTTCTCTAAATATCTTCTATACTATCTACATCCAGGCAAACCACAGTTCTGCATTTACAAAATGTAGGGTGTTGAGGACAAAGACTGACTGCCAAGAACTGCAGAGAGGACCTTACAAGGCTGCATGGCTGGTCAATAAAATGGCAGACGAAATTCACTATGAATAAAGAAAGACTGATGCACATGGGAAAAAGTCTTAACTTCAAATATGAGTGAATAGGTTCTGAACTGACAATTGTAATTCAGCAATAAGAATATACAATAGACCCAAGGAAGAATTAGGTCAGTGCTCATTATCAGTCAAAGCAGCAAATAAACTGTTATGAATTTTTAGGAAGGAACAAAAATAAAACAGAATCAAACACTGTGCCTTTGAATAAATCTATGATTCACCAGCAGCTCTGGTCTTGTTTCAAAAAGGATATGGTCAAACCAGAAAAGGCCAACAAGGATAACGCACATCTGTACAAAGAACTGCGTATGCAAGGACACCTCAGCTTGGAAAAGACAACTAAGAGAGAATGCACAAGTCTAGCCATGAGCAGCCAGAAAAGAGTGAAAGGGCGTTGATTCCCATGGCATCAGTTGTTCATCGACTCTCCCGGGACAGAAATGTAGAATGCAACAAACAAAATCCAGTTAGAGAAGGAAAGTTCAAGCACTGGTGAGCAAACCTGTGGAACTCACTGACAAAGGCTGCCACGGATGCGCAGAGGTCACAAGGGAAGACTGGGCAAGCGCACAGAGAAGACATTCTTTGAAGTTTACTGCAAGAAACACATCCAGCTCAGGAAATACCCTGAGCTGAAAATTGTTGGAGTCTGAGGAGCACAAGCGGTAGCAACATGCTGCCTTTGTCTGACTGGGCATCAGCTGTCAGAAGCTGGACACTGGACTAGATGTCTTAACCTGACCCAATAGGACCATTTCTATGTTCTTATGTTGCTGTCTTTACCTCACAGCACGTAGCTATAACTTTCCGATAGCTGAGCACAGATAACATAAAGCTATAAACCAGGTAGCTTTGCTGGTATTGGCTGCAATATCTGTTCATTCAACCCTGTGACGCTTCTTAAGTGAGTCTTGACACTTACCCACACTGAGTGTCCCATGGAAATGCAAGCATATGCATGAGTGTGTGTGTATTGGGATGTGTAGGGGAGGGGTTACACACAACTTCACCACCATGCAGCTATCACAAGTGATCTGACCCATTCCCATTTACTCTTGTTATTGCTGTGGATTAGCGTGAACAGAGGCAGGAAAAGGTTTCAGCACAAACTGGAATATGGCCAAGCAAGAACAAGAGGAGACTGTGAAGAAAACAAAGTCTTCAGCAGCCTAGGCTGGCACAACGTCTCAGTAAAAGACACAGCATCCCTGGGACAGTCATCCCCAGAACATCTATTTACAATCAACACAGCTTGCCAAAAATGCAGCACTGCAGACTTTTAGCATACACACAGATGTACAGTGCCCCAAGCCTCACTTCCAAACTACACAACTAACTTCTACCTACAAAATCAATAGTCCCAAGTCTCCCTTACCGCATCAAACCATGCACTGTAAGAACATCATGTTACTCCAAAGATTTTTTTTTTTAAGATATACATGGTTTTTAAATAAAAATCTCCATTAAACATTCACTTATTTCCTGGCTTGTTTTCTTCTTCCTGAGTGCTCCCTCCTTTGCATAACTTTAAGGGCCATAGAGAGATAGAGTAATTGTCATTTTAAAATTAACATTAAAATGAATATGGAGGTTCCCATCTTCCATACCTTGACACATATGCTCACAGCTGCCATGGTGTGCCTCACGAATTTACGCATCATCTTTGTATGTGGGCCGTGACACTCCACAAGGATAAAGAGGGTGCAAAACTGCACACAACTCCCTGGGACTCCTCCTGCTTCTGTGGACTGTGAAATGAGATAGGGAAGAATTATCACTGCCCTCTGAAGTGGCCAAAAACATATCTTTCACACAGTGGTAAACGAACACATGTAATTGCAGCAGAATGACACTATTGGTAACTCTCACAGCCCTGTCAAGCGGTAAGCATTGCAGAACTGCGTCCCACATTTGTATTATCTCTGATTCTTACTATTTTCTACAGAGGTAGCTCAGTAAAACCGAACTTCATAGAAACCTTAATAGAAGTTATATTTATGTTAAAATGTTACAGTAAAATCATATTTGATCAATTTACAGTATTTCAGTTCTATTGGTTTGAGAAGAACAGGACTGAAGTATTACATGCAGCATGAATAAGAGTTAAAATTTGGTTGTCCAAAAATCCTGAGCCTCCAAAATTGCTTTGGAACCACCTGGCTTAGAAGCATTGTTGTTATTTTGCCATTTCTACCTGTTGAGCTGAACCTGACAAGGAGTAAATGCAGGTGCCCGGTCTGCCCAGCCACGGAGGTTTACCTGTTCCGCAGCACCATAATTCCTTCTGAAGGCCTTATAATGTTGCCAAAAAGTTTAACCTCAATAACAGCTATGTGCCAGCCTAGTTTTTAAAAGAATCTAAATAAACATTCACACCTCCCAAAGGACGGGGGAGACCAGATTAATAGCTAGCCTTTGTGACTAGGGTAAACCTTTCCTCAGTTTATAAATGACAGGACTTGGTTTATACTTACTATTTCAGAATCTTGTCACCCATCACTCATTTCACTTTCTTGTACACCAGAAGTTTTCCATATCCAGCACAGACTGTATCTGGATCCTTTGCTGATGCTTTGAATTAATTCTTAAATTAGTTCCTCCTTGCTCCTCTTTTAAATTTTAGGTGAGGAAGGAGAGGCGATTCCAGCTAGTACTCAAGACAAGAATAAAAACTTTGTGTGACCATTTGGAACTCTCACCCAATTATCATAATCATACTTTCTAATTTTTTTAATAAAACTAAAAATCCATATCTAAACAAAAGCTTTATTCCTCTATCAGAAATGAAACTTTATTCATAGTTATTAACCATTATAGCAGACATACCCCTTATATAAATATCTATAAAGTAATGAGTCTTTCCTGGAATAAGATGCATATTAATTAGATCCTACAGCACTTGAGAGACTTTGGTTCAATTCCCACCAGTAAGGTCAGGAAATGCATCCACAGTAGTTAGCAGCTAGTTTCAAAATCTCAATGCACCGAGCACGATGGGGTCATTCAGTGAAGCAGGTACCCCAAGGGAAGGGTAAAACAAGAGCCAGGGATTATTTCATAGCACCGAACTGGTACACTGCAGGAGTGATGGACTTTCCTTTCAGAGCAGAAAAGCTTGCAAGCATACTGTCCTTGTTGCCCACTCTCATTACAAAGAATGTAGCGTGTGAAGCAATTAATTGGATGGTATGGGCTGGAAAAAGCTAAGAAAATTGCATGCACGTATGTATGGGGGAGACACTAATATAATATATGAGGACAACACTAACATATCCACACTGAAACAGCCCTGGACAATTAGATATAGGACCACCTCCATAAGACATTGAAGCTCCAGTGCTGAGCAGGGTATAATAATGCAAAAAGCCTTCTACCCACTTGAATTTTAAATTCAGATGATGATTCACTGTTATGGAATGATGGATTAAATATCTCATCTTTGCCCATGGACTGCTAATGAACCAGGCTCTAAACACTAGAAGTCTTTATGCAGAATATGGAATTCTCATGGAACGAGATTCTCTGAACACCTCCATGCTATCAGGACAGGTTTTTTTTTTAATATATATTTCTGTTATTCTATCAGTTGTGACAAAGCAAACTGATAGGAATATGCTCTGTAATCTTTGAATTTTGTTTTGTTTCCATTTTGAATTACAGCATATACATGGAGCAAAGATAAAGTAGTCTTACAGTAGATTTTAGAAAGTTTTAAGAAACAATAACTTTTTTTTAATGGAAGATAAAATTCTCCTGAGGAACTCATGGCTGCAAAGACAGTTGTCTGGCAGAAAAATGGCTTACCAGGTTAAAAAGTAAAATTATTATTTATGTCAATAGGCAAAAATTCTCTGATAATTTTTTACTACATAAGTAGTTGTAATAAAAAAAATCCCAAGCGAATGAACACTCCCAATGTATAGTAGTACAAAACATATGCTATAAATGACAGAGTTAGGGAGATATCCTTCCTCATGGGAAAACTACTCCATTTCACTCCTTATAGAGGTGCTATACTTTCCTCTGAAGCATCTGGTACTGGCTGCATTTGGAGACAGGATACCAGGCTATCATGACCTTTGGTCTGCTCTGGCATGGCAGTTCCTGTGGTCTTAGATTGCGGGCTGCACTAGTGTATTATTTGAATGAATTCAGTGTTGTATGCCAACACAAATCATTTATAGGCAAATCTTTTTCTTCATGGTTAATCAGAAATTTTTAGAAAAAGCAAGATTTGATATTGCAGGCAGTAGATGAGTAGTATTTTTTTAAAGTATAGACACAATCATGCAGGCATGTTATTCAAGCCCGTATCTGTATGTGTGCACATCTCCTTGCATGTGTGTTACAGAACATGCAAGTGAGAACACCTTTACTGCTGTTAAGCCCTGGGTAGCTTGGAGAGCCAGATCTTGTTCAAAGCATTCTCCAGGACAACAGTGGCTGTTTCACCATGTATGTATGGCACATACACATGGTGCATTATACTGGCTCTTCCATTACACTTATTGAATCTGACTTAGAGAAATAGGAATCCACACTCCGAGTGGGGAAAAGCATAACTAACATATGGCACTTTTTTTCTTCATATGCATCTTAGGTTTCTTGCTCCTGCTATCTCGAATATCTACATGGCTCTGAGGGTGAGGGTCAAGGGCATGGGGGTCCAGGAGGTTTTCTCCTCAGTCCTACCAGTGAGGGAAATCAGCTTGAGGAAGGGCAGAGGGATCCTGTGGGTCATGCATGGCTGGTTGCACGGCTGGAACTGACAAGAGGGCTGTGGCTTTTACAACCATGAGACTCTCTTGAGGACTAAGGACTGCTAGGAATAGGTGGGATCCACCCAATCAAATGGGGCGAAAGCATCTCTACCAACAGGCAAAGGTCCATGGGACCTGATGGGACGCACCCACAAGTGCTGAAGGACCTGACCAATGTCATTGCAAGGTCACTCTCTATTATCTTTGAAAGGTCACTGTGTGTTCCTGAGGACTTGAAAAAAGCAAGTGTCATTCCTATCTTTAAGACAGAAGAAGGAGAATCCAAGGAACAACAGGGCTGTCAGCCTCACCTCAATCCAAGTAAAGGTGAGGGAACAAATAATCCCAGAAACCTGGTGGTCAACAAGTTGAATATAAGTCAAAAATCCTCCTTGCAGCAAAGGCCACCAACACCATGGGCTGCATTAGGAACATTGCCAGCAGGTTGAGCAAGGTGATCCTTCACATCTACTCAGCCCTAGTGAGAAGTATCTAGAGTGCTAGGTCCAGGCCTGGTCTTCCCAGCACAAGAAAGATATGGACTTACTGAAGCAAGTACAGCAAAGAACCAAGAAGATGATTAAGGCACTGGAGCATCTTTCGTATGAGGAGAGGCTGATAGAGCTGGGGCTGTTCAGCCTGGAGAAGAGAAGGCTTGGGGGGTCTTATCAGTGTGTATAAATGTCTGGCGTGGGGGGATAGTAAAGAAGATGGAGCCAGACTCTTCTCAGTGGTATTTGGTGGAAGGACAAGAAACAATAAACACCAACTGAAATACAGGAAATTCCATCTAAACATAAGAAAACACTTTTTGGAGGGTGGTCAAACAATGGAGGAGGTTGTCCAGAGAGGTTGTGGAATCACCATCCTTGGAGATACTCAAGACCCAACTGGGCATGACTCCTGGCAACCTGCTCTAGGTGACCCTGCTTGAGCAGGAGGGTGGACTAGGTGATCTCCACAGATCTGCCAGCCTCAGCCATTCTGGGATACCGTGAATTATAGTCTATCTGAAAAATTCCTCCCCAGTAGTCGTCAACTTGCACAATGATTTCTCTTTCTTCAGTATATATGTTATTTTACAGCACAGTAGCACAGAACCTTTTCCATACCTTTACTCTTGCCATCCCACTCTTTTTAAGGGTGGTCCGCTTTACTTGAACACATTTTCCCTGCCATAGAGGCAAAGAGGAAAGTCACTACAGCTTGTGCTTATGCACAAGAATATAACAGTTGTTGATTATGCTGAGTCTCAGGTTGTGAATCACAGGGAAGATTTTCAATGTCCAGCAGCTAAATGTGTTAACCATGACATTTCTGAAGTTCTATTTTTATATATGCACCAGAAAAAAACCTGCTTCTTTATATCTGTTCTTTACCACAATATTTGTTTAACTACAGCTTTGATGCTACCACTGTATGCTGCAGCACATTCTTACAGCTACAGTTTTGCAAACTATACATATTATAGTTTTCAGAGCTAGACTTCTTTATCCAGGAATTTTTAGTCCTAATGAGAAAATAATCTACAAGCAGCATTCTTACGTCTCCCACAACCTCTTTGCTGTTAAAAGGTTTGTTTATAATTTTCTTCACAGGACAAAAAGTAATTCATATCTGGTTATTGTCCTAATGAAATCTCTTTCTCCTCTTATCTGAGATGTTAAAATTTAACTCACTTGAGCTATAAATACTATGTGAATTAATAGTCAACATTGTTTGGAAGGTTTTTTAATTGGCCTACAGGGAGACTTTCTGTATGTATTAAACAGATCATGTGTCTGAATTGCAACTAACCCACCTTTACATTTCCTTTGCACACATTAAACTCAAAACTGTTAAATATTTTCTGAGAAGTATTTGGGTTTATTGTTCACGTTAGGAAATGACTGTTAGCAGTCAACGTAAACCAAGGTTACTGATTGGTCCTCAGTGATGTCACACCAGTGTCATAATGCCCAATAAATAAATAGGTTTGGCTGTTCTTCTTATTTTTATTTATAAATTCTGTTTCATAACAGCAGTAAGATGCTCCAGGCCATGCAGTTCTTGGGGATTATTGCACTTGTCAGGTGTTTAAAATCACTCAGTCCTCTGCCTGTGCCTTATAATACCACTGCAGGCGTATAATCAACCAGAAATGCACTGCCTGGAGTGTCTTAATGCTTTATTATGACATATCTAACTTTCAAAATAAATTATTTATTTGGAAGCTTGGAAGTGTCATAATGATATCCAATCAGTAGCTGAGAAATATATATGAAATCAGGACAACACATCAGAAAGAGAGGATAGAAAAAAATGCCGGCTCATCAGTCATCCCAGACCAAAACAATGTGCATGTATGCCTGTAGACATAGTTAAGTGTGTATACGCACTAGTGGATGCATTTCTATTTGTGTATAGATTTGTATCTAATGAGAATCACGCAATATATGCATTTATATGTCCATAACCAATTGTTAATATAAACCATGGAGAGTCTGTATTGAGTTAATATCCTAAATTAAAAAAATAAGTGGGCTAAATAAACATTAATAACTTAAACCTCCTATTAAACAGAAATTTAGGACATTCTGTACTTACTCAGTTAAGTCATTCCATATTTAAGAATCAGCTTCTGTATTTCATGGAAAGGAAGCCTAGCTACATCAGTTGACAAAACAAATTGCATTTCATGTCATTATCATTACAATTGCTAAACTACACACATTATTCAAAACTGAATTTTAAAAGCAAAACAGAAGAAAACAATGCCATTTTCTAAAAAAACCAAAAAACCCAAACTAACATATCAACTGTACAACAACCAGAGAAATTCAATACTCTGGGGTTTAAATTTCAAAATTAAATCCCAATTTGTAAATTATTATGTGGAAATAAGGAACTCTACTTAGGCAATTGCGCTAAATAACAGCGCAAACCCTGCAGGGGACCAAATTATCTTTTAGTGAGGGAATATGAAAAGTTTTTTGGAAAAGGGCCAGTTTTAGGTAGGGGGTGTTTAAAGCCTTGGGAGTTACTGTAGCAATAGAAAAGATTAATAATTTGCACATGTGAGACTCCTGGCAAGCAGGACGCAGCTGTAAAGAATTAACCCCTCCTGAGAGACATAAAAACATGGAGCAGCTGAGAAGAAAAGGGTGAGGGGAGAATGCAAAAGTATGCAGAGTACAGATGTCCTAGAAGAGAAAAATATGTAAAGTAGGGTTGGAGAATGTACAGAGATTTTATTATTATTTGGAGGGGGAGGGCCGGGGAGAGGGGATCTCCTTGGCAAATTGTGGGTATATGGGAAAAAATGAAAAACCAGCAGAAGACAAAACTAATTCTCTATTACTGCCAGTAAGTGCAGCTAATCTGAATAAAAATCTGAAAGCCCACAACTCCTTATTGAAAGGACACTCTCAAAGTGATCTGGCCTAAAACTAGACCAAGCCGGCTTTGTTTTGGTGTTCATGCATGCCTGCCTCCGCTCTGCGTGCTGACTCCATCATTCTTGTATGCGGGCAGGGTGCTGAAATACAGAAGATGCTTGCTGAAGTGATTGGAGGGCAGGCTCTCATACACGCAGAAATCGAGCAGGCAAAGCAGATCTGGGGGTGAAGCATTGTGTGATTGTGGGTCTGTAACTGTGGCAAACCCAGCTCCTGATATTTGTTCTTCCTGGCTGCCTACTAGATTAATTTCTATTGTGAGGGTCCAATTTTGCAGCTGCTCGGCACGGCAGAACTGCACCCCTCCCCCAGCCAAATTCAATAGGGCCAGTGCATGGGCAAAGGCATGGTTGCACCCTAACTCAGATGATAACTCTTTTATAGTCTGGTAGAAGGCCAAAGCAATCCAATTTTTAGGTCGTATTAGAAATCTGAGACTATTACCCTTCAAAAGGAGAAATTAGGCTTTAGAGAGGTGAAATATGTAATCCTTCTGCTGATCTTTAGTTGCTGAGTATTTTTTTTTCTCTTTGGAAAAACGAATTGGTAAAGAGAATGTTTGAAGTGATCATTAACAGAGAGAAACAATGGAGATGTTTATTCAGATTAAGTCACAGACAGCAGCAACCTTTCCTGTTAAAAGAAAGAAGTGGTCTTGAACATAATGCATCTTTAAATGTTACATGGATTATCTAGAATCCAGATGATGGATTTCTTTTTTTTGTCCTGTTTAATAGGAAGAAACATAAATAGATTACTTTTCCAAGTTTATTGTGTTTAGATTTAATAACAAGCCCCAATCTCTTGTATGAGCTAAAGCAGATTCTATTATAAAAAGAGAAAACTAAAAAGAATACACTTTTAACATAGTAACTATTTCAGCAGAGTACTTTTCAAGTAAGGACATTCACAGGGGCCTTTGGAGGCCTCAGGAGAACAGGAGCAATAGGTTCAGGAGATGAATATGGTTCCTTGCTTTCCATGCTTGTTCTCCAACAAATACAGTATATTACAACTGCTCAAGTGTTTAACAGTCCCTCAGATTTCACGACTCCATCCTCTCCCTCTTCTCCTCCCACAACTCCAATCATACATTCATGCATCTTCAACAGATATTCCCTATTCCTTTCTCTCTACATTTTCCTGTGTGGTTCCCACAGGATTCGATGCATGCTGGCCTTCACTCCTCTCCAAAACCCTCCCTGTGTGGAGAAGCTCACCTGAACACAAACCCAGGCTTCACTGCTTTGCAAATATCACAGCTCTACCACCCTGCTCCAGACTTGTCTCTTGCCATTCAGACTAAAATCTCAGTCTTTTTGTAAGTCATAGTTCAAAACACATTTGCACTGTCACAAGGCAGGACCTCTGCTGATTCAGGCAGTGCTGTACTTCTCTCACTCTCAGCTATTCCTTTTTTTCCCTTCTCCTGGGCACAGGAAGGCATGCAGACAGCCAAATGTTTGATCAAGGATTGATTTGGGCCAAAACTGAAGTGGTTTAGCTAGGCACCAGGGAAAAGTGGAGCACACAGCTACTCGTAGTGCTTTGGAAGCATGCTGGCTGCACCCGTGTAAAGCATGCATAGAACTGCAATGCAATGCATCCATACATAGTGAGTTTTAATCTGCTCCCATAAATAATCTGTTTTCTCAGATGTTCTAGTCCACAGGGTGACCCTGTCACTCACACCAATTAGGTGGGCACCAGCTCACACCAACACTTTTGTACTGAAGCTACAATGAGGTCTGGCAGATTCCTTTTACGTATTGCATCTTAATCCCCATCTTTTATCCCCATATATTTAGCAATGCATGTAAAACTTCATTGTAATCACTGCACCTTGTCCTTCTGTGGTAGAAGCAAATGTGACCTTTTCTTCTTCTTTTCATTAAGAAGGATGTTGCAGACATCCTAATTCCTCACATCACCTTTTTCTTTCCTCCCTTCAGTAACTTCTCCTTCTCTGACACAAAAAGTCGAAGCAACTTCCTTGTGTTGCCTTCACCTTTGTTAAGGCTAAGTCTTTCACAAGTCCACCTCCAACCTACCAGTCCCTCTTTCAATGGCAACTTCTGTCACAGATCCCACTTCTTTTTTCCAAGCTATCCTCCTGTTCAGTACCAGCTGGCTGAAAGTGCCATACAGCTCTCCTGTCTTTTGCTTGCAAATATTTCCATAAACCTCGCTTTTCTTTGGCATCATGTCCATGTGCCAGTTGGTGGGTTGAGGTCGCTGCCTGTCATGCTGATTACCATTGGGTCCTTATACTCGCACAAATGTGTCCAGTCTTTATGACTTACACTAGTCATGGTCTGTAGGCTCTTTCGGACAGGACCGTTTTGTTTTGTGTTTGTATGAATAACAGTACAGGCTAAGTTACTGGGGCTGCTACAGATGCAATCTGTGCAATATAGGTACAGAAAATTGCAACTTGGTTGTATTTTAAATGGAGAAAGATTTTTGTGACAGAATAAACCTATAGTTCAGCTTGGTCAACAGTCATTGAACCACCACCCATCTTTGCACAGTCCCCACCCTTGCTACAAGATTATATATTAGGTTATAAACAGATGTCCAGGAACTATTCTAAAAGACTAAAATGTTTTGGGCTCATTTACCTTAAACATTGCAGTTAGCCAGAATACTTCCAGTAGCTTCTGTTTGCAGGAAAAAAAAAATCATATACATATTTTGAAATGGAATCATTTGTTCAATTATGTAAGTCAATATCAATGCCACTATAAACTAAGAAACAAGAACTATTCAACAAAAATTAACCCAGATCTTGGTTTTACAGTGCATCTATTTAAAACATGCTGAGAATTTTTATATCCTTTCTATTGACTAGAGATTTATCAGCCAAGGCACATGGTGTATACCTTAAAATACATGCACACACACATTCATACATGTCAGCAAAATTGACAGTCAACCTTTACTACAACTAACACTGATGCTTTCTATTGTAAGTCCTTATTTCCTTTTATTCGTCATTCACCAGACTTCTACCAAATGATCTGAAGTTTCTCAAGTCTGATAACATTTTAGTCCTATATTTTAGAAAGTTTCAACTAAAATAATTCACCTCTTGGGAACAGGTATCTTTGCTTAAATTCAATTTCCCAAATGTCATGTTTGAAACTCAAAAAGGTCCTCTGTCCTTTAGATCAGAAATTGGTGTGCAGGTGAGTTTGTACCCGAAGGCGAGGGAAGGGAGGGAACTCCCTGGCAGAGACCCAGAAGTAGCCAAGTCACACACTGAAAATTAGTTTTCCTCTGACACATTCGAAAGGGCTTTTAAGAGACTGGCTGCTGGTGTCTACTTAAGCGAGAAGACTTCCAGCTCCACCTGGCTCTTCTCAGCACTGGGTAGGATGTGGCTCCACACAGGTTCTATTTGTTTCCTGATCTCCTGCCAGAGGGGATAGGGAACAGGAGACAGTGAGAGGTCCCACCAAACAGTGGTGACAGCTTCTTCTGGCCTGAGTGAAGGTGCCCAGATGTTGAAAGTGGGACTTGTGCAATAATTCCTTGCCTTTCATAGTCCTTCATGTAAGGTCAGCAAAACCAGAAGTAACATTCCTTATTTTAGAGATCTCACGGCTCAAAGTTTGCCCAGAAACTCCTCTGGGAGAAGCATGAGGAAGCGATTTTGACGTCCTGCTTGCAATGGAGATCTATATTACATACCTGCAGGAGTCTCCTCAAAAACATTTCTGGGCACTGTAGTTAGAAATTTTGAACACATCCAGTATTTAGTACCTCCTTTGGGATGTTTGTCGTGTGGAAGGACCTGATGCCCTGGGAAGCCTCCTTCTACCCGTGATGATGGCAAACAGAAATCACTGTCCGGGATCCTTTCTTGCAGAGACCCAGGAGGCCACATGCCAGAGGGCCAAGTGGTCTTAGGCTGGACTCAGGCTGCAGGGGATGAGGCAGGCTCCTCTGGTTGCAGGCATGGGAGGTTTCTGTTTGGATGACCAAGAAAGTCATTGAAGAAAGCAGTTCCTGGAGCAGGTGGAGGAAGCTGCAGAGGTTAGGTAACGAGACATTTTCTCCTCCCAGGTGAGGAGTAACATGCTGTTCTCACTACTGTGATGTTTTTCATTTTATCTCAGGGGCTGAGGTAAGGACAGACAGAAATGTCTGGCTAGGAAATACCAACAGATAGATGCCTTAAATAAGTAAATACTAACCCAATTCTTCACTTAGTGAATATAAATAAAATTCACAACTAGCAACTGCAGCAATACCAGTGGAGTAGTTAACTCAGTAACCTGGCATGTCCTCCAAGCCTCCAACAATCACCCAAAGGCTTCCTCAACCAAAAATCAACAAAGATTTCTAACAACTTTTATGAGATTTTTTTTCTTCTATAAATTTATCTAATCATCTTTAAATCCTTTGTATTTTTTGGCCTCTGTACATTCCATAGCAGTGAGTTGTAATACCACAACTTTTCTAAAAAGGTAATTCTCTATGCTTTGCTTGTTTTAACCCTGTGCCCTAACAATTTCCTTGTGCGCACCCTGATTCTTGTACTGTGAACAAACCCTATTTTATGCCTCTCCTGGCCAAATTCACTAAATTTCTCATGATGAAGCACATTCGACAGACTTCAAATGAATTTTGAACATTTTTCAGAACTCTCTTGATTTTTCAGCGTCATCTTCAAATCACAAAAATCGTAACTGAACACACCGGTCTACTTTATTTTTAGGTTTTATCTGCATCTTAATTTCCTGGTGTTGTCAGAAAGGGACGTGCAGATATTGCAGACAGAATTCCTACCACACAGTAATTTTGGCTAGTAATAAGTTACAAAATTTGTTTATTGACACTTTAACTCTGAAAGCAGATGCTATATATATGTATCTATCTATGTATAGAAACTATGTAGCTCCTGCTATTATATCGACATCCAGGGTACCATTGCAGCTACACAGCTTCCTTCAATTAACGCCAAAATCTCTTTACAACGTGAATACCATGCATATTTCAGATTTATGGGAGAAAAAAACAATTTAGGTAACCATGAATTTCAAACAGTCTGTCCCACAAGATACAATGACATGATAGCCACCATGACTGCAGGGGAAAAAGTGACCTTTTTCTGCTCAGCATTCACCCAAATCATTCAGATCTTGCAATGATGCTATATTAAAACACTACACAAAGATATATGTTTAGGATTATTTTCTTCCAGATGTTGACTGCAACAACACATTCCAAAATCTGTGCATGCTCATGCCAAAAGATTGATATAATTTTCACAAATGTGCCTCGTCTTATCCATTTACAGAATTGGGACCCAAACCACTATATTTCATTATCAGACTGTCCAATGGAAAACTGCAAATTAAGTATCTTTAAAACTGCTCAGTCAGGTAGTATAAAGGTGCTATGCTTGCAAAGGTTTCCAGATAGATATTTTAATTGCATTAAGTTGTGACTAAGAAATGAGGCTGGTCCTGCAGTGAATATATTATGTAAATACAAACCATTTAAACAGAAAATTATAAAAATCAATGGAAATAAAGAAATCTTTTAATTTGCACCTAGGAATGGTCCCTTTCACAACTATGTAATAAAAGATTCATTTAAAAAATGTAAAAATAACAAAAACACTTGGGAAACAAGTAAAAAAAGTGTAAGGAACAATTTAACACCCTCTGGAAGATGAAACCAGGCCATACACTAAAGATAAGTAAGTGAAGAGATACTGTCTTAGCAAAGATGAATATAAGCATATGCTGAAGAATTTCCTGGAACAGGGTCTGGAGGCCCTTACACTTATCTGCTTGCAATTCTGATTTATTTTAAGTCATTTCTGAATAAAATCTGCCTGGATATTTCAAGAAAATAAACAAAAAATAGGAAACAAATGTCAGTTTCTGTGAATGCAAAAAAGGAATTAATAGCAATATGAGGCCCAGAGTGTAATTTAATGGACAGTAATTAGTTTCTATTGATACGCATTTTTTAATAAAAGCTGTAATAGTTGTTTGTTGAAAGAGAAATACTTTACGCTTCGTATCTGAAATCCATTTCCTGCCAATGCATTTTCTCTCTGCAACATTGTGGGAAATGTTCTGTGAAACATCCTCTCTCTTTAAACCTTGATAAAATTCTTGACTACGTCAAATGTAATAAGTTTTAGACAAATGACTGTCATCTCCTTGAGCTGGAGAGTTTGAAGAAAGCACAGCAAGTGTGTTTATTTGCATTGAACACATGCATCAGTGTGGTGTGTGTAAGGAGCTCTAGTACAGCTGTTTTACAGCCACGGTAAAGAGATTTTTTTCTATGTCATGTTAAAAGGCTATAAACCTTGGTGATGTCTGTCTTATGCAATTTAACTCATTCTAATTGTACTACAAAGGGTTCTTTTGACTTAGTAACTTCTCCAAGTCACTCTTTTCAAAAGATATATGGAAAAAACCCCTTTCATGATTATTAATAATGTAGCTAGTATGGAGAAAGTCTCAGAGTAGGAAGGGAAAAATTTCTTTCAGCCCATAGAGACAGAACTTAATTTTATAGTGGTTGGTAGTACTTAGTTTCATTTTCTTAAATGTTCTAGCCATTGAATAAAGAAATAATTTGAAAGGGAAATAGCATCTACAGTATTTGAACTTGCCTTTAGCATAAAATGTTTTAATGTTTTGAGTCTATCTTTGACAACTGAAACAGACTTTACTGAATACTGGTAAGAGTTCACTTTGTAATAGAAAAGTAGTCACTCACTGTGATCACTGTGTCTTTTTAGTATGCAGCCCAGAGGATTCAGAAAAAGATTACATTTACAATAATTAACATATATGTAAATGGAGATCATGGCTATGAATGATAAATTTTCATAGCAATTTAAACCTTGTTCAAATTAATCAACCATACAGACACTTGATTAATGAAAGGCAGCGTCACTTTAAAATGCAACATGTTAATATATATTACTGTTATCGCTGATCAAAGAATCTTTAAACATAAACCAATTAAAACAAAGTTCAATCTACATTTTTTACTGGTTTAATTCCTGCAGAATTAGAAGAGTATTATAAAAATCTACGTATTTTATTCTCCTTCATATCTATTTACTAAATTGACTGTAGTACAGAATCACACAAGTAATTCTGCTACTTCATTAATATGATTGAATCTGAAAACTACCAGATTAGTTTTGCAATCTAAACATATACATAATGGCTGATTGCAAAGTGGGCAAAATGCATCCAATTTCATTCTTCATTTGTAAAACCAGCAACTTGTATCTCATCTCTCCTATTTTCAATTAAATCGCCAACAGACCAGTTACACAGGAGGTCTGAGTGACTGATAGCAAGGGAGCTGTTTAGGAAGACCGCCTTTGTGGCACCTTCCCAACACCACCTATCTTCTAAGAATAGCAAGGCTAGAGAGTTTTATGGCAATGCTAGATTTCTGCAGAGGTCATCCCAAGTAGCTAAACAGGTTTTGCTTATTTCAATTCTTGTCTTATATAACGATGTGTACACTGTCATACAACTCTGCTTCAATTCACTGGAAAATTTTAACTGTATTTTTCATACATCTATTTATATAGTGGCAATTTTTTATTATTATTATTGAAAAGAGTCACTAAATTCCAAGCTGTACAATGTTGCTCACTTTACCTCATGATCAGGAAAATCTAGTAAAAATATATAGCACATTTCTGAACTGTAGCCTTAATGAAGACTGAGATGCTATGGTCATGAGCAGAGAATATATGCCAGGAGGGGAGTTAAAATGATTAGCTGACCTCTGTTTTTTTATTCAAAAGCTATTTAAAATGTGTCTTTAACACACATTACATATCAGCAATTTGTATGTCCAAATACTGAGTTTTTCAGTAAGTGGTAGTATTGGTACAAGAGTAAGAGATAGTAAAATCAAAGTAAAATCATTAGTTTTACAAAAGAAGCAAAGACAATATACTGTTGAATTTGAAATATGGATCCAGTCAGACATATATGTAAAGTATCCTTATCTTTGTGGGAGCCCACACACACGTGCCCACTACTCTGATTTCAATATTAGGAACCAAACATGCAACAAAATCAGTTCACTAACTATAGGGACTATAATAATTGACATGTTCCCTTCCTCTGTGGCAAAATGAATGTCTGGTGCTAAATACAGTTCTGGGGAGAAGAAATACCTGTTGATGTTTTCCAGACACAACAAATAAAAAAATAGTGCATTCCTGCAGACAAGCTTGCAGAGATGCAGCCCACACTAGTGACCATGGCAATATTCGGTGTGCAGAGTCCCACAGGAGCTAGCATTTATCTTATCCATTTACATTTTCCCAGAAATCTGCCCACAAATCCATCAGGCCGTTGTAGCACTTCAAACCAGTGAAGAACTTCAAATACAGTAGTCTTTTGAAAGAGTCCTCTGTAAAGACTCAAACTGCCCCAACTACAGAGAACCTTCCAGAATTACATGAGCTGAAGCAGCTAATGGCTTCAGCCAGCTCTGGACTGAATCACAGCTTCCGGACCATGTAAATCATGGTCAAATGATTATCTTTTGGTCATGGTCAAATAAGATTATCTCAAATCTTATTGAAGATTGAGACCACATTTGCTTTTCTCTAGTCTTCTGGGCCACATCTAAGTGGCCTTGAGACCAGCCCTGAGGTCAGTTTTGCCACTTATTGATTTGCTGACATGCCTTCTGTGTTGGTCCTGTGGCACCCCAACTTCTGCTTTTGCAAGAAAACCTTCATCTTTGTCCTGCACCCAATGAGGCTTTTACATGTTGTATGGCCAGACCTTCAAACACCATTCCTCATCCACAAGTCTCCATCTATCCCCTCTGACTTTGCGTACGTCAGACAGCTGGCTCTGGGCAGCCTTCCTAGAAAAGCCCTGGCAATGCCTACTGCAACAGCCTTTGGCATTTGTAGTCAAGCTGCCTACGAGCAAAATGACAATGGGAACAGGAGCCCTAAACTCTAAAATAAATGCAGACAAAAAGCGGATGCCAACGTACAGTTGTGCCTATAGGAAACAGAAGCTCTGCTGCCTTCAGGTTCTCTATGGCTGGGGGAGGGGAAATCAGCATGTTAACATTGCCTTGCAATAAATGTCATGTGCATTAACCTGTATATTCGCATTTTCTATAATTTTTTTGCTTAACTTTTTTGATTTTTTTTTGATACTGCAGTTTTCTACATATCCAGGTGTTTGACAGGTTGGAGGAAAGTTTGTAAATGCTTTGCACAGCTGAGCTACAGAGTCTGAAGAGACTGAGAGTGAACCCACAACTGTTTCATCTGACTTCTGTTGGCCAACACATCCCTCTGAAAGTGCTACAGAAGGTATAGCTAAGGACAGCTTTTAGGCTTTGGAAAAGCTCCAGAGCTGCTTCTGCTCACTTCTTTTCATAGGGTGAAAAGTAAGGATGTTTATGCTTCAGCTGGACATCTGTTCTAGAATTCTCTTAAATAAATATTTTAAGAAAGATGACAATATCCTAGACATTTTGTAATTGCCTTTGATTTTCCCCTCCTAGTTATATATTGACCTTGTACTCCCTCAGTCACTTCTTTATCCTCAGTGTAGTTGTAAACCCTTTCACTAACATGTTGTTTAGCCATTTGATTTGGAAAGAGAGTGCTCGGCTGGCAGCTGGGTTGGGTTATCTTACATGTTGTTTTTAGGTTGGATATCTGTGTTCTTGCAATCTTTGAGTGATTTTGTGCAAACTTTATTTCCCCCACAAGTGCCAATACAGGCTGCTGAAGAGGGAGGAGAAAATGTTTGTTTGTTTGGGGGCAGTGGGACAGGTAGCAGAAGGAATTTTTATTTTCCTATTCACAGCACAAAATACACTCAGCCTTTAAGGTACAGGTGTGTGTGTTTGCTGGCTTGTATTTTTTAAGCACATGTTTTAGCAGCAAGCAGAAGAGGAGACACGGCAGTAGTCTGACAAACAAGGATCCATTAACTCTACTTTTTTTTTTTCTTTTCTACCAGATTTCAACTTGCTTACTAATTGGGGAGCAGTAGTTTTTAGTAGCTGGAAAATACAGCCACAACTCAGTATCAATCTTCTTTTGATGGAAGCCAATATTGTCTATGGACTATTTTGACACTTGACTACCTGTCACCTAACATTACTGTATTGGTATCCAGTCTTACTAACCCCTGCCATAGCTGCAACCACTTTTAATGAAGGAGATTTTGAAACAGAAATATTGACAACTCATATAAGACTAGCCTAAACCACGAAATGACGGCATTGACAACATCCTGAGTGAGTGCTACAGAAGTGTTGGAAACATACATTTTTAATGTCTCCTTAAGAGTAAAATGTAGGCTCCAAAAATTGTTCTCGACAAAATTGGGAATATGTGTTGATATCCAGGATCAACTTTCAGTGAATATAGAAAGGTAGGGTCATTGGTCAAGCAGATATTTTTCCCCCATGTACCTACATTTGAAAGTCAGCAGGAGATTTCTCAGCTCTGGTTTTTCATTCCTTTTCTTAAGCTGAGAAAACCATTTGAAACTCAGCCCTTCCCCCTGTATTTCTGTAGCCGAATGCCAAAAAATTGGACATGTATTTTCCCAACTGGTTTCTTATTGCATTAGACAATGCTGTGCTACCCTACTCAATTGAATACTGATAGTTTTTACTGCACTCATATTTGCCAATTTTGTGAACCTTTGGTGATGTTACTCTCCAGGTGTTGAGCTCTGCTACATGAAGACCCAAATTCAGTGTCTCTGTATTAAAGTTCAATCTTTACAATAAATTTTAGAGGATGTTTTCATTAGATTCCAGGGGAAAATCACATGAGTAAAGAGAGATACAAATTTAATAGATGTAAGCCTTGCTTCTCGCAAGCTGAAACTGTAAATACACTGGTCACTAACTGGATTCTGCGAGAAGGAAAACTCATTCTGCTTTCAAGTATCTACATAAGGAAAAAACTGCTATCCAAGCTACCTAGCTTAAGGACACCATTGGCTGTATAGAACAAGTCCCTCTCACTCATGTTTCTTCAGCTCTGTTTACGTTAATTTTATCCTCCCCCCAGGGCCAAGATTGTGAGCTGAAAGAGAATTATACAAGGTGAGTAGTTTTAATTTTGAGTGCTGAATGAAACATGTGCTTCTTAAAATCCTATATTACCTCACATCCCATGAACTCTTAAAAAGAAAAGTTCTAAGTGCATAACAATAAATCCACTCATTCCCTGAGAAAAACAGTACTATCTGTTAAAGAAACCAGTGAATTTTACCCACCAACACAGGTACACTGGCATACCAACACGACTGCAGAAGATGAGCTATTATAGTCCCAGATATGAGAGCTGGCTCTTTACCTCAGCCTTCTTGGGTAGGTTCTCTGCCTCAGTCTTTTCTGTGTTAGCAAAGAGTCTTCTCCGTACAGCTAGGTCCTGGAGCAGATGGTATTTGCATGAAGGACTCTTCCTCGATGAATCTGTAATCTCCCTCGCAGGAAGTTTTGAGTCAAACATAAAACCAATAGACATTATTCTGCCTGCAGCAGAAATGCAGAGTTCAAATAGATTTGTTGAAATGTATTTAAGCATTTTGGTAAGATATTTTAGAGCATACTAACGCACATGTGTTAGCACAAAACCAGCCAATTAGAGTAAAACGTTCTGGATGTTTTATTCCTGTTAACCCAAACATCAACAAGCAATCTCTTCTGGGTTACTGTTAAGATGTCAGTGTTCTTAGGTTTCCATTTTAAGTGCTGAAGGAAAAAAATGCTGCCTAAAAATTTAGATTACAGGGCAACCCCGACTAAAATAGTTCAAAATTGGAAATGTTGTATTTGAAAATATTTTAAGAAATTACTTTCTATAAAATATGTTACTGAGGAATGCATGTAAATATATCCTTTTTTCTGACTTTTTAAAAGAAAAACAGTATTCTAAATGTTAAAGTCCAAAGCTGTGTTTTTATATTTATGATTAAAAAATCTTGAATTTAGTAAAACTTAAAATTTGGTTAGGTATAAAGAGTCCAATTAATTTTATTGTATGTTATTCAAAGTGAAAATACCTCTTAGAGTCTTTGCAATCCTAGACAATTTTTCCTCTCCCAAAACTTTTCTAAGAGCCACACTTTCAAATGCTATCCTTTATTTTATTGACCCACAGCATCGCTGTGATAATTTTATTTATTTAACCGTTTAAGATCATGATATATATGCCCGTGGTTATGTATTTATGCCTATTGTCTTGAAGGCAGAAAAGCAGCGTGTATATCAGCCTCCCCAGCCCTATGGCGCCTGGGGAAAATAGGAGCAGGGTTTTCCTCGGGGCTGCCTCCCAGGAGCCCCAGCTGAGCGCAGCCACAGGCAGAGGAGCCCGGGCACCGTGCAGCCACTGAAGCCGAGTGGCCAGAAACAGAGTTACTGACATACAGTGCTAGTAGAAAAAATCTGCTAGGTGTGTTAACTAGTGTTTTTACAAAGGAGGCTGACCCCAGCAGTAAGGAGAGTGGTGAGCTCCTTAGGAGTGCAAAGAGGAGGGGAGCCAGGGGAGTTTTGTACACCAGGTAGGCAGCCGGAGAGAGGTATGCACTCACTGCACAATTATATTAGTTTAGGATCAGAATCAAGCTTTTGATTCCAACAGAAAGGTTGGGGGATTATTAAAAATGCTGTTTAATTGCTGTGACTACCTCCTCTGTTAAAGTGTTAGACCTCTTGTTTCTCATTCATTATGGAACAAAAGACTAAGCATTTAAAATACTCCTTTGTCACCGAGACCTATAAGATAAACTGCTGCCCTACTCCTCTCCTATTACGGCAAAAGAAAATAAAATCTTCTCATCTGATTATACTAGAACGGTGATCTTGTTGAAATAGTTATGAGCTATGATTTGGGAGCATCTATGCTCGATATTCCTCTTTGCCACCTCTTCCTCACCAACCCCAATTCTGTTTTCTTTAATCAGATCAGAATCAGAAGTCATCCAGATTTAACTCACAGTTCCTCTGATAGGAGGAACATAAAATCTTATATTCACAGAATAAATTCAAAAATAAAATACATACCATCAAGAAGGGTAAAACCCTCTATCAGTTTCTCTCCGTGGTTGCACCAATATCCCTGACTAAGAGGCTGGGATTTCTGGTGCTGTCTTGTCCCAGCCTGCTGCAAGAGGCTCTTACCACAAAGATGCTTTCATGATTACTGTTGTTAGTGGAACTGCAAAGTGTCAGAAACTGTGAAAAAGGTTTTTTGTTTGTTTTTGAGGAAGAAAAGAAAAAAAAACAACCAAAACTTACTCCAGACAAATCTTTAGTTATTCTTACAATGTATAACAGGGCCCAGTCTGAACTCATATCTCAATAGATTACAATCCACATCATCTCACATTTGGCAAAAGTGCCAATTCCTCAGAGCTACAAAGAACAATATATACTTAAGTCCATACTCACCTCAATCAGTCTGTGTCTGCGCATTCTGTGGGGGATTTAGAGGATGCACAGGTCATTGTATCAGAGAACTGAAGAGACATATTACAGTACATTATGCTGGGCTTCACCTGGACTGGACACACATGAAAGAGAATTCAGCTGCCACAGCTCCCTTTGTATCTCCGTTTTTCAAATTCTGAAAACAGGCTAAAAAGGAGAAAAGGGACTCAACTTTTTTAAACCCATAAAAACTACTGGATAAAGATATAATCACAGTTCAAATCAAGGTAAACAATATTATCATCAAATTACGGACACTTAAACTATATATTCTAAACGCGATGTTTCCATGTTCATCGAAAATTTGTTTCCATCTACATTAATTGCAGTACAGTAATCTAATGAAATGCCTTGTTAAATTGTTAGAAGAATAGGTAATATCCATATAAAAAGAAGAGAACAAAATATGGCACCTGGCAAGGTTTTAAGTAAAAAGCTTACTGTTAGGTATTTTGTATTGAATTTGTGTAAATGACTCAAGTAGATGTAAAATACAAATGAGAAAAAAACATCCTATGACAAAGAAAAAATTAGAGTACGATTTATCAGCCATTCACGTTTGCATTTCAACAAAACAGCCTATCTTGGTTTTGTGTGGAACCGGTTTTGAATTTAGAAGTAATATCTGTACTAGATAGATATTAGATGCAATGCTGTACTAAAGAGCACCTTATTTTTCTAAGGATTTAGGCAAGCATGATCCTTCTACACCAGATCGTTGCCCCATGTGGGCACGTCATGTGCCTACCTCAGTCAAAACTTGCTGATCTCTATAGGAGTTGTACCTGACTTCAAGATATGGTCCAAGGTCTACAGGTTGATTCTGGGAAGCACTGAAAGCCATCAGCCCCAATTACTTCTATGAGAATTGCAGACAGAAAGCTCCTCATACACTCAGGGAGCAGAGTAAAGATGAAGTTGTTCATAGTAAACCCCAGCTTATTAAAATTATGCAAGTGTCTACAGATAAATTTCCGAAAGCAATTGGGCGCCTTCTCTCTGAATTTAAAATACCTTCTCCTCCAGGAAAGCTGATCCTGTGGATGTGTCATGCACTTTTTCACAGAGATAAACAAACTACTTCAATTTTCATGTTTTCAAGTTGATAAACCAGAAAGCTGGTGGTTTTACCTGGAGTGCCATACTTACATTAATGGAGGTAAAGAGCCAGACCTTGTCTTTGAGAAAATGTGTTTGTGAGAAAGTGAGCAGTTGTGGTGGAAGAACTCAGTAAATCCTGGTTTAATTCTCTCAGCTCTTCATTTTACCAGTTCAAGAG